>NC_140342.1:13578229-14178229 GCF_963514085.1 Chelon labrosus
ACTGGGGCAGTGCGGGTGGGGCATCAAGGCCACCGTGGCCTTAGGGCAGATATTTTTTTCAAGGGCACAAGGCCAAATTGCGAGGGCTAAATTCCTGCCCTGCTGTAGACAGACCTGAGTGTGTAGCACATGGGCGGCCATTTACGCAAGATTGAGCCTTATTCTTATCTCTATAAAGCTATAAAGCTGGGGACACGCTACACAACTTTCATAGTCTCTACAGATTTTATAGAGACTAGGAGTACACACTAACAGACTGGCATCAGAAGATTTCTGTATGACAGCTGAAAGACTGGGGATCACACGCTTAACAACTGGTGAGGGATCACAGACTGAAGCCAACTGAACGCATCAAACTCTGGTGCAAACTCTCACAAAGGTTGACAGTGGTGGTATGCTCTATTAATCTCTCCTCCGTTTCTGTGCTCCAGGTTCGCTTTGTTGCCACTCTCTCGCTGTTCACCATCGCTGGTTTGATTTTCCCGCTGCTTCCCATCGTCTTCTGACGCTGTTTCCTGTGTCCCACCCTCTCTTTTTTCATTGGCTGTTGGCAACATGTGTTTGCAGTTGGGTCGGTAATCGGTTCACACCACCCAGTTGAAGAGGTCAATAAATACACCTATCTGGGAAGTGTGATAGCTGTGAACGGAGGGCCAGAGGAAGACGTCAAGGCAAGAACTGGAAAAGCTAGAGCAGCATTCAACACCCTAACCAAAATCTCAAAAACAAAAAGCGTCTCTCTCAAGACTGAGCTCAAAATCTTCAACTCCAACATTAAAGCCGTACTGCTGTACGGAAAAACACTACCATCATAAGCAGGCTGCAGATATTCATGAACCTAAGACGTATATTTGGGATTTTCTGGCCAAACACAAACAACAACAGGAACAGGAACACATCAACCAGGAACCAACTGAAGTACAGATGAAAAGGAGAAAGTGGATCTGGATTGGCCACACACTGAGAAGAAACAACACAGCAGTAACCAACAGGCACTGACATGGAACCCACAGGGCAAATGGGGGAGAGGTCGTCCCGAGAACACCTGGAGAAGAAGCACAGAGCAAGAGTTCAAGAAGGAGGTTGTGATGTGGCAACAGCTGGAGAAGATGGACCAAGACAGGCTTGGGTGGAGATCAGGGCAGGAATTTCACAAGGGCCTTGTGTCCTTGAAAAAGGTCACCTAAGGCCACGGTGACCTTGATGCCCCGCCCGCACTGCCCCAGTTGGTTTTGCGGTTTTCTAGTCTGCCTCTTTCCTGTTAACCCATTCAGACCGGATCACGCATCTACGCGTAGTTACCATTAAGGCCGGCAAACGCGCCTGTGTCATTTTGAGCGTTGTCGTCTTTTTCGAGGCACATGGCCAATTATATGCACTGTGATTGGCTGAAATAGTCTTGGGGTGAGTGACAGAGATGCTTAGGGATTTTTTTTAAACTCATGTGACTAATAAAACGCTTTGTGATTGGTCGAAATAAGCCTACACGTGGAGTATGTTTTGGTCGAAAATTTTAAACACCGTGCTAGCGATCCCTCATGGCTGACTCAAGTGAAGGAAGTGATATTGACGAAGTAATTGAAAAAATAGATCTTTACTGATTTTCAAAATTTTAAAAATGTTTGGTGTTTATTGATTTTTTAAAAAAAAATGCATTTGAAGATCATGCCCTAGCAAGTCAGTCAAGTTGAAAGCCAAAGAAGTAAGCTGTCAAATGCTTTTTATCTCATGTTTTTATCTGCTACAGAGCCTGAGAAATTAAGGTTTTAGTAAGCGTTGACATATTTTGAAAAACCTCAGGTTTTGAGAGGGGGTTTACAGAAGAGTATTTAGGCATAAAAAGGCCTTTTTTAGCAGGCGTTTTAGGCCTAAATGGGTTAACACAGCTTTGACACCTGCTTCTTTTGAAAAAAAAAGCGTGTTTTGATGACATTCATCATCAGTGGTGGGTTTGACTAGCCTGACGTAGCCATACTCAATTCTAGTCAGAATGTGAGTCTGGTACCGCTCCATTGGGCTGTGATTATGGGGCGTGTTTCAAAAAAAATGCCTCTGCACTCAATTGGATAGACCTATAACCAATCAGAGCAACGGAGTGTGTGACGTATGTTAATTGTGTCCCATCTTCTTAGCGACCATCAGAGCCAGATAAATTAAACTTTTGCCGAATCCCGTAGGAAGGACGGCAAAAACATCTTTCCGATTAACAAATGCCTTGATCGCATTTATCTGTTCCTCTTTTAAAATTAATGCGCTGTCGATATCTTCTAGAACAGACTCGATGGCAGAATCTACACATCTCAGTTCTCCAGCGGCAGCCATCTTTGTTGTAAACAAATGCAACCCAAGCGCTCTTTGGTGACGTGATTACATTACTGTTGATCATCTGTCCATCATCGTATAAAGCCCGCCCTGAGAATCTGATTGGTATGAACAGCTCCTGTTCGAGCATAATTGCGCCTCAACGGAGCAACGCCAGACTGAACTTCCAGACCTCAAATGTTGTGGGCGGGACTAAGTTCGGCTGGCACCCAGGCTAGGGTTTGATTCAAGCCTGGCATGAACCGCTCGGACGGGCTATAACAGGGGTGCCCATTACGTCGATCGCGATCGACCGGTAGATCGCGAAGGTAGTGCGGGTAGATCGCGTGCCATTGAAAAAAATGTTTTACATGTTAGTCTAAATCATTTATCTGTTGCACCTCCAAAACAAACAGCAAGACAAACGTTCATCTTTATTTATTTTTACTTTATATTTGCAACTCAGCTGCTGTTGTTTCCAGCCGTGTTGTCTTGTCCTGCATCTGTTGGTGTGTACGTGAGAGCAGTGCGATGTCATCTGCAAAGTCGAGATCGTCAAGGTGTTTGATACGTCGACATGTGTGGTTGGCACAAAAATCTGTTAGTGTGTGAGGGGAACAGACCCGACCAGACCTCAGTCACAGTCAAACAAAACGTGGTTGAACTTTTTGAGCCGAATCTGGACTCAACTGGGTAGTGTGAACCGGTTACCGACCCAACTGCAAACACATGTTGCCAACAGCCAATGAAAAAAGAGAGGGTGGGACACAGGAAACAGCGTCAGTAGAGGAATGGAAGCAGCGGGAAAATCAAATCAGCGATGGTGACCAGCGAGAGAGTGGCAACAAAGCGAACCTTGAGCACTGTTGAAAAGGCTGTCTATTACCAGGAGCTGAAAAGAGAGTGACTCATTACTGGCCACTAGAGGGCGCACTATTGCTGTTCTGCCTAGCAACAGGAACCAGTTTGGATTGGTTTGTTTAACCAGTAGCAGAAAAGGAGAGAGGACTAAAAGTTCACTAAAAGGTGTTGCTGGCAGTTTTTTCAGTCGATTTTTTCCTGTGTTCCAGATCTAGTTTTTCTGTTTAAGAGGGATGTGTGCGTCCATTTGTCCTGTAAGTAGATTTCAGTTTATATTAATAATCCATATCTTTTGGATCGCCATTGTTTTACGTTAAATAATAAGCAGTGTGTTAATGTGGTAAACTTTTATGTTATCATTGATTATTATTAACCCTTTGCGGTATGAAGATGTTAATAATAGTGTGATTTTCACTCTGTTTGTTCTGTGTACATCCTAGAAACCACACACACACACACGCAAACAAGTCCCTGTAAGAGCGAAGAACCTAATCAGAAATTAAAGAACTCTTTCTGCACTCCACGGCCTGGTTATTGAGACCCACCAGAGTCCTGACCGGACTCTCCGCAGCGATTCGTGCTCTCCAACCACCCTACACCCTAACATCTATTTTTCACTGGTCCTTCGAGCCGGATCGACGGATTACTGTGGGAAGATGCCTAACCCAGAGCCAGAGGAAGCGGTCTCCCGACCGCCAAGGCAGAAAGCAGTACCCCGTTACCTGTCGGATTACGATTTAACTGGACCAGGATCCCAGAAGGGGGCCCAGAGCCAGGTTCCTCAAGACACAGGAGAAGATGAGCCTGCCCAGTCGGCAGCAGAGGCACGCTCTGGTGCCACATCGCCTCTCAGCCAAAGTCCCGCACCAGACCGAAACGTGGTGGATGAGGAGTGGGAACAGATGTTGAAGGAGATGCGGGGTGATCAGAGCCACCCCCCCAGCCAAGCACCAGATCCACCCACCGGGTGGCAGCAGCTTAGCCGAGAGAATGCAGCCCTGAAACACCAGGCAAGCCAGGTACCTGAGCTCATGGCAGCATTAAAGGAGATGAAGCAAGCCAATACCGACCTCCGCCAACAGATGAATAATCTGGTGAGTGAGATCAGGAACACACCCAGGCCAGCTACATCACATGCACCTTTGCATCCACACCCACCACCAAGCTCAGACACCCGTGGGCGTGAGAGTTATCATCCAACACCAGCCTATATGCCATATAGAGGATATCCTGCTGACCCCAGGGAAGCATACTACCCCCCACCCAAGCCTAGTGACATGTTAGCAGAGGATCTCTCCCACCTCAAAGTATCACAGCGGGTACCAGTGGACCTTCACTACCCACCATACTCTTCTGTCCCTTCGCAAGCAAGTTACCCCAGGGCAGATCAGTACGGTCAGAGAACCCCACCCATGCCAGTCTATAACCCCTATGATCCACGATATGGTTATGCTGACAGAGCAGACGACGGTTACACCCCATATCATCCACCCGCAGACCTGTCATTCACTCAAGAGCATACTTACCGAGGGCCTAAGCCATCTATTCCACCTCTGATGTCACCAGACCCCAGAGAGTTTTCAAAGATGAAGATTGCACTGGAGAATATCCTCCCGAGAGACGCCACCGAGCGATTCAAGTTCCAAATCCTCACAGATCACCTCAGGTGTGAAGAAGCCTCGCTTGTGGCAGACTCATACAGCAACTCCAGGCAGCCTTACACAGACACGATGACGGCCCTCACCAAGATGTATGGGCAGCCACACAAGCTAGCTGTACAACGCATCACAGAGTTGATGGATGGTCCAGATGTCCGTAGTGGTGATGTGAAAGCTTTTCGTCTGTTTGCTCTTCGTGTACGCTCTCTGGTAGGCATGCTGGAGCAGCTGGGGTCAAGAGGTCACATGGAGCTGCAGTGTGGATCTCATGTATCCAGGCTACTCGGGAAACTACCCCATGACCTCACCGCCAGCTTTAAGAGATTCATCCACCCCATGAGAGTAGCTATTCCCACACTCACTGACTTGGCTGAATGGCTGGAATACGAGCTTGAGGTGCAAGAGGACAGTGGAAAGGGTGCCAGCTATAGAAGAGAGGAGTCCTCTACCAGAAAGAAAGAGAACCGGAGAGACTCCAAGCCCACCAGCAAACCCACCACAATCCTCCTCGGCACAGGTAAAGCAGCAGAGCCAAGCACTCCTACACCTCCATCAGCATCAGCCTCTCCAGCCCACAGCCTCAGCAAGAAGGAGAGGGGAACAGCTTACTGTCCATATTGTGACAACAACAACCACTACCTGAACAACTGCACCAACTTCAAGCAGCTGAACAGAGAGCAGAAGGAGGTGTGGATCAGAAGCAACAACAAATGCTGGCGTTGTGGTCGTGGCCACCAGGCAGCCAAGTGCACCCTGAAAGCCCCCTGCAAGATATGCAACAGGAAACATCTGCTTGTGCTACACGAGGTGAATGAGAGAGCAGAGGTTGAAGCACCAGAGACAGCTGCAGCTGAGAACTGTCTTGTGAACACCGCCAGCAGAGTTCTGTATGTTGACCGCCCCACCTACAACTGTAAGGTGCTCCTAAAGATCAGCAAGGTTACCATAAGGAGGGGCAACCGGTCACTGGAGGCGTACGCTGTTCTAGATGATGGCTCAGAGCGAACCATCCTTCTTCATGCTGCAGCCAAGAAATTGGGTCTGAAAGGCAAGCCAGAAGAACTAGCCCTGCGCACTGTCAGACAGGAGTTGCAGGTGCTTCACGGGGAGGCTGTGTCCTTCACCATATCTCCCATTGATGATCCCGAGAAGCAGTTTAAGATCCAGAGTGCATTCACTGCTAAACAGCTGGGACTGGCAGAGCACACCCATCCCACCGCTACACTGCAGAAGAAGTACAGGCACTTAGCTGGGTTGCCTCTACCGACTCTGGATAGAGTTCATCCGGTGTTGCTGATCGGCTCTGACTGCACTCACCTCATCACACCAATAGAGCCTGTTCGGTTTGGCCCTCCTGGTGGACCAGCCGCCGTGAGGACGCTCCTGGGATGGACTCTACAAGGCCCAGCACAAGACATGAAGCTCAGCCTTAATGCACCACAATGTCTCTTCACCTCCACATTGTCCCCACTCGACCTCTTCACTCATGTGGAGAAACTGTGGCAGATGGATGTACTGCCTTATCGCAGTGAGAAGCTGGCTACAAGATCCCGCCAAGACCATGAAGCCATTCATCTCCTCCAGGAGCAGACCATCAGAGTGAATGTCAACGGCATCGAGCGCTACGCCACACCCCTCCTGCGAGTTAAGAACATGCCTCAGCTACACGCTCCACCCGAAGCTGTTTTGCCGCAGCTTAGGAGCATCGAGAGGAGGTTATCAAAAGACGCAGAGCAAGCCACTGCCTATCAAGCAGAGATCGACAAACTGGTAGATGCAGGCTATGTTGTGAAGATGGAGCCAGATCAGGTGGAAACCACAGAGGAGTCCTGGTATATACCACACCATATAGTCCAACACAATGGGAAGAACCGTGTGGTGTACAACTGCTCCTTCCAGTATCAAGGACACAACCTGAATGAGCTCCTTCTGCCAGGTCCTCCCTTAGGCCCCTCATTGCTTGCTGTGCTTCTCCGCTTCCGAGAGCATGCCCTCGCCTTCAGCAGCGACATCCGCGGAATGTTCCACCAAGTACGGCTGCTCCAGACAGACAAACCACTGCTGAGGTTTCTGTGGAGAGACCTGAGGCCAGAAAACCCACCAAGTGTGTATGAGTGGCAAGTCCTCCCCTTCGGGACCACCTGCAGTCCCTGCTGTGCAACCTTTGCACTGCAGAAGCACGTGCGGGACCACAGCCAGCCAGAAGAGGACGTGCGAGTCATCGTAGAGAAGTCATTCTACGTAGACAACTGTCTACACAGCTTAACATCAAGAGAAGCTGCTAGAGCTCTGGTGGACAAACTGTGCCATCTTCTGGCCGAAGGAGGATTTGAGCTGAGGCAGTGGGCCAGCAACGACCCGTCCATCATCACCCATCTCCCTTCTGAAGCCAGGTCAGATACCTGCGAACTGTGGCTCAGCTATGGTCGGCCAGATGTCCAGGAGTCAGCCCTCGGACTACACTGGCATTGCCAGACAGACACCCTGTCCTACAAGCATCGCATGGTGGATTGCTCAGTGGTCACGATGAGGAACATATATAAAGTTCTCGCCAGCCAATATGACCCTCTCGGTTACATAATACCTTACACCACCAGAGCAAAGGTCCTTGTTCAGTGCTTGTGGAACAAGAAGAGAGATTGGGACGACCCGCAGCTCCCGGACGACCTGCTGCATTCCTGGCGCTCATGGGAGGCGGAGCTTGAACACCTGCCAAAGGTAACCCTGCCCAGGTGCTACTCCAGCGATGATATGGACCACCCCTGCAGTGTGAGAGATATCCATGTGTTCAGCGACGCATCAGAGCAGGCGTATGGAGCTGTGGCCTATCTAAGGACTGAGAACCCACAGGGCAAGGTCGAGGTTTCCTTCCTTGCTGCACGGTCCCGTGTGGCCCCCAAGAAACAGCAGTCCATCCCTCGTCTGGAGTTGTGTGCAGCCCTCACTGGCGCGCAGCTCTGCAAGGTCATTACCACAGAGCTGACCCTCCCCATCCGTAGCCTCACTCTATGGTCCGACTCATCAACGGTTCTCACCTGGTTGTCATCAGATTCATGTCGCTACAAAGTTTTTGTAGGAACGCGCGTCGCGGAAATCCAAGAGCTGACAGGATCTGCTACGTGGCGATATGTGCCAACAGGAGACAACCCAGCAGACGACATCACTCGAGGTCTCCCTCTCCAGGACCTAGCTGATGGTGGCAGGTGGACCCATGGCCCAACATTCCTGAAGCAGCAGCCAGAGGATTGGCCAAAGCCCCCATGTTCCCCTCCGGATGAGCCAGAGAGTGAGGTGAGGCAATCTGCTATGGCTGTGCTGTTGACTACAGTTTCAACTGTGCTAGATCCACAACAGCATCAGACCCTGAGGGACTACCTGAAGGTCACTGCCCACCAGCTGCATGGGGCGGCCAACCCATCAACTCCTGTGACCGCCGATGACTACGCTGCTGCTGAACTGGAGGCCTTGAAACAGGCGCAGAGAGACTCATTCCCAGAAGAGTCTGCTCTGCTAACTGCGAGCAAACCAGTGGCAAAATCCAGCCGCCTCATGTCACTGGCTCCAGAGCTCGACGAGGCAACAGGGCTTATCAGAGTGGGAGGCCGTCTCCGCCGCTGCAGCGACCTCACAGCAGACACAATACACCCCATTGTCCTCGATCCCCAGCACCCTCTGACGAGGCTGATCATACAGGACTATGATATCAAGCTGCATCATCCAGGGCCGGAGAGAGTGTTCGCAGAGATTAGGAGGAGGTATTGGATACTGCGAGGGCGTGAAGCAGTGCGTCGACACCAAAGGAAGTGCACGGAGTGTAGAAAGTGGAGAGGGAGACCTGATCCACCCAAGATGGCTGACCTTCCCCCAGCTAGACAGCGCACCTTTGAGCCTGCCTTCTACTCGACCGGCGTCGACTGCTTTGGGCCATATGTCATCAAGATTGGTCGCAGGAATGAGAAGAGGTGGGGGATACTGTTCAAATGCATGACAACCCGGGCAGTTCATGTAGATCTTCTCAGCAGTATGGACACTGACGCGTTCCTGATGGCTCTGAGACGCTTCATCGCCCGGCGGGGAAAGCCTCATGAGCTCCTGTGCGACCAAGGCACAAACTTCAGAGGAGGAGAAAGAGAGCTGCGGCAGGCTTTCGAATCCCTCCAACCCGAGCTCCAAACTCAACTCGCCAGCCAGCAGATTCGATTTGCTTTCAACCCTCCAGGATCACCGCACTTTGGAGGATGCTGGGAGAGGGAGATTCGTTCTCTCAAGGCTGCACTTCAAGTCACTATCGGGGCCCAGACGGTTACAGAAGAAGTGTTGCGCACTGTTCTTACCGAGATCGAAGGAATCTTAAATTCCAAACCTCTTGGATATGTCTCATCAGACATTGCGGACCCTGATCCCATCACCCCCAACTGTCTCCTCATGGGGCGGCGTGATGCCTTCCTGCCCCAGGTTGCCTATGAGGGCCCAGAGATCCTAGGTCGGCGGAGATGGCGACATAGCCAAATACTGGCTGACCAGTTTTGGAAGCATTTCCTCAAACATTACCTTCCTGGCCTCCAGGCCCGGCAGAAATGGCGGACGGAAGCTGTGGACTTGCAAGTGGGAAATGTTGTTATGATTGTTGACAACCAGTTGCCCCGGGCCCTCTGGCCTGTGGGAAAGATCACTCAAATCTTCCCTGGAGCTGACAACCGTGTTCGGTCTGCCGAGGTGTTGGTGAAGGGCAGAACATACACCCGACCCGTGACAAGACTTATAAGTCTCCCTGCTCTTCCTGAAGAGGAATAGAGGCATTTACAGTGGTTCGAATTCACTTCCTGAATTCGGGGGCGGCTGTTGAAAAGGCTGTCTATTACCAGGAGCTGAAAAGAGAGTGACTCATTACTGGCCACTAGAGGGCGCACTATTGCTGTTCTGCCTAGCAACAGGAACCAGTTTGGATTGGTTTGTTTAACCAGTAGCAGAAAAGGAGAGAGGACTAAAAGTTCACTAAAAGGTGTTGCTGGCAGTTTTTTCAGTCGATTTTTTCCTGTGTTCCAGATCTAGTTTTTCTGTTTAAGAGGGATGTGTGCGTCCATTTGTCCTGTAAGTAGATTTCAGTTTATATTAATAATCCATATCTTTTGGATCGCCATTGTTTTACGTTAAATAATAAGCAGTGTGTTAATGTGGTAAACTTTTATGTTATCATTGATTATTATTAACCCTTTGCGGTATGAAGATGTTAATAATAGTGTGATTTTCACTCTGTTTGTTCTGTGTACATCCTAGAAACCACACACACACACACGCAAACAAGTCCCTGTAAGAGCGAAGAACCTAATCAGAAATTAAAGAACTCTTTCTGCACTCCACGGCCTGGTTATTGAGACCCACCAGAGTCCTGACCGGACTCTCCGCAGCGATTCGTGCTCTCCAACCACCCTACACCCTAACATCTATTTTTCAAGCACAGAAACGGAGGAGAGATTAATAGAGCATACCACCACTGTCAACCTTTGTGAGAGTTTGCACCAGAGTTTGATGCATTCAGTTGGCTTTAGTCTGTGATCCCTCACCAGTTGTTAAGCGTGTGATCCCCAGTCTTTCAGCTGTCATACAGAAATCTTCTGATGCCAGTCTGTTAGTGTGTACTCCTAGTCTCTATAAAATCTGTAGAGACTATGAAAGTTGTGTAGCGTGTCCCCAGCTTTATAGCTTTATAGAGATAAGAATAAGGCTCAATCTTGCGCAAATGGCCGCCCATGTGCTACACACTCAGGTCTGTCTACAGCAGGGCCGGAATTTAGCCCTCGCAATTTGGCCTTGTGCCCTTGAAAAAAATATCTGCCCTAAGGCCACGGTGGCCTTGATGCCCCACCCGCACTGCCCCAGTTGGTTTTGTGGTTTTCAAGTCTGCCTCTTTCCTGTTAACACAGCTTTGACACCTGCTTCTTTTGAAAAAAAAAAAAGCGTGTTTTGATGACATTCATCATCAGTGGTGGGTTTGATTCGAGCCTGGCATGAACTGCTTGGACAGGCTATAACAGGGGTGCCCATTACGTCGATCGCGATCGACCGGTAGATCACGAAGGTAGTGCGGGCAGATCGCGTGCCATTGAAAAAAATGTTTTACATGTTAGTCTAAATCATTTATCTGTTGCACCTCCAAAACAAACAGCAAGACAAACGTTCGTCTTTATTTATTTTTACTTTATATTTGCAACATGCCCTCAGTTCAGCGGCACGTACATCCACAGCCACGCACAACTTCTTTCTTAAAGAGACAGCGCTATTTTTCTAAATTTTACTTGATAAAAATAAAAACAAAGATGGATAGAGCTTTTAACACAGTAGCAACAATTAATATGACTTAGGATATCTATCTATATATAGATAGATATTGTTGTTATATATATATATATTTATATATATATATGTGTGTGTCATGGCTTTTCAGTG
Source organism: Chelon labrosus (assembly GCF_963514085.1). Lineage (NCBI taxonomy): Eukaryota > Metazoa > Chordata > Actinopteri > Mugiliformes > Mugilidae > Chelon > Chelon labrosus. Next base: position 13,589,497 of record NC_140342.1, read on the forward strand.
TTTTGCAAATGACATGAGAGTGCTATTTTTAAAAATAAAAAGTCAAATTTTTTTTGTTGTCTATTTAGTTTAGTTTATCTCCTCCATAATTTTCCTTGATTGAGAAATCAGTCTGGGCTCTTATGGGTTAATCAGTAGCCTATATGCTAGTATATGTTTACAGTACCGTTTACAGTCAAACATTTTGATGCACTGTAGGCTCAATTTTGATCAATCAAAATCTGTGTAGTAGTTTTTCGAGGACAGTCTGAAGATGCTCTTGCCTGAAGATGCTCTTGCACATTTGGTGTCAATTGAGCAAAAATTGTGGGTGGAGATTGGTTTAATAAGTTTTACAGTTTTTGAAGTGAGTTCAGTTCGGTTCAGTTCAGTTGCTTTTAATGTCCCCTAATGGAAACTTGGCTTGCAGACAGGTTAAAAAATAGACAACTATAAAAACATAATAAAAAAACATAATCACATGTAAAAACAAGACAGACAAATCACAAGCAACAATCAGATTGATACGGTTCATTTTGAATTCTTTTTAGATAGGTTCAGTCGTTTCTTATCTTCAGACACAAAAAAGTATAGGAGATGTTTCTTTACCTGCTTGACAGTTTCGACTGAGACTCTAATCTTCCACAGAAGCATCATTAGTCCTTACATTAAATTCATTATGGACGTGGACTTAAAATCATTGTTTTATTTTATGGCCTTTGTGCCCTCAAAAAATTGACAAGACAAAAGGCCAAGTGGCCTTGACTCTAAAATGACGAAATTCCAGGCCTGGTTCTAGTAAACTGTTATTTGCGGTTAGGGCGGGGCACCATTTACACCAAGCTGTTAATTTTACCATCTGGACGTAAAGTTGTCACTATAAAAAGTAACCGCAGATCAAGATTAAACTTAGATTCGGTGAGGGGTGGTGGAGCGTGGGGGCACCCAGCTCTGCTTTTTTTTTTTTCACACCAGGCTGCTTGTTCCTCTCACATCTGTCCCTTCATGTAAGTCGCCTGTGATGATTAAACAACTACTAGGGTGCACAGTGATAATGAGGAAACTCAGTTCATCTATGCAGCTTAATTGCGTAGCAGCTTATTATTAGTTATAACACACGTCATGCTCCGTCACCGCAGTCAGGATAGAGACACAGATTTGTTTGTAACATCCAGATTTACTGTAGCTACAAGGGAAAGCAATTAGATAAGAGTGAATGCATAATTCATTCAAACGCACGAGGTTTGTGGACCAACAAGAAACAATTTCAAGTGCACTATGCAAGTCATTACCCCACCTGCAGGTTGCAATACGAGAATAAGAAGAACTGTCATTCTGCTGTAGCTGTAAGTTATCAGACTTATAATATTACACACAAAAGCTACAGTCTTTGTTGCAGCGTTATGAGTAACGCCATTAAGGCAATCTTCAGCAAATTCAATCAACTACAGGATCACGTTGCGTCTTTTCAACTGTGCAAAACGTTCACATGACTTTGGCTCCGCTCTGAACTCGCACAGCTCTGCTGAAGATTAAAGTGTACGAGTCGGGAACAGTGTGAACTTGAGTAAGCGATTAAAAAGGTCTGCAAAAGTGCAGCTGACAGATGAACGACAGAACAAACTGTGGGCTTTGTTTTTGGGATCCAGCTGTGCACGTGAAGTGTTTTGTTTGGGTAAAGACTGAAGCGATTAGCTTGTGACCTTTTACCGCACTATTAATGCTGCGTGTTGCTCATTTATTTGCGTTTGACTCTAATATATTCACAAACTTCACAAAGGCTCATTATTTACCAAGTTGTTTTTGCTGACCAGACACTTGAATAGATAATTAATGGAAAATTAGAACATGCCGTAATTAAACTATGAATCTTAAAACTGCTGAATTGAAGGTCTGTGTCTTATTGTTAGAAAATCCTTAGCTGTGTGTTATGATGATAATAATAATAGTAATAACGCTCATAGATGTGTAGTTGTGCATTTTTTTTTTCTGCACAAGTTATGTAACTTGCTCCGTTTGAAGATTCACAACCAATGTGGAATCAAGTGAATGCAGAGGTCTCCCTACCATTTCAAGTCATACGTGAAGCACCGAAACCAAATGAACAGAATACCTGTGTCGAGAGTTCTCCACTGCCTCTTTACTGCATTGATCCTGAATGTGAAGTGAAGGACGTCTTACATTTGTTGACGCCTGTTCAAACGCCCTCTTTATCGGGAAGATTAAGTGTAATTACAACGGATGTAAAAGTATGAGATTTTTATTCTGTGTCAGTGCAATAATAGACGTGCAGACGTGGAAGCTATGAGGCTGGAGCACTTCTCTGTTGTTGAGTCTCCACTGGTCGCTATGCAACCTCACAGTACACACAAGAGTAGTTTGACACATATTTGCCAGTAAAGTCATGCGCTGCTTTGAGCTGTAATTATTTGGGTTTGAATGAAAAAATATATACCGATCAGGCATAATATTATGACCACTGACAGGAAAAGTGAATAACATTGACCGTCTTGTGACAATTCAATGTTCTGCTGGGAAACTTTTGGACCTGGCATTCATGTGGATGTTACTTAGACATGTACCACCCACCTAGACCAGACCAGGCACCCCCCACCCCATAGCAACGACACTCCTGGACGGCAGCAGCCATCCCCAGCAGGATGCAGCCTGACACAGACACACACACAAACGGTTTAGGAACAACTCAAAAAAACACGAAAAACAGCACAAGGTGCTCCAAACTCATTAGATCCCAAACTGATTAAATATCAGTGGGATGATCCACAAAAAACTGGCCCGACTTCCTCCTCCCTTAAAAGCTTTGCAGCTGAAAGTTGGCCTGGGGTCGCTCCCTTGGGACCTGATTATGTCGGCAAAGATCTGCTAAGTAGATCATATCATTTAGGTGGGATTTATGTATGACAGACATGGACTAGTCCCATCATCTGAAGGTGGTGTAGTTAAATCTTACAGCAAGTGGCTCTGACTGGTTGTAGGACTATCCAGTTATGTCCAGAGGTATTTCTATGCCAGGCTAAAGAGGTTGGACTGTTCCTTTAATCTGAGGCACTTTCTTAAAACCTGTTTCATTGGATTAGTATTCCTAGAGGATTTACTGGTTTAGTGTTGTGTGGTGCAGTGTCACAGGATAAGTGAGATCTGTGTTTCACTCAAATCTTCTGACATTATCTTGAGATATGATGTCAAGGCTCTACACGACGAATACACAAGTACCCTGGAAGTATATAAACCAGCACCACACGCATCAGTAAATAAAATGCATACATCATATACGTAAAAATAGTTCCTTACCGCATGCTGCCACGATGTCGTCAATCCCACCATCTCTTGAGATTTCGCTCTGATTGGTTCGAGCTTGCTTTTTCTGTGAATGGGTGTTCATGTTGAGTAGCCACATCCTCCTAAACTGCTGAAGGAATTACATATCTTAAGACTGCTGTTCAGTCTTCAGATATGTAAGTCCTGGCACAGCCCTAATAAATCTTGCGTGGGAAAAAGGCAAAAACTAAACGCAGAGGACACAGAACGCTTCAGGAAAACAACACAAAAACTCCCAAACTCAAAGATGTCAGTTTGATCTAAACTAAAGTAATCACAGGACCTGTTTCTGGACAAAACAAAGTCGCTACCTAGATTTAACTAAGTAAAAAGGTATGAGCCTCCTATTGGATAATTACTGCATGGGAGATTATCTTTCAGCTGGCAAAAAGTTATTTAACCAAGAAGAGAGGCAGATGAAGTGATGCACCCATCATACCTAGTGTCTACTGTACAAGCCTGTGGGGGCAGTGCTATGATCTGGGGTTGCTGCAGTTGCTCAGGTCTAGGTTCAGCAACATTATGTGCCCAAAGAATGAGGTCAGCTGACTACCTGAATATACTGAATGACCAGGTTATTCCATCAATGGATTTTTTTCTTCCCTGATGGCACGGGCATATTCCAAGATGACAATGCCAGGATTCAAATTGTGACTGAGTGGTTCATGGAGCATGAGACATCATTTTCACACATGGATTGGCCACCACAGAGTCCAGACCTTAACCCCATTGAGAATCTTCGGGATGTGCTGGAGAAGGCTTTACACAGTGGTCAGACTCTCCCATCATCAATACAAGATCTTGGTGAAAAATTAATGCAACACTGGATGGAAAGAAATCTTGTGACATTGAAGAAGCTTATCGAAACAATGCCACAGTGAATGAGTGCTGTAATCAAAGCTAAAGGCGAAATATTAGAGTGTGGCAGATTAGCGCAGGATTAAGATCACAGAGGAACTCCTTAATCATTACAAATCACTAGAGGTTCCCAGATGATACTTGCCCTGTGTGATGTAAGGCTTTTCTTATTCAAATTCATGATGTGAAGTCCACTTGTTTTTTTAATTTGACCAGCCTATTTGACTCCGGCAGGCACACAGTTCTCTGCAGTCACCTGTTTGAACATTATTAAACTTGACCATAGAATCAAAGTGTCGCTATCTACAAGTGTTGTGATATGTTTTCAGGTCCATGCAGGATTGCCATGTCTCTCAGTGTGTGAGAATAAATTAGGTGTCAAACCGCATTGGCCGGCCTGACCGGCTGAAGCTGTTAATGTTCACCAGCAACAGTTTCTGGACTCCAATTAGAGGTGGAGAGACTAAAGTTTAGGACACGGAGTCAGTTCTTGGTACTTTGTTTTTTCATGGCAGTAAAATGCAGGAGTAGTTACAGTAACCACATCTGGACTCATTTGGTGTAGTTTAACTCAGAAATGAGCACAAGCAAAGATGTATACATGGATGTTAATGACCTCGGACCCCAGGGCTCAGCTTGCCCACCAACACTCACCACAACAAGAGAAGCAGACACCAAATCAGACTATTTGAATATTTTATTAATATGTAGAAAATGTATTAAAAAAGGAACTATATAGTACATGTTTAAGTCAAACTAGAGCTAAATTTGACAGCATTATCCAAGGTTATCCAACAATAAATCCTTAGCTTCAGCTTGTAGGAGCTTCTCAAACAGTCAGTATCCAAATTTCGCAACATTTACCTTTTTCGCGGCAACATTTCAAATCAACACATTTAAATATGTGGCTTATAGAACAAATATCACCGGGTATGACGGTAATATCGGCCGGTCGACTTGAGAACATAAACCATGAATAAATACCTACAACATAAGGTCCATACAGGACTTTATGTTACGGGGAAAGTGGACAATAAATAGCAGTGGAATAAATAAAAGGGGCAGGTTACCTGTCTTGTAAGAAGTTCGTACGAACAGAGATACATAACAGCATGAATGGATTCTGGTATAGACTCAGTCTAAAGTTTAAATGGCCGGGGCGACTCTGTTTTAGCTTTAATAAAGTTGGTTTTATTTAGCAGTGTTGATGTTCTCTGTTGTTCCCATGTCCAAGTTTCTGTCCGCTTCATCTGCTCTTTGGAGCTTGAAGCGGTTTCTATTAAGAAAAAAAAAAGACTGGGAGCATATTCATAGCGGCACGAGAGCTGATTATCAGGTGCTTCTGAAACGCACTGCAGCACGTCTGGAATCATGAACATTGACTGCAGCGGCCGCGACCAGCTCCTGCAGCCGCCTCGTCTGGGTTTTGGGGGTTATACAGTAGATTGAAAGATTTTACATGAAAAAAAAACAACAGAATACAGAAGAAATGCTGATTTAATATCCACTTATCTCCCAAAAAGAAAACAACAACAACAAAAAAGAGAACAACTATTCCTTCTTACTTGATGCCAGAAGTAATAACATAATTATTTCTGGCTCTTTGTTCGGGTTCTTAAAAGTCATTTTAGTTATGTCTCCCAAGACAAATTATACAGCAGACTGTCTTAAAACCAAAAAGGAGTAATGTTACTAAGATTTTTATAATTATTACATCTATGGATGTAACAAAATGCAGGATGCTTTAAACAAATATAAAGAACAACTAACTTATATCGATAAAGTATTATTAGTACAACATGGAGAATAAACGCAAATATAACATTAGCTTTCTTCTTTTGAGGATTTAACAGCACCTAATATTTGCAGTCGCTCACAATACAAATGACATTCAGTTTGTTCTCTGCAAAGCTTCCTTACCTTTGTTCCTGGTACAAAAACCCTCTGAGGCAAACTTCTAAGTAGTTAATGAAATAAGTACACGGGGAAGTTCTCTAATCTACTACAAATCACTACGGGAGATGGATGGCATGAGCGGCGTCTGGAACAGTCACTCCGGCAATGAAACATTAATCAGACCTGGGAGAGGTCACGTGCCGATCACCGTTAATCCAAGTCATCTACATCTCGCGCCTTTTAAACCTTTCAAAGAGCAACCTTTCACTCAGATCAGCGAAGAAACATGACTAGAAATCAAACTTGAAACGCATTCGTCTTTTGGACATTTTGTTATTTACTCATCAGGCTGTTCGTCGCAGTTTAGTCAACATGCAGTAGGCTCCATCCATCCTTTGAGCACAACAGTGGTTAGAGATACAGCGGTTAAAATGGAAATGTTCAACAGGGCTTTGTGAATGGGTTTGCATCTAAAGGGGGAACACATCAAATGACACAGTATCTTCAACTCTCTATCTACATGAGTATATTAGTAATTTAAAGAAGGGAGAGTTGCTATTGTTTTCAAGACTAAATAGGAAAAAATAAATAAATCAAACATAGACATGTGATAGAAGCCAGATTTGCTGGTTTGCTTCAGTGAGAGGAATCGAACAAAGAAATATTTAGAACACGCAGCTCAGGGGGGAAAAAAGTATATGAGACCAAACGTTGCTTGCAGTGATGGCGACGCTCGTTTCTATAGATTGTGGCGGACGCAACATTGTGTTTTTAACCAGCTGTGTGTGGTTTGTCTTTAACCTCCACACAGATAATCGAAGAGAGGCCAGGAAACTACAGCAGCAAAACAGTTTCCAGAAAAAAAAATACACCGCAGATGAACTGGCACTGAACTAAAACACAATGTTTGCAGATTACACCCACCCCGACTAAAATGAACACATTCACAGCCATGTTTGCCGATTTTCTTGTTTCGCTGGGGAGCTTAAAAAGAAGAGCGCAGAAGAAAGGCTTGGCCCCGCTCCACCTACTGTTCTGCTTTCTTTGTTAAGTTCATTTCAGCTAGCGGTGGGAGTGGGGCCAGGCAAAACGCTCTGCTGTGCCCACCCCGACGTTCTTCTGCATAGAATTTAGTGATCACAATGCATAAAATAATGCCTGGGGACGCGAGCGCCATAAAAGGCCCTGGAAAGTGGGACTCTATTAAAAGAGGAAAAAGCTGCTTCAGTGACTTTGGTGACTGGCATCTTTCCCGACAACAGGCTGAGTCTTTATTCTGCAGGTCTTTGGTTAAATCTATCGGCACCATCCCTGCAAGCAATCACAGCATCTACGACAGGAACCACGCGCTTATTAGGAGATCGTGTTCTGCTTGGAGATAAAAGTCGGGGAAGCATTAAATGCCCACGAACTAAACAACTAAAATGAAACAAATGAACAACAATAGCTTTGCTGTGTTCCCACTCACAGTGCAAATACTGTCCCAGTGTGACGACCAATAGAGTGTGACGCTGATGATTACTAGAGATAAACTAAAGATATTGTAATCAACGGTGGACGCAAAACAAATCGATGGGAATGAAGCGGTTGCTGGTGCGCTGCTTTACGAATGAGAAACGACGACTCTTTTGCTTTTTAGCATTAATATGACCTCATGTCCGGCGTTTGTCATCGTGTTAATTCGAAACCAAGGCATCAAATCATATTAAATAGATGGACGTTGTCACAATATCAGTTATAAAAATATATATATATTACAGTTAAGGGTTTTAAGGGCATATACAGTATATTTTTTTAGTTAAAAGAGTTATCTTGGAACGGTTAAAATAACGCTAGCTCTCACTCTAGAGAGAATTTTTCAGCACGTTTCCTCACATCCCGGGGAAAGGCAAACCACAGATTAAAGAAAACCAAAGCTTCTTGGTTTGCCTTTCCTTTTTTTTCTTTTTTTTTTAACAGCAAATAGAACCATTGTCATTCAAAGTATTTAATAAATTACATACAGTCTTCTATCGTCTGGGTAGAAGTACAGCAGGGAAAGACAGCTAAAGCTGGGCGGGCGCAGAGATAAACAGAGTTCAGATGTTGCTGCCGCCTCTGCTTTTTTTTTTTTGACTCCTGCTTGCTAGTTTATTAATGTGTTGTATTATTTTACAAATCTTAACAAAATATTAGTAGCTTTATGTAGTGACCCACCTTTTTTTTTATTTTTTTTTCTCAGCCTCGCTAGCGAGGCTTGGCTCAGTTCCAATCCAGGCTGCCTTTACTGTGAGCGAGCAGAAACTCAGTCACTGAACATCATCCGAACTCTGTTTATCCGTGACACTGGGCTGGGAGGAGGCGGTTTGTTTATACAGGGGCAGATCGCCTCCTCTTGCTGCTGATGCTACGGAAGTTGAACGGCCTCATCTTCATCTCCACGAAGGGAATGGAGAACTCATGGCCCTTCCAGTGGTACCAGTTGATACCCTGTAAGAGCAGAAGCATGATTTCAGAAGGCTGTAGATGGAAATAGTACGTTTTCAGTAAAGTGCATTGTAATTGAAGGTGACACTCGAAGCAGGAATGGAAAAATCCAGACTGAATCACCAGCACAATTATGATCTTAGTGTGATTATAGTCTAATCTCTCACCATCAACACACCGCCATTTGCAGCTTTACATAAAAAAAAAAAAAATTGTTCTGTGCATCTTTTTTTCCTGTCCATATCTGCTCCCACCTCCTCTCACTTCATGAAAACATGAGGAGAAAAGCACAGAGCGAGAGAGTGAGAAAAGCAGTGATGCTCCAAAGCCTGTGTGGTTCAGCCTAATCTCAGCTCCACACAACACATCACCGTTGTTCTCTGGTCATTTCAGCATGAGGCTGACAGAGAGAGGTGCATCACACTCCGGTCAAAAGCACAAGAAAAGCTCTCAATTCTCCTGCCTCACAAAGGAACAAAAGATAATGTCCATTTGCGAGTGAGAATGGGACATCGGTCTGTATAATTTAAAATTAAAGACCCTTGTGCCATGCTGAAATCCTTTTACCTCCGCATAAATACTTGAATAATATGAACTGGTTGGAGTGTGTGAAAAAGCTCAAATCTTCCTGAAAGTGTGTCTTTTTTGTCTAATCACCGTCGACCTGCACCCTCTCCACATGTTCCATTCAAGTCGTTGCGGCGGTTTTGGTCCTAGAAATGCTGGCCTTTTGTTGCAACTCCTCCGTCAGACCGGTCAGAGTAACCAGTTTAAGATGGATGTCGGCAGCGAGCCTCGTGTGATTTAATTGACTAATTATTAGCTTTTCAAAGTGGGACGTTTTAACCTTTATTCACACTTCTGTAATGGTGCCTGTTTATGAGAGTTTTGCAAATGCCAAAATACACTTTCAAGATGTTGCCCTTTTCAAATGACAGCATTTAGTTTAGTTTGTAGTTAGCTTGGTTTGTTCCGGTGGCTAAAACAGCTGCAGATTTTTTACACTGAGAACAGGCCCCTGTAATTCACTGGAGCTGAGTTTGTGGTGCCCAAAAGGTGGAATGAAAAAAGGAGTCATTACAAATGTCCACATTACTTGATAATCCACACAAAACTTGGACACTGGAACGGACACATAGCTCTTGAGTTTTTAAACAGCTCCACTCAAACAGGTGGCAGCTCAAATCTCCAAAGACCAGAACCCCAAAAACAAGAGCTGTTGGGACACTGTTAACCTGCAGGTCGTCCCACTCAGAACATTGTTTACAAGTTTTCTATTCTGAAACACAACCCTGCCTCAGGTTTTTTCGTGTGGAAACTAAATTAATTCAGCAACAGTTAAATGCGAAACTTAAATAACACAGGGACCGTGTCTTTAAGGCGGAACCTTGAGTTCAGGTTCAAAAAGTGAGTGAAAGCCTTATATAAACCAATCAGACATAACATTATGACCACCTTCCTAATATTTTGCAGGTCTCCCTCGTCCCTCCAAAACAGTTGTGACTCATCAGAGAATGGACATGGGCCTTCTGAGGGTGTCCTGTGTTGTCTGGTAACAGAATGTTGTTAGTGGGGGCCTTTGGGTCCTGTGGGTTGAGGGGAGGGGCCTCTGTGGATCATCCTACAGATACTTGATCAGTTTGGGATATAGTGAATTTGGAGGCCAGGTCAACAACTTGCGCTGTTCTTCATGTTTTTTGAGTTGTTCCCAAACCGTTTGTGTGTGTGTGTCTGTGTCAGGCTGCATCCTGCTGGGGATGGCTGCTGCCATCAAGGAGTGTCACTGCTATGGGGTGGGGGTGCCTGGTCTGGTCTAGGTGAGTGGTACATGTCTAAGTAACATCCACATATATGCCAGGTCCAAAAGTTTCTCAGCAGAACAATGGATTGTCGCAAGACGGTCAATGTTATTTACTTCACCTGTGAGTGGTCATAATGTTATGCCTGATCAGTGTATGTTGTTTAAAGCTGATGTTGTTTAATGGCATGTTGCTTACTAAATCCATCCTTGTTCTGTGCTCATCTCAAATTAAGTAAAACCAACAGGAGGTATGCTTTTCTGTAATTTAGCTAAACCAACCCTCACTTAATGATATGTAGCTAAACTGACAACCACTCTTTCATCACATAGTGTATCAGCTGGAGGACTGACCTGACTGTGTCTGGACTCTCCGTATTTGCCGTTGAGGTTGGCCCGGTGGCAGTTCTTGTACCACCAGGCTCCTTTGTAAGACAAGGCACAGTTAGTGACAGCTATGTCATTGTCTCTGTCTTTTGTGGAGAAGGGCCGGCCCTGGTGGTAGCTCAGAGAGTCACCTGGGATCAGAAAAGACAGAGAGAGAGAGAGAGAGAGAGAGAGAAAGAGAGAAAGAGAGAGAAGTAAAGAGATTTAAGTATCTGCATGTGCTCAGCAATAAGGCATATGGCTGCAGAGGATGATGCCGTGAACGGAGGGCATAAATGACCAGAGAAGGAGGAAGGAAGTACTGCTGCGGGTTTCATAAATTTACTTTGGCAGAGGGAATTAGAATTACAAACATGAGAGGATGACAGGTGATTCTGGCATATGGTCATGTAGAGAGATAAGCAGAAAGACGAGACAAGAGTGGAAATGTGGGGGAGTGCTGAGACGGGTTAAAGGCATCAGGGAAGAGGAAAGATGGAGAGAAGATAAGGGCGATGGAGAGAGGAGTTTTTTGACATAAAAAAGTTCATATAGCAAAAAAAATCTGTCAGAGTTGGACACCCACATAGCCAAGTGAAATGCTAAATAAGGTGGCATGTTAATTATTCAGCACTTGGGAAAATGTATTCAGCCTCATACCAGCGGTGCCATTGTACTCTCCTATCCTGAGCTTGTACAGGTTTCTTGCATCTCCAATGGAAAACTTGTCATAGTTGGCGTAGACCGACTCCTGCCCGTCCTTCATGTCAATCCTTAGCTCGTAGCGACCCTGAGCAGCAATCCGCTGGATGTTGTCCAGACCTGCAGAGTAGCAACACACATTTTAGATAGCAGAGAACTAAATGTCAACGCGTTTCTCGCTGCTGTTGAACTCCACTTTTATCTTTCAGTTATGACGGCATTCACTCGTTTATCAAAAAAAATGAAGATCAGGTTTTCTGGTTTGAGTTGGATTGTCAAAAAACAAATTAGGGTATAACTAAGCTCTTATTATGATTGGAGTTTGTTGGTTAGCCAATAAAATCTAGAGAATATATCCAAGCAATGCTGAAACACGCATGCATTGCTTAACTGTATAGGTTAATGATGTGAATCCTACTAAACACCGTGTGAGACATTTATTGCTGTTTATGACTGACAGCGTCGAGTGCCGGACGCCGCCGCCACCGTCCCCTCTCCAAATGCCACATATTGCAACTTCCTGAGATATGCAGCTTTGCTCTCTATCTCAAAGGCAGCAGATACGAGGCTCGTTTGAACCCAGGCAGCCGATAAGGCCCCACATCGACCTGAGCGATTGGAAGTGCCTTCACTATCAGATTACAATGAGCACCCATTTGGAAAAGAGCCTTCCTTCCTTGCTTAACCTCCAACAGAAGCATCGGTGAAGTGCACTTTTTCTGAACCCGGGAATGTGTTGAGAAAAAGCAAAAAGCCTTTGCTGATAACAAGTAGGAAGTATAAATCTGGGAGAGCAGGGAAACTAAGTCCGCTGTAATATGTCAGTGGAAAGCAGATAAAATCTATGTTACAACCAAAAGGCACTTGGGGTGACGGGGAAAAGCAATTGTTGTAATAAAAGTGTGTTTAACACTCAGTCATCTCTAATTTCCATTGTATAACATCACTGTATTATCGGCAATTAATCTACCACCCATCATTTTTACAGTTTTATTCTTTCTAACAGTTTTATGGGATCAGAGGCTCCAAAATGCAACGATTAAAAATGCATTCGATTGCACTCTTGTCCAATTATACGAGCAGTATTACACTCATCACATTTTATTACCGGCTTCCTCTTATAGTTCTGTAAGGAGCAGAGAGGGAATAAAAAAAAAAAAAAGAAAGAAAGAAAGAGAATGGGATAATGATCACAGATTGGCCACCGTGGTTTCTCTCTGTTATCACATCGTCAAACTGGCATTGTATTCAACATGAAACTGTCTGAGGTCAGTGGGTAGGGAGAATAGATTTTTCCCCAGAGACGCAATAAAGATGTCGTTTTCTAACTACATCAGATAATAATGAAGGCCTAATTTCCATATTCTCTACTGCTGGCCAGTTAAGTGGCTCTTCTTTTGGATTTAATGCCCATGTTTATGGTTCCTACTGTCCAGTATATTGCTATTTGGTGTGCAGAGGCGGCGATTAGCTAAATGTTCCCTGCAACGGCTCTCTCACGACGTTGATCTTATCTTTTAAAAGAAGAATGAAGGTCACATGGTCTGGAAGCGCAGCAGCAAATATAACGACAAGCCAGGACATAAGTGAAATACGGGTTTTTAGATGTGACAAATATTATTCATTCTAGATTATCATTCATTCATCTTCTGCTTGTCCTGTGAAGGGTTGCGGGGGGGTTGAAGCCTATCCCAGCTGTTATCGGGCGAGAGGCGGGGTACATCCTGGACAGGCCACCAGTCTATCACAGGGCTAACACAGAGAGACAGACAACCATTCACATTCACACCTACTCCAATTTAGAATCACCAGTTAACCTAACCAGCATGTCTTTGGACAGTGGGAGGAAGCTGGAGTACCCGGAGAGAACCCACGCAGACACAGGGAGAACGTGCAAACTCCACACCGACACCCGGAACCTTCTTGCTGTAAGGCATCAGTGCTAACCACCACGCCACTGTGCCACCCTCTAGATCATGTCCTTGTGAAAATATTTGTGTATTTTAATGTTCTGCTACGATACAGACGTAAGACGAGTGCGTGCTCCTTGGACTTGGTTACTTTCACCACTTCGATTTTTCTCTCTAAGCTGTACAGCCAAAAGATCTCTCTCACCAATTCATTCTGCCAGTACAACATGCTGAATGGGCTGAAAAGACGGCAACAAGGGTCCGACAAGTGCAAACAGTGCGGGACACAGCGGAAAAACTGTGGCCATAGATGTTCACAGATGACGAGTTACAGATTTTAACACATGTAATAAACAGACCAGATCACCAAGGAAGGATACAAACATTGACAATGGGCTTTTGTGTCGAGTCAAATTTTCATTAACTTTTACATTTTTCTCATCGTCAAAACTGGTCCGTACATCAACGTAACATAGCTACACCTATCTCAAGACATCACACAATGAATGATGGGCTATTTTATTACATAATGCTCCAGGAGACTTTCAAAAGCAGATTTTCAAAGACACATCTGAGTAGACAAAAAAGCCTATTTAGTGACTTCATTTTCAAGGTTATATTGTGAATACACTGCTATGGTATACTAGGACATACAGTAAAGTCATGATATGTTCTATTCATGTGAGCTATGCTTTTTGCTACAGTACTATATGGACAAGGCCAGCAGTTCACTACTAACCACTGTAACTAGTAGATGAACAGACCCAGCAGTCTCAACCTTTTGTGCCGTATGCGGAGGATACTGCTGCCGTCCTGCTGGCGCGCTATCAGTAATCTGGCATTATGGGGCAGCTCTCTGCTGATGCTCCACACCCCGAGGTTACATTAAGCTGCTTTTATGCACTGAAAGGACGGAGTTACAGTACAGGACAGAAGGGGAATGGGATGAAAGAGGGGAAAGTGCATCCAACAAGGCACCTATAAAGTAAAGCAAAACCCTGGAGATGAAGTTACCCTTCTGTGGTGTACGTACGGAGGTGGCGAGAGGGCATATTATGGCTGATTCAGCTGTAGTGGAAACAGGTCAGATGTAATGTCGTACTCACTGAGCCAGATATGCACGGGCGTCTTTAGACTGTATGGTACTGACACGGCCATTAGAAATCTGACATATCTGCGCCCCGCTGCTTGGACGTGATGCCTTCAGGTGATTCAGTGAGAAAAAGCAAAAACATTGCTGTCACTTTATAGCTCACGATCTGCACTTAATACTTTGCAGTGTGCAAAGAAGATGGGTTTTCTCTCTGTGGGTATGTGCCGCCAACCTACACATACATTTAATACTGCATAATGCTGTGCTTCGGTGAGGAATTTCCTCCTTTCATTTGATAAAATACAAAGATTTTTAAATCACACTAGCAGACAGCAATCCAACTATTCCTGCTGTCATAAAACGTTACCGCTGCCTTCGAATGCCCTCACTGTGGTGGTGTGCAACAATATCAGGAACAGCTGACAGTATTATTCAAAAAAACAACAACACAAACTAAAAATAACCAGTGAAAGGACAAATCTGAAGTCCTCAAAAAGAACTGCTGGCTGCTGTACTGGATTCTATTATACTGTCAGTGGCAGTTCATGATGGGTTAGATATAAAAAAAAAATCTCCCTTTATGCTTTCAATTGTTACAGCATGCTCAGTCACTAATGGACTGGAGCACGCCACAGCTACCTTGTTATGAGCCGATACGTGTCTAACAGACTAACAGCCTTCCTTCTGTTATAATTCGGTGATAATGCGATGCCATAAATTTCCCCCTCAGTGCTGTTTTAATTTCTTTCATCAAAAAGTTCAAAAAACACTCCTCTCACGGTCCTGATTCACTTGATGAAACATTCATGCAATATTTTCCTTTAATCATCTGCACCAAAACAATACTACGAAAACTGGCCCATGAAGAAACATGACTCATTTGCACATTTTCTAATGAATATAATTATTGTTTCATAATGAGATTTGGAGGAGGAGGAGAAAAAAAATTATAATTCAGCAGTCCATCAAAACGGTGAGGACGTTCGGGTTGTTTTGTCTTCGGATCAGAGCGACGCTAAAAACAATTACCAAGTCATTTCAGGGAGAGATGAGCTTTCAGAGAATCCAGTAATGAATCGGATAGACTTTGTGAAGTCAAGTGCTAAAAGATGAGATGAGCAAACCAAAAAAAAAAAAACAAAAACAGAAATCTAGCAGCATGCTTCTCCATCTTCCTACAAAGTGAAAAAATCTTACAAGAAGGGCTTTACTGGCTGGACAAAATATTGGAGACAGACATCTTAACTCGCTGTAAAATATATTTATCAATTGAAAGCAAGTGAAAGCTATGAACCTCTATTGATCGGGCCTATTAAATCCACTTCAGTCGTGGGGATGGTGTGTGGATGGAGAGGCTGAGATAGCCTTCAGAAAACCAGAGCAGAAATTGAACAAAATGGGTGGCAGGTTGTAGCTCAATATTGGCCGTAAAATGCAGGTGAAATATATTGAGTGGGGTGACGGGTTGAGATAAGGCAAGCAGCTAACCTGACCTTACCTCTGAATTATGTAATACAAGCCTTAGTCAGCCAGGGAAGAGGGGATGGGGGGTCCATATCACACCCAAAGTAAGTTAGCTTGATTAAAGTAGACAGTATGGATCTGTATTTAATTCCTCCAGTAAAGTTGTGATGATTTAAAACATAAAATGGTTATGAAACTGGAAAAGTGGGAAAGGAAACAAGTATTGCAAGTCAAGAAGCATAAATATAAAATAGAGACATTATCTATGACCAATATCTTGAACTGAACAGTTTGTGCAACAAATTGTTACAAGGCTAAAAGACAGGCAATGTGTTTTAATGTACTGCTTTGTTAATATAGCATCCATGGATCAAGTGACAGTGATGGACTCTTTGCATTTAAACCTACACTCTCTACTTGTGTCCTTCTACACTCACGACCCCTCAGACTTACCAAGCCAGAACTCATCCTCCAGGTTTCCAAAGCCGACTCGATAGTCACTCCACTTCCTGGAAAAGTCCGTCAGGCCGTTCTGACGACGCTGGAATACCTGGATACCAAAATGACAATATGATAAGATCAGAAAAAAACTAAAGCAGTTGTTCCCCCTAAAGTGGATCATATCACTGTCCGATCTGACGTAGGCAGATGTTAAAATCCAATTCCAAATCTTTCAGAAACTTCTTTTCCGTTTTCTTTATCCAATTTATTGCAATTTGTAATTTTCTGTCTCTTTACAGTCACTCACAATCCAGCCTCCTTCATCTGTGGTCATGTCACAGTACACCTGCACACCCTGGCTGGGTTCTCTGTTGATGTAAATGGTGTAGACACCGCTCAGATTCTCTCCGTTCAGCAGGTGCTGGGCACAGTTCTGAGGCGTAGCAAACAAACGGCTCCCTGCAGAGGAGCAGTGATGACAGGTTATAATATCCTTCCTTCTGACCTGATGATTTGGTTTGTTGAAATGCACGTAGAGCGTGATCTGAACATTTTAAATCCTCACTCATTAATATTTATGCACTAGCACCGGATCAAATCACTACGTGTAATCTGAAATGAGTTGCAGTGACAAGTTATCAGCTTTACAAAATCTTTCTTTTTGTTTTTTCCCGCTGATTGTTTTGCTTTCAAGGTCTGTATTTTTACACTTAGTCTCATGTCATGTTCAGCTATCAGGTACTATTCTCAGAGGAATGCCTAAATTTCTGCTGACCCAGAAGACATACAAAGCTAGTGATTAGTTTGTGAACACAGTGGAGCGTTTAGTAGCCATTTTTTTACTTCTTGAATTGGTATTGAGCAAAACAGAGCTAAAAGGAGGGGGAGTATTGAACTGTGCGTTTTTTGTCTATTGGATGTGTCTGCTTGTCTACACGGCGGCCACAGTGACTATGTCTTTATTTGTCAGTGGCGGGTTTAATATTGATATTTACTTTTGGCAACTCCACATTCATTCCTGCTGATTAGTAACTTCCTAACACTTGTTTTAATGGCACATCCAGCACAGACACCAAGCTCCTGAGAGATCAGAGCCCACCACTCGGCTCCAGACAGCCTCCCTGCAGCTGCAGCCTAATGGCAAGTCTCCCTCGCCAGGCTACAGGGCAGAGACATGAAAATTGTACCCGACTTTGGGGACCCATTATTGTGCAGCTTTGTTATGGTGACTCTAATGTGAAATGCAGTGCAAAATCTCTGGAGCCAAGAAAAAGTCACCCCATTAGAATCACTTCCCAAGCTTAGATCAAAGAATACAAATATGTTATGTGTGTGTGTATGTGAGTGAATGACTATTCCATACCTGTAGTAAAAGTAGTGGAGACTACGGCGCTGGTGTCTAGTCCTCTTGCAGCCTGGAGCTGGACGGTGTACTCTGTAATCTCTGCCAGTCCCTCCAGTCGAATCCATGTGTCCTCTGAATCGAGGATCAGCTCCTAGTGCACACACGGGACCAAATTCATTCATTTAACACACACTGCGGGCGAGTTCTGATGCCAGATAAGGAAATTACCCTCTGTAAAAGTGATGCATTAATGTGCATTCAATACAAACCTCAGGGTAAAAATAAATTCTATTATAAACCCCCTTAAGTCGATGATAAAACACTTCAACCTTTAAACTATTCTTGTTCAGGAAACACAGCAGCACAATATTCTCCCGGCGACACACACAGGTGAGGCAGATTCAGGAAAACTGACCCAAAAGCAAATTGGGTCAATGAAATATTGTATTAGTAACAGTTACACTTTCAATAGAAGAACTGAGAGGAAGCAGTCGGCCTGGAAGGAGCAGGAGAGAAGACACAGAAGGAGAAATAAAAGACTCCTATTGGGCAGCCAAGCTGAGAAGCTGCAAAGCAATCAGGAAACAAACATTTTTATTTTTGGTAACAAGTCATGACATTACAGTGTAGTTACTTTCCTTTGTTTTTCCTCAAATACTCTTTCATTGAGCTCATCTTAAGGCTTGATCGTTTTTAAGCAAGTACTTTATGTGGCATGAGTTTCCTTAGATGAGACATGCAACGATCAGCCCCTGATCACTACTGGTCCCATTCACTGCCTGTTCTCCTTCTCTATGATATTCATTTCCAAGACTATGCAGACATACATATCTATATACTGCATGTACATAGATAGCCACAACATTAAAACCACTGAAAGATGAAGTAAATACCAATGATCATCTTGTGACAATTCAATGTTCTGCTGGGAAACTTTTGGACCTGGCATTCATTTATGTGGATGTTACTTAGACATGTAGCACCCACCTAGACCAGACCAAGAACCCCACCCCATAGCAATGACACACCTTGATGGATGCAGCCATCAACAACTAAAAAAAACAGGAAAAACAGCACAAGGTGTTGACCTGGCCTCCAAATTCCCTAGATCCCAAACTGATCAAGTATCTACGGGATGATCCACAGAGGCCCCTCCCCTCAACCCATAGGACCCAAAGGCCCCCACTAACATCATCCAGACACCACAGGACGCCCTCAGAAGGCCCATGTCCATTCTCTAATTTGGAAGCACAAGGAAGACCTACACAATATTAGGAAGGTGGTCATAATGTTTTGCCTGATTGCTGTAAATTCTCTATTACACGCCTCGGTTGATCAACAGAAACATCATGCGTGAGTTTCTGTGCATGTTTGTCACAGCGTGGCTCGGAAACACATTAAATATTAAGAAAAAATGAAATATTGAGTCAGTTTGGAAAAAAAGTCACACACTCCCAGGCAATGTGTTGATGTGAATTATGCAGAGAAGCAGCTGGTAAATGGTGTCTCTCTTTCTCAGAGGATCTGACATTTCCCCACAGGCTTTTTTCAGGGTCAAGACAGGATTTTTATTGCGAGTGAAAAGCCCATGTCTTATCAAAGCTAATACATACATTCCTCCGCTCGCTATCGATTGTGTACGTGCGGTCGGATCTTCGGTGGATGTGTACTTGTCCTCGTGTGAGATCTTAATCATTCCGGGCATGCACAGAACCAACAGTGATTCATGCAGTTACAAATGATTCAGTAAACGTTAATCAGATAAGAAATTAATCTCACAGCTACTTTGTGTAAATTAGAAAAGTCCATTATCTGGATAAGAGGGGGAGCTGGCTGAACAGCTGTGAGGCTCAACAGTGTGGAGTTAGATTACAGCTGAGGTAACACGGCGGCGCATTTTCAGCCGAGCCAGATCTCAAGCAGAGACAGCCAGAGGAAACTCTTACAAGGAGCACTTCACTCGGTGTGGCTGCGGTGATCAGTGTTGCTCTGTGCACGAGTGGAACGACTCATGTGTCACTGAAAACTGTGACTTCAAAATGCAACACTTGTTTTTGAGGCCGCTCACAGATGGTGAACAAAGATTTAATAAGGTCTAAAAACAACTTGACTATAAAATGAATTTGAATTTTGCAATTAGATTTTCAGGATTATTTGCTTTCTTTCTAAATAATTCTACCCCACATTAATATACAACATCTATGTTCAAGTGATTTTAATAAAAGGAAGAAACACATTTCCCTCTCGTGCTACCTTCAAATGTGGTCGTCTTTGCTGTGCTTAAGAGAAACCGCTACATGAACGGCCCCCTGTTGTGCTGTTAACAACCTCTTCAGTGGACATTTTTGATAAGGCTTGAGTGGTACACAAGTGGTGTACACGACCTCCAACGCTGTAGCTACAAGCTCCATTCAAGGTGCAGCAGGAGTGAAAATAAACCTGTGTTGGAAACTGTAGCTCATGCTTTTTGGTTTACAGTTTTTCTTAAGCTGCTTAATGTCAGGCAGCTTACTAGTATATTAGCTAGGTTAGCAGGAGGAATGAGCCACACTATTGGAGCAGATTCAGGCATATTTTATTGGATTGGTATTGGCTAAAATACACAAATTTGCTCCGACCAAAGTAGGGCTACAACAACGCGTGGACATAATAGCCAATAGGCCAATTTTGTGTGGAAGACGTCAGTGAGTGGGAATAAAGCCAGAACATGATTGTCTTGTACTGGTATTCTTTAAACAGTGCTTGTAAACCACAGCAGCACAAACGCTGCGTACACGTCAACAGAGGAGATCCACCAGCTTTCTGATGTCAAACCAACAAGATAGCAGTGCCATTATTTGGACTATTCCAGTAAGTATTGTCTGTGTCTGAGTCATCTTTTTGTCCCTGTCTGTTTTTTTTAATACAAGAACTCAACAAAGACTCTCTACAGAAGATGCTAATGGATACAGTGGTTTTAATGCTTTTTTTTTATGTGCATACGCACTTGTAAATCTCAATGATGGCAGATTTCCATTAATGTTACACTCTAAGTTCAGTGTTAAACAACCTTCTACAAATAAATGATACGGGTGCATTCCCAAATACAACCAGCACAAGCCATTAAAGTTAAACCATACTCAACACGATCAATAGCAATTAGTGGCGGAATAAACAACATCATTAGGTCTACTTGGCATAAATCTTAAACTTTTGCGGTGAACAGAACCATTAGGTAAAAATTTATGTTTGGAAACAATTCCTTCTCCCACAGAAGTCACGTTAAAGTCTTTAATAATGTTATGTCTATTTTTTAGTGACAACTAATCAGATGAAGGAGCTAATTATTCATAGCAGCCCTAGGCAGAAGCAAATCGCCCTCTATTCCTTCTCTCTTATTACCAAAGAGCAGTGTCCAAATTATCCAGGTAGCAGCTTCTCATTTTTGTTGGCACAGACGCTTGCTGGTTGGAAAACATCAACCGGTCATAGCAGCTGTCGCTAATTAATGTGTGTTCAGTGAGAAACTTGATGGCATGTCATTATCATCTGCTAGTAAACTTGGCTGTCCTGGGCTTTTGAGCTCTCTGCAGTCGATGAGTGTCTGCCTGTCCGATGATTGAAGCAAAAGAAACATCACCATGAGTGGAACAAGCGTCCTCTTTCTATATGATTGCAGTTTCATGTAAATATTTAATCAATCCTTAGGTAAAAAAAAAGAAATGGACTCGGGTTGAAATCTCTATTGGCACATGGTATTAAAAGATAACCCTGGTAAGAAGTTCACTTTTTCATCTACCAGCTACAGAGACATAAACATGGAAAGACAGGATTGCCAACATGAATCATATTGATTTGGATATTGTATATACACACAATGATCAGGCATAACATTATGACCACCTTCCTGATATTGTGTAGGTCTCCCTTATGCCTCCAAAGCAGTTATGACTCATCAGTGAATGGACAGGGGTCTTCTGATGTTGTTCTGTGGTGTCTGGCAACAGAATGTTGCTAGTGGGGGCCAATGGGTCCTATGGGTTAAGGGGAGGGGGCTCTGTGGATCATCCCACAGATACTTGATCAGTTTGGGATCTAGTGAATTTGGAGGCCAGGTCAGGTGCTGTTTTTCATGTTTTTTTTGAGTTGTTGCTCAACCATTTTTGTGTGTGTGCCTGTGTCAGGCTGCATCCTGCTGGGGATGGCTGCTGCCATCAAGAAGTGTCATTGCTATGGTTTGGGGGTGCCTGGTCTGGTCTAGGTGGGTGGTACATGTCTAAGTAACATCCAGATGACTGAATGCCAGGTCCAAAAGTTTCTCAGCAGAACACTGAATTGTCACAAGATGGCCAATGTTATTCACCATTCCTGCCAGTGGTTTTAATGTTGTGGCTGATCAGTGTACATGTAGTATATAGAAATGTATATCTGCATAGTCTTGGAAATGTTTGTATAAAAAGGAAATCCTGGAAAAGGAGAACAGGCAGTGAATGGGATCAGTAGTAGGATCATCTGAATCATGGTTGTATTCATTGTGCATGAGTGACACCCGATGGTGAACGGCACAACACTGCCACACTTATACGGTCTGTGTGTTTGTGTGTGTGTGTGTGTGTGTGTGGTAGATCATCTTCGCATTAGTATGGACCTATGTCCATGTTTTGACCATGCAGCTCTCACTAATGTGCTTTATTGCCATTACTCAGCCACATCACAACCCTGAATCAAAATAAGCAGCGACTCCACTGAGGCACATTAGAGTAATATCTCTATTGGACAGACAATTTTCACTCTGGCTCTCCCTTGTGTGTGTATCAATCTGTGAGCGTGTGTGTCCCTAAATGTGTGCACGCTCCACAACAAGGAAATACATGACTGAAGGATAAAATTTGAATTTGAAGCGATATAAAGTTGTGCTTGTACAATACCTTTTCCTGATTATTATTCAGCTCTAGCGTTAAAACTTGATAGAATTTTGAGCACGTTTCAATATGTCAGACAATATCAGCAGAATTAGGCTTCTCGTTTTAGATAGAAAATGGATTATTGAAAGTATAGTTGATCCTTCTGACACTTGTTTCCCGTTGATCGATGCGCCACATGTTTTCTAGAACCATTTGGAGGAGGAAACGCACTTTGTACACAGATAAGGTGTAAACAATCATGTAAATACGGTATGTAGAATATCAATATGCGTGCATGGGAGACGGAGTGAGCCCAGAGAGCCATGCATGTGACTTACCTTGCGGTTGCCATTGGCCGTCTTGTAGGTGAGCATGTAGTTGTCAATTTCTGCGATAGGCGGTTGCCAGGAAATGAGAGCGCTGCGGTGATTCACTTCACTGGCTGTCAGGTTCAAGGGTGCATCCATGGCTACCAAAAAGAGGGAGAAAATGAATTGCTTTTACGCTCAACTTTAGTTGGCTGCAAAACAAGGAATATGAGCCCTTTAGGGACTAATAAAAAGACCTCTGCAGGATAAAAATGCACCGTAACCGTGCTCTCTGTATTTTTTCCGCATCTATACTATAACACAGTATGCTGCAGTTCTTAGGTGCTGACACAGGTGTAGATTTATTTATTTATTTATAGTTATTGACTGCATTTCCATAGGCAATGTATCTTCAAAATCTTTCGAATAATTCTGGCTAGAGAGTCCAACTTGTTTTCAAGGACGCTAAATGAGATGATAAACAGAGTGGGGCTGCCTGTGTCCAACAAGCCGGTAATATAACAGTGGAAGTTTTATTTTCTTTTTTCTTATTGACAACAATTTGTTCAATAGAAGAACAGTGAACCAATACTTTTCAGCTTTGTTCATTTTTGCAAACAGTTTTCTGAACAACCTTAACTCTTTTAGGTCTCTAACAAACTAGCTGTGTCAGCCACAGACCGGATCTGTTTTTGCTACAGCCTATGTTTCCATCCCAGAAACTCATTTAATGTTTACTACACAAAATAATTTATTTACTTCAGCCAAAGAGAAATGATTATATCAAGAATCTACATGGATATTAAGCATCTCAATCTGGTTGAAAATTCCTTTCCATCTGAACAACAGTCACAGAGGTGGTCAAATGAGGCATTTTTATTCTGATGGGATCACATTAAACCCAAACATCGTGTCTGATTTCGTGTGTATGCTAGTGTTTATACCATGTACCACACTGAACTGATGCAGGTGGGATGAAATAAATTACATCTCTCTGTTTGCCTCCAGGCTATAAAGATACCGCTCATGACTTTAAAAGTACAGCATCTACGTTCATGTTAATAAAAATGAGCCATCACTCATTCAATCAATCAATCAATCACACATAAAAAGCACCGCACAATACAACCAGCAGCAAATCCAATGCAAAGCAAAAAAAAACAACAACAAAAAAAACAAGTTTAGTCAGTGCTGTCTGGTCAGATTTCCTCTCTTTGGACAGAGCCAGCAGTAGTTGAAGCAAAGTGGCAGCGATCCAGCCTCTTCATAAAAGCTCAGAAGCACAGATTAAATAGACTGCATTAAGATATAAATTGCATTCATGCCAGTGCTACTGAAGGCCATCTTGAAAGTACTTAATTATTTAGATTTTTCTGCCACTTAACCCACAAGTGTCTGTTGAGGCTGCTGATATACACCGATCAGGCATAACATTATGACCACCTTCCTAATATTGTGTAGGTCTCCCTTGTGCCTCCAAAACAGTTGTGACTCATCAGAGAATGGACATGGGCCTTCTGAGAGTGTCCTGTGGTGCCTGGCAACAGAATGTTGTTCGTGGGGGCCTTTGGGTCCTTTTGGTTGAGGGGAGGGGCCTCTGTGGATCAGGCTTGTTCCAGTGCATCCCACAGATACTTGATCAGTTTGGGATCTACTGAATTTGGAGGCCAGGTCAACACCTTGTGCTGTTCTTCCTGTTTTTTTTTTTAGTTGTTGATGGTTGCTGCCATCAAGGAGTGTCATGGTTGGGGGTGCCTGGTCTGGTCTAGGTGGGTGGTACATCAATCAATCAATCAATCTTTATTTATAAAGCACTTTAAAAACAACGAGGTTGGCCAAAGTGCTGTACACAGACATGAGAATATATAAAACAGGATTTAAATCATAAAACCAATCAAACCACGTAAACAATAAGAACTAACATCTCATGCTGAGTTAAAAGCCAAAGAGAAAAAATGTGTTTTAAGGGAGGATTTAAAATGAGGAAGACAGTCGGCCTGTCTAATGTGCAATGGCAAGTTGTTCCACAGTTTGGGGCCAGCAACTGCAAAGGCCCGGTCACCTCTCATTTTCCTCTTTGTCTTTGGGACAACCAACAGTGACTGATCTGCCGACCTAAGAGAGCGTGAGGGAGTGTACGGCTGGAGCAGTTCGGACAGATACTGAGGAGCGAGGCCATGAATACATTTGAATACAAATAAAAGAATTTTAAAATCAATACGGAGGAGGAAGACATGTCTAAGTAACATCCACACAAATGCCAGGTCCAAAAGTTTCTCAGCAGAACATTGTATTGTCACTAGATGTTCAATGTTATTTACTTGTCCTGTCATTGGTTTTAATGTTGTGGCTGATCGGTGTAAATGATGAGCTAAAGAAAGAGGAAGACATCCCATCGTTCTTACTGTTAACCAATACAATAAAGAGGCCCAGCACAGTACATGTGATAGTCTGTACCTCAGTATTTCTTTAGATTTAATGTAGGACTGTTTTGAGCTGTGCACCAGTGAAATTTACTGAACTACAACCATGTATGTGAGACTGACTCACTCTGTGCAGTAGTGTTTTCAGAGATAGTGAATATCTGTGACACAAACACAGACAGTAAAAATGCTAGCCTTGTTACGTAACGACATGCTCACACTTCAGATATCAAGCATGACACCCGGAAACTAAACTCACAGCCTTTAGACCAAAGCTTGCAATCTGTACTCAAAGCTATGAAACAGAAAATAAAAAAGAGAAAACTAAAATATAAATAGAACTTAAGACGCAAACATATTATTCATGTACGCGGGCTGTGTATGTGTATTCCATGTGGTGGGTAAAATCTCCACATCCGCAAACTTGGATTCCCACGGGACCAAGTAAAAAAGCGCAGAGACGCTTTTCCATGTTTAGTCAGAGCCTCAGAAGCATTCAAGCCCTTGATCAGGAAGCCCACCCAAGTTTTACTGCACATTACATCATATCCTCCAAGTATATCCTTGCTCTCTGCACAGCTTTAAACAGGCCTTGATTATAGTGCCTTTGTTGATACTTTAACCACATCACATGGAGACTCACCTCCATTTCTCCACCTTACATCACCCTTTTTGAGTCAATATCTGATCTTCCGACATGCTAGCAGAAGCATTGACACGCTGTAACCCCATTTTAGTGCATGATAGAAAATAGATGACCCTCTCTTCAGAAAATCTGTTTCCTGGAGTTACATCATGACTCTGGGGCACAACGTCAGCCAGTCATCCAATAGTGCTCGGTGTAAAGGAGGCAGGGGCACTGGAAACAAATGAAGTGCAGCATTTTGTGTGCTGTGCAATCTCATGTCAGCGCTATGAATGTGACATAAAAATATCTGCTGCACGACTCTCTCTTTCTGATTCCCTTTGTCGGATTGTCTCGGTTTTGATCATGCAGCATTCACGCCTCTGTGGAGGAATAGCTTGAATTTTACATTTTCATAGAGGACTATAAAGACCAGAGAGTTAACTTTTAGCTCAACGTTGAACCGTGAATTGTGCCCAGATGTCTCATAAAGCTGTGCAAATACAAAGAAAACCCCCCGACTCCAACACCCCACACTCTTGTCAGTTAAATCCTCGTGTATGGACACATATAAAAGGATCAATGACAGCTCGGTAATTAACAGCGCGTTCCCGGCTTGATAACCTCCCGAAAGTTGCAGGGAGCGTTCTCTCACAGACACTGATAGGCAGACGCACGCCGTGTGACGGGGGGATTGAGGGTGAAAAAGAGGAAACAAAGAGTGATTTAGAGGGAGAGCCTAAGTTGTGCGCTTCGAGATAAAAGCAGCACTTTGCAAATTGTGCTACAGTCCGTGGTGACGTGCCACTTTACCGACTTTATTGACCACCTCTTCTTTTGTCCGTTTCGTCCCACATCAACCCGAGGTCTTCCTCTCCTTCACTCTCGTCTCAATTTGTGTGTCTCTCTTTTCATTGCTCTCGGGCCTCCTTCATCCACCTCCTCCCTCCCTCGTTATCTGACAGTGTGCTATTCTAACTCGATGCGCCAGGAAGCGAAATGGTTCATCTTTTGTTCTTGTTATCCCCTCATCTTCATGAACACCAGTGTGGGAGATAGGTAAAAGGCGGGAGGGGAGCTTTCGATTCAAAGAAACCGAGGTTGCACAACAACCATCATTTTGCTCGTCTTTATTCCTCCCTTCTCTTCGTTCTCCAACTAAACCTGTCTCCTCGCTCCGTCTCTCCCTCTCTCATGTTCTCCCTCCAATTAAACCTTTGCATGGGGCGCGTATGAGCAGGTGAGCAGGTGTCGTCACAGTTCCTGGCAGCTCTGAAGCGCTATCTACAGAAGAGGACGTTTAAAACAATGGGACTGAGATGAATGGGTTTGGCTACGTCTAATGACTCATTAACACACGATGTAAACAATTCAAGAGGGAAAAAAATAAACACCCACGGAGCAGCAGATGGGAAGGGCAGCATGGGCAGCAGCAATTTATTGCAGGAAGAGAGAGACAAGAGAGAGGAAGTTATTATTTTGGAGTGGATGTCACATCTCTGTGACAAAAAAAAAAAGTGAATGATTCTGCCTGCATGGAGTATGGGAGATTCATTTGTATTTATGAAGTGAAATCGCACGCTGCTCGGATGGATCTCACGGAGAGAATACGGCCCGGAAAAGCCTGCGTTATTATCTTTAAAGTCCAACTGTCTGCTAGCGTGCCGTATCTGGTCTGTCAATCACTTGTCCTTTTTTTTTTCCTTTGAGAGAAGTATCTGACACTTAAAGGAAGAAATGCATATTTTGTTATCTTGTAGTTCCACCCATGATTTTAGCATTCCCGTGCAGAGCCGACACACTGAGCCAGACAGCAGCCTGCTACACAACAACCCACATTATGTTTCCTGCTAAAGACTCCTTCTTATCTGACTCACAAACACGCACACTTTAGCTTGTCGAACAAAATGAACCATAACAAACACAGACTGAGGGAAAGTGTTCTGTTAACATCAGTCTGCAGACTAGATAACCGATTAATTAATTGGTCAGCTGCAGCAACGTAGCCTGCATGTAAACATAGCTGCAAATTTCCCTCGGGTCCTGTTAAATGTTGGTATTTTGTTCTCGGTGATGTAGCACAGGCACTGAAGCAACCTGCCAGCTGCTGTCAATCAAACAGACACGCTTCTCCAGCCCGCTGAGATGAAAACTATAATAACTAGAATTTCCCGTAAGACCATGTCTTTCTGTCTTGTAATAATGAAAAAATGATATGTCAATATGTTAAACTATAAACGTTAGCGAAGAGTTTTAATGTCATTTAAGGAGTTAAAGGCACTTTACAAAAATGGAACAGATTTCATTGAGTCGCAAGTCCTTAAAAGTACATTGAACTGTCAAAAATACATCAACTGCCTGAAGAATGAAGCTGATGGTTCTGTAATAGCAGCACTCGGCACATGGTGAACAACTATCAGCTGGAGCTCTGTGAAGCTGCCCGCAGCAAGCATCTCTGCCGCTTCAAAAACTTGCCAAGCACTTCTCAGCAAGTGGGCTCAGACACATCTGAGGGAGAAAGTCCCGGTGCTGCAGCCGGCAGGCTTATGGAGACACCCGCAGCAAAATCCCCTATTTTCCAGCCCTATAGCTTAAATATCAGCCTTTGGGGAGGCGAGCTGTCTTACTTGGTGTTGAACTCTTGTGGCGCAGAGGCCAGACAACAAAACAACTCTCAGCTGTGGTTAAGAAGCTTGGGAATCAACAGAGAGCACCACAACCACCACAGGAAATAACAAATATAAACCTGAATGCAGGAGGCTCATCCTCATTTGTGTTTTTTTTTTTTTTTTCCTGTCTCGGTGTTGTGTTCTGCATGCAAGTGGAATAAACATCTCATCCCGAAAGAAATGTTAAAACCTCAGCTACAACTTTTGCTGGCCTCTTACTCCTTGGTCATTATGCTTTTACATTTGCATGGATTCCACTATGTGCATCACACCAACCAGAAAAACAAACAGTATATCCCACGTCTGTTCTACAGGTCAGCCTTTAGTTCAGTAAGAACCCACTAATCACTAATCATCATTCCTAAAATGAACTGTAAATAGAAACGCAAATATCATATGCAAATGTATGTAGTATAGCAGTAATATATTAGCATGATAATATTTGATTATGATGCCGCTGGGTGAGAAATTAACATCTTCCAGAGAAAATAAAGCTTTGTGAAATTGGCTTTGAGGCATTTTTTTCCAGTTATTTCAGAATCCTGTCTAAAGACTAATCTTTTTACGATTACATCTCAGCTTTTGTTTACAGTGCTCGTGCACTACAATTCAAATAGATACAACTATTACTCTTTCAAAGATATGTTTTTAGGCTTGTTGTGTATAAACTAAACCAGACACCAATAATTCTTAACTCTACCTGAAGAGCATGTCAGACCAAGGCAGACATAAACAGAGCAGCAAACACGGTGAGATTGCGATTGATCCAAAGGTGGGTTACTTTACCAAACCAATCGATGGTCTCATCTTCTCTCATTGCCCGTTCAAAATGTGACATTTTTCTGCTGGAGCAGAATAGCCCCAGATAAAAACAG
This sequence comes from Chelon labrosus, assembly GCF_963514085.1. Lineage (NCBI taxonomy): Eukaryota > Metazoa > Chordata > Actinopteri > Mugiliformes > Mugilidae > Chelon > Chelon labrosus. The sequence goes on from NC_140342.1 coordinate 13,618,937, forward strand.
CCGTGAGAGAGGAACAGAACCAGGCTTTAAGATTTTAATTAGGAGGCTTAATTAACAGCGCTGGAAGATCTCTCTGAAGTTGTGGGTTGACTGAGGCTCCCCCTGCTGGGACATGCCATCATCAGGCCTGCAAGGGGATACACTTAATATATGCAGATGTACACATGAACACCCAGCTGTGTGGAAAGCCTATTGTACTCAGTATGCAGTGTATACTGCTTTAAAAAAAGCCTCAAAGGTGGTTCAGGATTAAGCTCAGGTATCATTCATCTTATTTTTTTTTTTTAATGAACGTACGTGAATTGAGGTAAAAAATTGACATCATGCCAATGTTAACTGACAAATGGATCCCAAAGATGAATGAAAAAACCCTTAACTTTTAATTAAAACAGACACCTTTCTTCTTACGTGGAGCAATCCGATTTACTTCTGTTTTCTCCACCTGAAAATGTTTACTCCACAATGTCTTGGCAAGAATACATTTACTCTATTCCAACTCAGAGAAGGAGAGCAACAAAGACAAGCACCCAACTGTTTTATTGAATCAATTAGAAATGATATCCAAAAACAGATCAAAATCCTTGTCCTCTCTGCTCACGGCATGGTGTTTCCTACATCACAGCAATTTCCCACCTCCTCCTCCTTTATTAGAGATTCTAACCAGGGTAGATGTTTTTTTTTATAAAAAATTATTTTCCTTTTCCTCTGAGAGGCTGAGGTACATGATGTTCCAGCAGAGCATCTGTTTCCAAATTAGAATCACCTTAAACTGTCAAGAACAGTTGTTAATATATGAGTTACTATATGTACTGTATGTACAGCATTGACATGGTTGTAGGTACACCTAATTTTCCTGAGCCCCATTTCTGTTCGCAGCCCTGATCCCATACGTTGTCAGAGCTGGTTTCTGTTTCGAGCAGTTCGTCTGTGCTGCAATGCAGGACAGGTAGTTCTGGTACTCCTTGGGGGATATGAACTCCTCCGCTGACTGAGGAAGATTTCTCCCCCCCCCCACCCCTGCAAAAACTCTAGAAAAAAAAACAAAGTTTACAGAGCTGCAACTCAGCTAAACTGGAACAATTCCTCCGCCCTTAACTTTTCACTCAATGGAGCAGCTGGTGAAGGTGAATTTACCCTAAAGTGGGGGTCAGCTGGAGGTGAAACAGGTTTAACAAGTTTAATCCTCGTTGTGTCACAAAAATATGGTCCCCCGTGACATACAGTATGTGACCTTCAGCTTTAACACAGAGGTAGATTTTGAAATGCACCTGGGTGGTACTGTGAAATGACACAACAACAATATCTCCTCCTGTCTTCAATACTGTGTGTCCCAAACATTTATACTATACATCTAGGGGTGGATAATGAAAGATGCAAACATCTGATCACAATAGAAAGCTCCTTCAATTAGAAGATCATCATATACACTGACATAAACTAAACCAGTTGATGACAGTTAATATTCATGATCATCCATCAACAAGAGTTACTCACTATTCTGCAGCACGCCATGTGTTTGTGCTTCTTTCTCATTGCTCCGTCTGTCTCTGACAGGCTCATATTAGATAAGGACTGCCTTCTTGACATCCAGCTACCATTCATTAGAGAAAATGACAACCATGTGACAGCGACAACACACACACACACTCGTATCAAACAACAAGTAATGCTCAATTGCTTTTTCTTTGTTAAGTCCTACACTCATCTAAAAATGCGTGTATCCATTCATCATTTTAACTGTCATTTTCCCAGGTGTATTTCTTCTTTGTTAGACATTATATATATATATTTTGAAAACATTTTTGCATAATTAAGACTATTGTTTGTAATAAACCTTATTCACACCCTGGAAGATACTGCAATTGCCTCATCTGAACCACTTTTGAAGCCCCCAAAACAACAGCATGAAATGCCAAATTAACATACGTAATTTTTGCTGTAGATTAAACTGAGCATCTGCAGGAAACCTACGCAAACACTGTGACCAAAAAAATAAAAATAATTAAATAAATTGACTTTTACACAAAAGGCTTTAAATCAGGGCTGAAAGAGCATCCTGCTGTTGGGCGCCAGTGCCAACCACTGAGTCACCTCGCCACCCACCGCGCCGAGACCGGCTGAATAAAATGAATACACACGCGTTTGGAGGTTGGTGATGACGGTGCCGCTTGTGAGGGGTCCTTTGGTGGCGTAGAGGGCTACAGAGTAGGTGGTGCTTGGCTTAAGGTTGGACAGCTGGTGCTCCTGCTTGTTGCCTTCCACCAGGAAAGTATCGGCTGTCACTGTAAAAAAAATAAATAAATAATAAAACAAGATGTATATTTACACCGTCCCACACTTTCTCTGCTAATTACATTTCTTTGAAAATGCACTCCAGGAGGGGAAAAATCACATATTTCAATCTCCAAGTCTGCACTGCTGGACCACCTTAGGGGGTCCTCTTTCAGTTTAGTGGACTGCTACATCAGTTATGCGTCTGATGAAAAAAAAAATACTTCTGGTGACAACTTAAAATATAACCTAATAAACTTAAAATGTAAATGTATTTCTCCACAGATCAGTTTATCAACATAACCAATATATGAGTGAATTCAGATAATTTACAAAGTAAATATTCATAAGAGGTCTCTGAACTGACTGAAAGAGTAGCAATTAAGAAAATTATAGCAGAACATTAGTGTAATACATTTAATTATCTAGCAGAGACATCTAATACAAGGCAGGCAGGATCTTGTTTGACGAGTTAAAGTTTTATGATAATGATGAGAGCTGCATGTGCTTATACATGTTCTGCTTACACTGGTTCTTAAATGTATTCCAGGCATTAAAATAAAGTAACCTGAACTCCATGACTGCGTTAACTTCACACCAGCAGGGGTGCTTGCCGTCTTAGATGCTATAACTGCATGTACAAATCATTTCTATTCCACGAGACACCATTAAACCCACATAAACTTTCATGACACCATGACGGGTTTGATTTTATGTGGGTGTTCCTGCCAATAAAAATCTATTTTGTCATGCAGGACTATACTCAGTGGAATATTTATTTATTGACCTTGGTTCAATGCATTAACACCCGGGAGAATTTGGCCACAACTTACGCTGCGCTTCTCAAAGCTCTGGCCAGGGCTGTATTCCAAATATGTGTCCGGCATACAAATACCGTCCCTGTATCTGAGATGATTTGGCTACAATCCAATCAGTCAGGGTGTAATTTACACTCTGACTAACAGCTGAGTAATACAGATTTCTCTGGATAACTCCAGGCATTGGCGCAGTGTGTGGGGTCATGTGCTAATGAGGAATATTTTTCTTAAGATTTTGTCAAGCCAGTTTATGAAAGTAGAGATAACACCGGCTGAGGTTGGTTTGTCGTGTTAACCTGTTGGTTTAAAGGATTTCTTAAGGCTAATGACAGCCAACTCTGGGTGGTGTATGTTAGGAACACAAGATTTCTTTGAAACCCTTAATACCTCCATATATCAGCCCCTCTAGCTTTGCACGTCAAGTGTCTTTAAGCCGTATCTGCAGCTGGCTTCCTTACTCCTGGCAGTCATCCACTTGGTTCAGGGAGCAAATTATAAAGTGGCTCTGAGGGGCCAAGCAATATGGCAATCTGTTACCTATCCTCGATATGGTTGTCAGACGGTTAAGACACGGGTTGCATCAGAAACGCATGCCGTGCAATAACTGCATTGTTTGTGCCAAGGCTAAGTAGTTCAACCGAGCATAATGAGCTGTTCTGAAAGCAAAGACAAATGGATGTATATTGCCTCGAAGGACGCATCACACTGATCTCCCTCCTTAATGGGAAAATCATGATAGTAGCTGTCACATCTCCACATGCTGCACCTGCTGCTGCTCATTACACATGCCACCTCTACTACTATATTTCTGTTCTTAAACTGTGTCCATTTTTCAATAACAAGTTGTTAGGTAAATACGTATTTGCAATATATAATTACAGCTTGCTGGAAGCCCTTTTGTCTAATTATTTTGTTTGGTCCATATCCATAAGTATCACACAGTTGTTGGAAATTTGACGCCTGAACATCCATGATGCAAATCTCTTATTCTATCACATCCCAAAGGTGCTCTATTGGATTGATGTCTGGTGACTGTGGAGGTGTCTGTCACGTTTAAGAAGCCAGTTTCAGATGGTTTTAGCTTTGAGCCATGGTGCTAGAAGTAGCCATCAGAAGATGGGTACACTGTGGTCATAAAGGGACGGACATGGTCAGCAACAACACTCAAGTTAACTGTGGCATTTGAGCCAATCTCAACTGGCACCAAGGGGCCCAAAAGCGTGCTAAGAAAATATACCCCAACCAATAACACCATGAGCAGCAGCCTAAACCGTTGACATAAGGCAGGAAGGATCCATACTTTCACATTGTTTTGCGTCAAATTCAGACCAGGCAGGTTTTTCCCAGTCTTTTTTGAGGCTACAGTTAGCAAGGGCTCACCAAAATTTCCTGTTCTAAGTTGACAAGAGTGGCACTCTGTGAGGTCTTGTGTTGCTGTAGCCCATCATCTTCAAGGTTTAACGTGTTGTGCCTTCAGAAATGCTTTCCTGTGTACCTCTGTTGTAAGAAGTGGTATTTTGAGTTACCGTTGCCTTTCTGTCAGCTGGAACCCCATCTGGCCACTCTCCTCTGACCTCTGGCATCAACTAGACATTTTTTTTAGCCAGGTGAGCTGCTGCCTGCTGGACATCGCTAGAGACTGCCCTAGAAATGATTGTGTGTGAAAACGTACGTGTGTTGCTGCCATGTGCTTAGAGGATTAGATTTTAGTGTTAACATGCAGGCGTACCTAATAAGTTGGCCAGGGAGTGTAGACAACGACAAGACTTTTAAAATGATGCTTAACAATATTGTAAAATGAACTCAGGGCATCATATCATAGTAGTCATCCTGGCCACAAGAACGAATGTAAGACATCAAAGAAAAAGTTGTTGATGATTTTTATCCACATGATTTACATAGACTCATCTGCTTCAATCCATCCATCAATTTGTTGTCTAACAAACAACAAAGGAATGACAGCTCACCCTGGTTGTGTGTGAGGGTCAGCACATAGTTGTCGACGTTGGAAACGGGCGGATTCCATCTCAGCAGGGCTCCTTGTGGAGTGATGTTGAGGGCTGTCAACTCAGCTGGCATATCCATCGCTACGAAAGAGCATAGTGCAAAGGTTCAACAAAAAAAAACATTTATCATCAAGCGATCAATTATCACATTGTGAGATATTTTCAGAGACGTACAGCTAATTGTACAGTTATGGATTACAACCAATATAAAGTCACAGTGTTTCCTATACATTAGCATAGAAATACACTCATAAACCTCTAGTTTTCTACTTTTAAATATCATCAAATGTGTGTGATAAGGTAAGATTATGATATAAATATCTAAACAGCTGCCTGTGAACTACACATTGATGGATGATTCCACTGTCTGAACCTTGTTGTCAAGCTACTAACTGAACTACATATCAAAGCTCGGAAGGTAGTCTTCAGCTGTGGGTGTTCTCAGAAAAAACACACACACAAAGAAAAAAAACTCAAATAATTTGTGTAAAACGATGTCAGAATTAATACATGAACTCTTGAGTGCCAGAAACAACTTTTTTTGAGTTTTGTTCTGACACACAAAATGGACAGAACTTTCCTAAAGGTCTTCCTGAAATGTTGCATTCACAAGATCAGGGCAGATGGACGTGCAACACGACAACTCTGGCTCTCTGGAAATGGCTGGCTTATTAAAAGTCTGCGCATAAATGTCTACACAGAAACTTTCTCTTTTTTGTGGTATTTTGGAAAGCTGCTTTATCATTCATTTGAAAACAAACTGTGTTTTTATATATCTGCCTTCGTGTGCAAACAGGTTGTCATTTTGTACACAGTGGATTGTAATTGCATTCACAAAAAGACCTAAAATATAATTTAGAAAATCTTGTACGGAAAAAAACATTACATTCACAGTGGTTAATAATAATAATAATACAATTTCAATCACTGCCTCCCCATAGAAATGATGAAGTAAACTAGGCTACAGAAAATCTCCTGAGCTTACGGTTTCTCCACCCTCTTCGTAATTTCATTCTCAGACTGCTGGACATGCCAAAATTGAGTTTGAATTTAATTATACCTTTAACCTCAGTGTTCAGACCCCAATTTCTCCTCAGGCGTGTTATTTTGGCACGGCAGAGACCCAGGCAGGAGAACACGGACCACTGCATGTGATCCAAAGCTTGGCCCAGATGAGGTAATTAATACTGCCCTGCCCTCATCAGAATAAAAAAAAAGACTTGCGCTCATTAGCACACAGAAGTGAGTCAGAGTCTTTCTTATCGCCGCGACAGATGAAGAAACCTGATTAAAATCATTACTTTAATTGCAAAAAGGTTTAAGTGAATTTTAATGGAGGCTTGCCAAGTCAATTAGATTGGCAATGGAGATGGAGTAGAGACGGCCAAAAAATAAAAAATAAACAGGTCATCGTCCTTCATCAGGGTCTGTGATAATCCAATCACCACTCCATCTCCTGATTGGACTGGTGAATCACAGGCTTGCACTCAGATTCGTGTCTGAAAGCCAAGACCTGGTGCTCAACATCCTGTTTGGAATTCAGGACAAAAGAAAATAATTTGGGAGACGCTGCTATTTAACTTTGGGATGGTGCTGCTGCGGTGCAGTCTCGTATTGATGCAACCAAAAGTACTGAGCTGACACACTGTTGCCAGAATCAAGGCCATACAGGAGGAGACCAATAATGATGCTGAATTTAGCAATAAAATCCTGCCGTTCCCAGCTGTGGTGGCTGGCCACAAGGTCACTCAGCTTTGTGCTGCGACTGTGGCCATTACACGGACCGAACTGCAGCTGACAGTACGGTTAATAGAGACACACCGCGCCAGCCTACTGCTGCATCCCCTCTCATTACTGTGGCAGAGCGAGAACATGTATGTTATCGCCGTGTGAACACGTTCTGCACATTAACTCCGCAGCTACGCTGGATGTGTCTGAAGGTGTGAAGCTGGTGTCATGTCGACGCTCGCGCAGACCATATTTCTACCTGCATGTGAGCTGTGTTGTTGGATTTTAGATGAGGAATATATTGAATGTGGATTTAAAACGCTTGCTAAACCATTTATTAGAATTACATCAGACATGACCAGTCATTCCTTCCAATCAATAGGTAATGATTAGTTATTGGTTTTGTGTCATTTGGTAGCTGAACCTGACGGTGCATGATCGTTACGCTAACACAAAGTAAGAATTGCAATAACAGCTACATACCACTAAAGGCTCTTTTAGAGTACTGCTGTACACAGACATCGCAACCTAGAAGACGAGTCATACAAACGTTTGTATCTCCGAACCTCCTCAGTTAACCTTTCCTCGTTGTGTTCCATCTCTATTGATCCAAAACAATCAATTCGAAAATTGCGGAGACGGAGAAGCAACCGGAAATACTAAAGCAGAAACACGCTACTGCCAAGCGGACCAATCACAGCTCTAGCAGTCTGTGTCGCTGCGGCACGTAGTTACATTTCTGGCTGCGTACGGTCTGCGTACAGTCTGTGTATGCTCTGCACTGTCGGCATAGCCTCTGCGTCAATTTAGCGCGGAAGCCTCCACCTACTCCTGCTTTCGTGTGAGATTACAGTGAATTCTCTAAACTCGGGTGGCATGAGACCTTCAAATTATTGCAATACTTTGTTCAGATTTATTCAGAGACTACTTTAAATAACGAATGTGTTGTTGTAAGTCTTTTAGCTGTCTTTTTGTGACATGCTAAAGGGTTTAAATGACCATCATTACACCTTTGATGAACCCTAATGTAAGTGTTCTCTCGCAGCACTAAAGTACATTTCACGCTGAGGGTGTAACATGTGTAGAAAACAGCAGGACACCAAAGAGAAGCCAATCCAACAGGCGTTGCAGTCAGACAAAAAGAAAAAGCTTTCAAGGACTGAACACAATGAACTCTGATGTGACGAAGCACGGAAACTTACCGCAAATGTTCTACAGCATACACTTTCATTTGCCGCCTCACCTTTGAGATTTCTCTTCATTCATACTTATCCGTGCTAGTTCTCTTTTTGCCACTGTGAGTTAATTAATTTTGATATTTTAACACCACATCCATTCACACAACATATAAACGTAGCTCTCCATTTTCTCCTGAGACAGCTGGTGGAAAAAGATTAGGACAAGTAGGGAGGACTTTAAAGGCCTTTCATTCAGACTACATTTTTGGGAAGAGTAATACTTTACTAGGGGTCCTGACACTTTGCTAATGAGCACTGTCATTATCCTTTAAACAGGGCTTCACATAGTCCATTTAGTGTCAACCCTGCCAAATTCATCTCAGATTAGCAGTACCTGCTGTGCTGGCAAAAAGAAAAATGGCTCCCTGCTTCCTCAGCAGTAATTGATTATGGAACTGGACTAAGTAGCAACTGCGGTGTTACTCAAGTCATTACATACTTGGTCAGGCAACGTTGGATTACTTGTCTAAATCCCTTGTTTATGTATTGTTGTTGAAAGCAGAATTAAAGTGTCCCTGGTCGGGCATTGTGCGATGTGAGGGAAATGTTATTTAGCATTTCTAACAAGCTTGACTTTGGAGTTATGTTCTTTTCAGGCTATTACAGCCCCGACGGCTCTGCTCATTGCAAGTACACTGGGATTGTTAGGAGAAGGAGCTGATAATAAAGCTCTGGGGGAGGAGGCGAAGGAAAGTGAAGGCAAGAGAAAGAGTCTCTTTAGCTTCTTTTTTTTCTCACTGGATTCTTGAACCTGGCGACTCTGGGTGAATCAGGTCTCATTGGCATGCAAGCACACCTTCTGCTCTCTTCTCTCTCCAATCCTGTGCTCTCCTCAGCTCTCTCGCCTTTTACTCTCTATCACACACACACACTGCAGATTATGCATACGGCACTGGGAGAGTGTGTTAATCTTAGGTTGCTGGAATTACTTCACAGAGAAGAATTGTGTCTCTTTTTCACGCGTGTGCGACAGTGCTTTCCTAATTTATGATGGGTGAGAAATAAGGTGGGAACAACAGAGGAGGAAGTTTACAGAGAAAATGAACAAAGGAGTGAAGAATAGAGAAAGAGACAGAATGGGAGAGACAGAGTGAGGCATAACAATACTGAAGGATCGAAGTGAGTCAAAAGGATAAAGAGATAAGCATAGCTGTAAAGCTGCGAGAGGGAAAGATTAGAGGGAGATGGAGTTGGGAGTAGGTTACCAATTACTGGGTCATGAAGTGGACATTTTCATCCGTAGCAGGAGCAAACACCGCACCTCATGAAATGCCAGTGTTACCCATAGATTTTGTGTGACGCGCAGTGCTGTTGAGTCTGTTACCCTTTTTAGCACGTATCTCCCGGAGCGCAGCTGTTATTGTAAAACGATTGTTCTGAAAGTCTGCAGGAGAGGAAGTCCTCATTTATTTTACATGGCAAACATTTTGTCTGTGCTTTCCTCTCGCAGCAGGGTTTTTTATTTTTTATATTATCAAAGAACTGCAGTCAAAGGAGTGCAGGATGGGATTTTATAACATTAGAGCAGAAAATTACAAAAAGCGCCCAGCCTCCCCAGCCAACCTGCCGCAAATACAAAGGAAGCACTTTGCTAATTCAAGACGCAGCAACGAGTTGATTGTCAGAAAATTAAGCGGAACCTATTTTGATTATTAATTTATTGACACTTAATTGTTTCAGTTTTCATTCAGTCTTCCTTCACGATGCCTCTCAACTGTGACGACAGGCATAAAGGACATCACATCGACTATCTTAAGGTGTCTGACTGTTGGAAGGACAAATAAAAAAAACAAAAAAAACTGAAGACATCACTGTGGGCTCGGCTAAATACAATAATGGCATTTTTACCCTTATTTTCTTCTTTCTGATAGAATAAACATTATTTGGTTCAGTCTTTGAACTAGCAAACCAAATCAAATCTGACCCAACATGTCCTTGCTACACAGAATTGTACATTATATGATTCATTTTCCACTAATAAATTGCGTTTTATACTCTACTTGCTAATGGCTACCATATTTCTTCCATGAGGTACACGAGGCAAGGTCTGGAAAAGTCCATTTCTGCTGGTTGGAGAAACAACTGACTTCATCCTTCTTTCTTGACACTGAGATAAAGGCCACAGGAGCTTTTGACATGTGTGTAAAGGATGACAGATGGTCAGGGGAACAAATGAATGAATAAGTGAAATTGAATGTCACGTGATTAGCGTAGATGCTGTGTATTTGGTGTCTACTCAGCAGGACTGGGTATAGCTACCGATTTCCTGAATCCAATCAATTTGATTCATTAAGTCCGGATTCGGGTTTTGAAACAATTTTACTTTAGTTACGGAAGAAATTTTCACAAAACTAATGTTTTGATTGGTTTTAGAGATTTTTGGTATTACCACAATATTTTGCCTCTAGCTGGCAGTTGCATATAACTTTGCTTCAGTGCAGCTCTTCTCTGTCATCATACCTTTTAAATTAAAGCTTTCAGCCAGAGGGTACTATCAGAGTTGTAACTTTTGGATTTTGGACGTTTTGGATCTCCCTCACACGTCGACTAATCTCACTGTGAAGATTTCTCACCAGAGGATGCAAGAAATGGCAAATATTTGATGAATCGATATGGGATCTTTCAAATGAAGATCGATTTGAACCGGAAGATAAAAAAAATTTAAACCCATCTTTACTATTTCGTATATTCACATACTGAATAATCCTTCCTTGTTTGGTCGTACCTGTGAAGACAGATGTGGTGACCACTTTGCTCTCCTGACTCCCCCTGACAGCATTGAGACTGATCTCGTACTCCGTGGCAGGAAACAGACTGGACAAGGTGTAGTTTGTCACATCGCTGTCAATCACAAGGCTGTCCACTCGACCTGCAGGAGATATCAGAACTGTTAACATCACTCTGGTGTTTCATTTCTCCGCGCACAGCGCCTCTGACACGTGTGCGTTTTGCATCACAGAGCTGACCTTTAAAAATACAGAAATTTAATTAAAAATCCAATTAATGTTCACGATGAAATGCTACAATTAATTAGGTATAACAAGGTGTGTAACAGAGTGCTCTACTATGAAATATATCTTAGATCAGAGAGACCCCCTCTACAGCAAATGTCATGTTCACTTAACTGTAACAAGAAGCAGCAGTGCGCTGTATATGGTAATATAATAAATACAGTGTTATTAAAATGCAAGACACGCATCACAGTAAGTAGAGTAGTGAATGTTACCTCTGGCCGATTGGTAGGACAGCTTATAGTACTCAAATGGAGCCAGTGGTTTGATCCAAGAGATGGTCACTGCGTCCTCTGTCACATCTGACACCGTCATCTCTTTTGGGGGATCCATGCCTACAAGGAGGTCAAGGAAACATTAAGATATGGTCCAAATGGTTCAAAACAGATAAAAATAAAAGGACAGTTTTTCTTTCATGGTTGGCAGAGTTTATTCTGGTCCAAAAAGTATAATGGGGGCACAAAAATCGAAAGAAACGCAGCCCTTGAAGCCCCATGTATTTCAGTAATTTTTTTCTTCTTTGTCCACGTTTAATCTTCTCCTCATTATATTTTCATGTCAGACCTGTCCTTGTGTCTGCAGAATCCAATGCATTTTTAATGCTAATTTGAATTTAAAAAGTATAAAGTCAAAACATTTTCCACTAGAAATCAAGCATCCAATTGAAAGAACATGCTGTAGAGGCTGCTCCTGCTAACAGCACGTTTTATACGTCTCCAGGGACTATTGTGCTTCCTTAGAAAAGGAACTAACTCAAGAGAGGACCTTGACTATTAGACATATGCACCTAATGTTATGACAGGTCTCCCTTGTGTCTCCAAAACAGTTGTGACTTAAGGCCTTTGGGTCCTATTGGTTGAGGGGAGGGGCCTCTGTGGATCATCCCACAGATACTTGATCAGTTTGGGATCCAGTGAATTTGGAGGCCAGGTCAACACCTTGTGCTGGTTTTCACATTTTTGTGTGTGTGTGCCTGTGCCTGTGTCAGGCTGCATCCTGCTGTGGATGGCTGCTGCCATCAAGGAGTGTCATTGCTATGGGCTGGTCTGGTCTAGGTGGGTGGTACATGTCTTAGTAACATCCACACGAATGCAAGGTCCAAAAGTTTCCCAGCAGAACACTGAATTGTCACAAGATGGTCAATGATCTTTGGTCATAATGTTATGCCTGATCGGTGTATATCAAGGTACAGTTAAACAATAAGAAAGTTTGACAAGTGAAAGAAGTACATATATATATTACTTCTGACTTCTGACCATGTGCAAATCAATTGTAAACCAACTGCCCCCCATCTGCTGCCCTGCTTTAAAATAATTACAGCAATTATTCACAAACAGAGGAAACAGTAGTATTTATTTAAGTTGCTATTTTTTTATTCATGCACATCTTACTAATGACGTTTGCTTTAGCAACAGCAGTGTGCACGCATATGAAAAACGGATTTTCTTGTGAATGTTCACGAATGTCTGAATAGGTAAGAGTAAGTTCACAACAGAAACAAACTTCAGTGACGACCAAAGACTTATAATTCGAGCTGCCTCGTTCAACCGTTGGTAAAACTTGCAGCAGCGTGGCGCAACTCAAATCCAGCAAATGCGGCACTAAAAGCTTACCTAATTATACAAAGAAAGCCAGAGTGCAGCCTCTCATCAGCGCTCACATTCAAATGTGTGAGATCAAAGCAGGACGGCAAAATTACCACAGTCTAAAGGCAGGTGCAAGAAATGCTGTGCATCTGTCTCAAAATCCCCTGTCCAATTTCACCCGTGAAAATCTGCTTCTGCTGTGGATGTGGATGAATGTAGAGAGAGAGAGAGATTGGGAAGTAGTTTTCCGAGCTGCCAGGGCATTATGTGAAACAGGCACCGTAATCAGATGACAGCATGCAGGTGTTTCTGGCACCGATTCTAAGTTAACATCTCCATTGTTCACTGCTGACTTTCCTATTCCCTATTTTCTATTGTCTTATTCTCTCTTCAGTGATTTTCCTTTTCTTTGTCAGTTTCTTTGTCGGTCTTCTTGCCTGTTGTCTTTCTGGTAGGTTATAATACTGACCCTCCTCTCATTCATCTGTCCCCTCTCTCTCTGTAAATAGCACCCTTGTTTGCAATCAAAACAAATATTCCTCGGAGCGTCTTCTCACAATGAGCCAATTAAACTGAAAAACTCAAAATTACATGCAGAGATATTGTAGAAGCTAAGAGGGGATCCTTGCGGCACAGCTGGACGTGAATGACAGAGAAACTGCGATTAAGCAGGGAGAAAGAAAACGAAGACGAGTGGATCCACAGAACACTCCCTGCAAAGCACAAACAGACCGTTTTGCAGTAAATATCTGAGCCACCGCCTCTCTCTCTCTCTCACTTTTCTCCTTCTCTGTGTCCTTCTCTTTATTAGAGTGCCATCTATCAGCAGTTTCTCAAATATCCCCCCAATATTACCATAGAGTGTCTAAGTTTAGAATAAATACCGGATCATTATTCTTGCCGCTGACTCAAATTTCATCTGTGTGGCAAACCTCAGCCATCTGAAACCACAGAGGTACAAAATAAGATGATATTTCAGGTACTGTGTTTCCAAGTCTGACAAAAAAGGGAAAGAAAGGAAAAACCTCCCAGGCAAGCTCTAACGACAAAACTCAATCTATGAACGAAATGCTCAAACAGCATTTTTTCGGATACATATTTAATTTAAAATCACTTTGTATTTCAATTTTTAAACTAACTTTTACTCTCTTTCTTTTCCCACTTTACCTCATACATGCTAATTCACCACCTTCTTTCCTAAAATCCTTTCTATTCCAGTCCACACCTCTGTTTTTCTCCTCAGGTCTGAATGGAAAACTCCAGCCTCACCTGTCTAAATAAATCCCGTACAGCGGTAGTTCCCAAATGTTTTTTCCTTGGTGCCCAACTTAACTGTATTTTAGAAAAGCAGACCGCCCTCACTAGCTCGCATGCACAAGTCTGTGCTCCAGTTTTCAAACAGATACTATAAAAGCCGTCATTGTACAAGAGGTTTCTGATCCACAATTATCAGTGTCAGATGAAGGAAACTCTGGAGAAGTAGTCTTATGTACTTCGTCATCAGCAATTTTACGTTTTGCAGTAAAAAATTTGTAAAATAGTGATTCTCTGATTGTAGGGAAACAAGGATGCTTTATGTTAGTATACACGTCACTTTAATCATCTGGTATGTGTGCTTTAATCTATGCAAATCTAATGCTGACCAACCTCAGAGCAGACAAGGCCTTGTGGACCCCCTGTGATCTTGTGGACCCCCCTAGGTTTCCATTGGTTCCCAACCTGGTTCCCAACCTGGGGCCCACTCCTTGAATATTTTATTCTGTTTTGAAACCATGTTTCCGTGAAATCAAGCAGCTCACCTGTAGTGAGTGATGCGGTAACGGGCTCAGAAGTAACATCTCCCTGTATTGTGATTAGACTGACGGTGTAGTGAGTGGACGGCAGCATCCCTTGGACCAGTGACCTCGTCTTGGAGCCATCCAACGTCACCTTAGAGGTGTCGGTCCCGTCGGCCGAGCTGTAGCTCAGAATGAAGAGGTCGGCGGGCGGAGCTGGGGCGCTCCATGCCACCGACACAGAGTCTGAAGTCACCTCTGACAAGTACAGGTGGGTTACAGGCCGGATTCCTGGAGGAATGGGGGTTTAAAGGTCACCGGACAGATTTCAACGACGAGTTACAATCCTGCTGCGATCGGGAAACGGTCGCCATCATTACAGAGATGACAGACAAGACGAGCAGTGATGGATGGAAGCAGCGCTGGACGGTGTAACACGTCGTTTACAATGCAGTTGAGGAAATGAGCCTGGGTATGATGGAGGTATGATGGAGGTGAGAGTCAGAGCAAACCACAATCATGTGGAAGTGATGGTTTAATTGGTCGTAAAGGGAGAAAATAATGAGATTATCACCATTAGGATGAAGATGTGATGAGACTGTTCAGAGCAAGAAGATGAAAAAAAGGATGAAGGCAGCAGATGCTGTTGTCAAAATGTATGATCTGGACGAGAGATGATGTAATGAATATGAACTAGTGTAGCGGCTGACGCAGCAACAAATGGAAGAAGATTTGAATTTAATTAGCCATGTGTGGACTTATGAAAAGCGTAAAAATGCAGCAACACCGACTTCTACTTTTCTGTTTTGTGCAGATTAAAGGCATCCTGTACAGGCATCCCGTGGAGCTTTCTTTGCAATCAGTCATCACTGCATTGTTTACACTGGCCTGCATCTTCCTGTTCTTCTCGGTGAACCTTTTATTATCTTTCACAAGTTGTCGACAGGTATTACTGCTCAGTACAGTGCAGTCAGCAGATATCTGTATCACATGGATCCTCTGATAGCAGTGCGCTCATGTGTCCACAGTAGAAATGGTAGAAGACAGGACATCCAAACATGGCTCTACAGCGTCGGTAAATAGAGAAGGTGATGGTTTCGCTTTAATTACAGGCGATATATTGCAGGAGAAGTGAGCGTCTGTGTATTGTGATAGCCATGGTGCCGATGGTTATGATGAATGCGCCGTTTTTGATCTAGATGGCGCTGACAAGCCATCTGCAGAGTTAATGACTTAAAAGCCAGCGAGATGCACAAACAACAACCACGCCAAAGCAATGCAATGCATGTGATGAGGGACGACAACCGGGGACAATGGCAACATTTACATGGACACTAGTATTATTAAGCCACTAATCTGAATTATAGTCAAATCAGAACAAAAATAACAAAGAATCGGACCAATCAGAATGAATTTTCAATCAGAATTAGAGGGGTGGTGCAACCAAAATAAGCAGCTAAAAACCATGTAAAAGCTTGTATTGGTCCAGTCACTCTGGAGTTCGCCTTTTTCTTTTGAATATTATTTTTAAAAATGTCAGGATAAAAAACCAACAACTCCTTTTCTGTTATTTTTCTTTGAGATTTGAGGCTCCGCCGAGAGCAGAACCAGTTTCCTCTTGATGTTCTGGAGCATGTAAGGACATTTGACATTTAATTAAGTTGGAACCTCTGATCTGAATGATTTCATGTTAATGCAGTCACTGATTCCTTAAGGAGGAACTTTCATTATGCGACAGTTGTATAATGTCTTCTATATTAGTGCAGGATCTTCACAAAGCTAAATTACAAACTGGGAGCTCATAGCTTAAAGGGGCATTTACAAGGCGACCAATGCTATTGGTTGCATTATGGGAAACGAGGGGTCCATATTGCCCCAATATTAACGACTTCAGATCTGTCTCTGAATATTTTACTGTTTAAAGATGGCATTATGAAAGTAAACTACATTTCCCCTGTCTCAATCATACTACAGTCAGCATCACGTAACTCAAAACCTCAACAGAAGAGCACAAATGAATGAATAAATAAATAAATGATTGAAAAAAAAATGATAAACAAATGAATCCTGTATGTAAATGAATGCACGCTGTCGGAACAATGATCAATGAACGATCTCCCACATGCCCGTTGACTAACGTAGTGTGAAAACCGAACTGCTATAATAAATAAGTGAATAAACGATGAAAGGTTTGTAGAGTTTTACCCATTCACAAGGAAATAAAGGTGAGACAGTTGATGCTCAACTTAAAGTCTGTGATTTATATATGATCAATAGGATGTTTTCTCTATTTCACCTGAGTGAGATGTCAGAAATATGATCAGCGGATGAGAAGACGTCAGGTGATTTATTCTTTTTTCCTCTGAAACGCTTGAATCATTCTACGTTCCCTTCCCTCTCCAGATGGGTAAAGCGGTGTTAACGAGGAAGCCACGTATGACAAAAGATGATGAATATGATGATGACGACAATGTTGATGGTGAAAACTCCCAGGACGGTTACAGAGACGGTGGAAATGAGAGCGGTGAGGTAAAGAATGACAAATCTGACAGCAGGTAAGCGCGCGTCCATCATTCTGACATCATCCTTCATCAGCTACTGCAAATCACATCGAGCTTTTTGTAAAAAAAAACAACAAAAAGCCAGCGGAGCTGAAGGAGACTGACAAGCAATCCGACGTGTAGCTGGACGTCTGATAGAAGTCTGGAGAGAAAGTTGGTTGAGAGGAAAGAGATCAAGCGGAGACGGGACGAGCAGTGGTGAGCAGACAACAAAACCGAGGGACTGTGGTGTTGAACGGGAATCAGAAGAAACACAAATACATTTAGATGCAAAACAGAGGCGCAATTAGGAAACACTTGTAACAAGCTCATTAGCCGAGTTGAATAATTTACCTCCGCTGATTGCTTCTTCAAAGTCTTTTAAGGCCCTCTGTTTTTACCTTTACCCGCTGCCACACTTTAGTTCATTATATTCACCATTCAACCTCATTACCAACCTCTGTCTTTAGAACTCTTCCTGAGCTTTCTGCCGTAATGGGCTGATCTTTCATGTCTTTATCTGAGCAGAGACACGCGGGAGGGAATTTATTTTAGCCCTGTCTGTTGACTGAGTGGATTATACTGATACTGTTTAGAAATGTTTATATATCAAGCTGATGCACTGAAAAGGATAAAGAGAGGCTGTTTGTATATTGAGGAAATACTGCTCCCATTTGATTACTACATTATCCTTATATCCTTTAAATATATGCGTGTGAAAGCTAATCTCTCTACCTGTGAAGGCGTATATGGTAGCTGCAGTGCTCTGCTGCCTCCCTCTTCTTGCTGCTACAGTGATGGTGTACTCAGTCCCGGGCTCAAGGTCTGTCAGAGTGGTGGTGGTTACATCTTTAGGAACTGTCAGCTGGAACAAAGAGGGTCAGTTCAACAAGAGCTTCCCTGCACGCTATAGTGCCTTGTAGTTTGTATCTATTATGCGCTCGGTGTTCAGCTCCTTACCTCTGTAGTGACGCCAGAAGAAGACGTGTAGGTGACCCTGTAGTGGTCGATGGGGCCCTGAACGACGCCCCACACCAGAGTGATGGTGTTGTCTGTGGAAGCTGTCACAGTCAGATCCAGGGGTACATCCAGATCTAATGGGGGGAGGGGAGAAAAAGGTTTCACAAAAAGCGCAGGTGCTGTTATTTAAGGAAATCTGCATTTGAGTGGGAGTACATCAGCAGTGTGAGCTACAGATAACGGTTTAAAATGTTAAATAGCATTTCAGGGTGCTTGGTTTTAATCCTTTAAATCCAGATTTGTTTACATTCAGGTTTACTTGCTATCAGTCTTGTTCTCTGCTCTCGAGGGCATGCCTTCATGCAAAACTAAAACTTAACAATAAAACAGCTCCATAACAATAGGAAAGACTCCACAAAGATCCTTTAACATTTCTCACTTAAGTGGAGTTTATGGAGTTTATAATCACTTATATCAGTATTTAGTATTTTACTGTTCATTGCGCTAAGCTAAGACTTCAGATGATGTCAGCTTGGTATTAAATTGGCCATTTTTCCCTGTCGCTTTATGAAACTAGAATTAACGTCTTTCACTTGTATTCCTCCACCAGCTAGTGAAGTTGTAGTTTGAATCCATGTCTCCCCATTCTCATGTAACCTACGGTAGTGTAGACTGTAGACAAAATGTATTAGAAGTGTTTTATAGGACATTTTGACATCACAGTGATGCTGACCTTTAACCTTATGCCTTGTCACTTTATCAGTTTGTCCTATAATTTATGATCATTTATGACATTTTTTTGCCGAAATTGAAGACATTTCCTCAAGGCGCTCTTGTGATATCACATTCACAAAAATGGTCTAGATGGACAGACGTAAGGAAAACCTGATAACTATAACTCTGGGCGTGGTTGTCGCTGGTGCAAAGGCACAGATCCATACCAAAATGTTCCCATACAGATTATCATCTCAGTTTCTGTTTTTAATCTTTTTTGTATTGTGTTTTTAAGTTCGTCCTTCTGTTTCCTGCAGAAATGTCAATACTTGTGCTGCTTGGCTTGCCTAAACCTTCAGTTTCTTGCAGCTTCCCGTCATAAAAAATAAATTCAAGTGAAACCACCGATAATGGAAATGACTTACAGTAACGTTTGGGCTGCTGTGTGCTGGGAATACAGCACATGATGTCAAATTCTTAAAAGGTATTTTAGAAAGATGTCACAGATGTGGTGCATTTTTAAAGTTCAAAAGGAGCGAACAGAACAGAGGTGTAGAACAAGCGTGTTTTTAAGGCAAATGGAGGCATAATTTTGCAAAGTGCAAAACACTTTCAGCCATTAAAATAACTGCAGGAAGTGGAGGAAAGGTGTGTGTGATGGGAACAGATTAGCAAAGCACCTCCACGCACATTTCAAAAGGAAGTTTAAATGGAGTCTCGTTTTTTTTTTTTTTTTCAGCCAAACAACTCAAAACACAATAAAAATTGAAATTGCTCATCAAGTACAGGTTAAGGAGAGGACCATTTACAAAATGGTATGCATTTTTATGGATTTAAAAGGGTGTAATGGGAACTTTGACCCAAACTAATCATATAAAACAGTCACAAATCTCCCTAAAAAACACAGCCTAATTCTTTAAAATGGCTTTTAATGGATGGAGTAGGAGCACTGACCCAGAGCACGAACTGAGAATTACAAGTATAATAACAAATGGACAGGCTAGCCTGAAGCTGAGATTTCCAGAACGCGCCACGATGAGTCACTTAGTGAACCTTATATGCATGAGCGAATGACTGTCTTTTTACAGTGGAGTGCAGAGAGTAATTCACTCACCTGTCCTTGCGTTCATTGTCTCTGGCTTACTCTGGTTGCTGCCTTTCATAGCAGAAATGCCGATGCCATACTCCGTGCCGGGCAGCAGGTCTGAGGCACAAAGGCAAACAACTAGTAAGTTATTTATCACAAAACACAACAAGAAAAACACCACACAAGCTGTTTCACATTCTCCTCCTCATGCAAAGTGCATGTCAATTAGACGGAGTTTTTCATAACAGCCCAATTAGCTCCACACCGGTGATGAGGTCTTGACAAATTTACATGCACATCAGTGTGATTTCTGAGGAAATTTTTTCATTTTTTATTTATTTATTTTTTTGCCAGCTGCATAATTGATCAGTTTCAAATTGAGGTTCTCAAAACACAGGAATAAAGTTTAAGAGGCGACGAGTGAAAAATGAGGAGGCGGATGAGAATTTTTGAGTAGACAGAAAACGAGAGTGACAGAGAAGGAACGAGAGCGGAGAAGAGAGCATCGATCGCAGCGGCCGAACACAAAAAACATGAAGATCTTTTGCTTCTATTCTTATGCAGGCCTTGCCCTTTCCACCGTCATGGCCTTTCAGGGGGAAAAAAAAATAAAAAAAATCCCTGCTGACCCCTTCTTTGTGACAGCTTTTCAATACGCCCGCAGGACAACAAGCAATTCTGCAGAAACAATCAGCAGCCCTTGAGCCAAGTGTTAGCACTGGAGATAATCCTGCCATGTAAAACAAAGACATATCCCGGCTTCTTCAGCACACATCACATGCACTGTCATAAAACATTGAGGAGGCATCAGGACAAAACCGGCACACAGAAAAAAATGACCGCACGATAAAACGGAAGACGAAAAAAAATCACGTCTCACTTACCTGTGAGTGTAGTCTTAGTGGTTGCCCCCTCGTTGCGCGGTACGATGACTTTATCGTACTGATCTCCAGCTAAAGTGCTGTACACCACCTCGTAGCCCTCCACCTACATTTAAACGCAGATACTTAAACCTCTACAACAATAAATGGAACATACAAATATACTCTCTCATAAATGAAGAAAGCATTCACGGTCAAATTTTTTTTCTGTGTATTTCTGTGGTTTGTTTGGCCTCGCCTCGGTATGATGTCGGACGCATGGCAGTGGAGAATCATGAGGAGGAATACATTTGCAGTGCTAACAGAGACAGGCTGGCTTTGCTAATGTGTTTGTGTAGTTATTGGGCTCCAAAATATCAGTGAGTGAAACAACACAATGTATTAAAACATCCATTAAAACATGGCTGTTATCGGCATTTACAGTACTATTAAAAAAAATTGATTTCATGGGGTTAAAGAAATAACCAGGTTTATCACAAGTATACGGGGCATAAGGGACACCTGGGGTTGTGACAAGTGACTCTAGACAATACTGAACATTATTTATATTTACATACATATTTAATGTAAAATGTAAAAGCCGTTACAGAATATCATACTGTATCTATGTAAAATTGAGTGATTATAACTGATTTATTAGCAGCATTTTAGTGTTATGGAGGTAATTTGAACTAGTTTAAAGTGTGTTTGTTGGTGTACTATATTACACTGCATAATGTAATGCAATGTATTTAGTTGCTTTTGAGCACTGACAGCTCCACATTACCTGAAAACGTTCTTTGATTTTTGTATCTGCGAGTACCAGATCAAGCCAGTTGTATCAGAATAAATGTAATGAACCAACTAATCAAAAGAGGATGCAAAACTGTCCTCAGAATAACTAAACCAATTTGTTCCGAGATGCTTACCCCGCCCTAGCTGAAAGGCAAATCAAGACTAATCAATTAACTTCGGTCCAAGTCTCATTACCTCAGCTTCACTGTTATCCCATTCAAGCTCGAGGGTGGTAGAGGTCTTGGACACGAGCCGCGGGTTCTTGGGCGCATCGATCTCTGAGAAGAACGATAAAGCTGACAATGTTGGGGACACAGAGACCAATTCTCAGGGATTGTGAGCAAGCAAACATCAGCAGTTTAAACAGCTTCAGACACAAGTCAAACCAAAGAGTCATTTACTAATCATCATTAGCTGCTGCACGTCTTTATTTTTAAATTAGGTTATTTTCTGCAGGTTTCAATTTAACTTGACTTTTCTATTTAGCTATTTCGCACATGCAAACATTTCACTCTGGATGTAGCTGAAAGTATTGTTTGCTCTCAAAACAAATCAGGATAATGCTTCCGTAAATGAATCACTTTCCTCTGCACAAACTTTTACAAAGAACAGATGCGTGCAACTTTATCCACTGCAGACAAACAATGTGGCGTGCATTAGGCCATATGTCATTACTGTTCTATTCCCAGAGGCAGGAACGGGATCACACACGCGCACACACACCCCCACCACTATCACCACATCTGCTTGCTGTCAGACCTCACCGGTTGTAAATTCAGTGGAAATGGATCCGCTCTCGTTTCCTTTCCTCACACCGCTCACAGACACCTCGTAACGCGAGCCAGGACGCAGAACCTAAGGATCAGAAGAAAAAAAATAAATAAAAAACACACAGACAGTTTGCACGGACTTATTTCTGTTTCTGTCTTGTTTTATCTCCAGACACAGAAGGCAGGCAGCCTCTCAGATTAGATTATCTAACAGGCATGACAAGTACAAACACACATACTCACAACGCAACCAGATATTGCTGCATTTGCCAAATGTTCATCCAAAGTTAAACTGTTTGACTTTTAAACTTTTTTTGACTTTTGTCTGCAGATGGCAAATGAGCACCCATAATGCTGCTGTGTGATCAGATCTGTGACCTCGAGACATGATGCACCACACACACACACACACACACACACACACACACCTGTAGAGAGTACTGGCTAAGGGTGGGCTGGAGGCGGAAGGTGGTCCGTGGGCCGTCTCCTCCTACGAGACCGTAACGCAACACGATCTGATCAATCTTTGCTTTTGGCGCCGTCCACTCCACAAAAGCCACGGTGTCTGACACGTCTCGCACAATCAGCTGAGTGGGGCCATCAATCACTGCAAAACAAATAAAAACGAAGCCCTGATTGTTAAGCTTCCTGTTGCCAATGTTACAAACAAAGCAATATTTTTGATTAGGGGTCGGTAATTGTGTCTCATGTGAGTAGATTTGAAACTGAGATTAAATTAAACAAAACTGAAGATTTAAGCAAAAAGAACAGTTAACGTGACAAGACATTTGTCGCCATTGTTCACTTTGATATTAAAACGGCAAACTTAAAATGTAAGGATGAAAGTGCGTGTCAGTCCTCGCGGCAGTAGACGTGGGTTTGTTATCGCTAACAGGTATTCTGACAGCCGATCATGTAAAACTTATCAGAGCTGACACGCGCCGAGACAACAGCCCCTTATCTGTGCAGGTGTAAAACACAAGCCACGATTTGAGTCTCTCTGTGCCGACTGCTTGAAAACAACACTTATTGGAGGTGAAGAGCACAAAACACACCAGGCGTGATGAGGAAAACACAAATGTCTGACAGAGGAGGGAGCCGCTCATCGTTTTCCCTTCCACTGTTAAATCATCAATGCAAATATGAAGACGTTTCAGTCAAGGTAATGGGGTGTTAGAGAACGTGATAATTAGCACTTTATTCATTAACCTGTTAATTAAACTCGTTCCCCAACAGCTATGGCTTCACATCTGTTGCTTTAACAGATGTCTTCAACGCGTAGGTGCCTTTGATCCCAAATCAGCACTTTTCTTATTAAATTCACCTGCAGACAAACGAAGATAAAGCGTCTATCTAATCTTAAATGAATTGTGTGTAGGTTACTCCACTTATAATTAGCACTCTGATTGTTTTTGAAAGTGTGACACGTCATTTAATGCTGAGGAATCGACTAACGCAGCACGCCACAACAGACAGATCAGCATCGATGTTGATAAAGTGAAAGCGCCATGCTGTGATGTGATGTGATGGCGTAATTACTCACTATTTCTGGCCCCGGGGAAACTCATGTGAAAGACACATTTCACACACACAGAGTGATTTAGGCCCAGCGCTCTTCTTTTAAGTCTTCTTTGTGCATTTATTTATTTATTTTTTAGATCTAAATAAGTCCCAGACTCAGCGTTGACATACTGCAGGTCCACCCTGATCCTTGATGTATTAGAAATTGGCCCCTTGGGTCTTGTCCTAGAAAACATCCAGAGGAAGACGGTCCCTACATCAGCTGTGCTCTCCCTCTGCTTTTCCTCCTCGTCGCACCCCCCCACCTCCGTCTCCGAGGAAGGATAAATCTTTGCTATAAATAATTTAGCGTCTTCAAATTTGTCTTTTCCTCTTTCTTTATCCAATAAGGTATCACGCATTAGGCCGCTGTGAATAATTAATGAGGGAGTGTCATGAATTATTAATCGATACTTAATTACAACCGTCGCAATGAACAAAGACTTGACAGGAAATTGATGGTGTTTTGACTGCGAGAAATCAAGAGCGTGAATTGTTATGTATGAGGTTTGAATTGGATCCATTACAGTTGTCTAAGTAGTGTCAGCTGGGAGGAGAGTGGCAGTAGGGGGGCGTACCTCAGTGAGGTTTACATGTTGTATATCTGGGCAGGCCAACTATGCCAAGGAGACTCCCACTGCTTATTTTACAATGCGCACTGTGAATAGTTACTTAGTGCAGGGAAACTGTGGTACATTTTGGGTTGAAATGATTAGCTAACATATTGAGTGATTAACAGAAAACCAATTAGCAACAATTATGTGCATAACTTAAGAGATTTCTGACACAAAAAATGTCAAAAGAATTGCTCCTGTAATTCCAGCTTCTCAAAAACAAGGCCTCTGTGTTCGCCTCAGTGTTAAAATAATTTCTTCTTTCAAATGCTGGTCGCAGAAAGATTCGCCCTGGGATTAATTAGAAGATTAGTGGGTTATAAAAATAGCCGCGCTGCAGTGCCACACAGTAACATTAATATGTTTTAGGTCTTTTTCTGCCAGCAGGATCGCATTATGTGCCAGAAAATAAGTCAGTAGGATAGCAGGAAAACATTTTAACGTATAAACATTCATTATCCCAACTGAATATGAACAGAGAAGTGGAGAAGCGGTTTATATGACTCATGAGCAGCGTGATTTATCAGCAAAAACAACAACAAGTGGAAGGCGGCGGCGGCGGCATCTCTGTATGGTGTCTGCGTGTCTGCCTGGTTTCTTCCTGAAGTCCAGACAAGCAGGTTGGCAGTGGCAGATATTTTAAACTAACTGTAGGTGTGAAAATGAGTGTGAATCATTTGTTTGCTTCGGTGATGGCCTGGAGATTTGTCTGTCGTGTGCACTGCGTCTCCAGAAAGTGAGTCCCTCAGCATGACAAACAGAGAATAAAAATAGATGGGTAGAAGGATGTATGATTGATTGACATTAATAATTTACAGCTCTCTCTTCAACATACATGTGGTGACGATGGCAGTGACTGGCTGGCTTCGACCCTGGTCTCTGAGCGCCACCAGGTTAACTGTATACTCCTCCCCCGGCCTCAAACCAGTCTGCACAAACGAAGTGATGGTGCTGGGCAGCTGTGCGGTCATCCCTCCATCATTGTCCTGGGAAAAACACAGACAAAGGTGGTGAGATGAGAAGAGACCGGGGCTCAGGTCTTATTGCACATTGTTTGCATTCCTTGAGTAAATGTCAGCGACTGCGAGACCCACGCTACTTCTCTCAGTGGAGATTCAAAAAACAACAACACTACCCTTACAAGTAAGACATAAACACTGATTCACGCAGCTTATTTCTAGGCTGTAAATTTTCTCTACGCCGTGGCCTTTTATCACAAGTTATTTGTAAACTTTTAAATGGTTTAGCACATTAAAATCCCAAACTGTGGTACTTTGCAAAAATGTGTATGCTCCAGTGATAATTCTGTGGCCGTGTTCTGCAGTGGCAGCACTCTGCACGTTTCCAAAGGCTTGTCACTCATCCATACGGAGCCCCAGCCATTCCCAGCTGTTCTCAAAGAGCCAGTGCTGCAAACGCACTTCCTGCCGACAGACAGATGTTACACCTACTGCTGGTCCACGATCCCCAAACGCCCGCGCTTCGAAAAAGGCTCGTATTAAAACAGAGCATATAACAGCTTGCTATTTTCCGGAATCAAATCTGTAATTAGGAATGTAATCCATTTAATCACTTCGACTAAATTACCAGGGTGGGCAGTAATGGTAATGCTCCAACAACAAACGGCGTTCAATCTCAATAACAATGCACTTACATGAAAGCGATGCTAAATGAAACAAAATGATTCGCCATAACCGTATACATCCCACTCCCATCTCCCGTGTCACTTCACTCGTAATTAGTCATCATTGTCTGCGCCCGACAAGGTCGCTTTTGGTGCTTCGGCCTTAGTATTTTTATTACTCTAATTTCACTGGGACAATGGGCGACATGAATGTGAAACAATTTAATTGTCCATTCATTCATTTTGGTTATTTACTGGGTTGATTTAATTGTTCATGTAAGACAACATATAATTATCTGTCTACGAAAAAGCGGTAGACACTGTCTCTATTCATCATAACTTTACCTTCGAAGTGATAATTATAAAACCTGAAGGATTTAATAGTCTGCTCTGTTCTCGGCGTTATGTGTTTCCATGCCATCATTTATAATGCATTTAAACAGACAGTAATGGGGAACTTCAAAGTGTCCACCAATTGTGCTGACATTCAGTTTTCTTAAGGAAGAAAGTAGCTCCACTAAAAAACAGTTGACAGTACAGTCCATGGATTATTGACTGAATGTCATTATTCAGAGCAACAGTGGCGACATGACGCTGCATTTGATATTTTTCTTTTTTTTTTTTTTACTGTCACTTAAATGAGCACAATAATACAGCTCTATTGTCTTAGGCTCGCAAAAGGTTTCTGAAATATAACTGGGGTAAGTTAAATGTTGTGTGACACCGTTTGTTTTAATAGGAATCCGCTTCAATATTCCCAAGATTGAGGCAGTAATCTGATTAATGTTAGCCACAGGCGTGAATTAACATCATTTATGAACAAAATGCTTTATGTAAAGAGAGTACTGGAGATTTGCACGGTCTCATCATGCGTCCTGACCTATGAACCACAGCTAGTCAGTATGTGTGGTCGAGTTTTATTTCAAATGAACACTGAACAACTGTATTTAGAAGAAACCGATAAAAACAGATATATAGTACTGACTATAGACCCCATTTGTGTTAGTAAACGTGATGATGGTTTTAGCAGGCGGGCGGAGTTTAGGTGGATGCAAAACAAACCACAGGAATGCGTTAGCTAACACGGATTAGCAGCTTGACAGTGGTGGGAAGAAAACGTGAGTTGTTTTTAATCTGAATGTATACAGTCATCACTCTCTCCAGGACTGAGAAAGTGCCACTTGGAAAAGTTAACAATAATCAACAGGACCAGACTGGCCGACCTGTACGCACAATGGTTTGAGGATCTGATAGGATTAGCTTCTGTGCAACGGTCAGACACTTGATAGAGAAACCAAGCCTGCACGCTAAAGAGAAAATGAGGACATACAAATCCTTAGATGTTTACAACTGAATAGCCATTATAGGACTTAACACATGAGTTCTGCGTTGTGCAATTTCAGTTTGGAGCTATTAACTGCACTCCTCCGATTCTGGCACCCTACAACACAGCAAGGTGACATGCTGATAACGGTAGATAGCCTCCTATTCTGCTCTGTGCTTTTTGGCTCCAGCTAACCGCCGTGATGTAGTCCTTTAAGATTGTATTTAATGGCTGTACATAAGCTTTATTTTTCTAGAAGTAGTATTTTATATATATATATATATATATATGTGTGTGTGTGTGTATATATAGCTGATAAGTAATTTTCTCCACAGTACAAATCTCCCTTTTAATTTCTAGCCATTGCTCTAAAATAGATGGTTCCTTCTCATACCATTTTCTTGTTATTGCCTTTTTGCTCACAATCAATAATATCTTGGTTAAATATCCTGGTCAATAACATTTACATATCTTTAGATACAGAACCTTGCATTCCTTAGGTATTGTATAGCCCATATTATTTATCACTTAATTCTTGCCTTTGAAAGTTTAATTTCTAACTGAAAGCCGAAAATACAACATACAAGACGCTACAAAAAATAACGTCAGTTTAATATTTTATTGGAATGTATTTGTCCTGAAGCTCACCCTTCCTCTCTGCCTCTCTGTTTCCTCTTTACAGGGTGGTGAGTTTTGCGTTTGTTCGCATAGGCCAAAGCTTTCATGCCTACTTCCATTACGAGATTGTCAAAATTCACAATCCCCACCGCTGGATTAAATCCGCAGAGGGTGGGACTGCCAACTCATAATATGATTTCCCCCGTGGCTTGAGTGAGAAGGAAAAAAAGCGAGGCGAGACTGAGGTAAGAGCATATACAGAAAAAACGATGGAGACAGAGGTGAAAGAGAAAGGACGGAGGGCAGTTTCAAGGGGGTAGAGATGAAAAGGTTACAGAGCAGGTGGCGGAACAAGAGATTAGGAGGAAAGGGAGAGGAGGATGGAAGATGCTAGAAGAACAGAGACACTAGTGAGACACAGAGGAAGTGATAAAAGGATGGAGAACTAATAGCAACAAAATATAATTAGGTGGCCCACTGCTATCTTACTTCACAAGCTTTCTATCCTTAAAAGTGCTTCAAAAATAAACACACACCCCACCCCAAAAAATAAAAAAATCTTAACATCAGATATGAGGCTTAGTGGCTGGCCGGACCAAAGGATATCTCCCCGGAGAACACCTTAAAGAAGAAAACCAATTACTGTGAGAGGGGAGGAGATTAGAGCTCAGAGAGTACCTGAGTTTACAGCAGGAATTAGAAAGAGAAAGGTTTTTCCTTTCTGGCTATGAACTCGGCCGCGGTATGGCTTTACAGAGGGTTATTCGGGAAAAGAGTTTAATGGCTCATCCATCTAATAGCCAATAAGCTTAAGACAATCCGCTTGTTTAATTTGGTACGGCCTTCAAGTTGAGCAAAAAAAAACCCAAGAACCCGTAAATCCATACAGTTATTTTTCTCCCTGGACATCCAAAGCCATTTATTGACCGACATTAGTGCGATTTAGAAACGATTCTTTTCAAGAACATTTCCAAATAAGACACATACTGTAAGTGGGAGACTGGGCAAATCTGTCATACGTCCCTTTACTACTGTTCTTCTCACACAAGGGCATGGTAGTCTGTCTTTCAGCATGCAGTAGTGCAGCGTTACGACGGTGCTCACGCAGCTTCACTCTACCTTGGGGATGAAGCTGATCTCCCAGCCATCGAAGGAATAGTAGAAGGGTTTCCACTGGACCTCCACCGACGTCTCAGTGATGGATTTGAAGACTAAACCATCCGGATTGGAGAGATCTGGAGAGGTAGCCGGAGACGTATTATTGTTCTTCGGTGACCCACACAGCCCATAAATCTTAACTCCATCTAATGTTGAGGGTGTCCAGCGAGGAACCTTTCTCTCACACATTTCTTCTCCGTTTTGCCACATTCCTCAGATTTTAAAACGTGAACCGCCTGCTTCATAACACATACTAAAAAGAGGTTTTTGAGTTTGGTAAAACAAAAAAGAGGTTTTTTTTTTAAAACCTTAGTCACTTGGTTTAAAACAAATAATCCTGGCTCAAGCTTTGATTTACCAAAAATGCTAAAAACTAATTCCAAGCCAGCCAAGCTACCGTTAAGTGCCCAATTTGTTTTTTACAGCTAATCAAATATTATGCTTCATTAATAACTTCAGGAAAGGCAACCCAATAAATCATATCCTCACTTAAAATGGTCTCATCGTAGCTGTCTGATTTGCCCTAAAATGATTTAAATGCGCTAAATATTCACTGATCACTGAAATTAAATTCACTTCTCTGTGAAATGGAGGATAATGTTATGAGCTAAGCAACAAACTGTATGTAGCCATAAATCAGCTGATACGATTTTGTCTTTGATGAGTCAACTTTCTATTGGTTAGGATGAAAAGAACTGACGTGCTTCCTGGACAGACCCAATGACCTGTCACAAACACCTACCAGTATGTGTGTGAGTGACACTGAGTAATCACAAACAGTTTGCACAATGGAACATGTGTTAGTCTCACTGTATTGACACTGAAGAACATCTTTGGGGTAGACAGGCCGTGCATATGATTGTGTGAACGTATGAATGCATGTGCAACACTGCAAGATACTGAGGATATTCTGTGAAAGTAAGAGGTACTGAGTTATGAACCAAACACAGCCTCAGTGCCTAAAGCCTCTCATAACCCCAGCCGGATTAAACTTACAGGTCAAAACAGCAATGCTGGCAGGAACGCTGATGCTGTTGTTAATGACAGCAAACACATTGATGTTGTACTCCAAGCCTGGTTCCAGCCCTGAGATAGTGCAGGTCGTGATGTTGCCTGGAATCCTTATCTCCATCTGCACACCTGACAGAGAGACAGGTAAAAAGAAACAGTGACACACAGATGCACTTTTCGTAGTCTGTATATGTTTTCATGACATTTTCTTTTAAAGGGCAGGACAGATCAGCACTTACCTCCAGGGCTGCTTGGTGTGTAAGTCACTAAGAAATCTGTCAGAACAACTGACCCCTCCCATTCCAGGTCAATAGTTCGATCCGTCACTCCTCGTACATTCAAGTTCATGGCTGGTGCAACTAATAAAACGACAAAAGAATAAAAGTATTAGTAATATTTTATCCCGTGGGTTTACATTCTCTTTGGTCTTAATTTTAATATGTAATCACCTTTGTAGTAGCATGCTAGGGTACAACATATGTGACAAGAGAATCATTGGCAATCACTGGCAATCATTACTGAAGCATTATATCCATTCAGTCCACACTGACTCTGACTTTCATTGAGAACCGTCTGTCTGTTAGCAGCTCTTGAGGAGCTCAAAGGACAGCAGCCATACAATCTTTACAAGGTTGACACTGAGCAGAAATTTACTGCATGTAATATTTCTTTATGTCGGCTCAGCAAAAACAGATGAAGTGGTTTAATGATTAGGTTCACTGATTTTACTGATTGTCAAGAGCCTGATCAAACCTTGAAACCTTGCGTACACCATAAATAAGTTCACAACAGATAAACAGTATGATTTAAAGGACCGGTATGATAGATTTAGTGACATCTAGTGGTGAGGTTACGGACTGCACCCAATCTTTCCAAAAGTGTAGGAGAACCTGATGATGGCTTTGGTTTGTCTGTTCAGGGCTACTGTGGAAATATGTTTCACTAAGTGGAATCGGACCCACTTACTCTAGCGCACCAGTGGAAAAAAAAAACTATTACTATACACTAGAGGTGATTATCAACCATGGCTATTCTAGAAGCAACAGTACGGCTTCCTGACTAAACTGACTAAATAGCCTGTGTTGAATCTATCAACATGATCTTGAACATCAATACGTTTTTTTCAAGAAAGATTGTGTTCATAGTATATTATAATTAGTATAGTATTGCAAAGTACACAGTGGGCTGCAACAACAGCACCGTTTTTTAGTCTTATATATGTGTTTTCACTGTAAGAAAGAAAAAGAAAAGAAAGTTGTTTTTCCTTCTAAAGCAGATAGCTCTACAGTAAGTTTAAAATATAAAATGTCTTGCATAGGACTCTAAGCGTTCAGGTGCTACTACTCACACAGCTGGTCTGTGTTTTAATCACCACAAAAGCCTGAAGCCAAGCCTGAAATCTTGTCCCTATTCATTTAGATGCAGGGATTTCATTTACTACAAGTTCTTCTATGAAAAGCTCAGAAATAACGGGAAAATGCATCCCTGTCAAATAAGGTAACGACGACTTACTGGCTTCCTGTACAAGTACTGATCATGCTTACTATTGTGTGTATCCACGTCCTCCCATTTTAAATCAGGAAAAACCCGTATGTGTTAATTAAAATCACCAGACAGCTTTATCTCATACTTGAGCAGGCTGCCTTGTGAATACGCTTTCCAGACAAAGAAGGAAGCGAGCGCTCGTGGCAGGAAGAGGCTGAGGAGGAGATGGTGGAGCCATAAACCTGAGAGGTGGTGATGAATGCAAATGTGGATGCATAAGCAAGAGTGTTTACTGCTCCCACTGCCAGAAAACAACTAAAAGGGAGGAGGGGAGACAAGTGAAGGACATGAAGGAGGAGAAGACAAGACAGGAGGTACAAACAGTACTAGCCGGAGAAACGACAGGATGGATGGACAGAAGGGAACAGGAGAAGATGTACTAGAGGACAGCAAGTAATTAACAAGGAGAGATGATTAAATGAGAGACGAAAAAGGAGAGCAGGAGTAAAGGAGCAGTGAACGTGACAGTGTGATAAACAACCTCTCACCCCTGTGATACAGGACACTACAGCACAGCACTCAGCCCTCCTCCGGGGACTTTTAGACACTTTAGTAGCCATTTCAGCCACTCTCTCACACACTCGACAGATGGGAGCATGCTGTACAGTAGCTTGTTGATTTCCAAACAGTGGGGACCGCTGCTGCAGAATTCACTTAGCTGAACTTATTTCATCAGCTCAACTCAGCTTTGTGCATGAAGGAAATAAACCAGAAGAAGGAGCAACAATCCATGGGACAGAAGAAGAGTGTGGCTGAGTAGATGAGGGGCTCAAGTAAAGACATAATTCCCTAGTGACTGAAAGGGTTGCTTCGAAAGGTTTGTCAACAATGTACAGATTTCTACCAGAAGACTACAGGATACAGCAATTAGAAAGAATCCTTGAGTTTTTCATCTTGTCACTACGTCAAAAAGGTCATCTCCGAGGAGCTGATCTGAATCCATACACTTGTTTTGACAGCTGGAACTATCACCAAGAACAAATGCACCCTGACCCCAAATTTTCTCAATAGCAGAGCACCAGCAGACATATGCACAGCTCATCTTAGGCAGCTCAACGTCAGTTTAGCACAGCTTAAAGGACTATAGCTGGATATGAAGTAGAAAAAGAACCAAAGAAGTGAAGGAAGTCCCTTTAGAGCCCTGTTAAAACAGTCAACTAGATATATGTATTGCATTGATTAGATCACTTGTAAACTAATTCTAAAGTTCAAGGTTTTTATTGCGGACATTTCTGGTAAAATTCCAAAAACCATTTCTCTGGGATGTATTATTCCTCAGGTTTGCATTTAAAAAGGGCCACTTGGTGAAGGTTATTTAAGAATCTCGTCTGAAGTCTTTAAGTATCATTAGGTCCAATCAGTATGCTATTATGAGCAGATACAGCAGTATCCAGTGAACTAAGACCTTGATGGTAAAACTCAAGCAGACAAGGGAGGTCAATGCACCATCAAAGGAATCACTTACCTTCAGGTTTCTCTGTGCAATGGAATTTCTCTTATTAATTTGCCTAACTGGCTAGACTGAAATACTGTGTTTTGTGTGAAGTACTGTGATTTGTGGTTTGTATGTAAGAGAGCTCATTTTGAGTAACGCAGTTGTTCTTCTTTGTCTTCCTAGTCCGAGTTAGTCAGATTGGGTTGTCGATGCTAGATTACCGGTATCTACCAGTTGTTTCTGGTGTTTAACAGGAGTGGACAATACAACCTGTAGAGAAAGTACGTCAGTGTAAATTTGGCCCATGGCATGCACGGATTTTGAGACTTGTAAATCTCTAGAAGATTCAGAGTGGCAAAGGCGTATATATATATATACTAGTTGGAGGCAACAATGCACTAAATCAAACCTTGTTTGCCAGAAACCTCAGGCTGCCACAGCCAAGCAGATTGCCTTGTGAGAAATGAGAAAAAAAGCTTCTGTTTGTGAATTAAGAAATGTCCGGACATGCTGCACACAAGGAAGAGGAGGATGCCTGCCGGTGCTGCAAATTTTTAACAATACCTGGCCAGCAAGTGGCCTTTCTTTGTGGGGTTTGCATGTTTGCACTCTGCTCTAGCTTCCTCCCACATACCTAAGACATGGAAGGTGTTCATTGCTGACTATTAATTTGCTGCAGTTGTGCATGTGAGATGTGAGAATAGTTGTTTGTCTCTCTGTGTTAGGCCTGTAATAGATTGGTGATATCTACAGGGTGCACCATGCCACTCGCACACAGTGCTGGCTGGGATGGGCCTGTTACCCTTAAAGGATAAGCAGAATGACTACTGAATGAATGACTATTCATATAGAAAAAAAAAAGGAAATTTCTTTTCAGTGCAGTAAAATGGTTCAGGATATTGAAAAACAGTTGCCACAAGCTCAGTCAAAACCATAATAACAGGTATAGAGAGGCGAAGTCCCGCCCCCCTACTTCCGGGTTATGGGACCTATCTTTCGAAAAAATATGAACGGCAGTCTATGGAGAGATAATAATTATTTTTTGGTCCCGATCGAATTGTGGCATGAATTTCACATATGATGTGTGTGAATTTAAAAGATAATTTTTCACGTCAAGAGATAAATTATTTGACGTAAATAAGCTGAACAACATTAGGTTTTGTATGAGATCGCATAGTGAACTACATCTCTCTAGAGATCCCTAGAGAACTATGGCTGTCTCCTTGTTGAGCTTTACCGTCTTCTTCCAGGACGAAGGCAGAAGCATCAAACGAGGTGAAAATCATTATAAATCGGGTCATGTCGAGAGCTGTAGTTACACGAAGGGAGTTTTGGTCGGTTCTGTACGCGCCAGCATGCGGGACTTGTAGTTCGTTTAATTATGTATTTTCCATAGCGTTTTACTTAACTATCTTGCGACAAACTGTGACATTCTTGACATGTAAAATCATTTTTTATTCTGAAAAACAACATATGTATAATCCAAGGCACAAGTCGATCGGGACCAGAAAATAATTTATCTTTCGCCATAGACTGCCGTTCATATTTTTTCGAAAGATAGGTCCCATAACCCGGAAGTAGAGGGGGCGGGACTTCGGCTCTCTATACGTACAGAAATCAGCCACAACATTAAAACCACTGACAGGGGAAGTAAATAACATTGACCATCTTGTAACAATTCAATGTTCTGCTGGGAAACTTTTGGACCTGGCATCCATATGGATGTCACTTAGCACCACCCACCTAGACCAGACCAACTAAAAAAACATGAAGAACAGCACAAGGTGTTGGCCTCCAAATTCACTAGATCCCAAACTGATCAAGTATCTGTGGGATGCACTGGAACAAGCCTGATCCACAGAGACCCCTCCCCACCAACCCATAGGACCCAAAGGCCCCCACTGACAACACTCTGTTGCCAAACACCACAGGACACCCGCAGAAGACGCATGTCCATTCTCTGATGAGTCACAACTGTTTTTAATGCACAAGGGAGACCTATGCAATATTAGGAAGGTGGTCATAATGTTATGCCTGATCAGTGTGTGTTCTCACACTGTTGAAGCTGTCTATGACTGAAATATTTTGTGCATTCTACCTGCATGGCTGTCAGGTAAGGTTTTCTGTTGAAATGGGTGTTTGATTGCGCAATGAAGTGCGTGTGTCGAAGTTAAAACTGGAAAGTTGTTAGATACAAAGCTGCTTTATACAATAGACTTCTACACTGCAACTACGTCCAACCTGCTGTAAGTAAAAAAAAGTCAAGCTGTTATCTGATACAGCCGCGAACATGAGTGACTCTGACTAAGGCAACAAAATAATGCAATGGAAAACACACGCATATGGGGCACTGTCAAACTTCTTCTGTAGTTTCCATATACACTGCAGAGCTTCAGATCTGCGTTGCAGTGAGATGAATGGAAAAATGGAAATGTCACAACTGCAGCACTCAGCGGGTGTCTACAAAACAAGAATGTTACAGCTTCTCCTCCACGGCGGCACCAGGATTCAGCGAAATGATTGTGGAACACCTCTGCTGCAGAGATTGAATGTCACTCTTCGGCACAAGTTGATCTCTGCTCTGTGGGTGGATATATTTTTATGTAAAGCTTTACTTTTTCGGAACCCCACGCCTGAATCCCATTTAAATTCAGCACCTTCCATTATTTCTCATAGTGGAGAATATAGGCCAGCATAATTGAAGCAAAAATACAAACCGCTTTCTTCAGCTTTTGATAGCATGAAACACTTAGGCCTGTCACCCTACAAGTTACTGGTAATTGAACTGCTTCGTTTTGTATTCAGCAAACTATTCCCTACCAGCACTGGCTATTTTAGCCTCTAATTACAAAGAAATAAGCAATTTGGTCTTTCTCACTTGGTAGATATTAAACTGGAGGGCGGCACGGAGGAATCAGCCTCAGTAATATGATTCTCCGTCCCTGTCTTTCTATCGCTCGCTCCTCTGCCTGTCCTCATCTGTCACTTAGTTGACAGGTGCCTCCAATGGCAGAGGAGGATCTGATATTTTGGCGTGGAGAGCCGGCTCTGAACAAAGGCGAGCACGGCTCAGAAACTGTCTCAGCAGCAGCTAATGTGACAGCCCTCTCCCTGGATGAATGTGACTTTTGACAAATGAAGGCTGTTACACCTTCTGCTGTCCGGCAAGTCCTGCGCCCCGCCACCGGCATTTCTGAAGCACAGGCGTTTATTTTTCAGGGCTGCAGGTGTACTGATAATGCCGGGGCGGAGAGATACGTGTCAGAAATATACTTTCTATCCCAACACCACAATAGGAGGTTGCAATAATTAATCCTTGGTGATAAATTAAATCACCTCCTCGAGACGTTCTATCTATCTACAAACTCCCTGCCCCCTACGGCACAAGACAGCCTTACCTATTACCCACCCTATCTTTATAAATATCCTCCCCAAGCACTGTATATTCAGAAAATGTATCACCAACAAATGCAAGAGTTGTTCCAGTCATATATCAAGCAGAAAGGCCAGAGTCAGTGTGAGAATGTATAGTATGTATAATAACAGTACCCTATCCGACAACATCCACAGCTAAATGTGAAATATATCTTGTGGGAAGTGGTCTTACTATTAGTTGGGGTTCCTTATCAAGAGCATAATTCTTATTTTTTCTTATTTTTAAGAAGTGCTTGACGAAGAACATCAAGATGTTTCATTTAATAAAAAGACTAAACTATGTGATAGCTACAGCAGTCCACATACGGAAAAATCTTGTCAGTAATGGAGGCACTCTATCTAATGCTGCAGCTTTCATTTTAAAATAAACCTGTTCTCCTTTTCAAGAACTGAGCCTGTACTGTCTGGAGGTCACAGAGTGTCATTCTGAAATCTGTTTAGGCTGCATCCTGGTCACACTGTCAGAAAGCGTTAGGCTAGGACAACTTCTTTGCTTAGAATTTCTGCTTCAGGGAGCAGAACCTCAAATGTCAGACAAACTACTTTTTGTACTTGCCAACAGTCAGAGGATCAAACTGATAAGTGCAGCGAAGGATAAAAATTAAAAGCCTACCGGAGTTGCAGTCATCCCCAGCAAAGCCGTCCTGGCAGACACAGAAGCCCTCCTTGCAGACTCCTTTCTTGCTGCAGTTGTTGGCACAGTACACCAGCGAGCAGTCCTCGCCCACGTACCCGGGCCGGCACTGGCACGTCCCGTTGACGCACTGCCCCTGGTCCGAGCAGTCGTTCAGGCACCTTCCGACCATGCAGTCTTCACCCGTGAAGGACTCCTCGCACACGCACTCCCCGTCGATGCACAGCCCGCGGCCTGAGCAGTCTGAAGGGCACCGCGGCTCGGAACAGTTGTCGCCCCCGAAGTCAGGGTCGCACACGCACTCCCCTTCGACGCACACCCCCTTACCGGAGCAGTCGCTCGGGCAGCGTGGCTCGGAGCAGTTCTTGCCGGTCCAGCCGTCTTCACAGATGCAGCCGCACAGATCGAAGCTGAAGCTGCCGTGGCCGCTGCAGCCCGGGACAAAGTCAAAACGGCCTGGAAGAAAGGAAGGTTTATGGATTCTATAATACTTGACAAGAGTTCTTTAAGTGGAAAGAAATAATTGCCAGTGCTTCCCTTGTTATTAACCCGTTAAATACATATCACATTCTTGATTGCTACACTGAATAAAATATACTAGAAGATAATTCTGTAAGCTTAATGCGTCACACATATTCAGATCCTATGCATTGCCATGCTCGTTGTCCAGTGTGTGCTGCAGTGACAGCTTCAGGCCTGCAATGGAGGCATGTGATGCTGCACACTTTTGCCAAAACAAACAAGTGAGCGATGCAAAAGTCCAGCGAGAACAGAAAGAGGTGAGTGACACGTTGTGCCCCACTGGGTTATGTGATGATAGGAGGGGTACACAATTCCTGGTACAACAGGAACAGTCCCAAAAGTGTACCGGTCAACTCCAAATATGTCCATAAAATCATCCTCAAACTTTGTGGGACATGTTTTTTTTAACATTTTGTGCATTTTGGAGATAGCTACCCTAAATAAACCTTCAATTTTGTGACCGGTTCGGTGCCTTGACAGGAAAAACTGTAGTCAAAACAACCATGAAAAGCCGCTTTTTTTTCCCCATCCTGCCACCATCCCCCTCGGCTGAGCATTTCATCCTCTTTCCGATTCTGATCGTGGCTGCTGAAGATAATCATATTCTCACTACAGAGATGGAGCGTTCTCAGAAAATATTTGAATGGGGCGATGGTGTCAATAGAGCAGATCCTTTAACCATAATATATTCTGTTACTCTATCCATTCCAGTCCCCTCATATTATAATGGCAGCATCTCCTGAATAGTGAGCAAAATTTTTTGCCAGCATCAAAGGTTTCTCCGAACCTTTTAGCCCGTCAGACTGTGCAGCAGACAAAAAAACAAGCTGCCCTTTAGCATCAATATTCTGCTGCTGTCTGTCTCCTATTTTCTGCCCGGTTAATCTATAGTACCGCTATTCTTTCTACTCGTCACGTGTAAGACGTTATTATATCGTTGCTTTTAAATACTCAGCACACTAATGTGTAGACAGTCTATAGACAAAAACTACATCCTTTCAATTTTACCTATATGCTTGGTTGCAGTGCACTCACCCATGGCTGAGCTGTCCCCACAGCATCCAGATCCACACTGAGCTCTGAGCATGGACACCTCTCTCTCCAGCATCTCCACTCGGGTGGCGAGCTGCTGGATCGTGGTTGTTGCTGGACAACCGCATGCCGCTTTTGGGATGTTGATGCGGTGAATGAATGTTACCTGAGCAAGAAGGACAGTTCGGGTCATGGGAACGTCAAGAGTTTTGTTTTTCTTGAAGTGACAGCAAAATCAATTTTTCAGGTTTTTGTTTCAGGGATAGACGATTGGCTGTTGTACGTTTTCAAAGTTACGTAAATAAAGTAAACACAGCAACAAGCCCGGGCACCTACAAACAGGTTTGCATGCGAAGTCTGTGAGGGAGACAGCAATTGTAGTCACATTTTACTGTAGATAAATGTGCCCTTTTGGAGCATCCTAAGCATACAGGCTGACACAAACAGCTTATTTACAAATCAAGCAGGAGCAGAGGAGCATTACCATACATTTTGAGTCGTGTTTATGGCCACCAGATAAAGACATTCACTCCTTTAGCTCGGTTTTACCTTCTTTCTTTAGCTGCCAAATGCTCCACTAACTACCTGTCTGATGTTTGACGCTGAGCGGCTAGAGTGGGTTTTTAGAGCTTTTTCCTTGAAAACTGCTGCAGAAAAAGTCTATGCTTTTAGAGAGGTGAAGGTTTGCCAAAACAGTGGTTGCCAGCAAGACAGCTTATCAGCGGGCTGACATTAGCTATCGGCTCTGTAAACCCAACAGACGTTGCATAGTGGTGTGATAATTATCTGTAGGTCCATCACTTTGTGCCACCCCTTTCCAATTATCACATTGTTTTCACATTATCACATTTTCATTAACTCCAATTAAACATTTCATTCAGACTGAGTCAGTAGAGCGTGTACAGCCTCCTTACCAGTCTACATATTTCATACAGTACATCAAAGCACCAATTACTAAATGATTCTAGATAACACAACATCCCCATGAATATCATGTGTAAATATGATGTTGAAACAGAAGATTTCTTTAGTAATTATTCACCTTTCCCATTAGGTTAATCCCTCAAAAAAGTCAGCCATTTATTTAAACCGATCAGGCATAACATTATGACCTATCCTAATATTGTGTAGGTCTCCCTTGTGCCTCTAAAACAGTTGTGACTTATCAGAGAATGGACATGGGCCTTCTGAGGGTGTCCTGTGGCGTCTGGCAACACAATGTTGTTAGTGGGGGCCTTTGGGTCCTACGGGTTGAGGGGAGGGGCCTCTGTGGATCAGGCTTGTTCCAGTGCATCACACAGACACTTGATCAGTTTGGGATCTAGTGAATTTGGAGGCCAGGTCAACACCTCGTGCTGTTTTCCATGTTTTTGAGTTGTTCCTAAATTGTTTTTGTGTGTGTGCCTGTGTCAGGCTGCATCCTGCTGGGGATGGCTGCTGCCATCAAGTAGTGTCATTGCTATGGGGTGGGGGTGCCTGGTCTGGTCTAGGTGGGTGGTACATGTCTAAGTAACATCCACAAGAATGCCAGGTACAAAAGTTTCCCAGCAAAACATTAAGTTGTCACAAGATGGTCAATGTTATTTACTTGTCCTGTCAGTGGTTTTAATATTGTGGCTGAATGGTGTATATACTGTCCCTGCTCAAAATGTTTACTGTTAATTACATACAAATATAACATGACAATACTCCACCTGGCTGTCAGCATCCAACGTCTGCTCAGTGTATTCTGTCGGCCCCACTGGATCCATTGGACCCTCCATAGAAGGTCTGGATCCCAACTCGCCACGAGAACCTATAAGATGAATAAAGCAGCTCTAAGACGTTAGAAACTTTTAAATACAGCTTATTTCTGTATCTGTGGTGTCTCAAGTATGACGCCAAGGATGTACTACATATATACAGAAGATAAGGTGACTACGCTGAGTTTCCACTAAAACACTTAATCAATAAGACGACCTCACCGTCACCTGGGCCAGGTGTTGCGGAGGCGTCCAGGTCAACAGAGCACAGAGACGCCAAGGGTACATTGATGTTGTAGACATGGTTAAAGACCACAGGTTGCTCCTCCAAGGTCTGGTTAGCTGAGGAAGAAGAGGGGGGCTGATCCCCCCCTGGGGTCTGCCTCCTCACTCTGGTGGTGCGAACCATCTTGTTGTCACCTGATGGAGCAGCGTGAGCGGCACCCTGGAGCGAGAAGCAATGTGAAACAAAACAACACTGCACGTGGTTTGGACTCAGGGGATTCCAGTTGTTTTTGTCCTTTATATCTCGAGTTTATGAACTGATGGAGTGAAGGAAAGAACCGGGGGGGACACATGAAACAAGATGACACTAATAATAGAGAGCGTGAAGGATTTCCTCACCCGCTTCAAAACTCACCAAGAGATTTTCACATTAAAAATTTGGGTTATTTTCCAAAAGACTGATGACAGTTCAGTCTTTTCAGATTGTGCCTTCTTTGTGTCTGGCAGAGAATTTGGAAAAAAGAATTCTAATATTAAATAAGCAAGTGATATTTCAAGGGGAAAGAAGTGATAAAAAAGAAAACATAGCCACAGGCAGATAAGTCTGAACTCCACTGGGTCAAGTAAGTAGCTACTGTATTTAATACCTCACTGAATACCAACTTACTGTCAAATTTTGGATTTCTCTGCATGTCAAATCAATGTGCACGAGTATGTTTGATTAATGTCTGGGGGGACTTGTATCTAATTTTACTTTTTTTCCCAAAACC
This sequence comes from Chelon labrosus, assembly GCF_963514085.1. NCBI lineage: Eukaryota > Metazoa > Chordata > Actinopteri > Mugiliformes > Mugilidae > Chelon > Chelon labrosus. Next base: position 13,660,345 of record NC_140342.1, read on the forward strand.
AAAAGGACAAAGTTACTTCACAGTGTTTTATGTTCTACATTAGTGCCAGCTATGAATGGCATATCTTTGCTCCAACTATCATAGTGCTTAATGAAGCTGAGCATTACTCACAAGCTAAAGAGCACACACTTAACTAGTTACTGTAATATGTGGGCTACATGTGACTCCACACAGTTATATACAGTATATTATACCACTTGTCTTGTTTAACATTAAAGGTAAGCATATGTATCATATGACAAGCCATGTTAGAATAATAGCAATCTGATTTTATGTTTTTCTTGATGCTATACAGCAAACAAATGGTGTTTCTTTATTTCTATGTCTTACATGGTCAGCTGAAAAAAAAAGAGAGACGGTGCGTCTATGTTCACAGCTTCCTACAGCTCAGTTAACACAGCTATGTAAACACAACCAAACTAATTCATTTTTTTATTTTTTAAAGGACGGGGAATATTAAAGTGTCTGGATGGTTCTGTGGATACATTTTTACAAACTCAAATGTTTTACAAACATTTTTTTTGGATTAGGTTTGAACCCCAACCCAAACCATATCGTATTGAAAGCCAAACTGCCTTCCCACAATGACCCGTGTCATATGAAGCAAATAGAAAGATGGATAACCCGGGACCTTGGAAACATAGCACAATGGTGACATAGAGCCTGTTATGTGCTACATAAAACTGGTGAACGTAGAACCCTGAGAACATAACAAAAGCAGACTTTTTTTTCTTGAGCATGCAGCTCTAGTCTATGTGTGAATTTGATGCCGTAGCTACGGCAACAGCCTAGACCCTACACAGACAGCAGTACCCTATGCAGTAGCTGACATGCACCTCCCCAGAAATTTAACTATGTGTCATGGCAACGCAGACCGCAAGAGCTGTGACTGGTCCGCTTGGTAGTAGTGTGTTTCCGCTTTAGTATTTCTGGCTGCTTCTCGATCTCCGCAATTTTTGAATTGATTGTTTTGGATCAGTTCTAATGGAAAACACCAAAGAAAGATTGACTGAGGAGGTTCGATTGTACAAGCATTTGTATGACTCGTCTTTGACAAAATTTCAGTGAAAGTTTCAGTCGCCATTGTTGAATGAGAAACAGGAAATAGAAAGCGAAGCAGGAAGTAGAAACAGAAATTAACCCGACACAGCGCCGACTAGCGTTTGGGCGGCTTTGTTACAGAGCGAGCCAGACTGACGAGCACACAAGTATAAATGGCTCACACCGGCGTAGACTACGCTGTCTAGACCCGCAGAGGCATAAACCGCACTTAAGTCCTTTACTATTGTGTTTGTAGCTATCAAAGGCAGGTGTGAGATCAAACAAGAGTCTTCTTTTACATCTATTATATCTGAGGGAAGCATTTAAAAGTCAGCCAGAGACACAGCCAACTAACTTGTGGTCAGCCAAGGCTCATTAAATCTGCGAGGAACAATTGTCATTGCCAAAGACCAAAAAGAAATGAGAAGGCTGCCATTGTCTATCTGCGTTTGACACACCTGTACACCTGCCGTCTGAGAACTGAAAGCCAATTCAAACTAATGCAGGAACATTAACTAAGGTGTTCAACTGCGAAATCTGAGAGTGTAATAACTGAAACCGTATAATAATAATAACTGAGCCTTGCACGCAGGCGGTCTGAATCATTACTTCTGTTTGATACTCAAGCTGGCCAGGATAGAATTTCTGCGGATTTGTGCCCAGAGCCAAGTGATTAACATGGCTGCCAAAAATAGTAGACTGGAAATAAATAATGAATATTAAGAAAAAGAAGAAGAAGAAAAAACCTGCCAACAGTGCTGCTCAATAAAGAAAGAAAAAATGAGACGAGATATTCTGCCTGAACAATTTTACCTGTAGAGCGAGAAAGAGAGCCAAAGCAATGATCCAGCTAGTTGCGGGCACAGTGGCCCGGTGAAGCTGCCGCGCCAGTGGCATGCTGGGAACAAACCTCACCACTCCTGTTCACTCGCACCTGTGGAGGAATAAAGTGTAAAGGTGAAGTGGAGATGCAGCTTCAGTAAAAAAAAAAAGGTACAAGGGTGTGAAAACATGGATCTATGTACAGTCTCCATCTGTCTTTACTGTGTGGGTGTGCAGGGAGTCCCACTACATTCAGCTTATCCCTTGTAAATGATAAATAAATGTCTTTGATCTGATGTAAAATAATTGGTTTTAGAATGAAAAAGAAACTCTTCCAGGGATTAGGGCGTCGACTGAGAACCTTTGAACGGATTTCGCCGTGCAGTACCAAATATTTGATCTTCCCACTTGGGAGCAATACAGAAATATTGCTCAGGGAGCGAGTTGACAGATGGATTTCAGCAGAGACATGGTTTGAGTGATGCCGCTGTAATCCCCTCTCCATTGAGAAGGGAAGCGAGAACCGGGAGAGGGACGGACCGAAAATAAAAGCCGCACAGAAGAAAGGACTGACGCGGATGCTTCGAGCTGACTGTCAGCACAGACACGACAGAGACGAGCTGGAGTTTAGTTTATAAGTCGCCATTTGAATTTTTTTGCATTTCGCCGCGACAATCAAACATTTTAGTCGACCTACCAAAGATTTTATCATGCCAGTGTGGCGACAGCTGTTTGTGCATGTTTTTAAAGGTGGCCTGCATTATTCTAAGCTTAAAAATAACAGGTTTGTGGCCAGAAGATGTTCAAGAAAGAGAAAAAATCTCCCAGATGAGGCTGTGTAGTCTGTATTCACAAACCTCTTTTATCACAACAATGCATCTCATGTTGTTGAAGCAGACTATTGCTCAGCTGGCAACTTTTGTGAGAGTCAGATGGAAGTCATCTTATCACACCTACCTGGCTCTGGCATTTCTGATCTTTTAGGATGAAAATGATGAAACATCAGTGTATTTGCACATAAATGAGAAACAGAGAGACTCCAGTGTGTGTGTGTGTGTGTGTGTGTGTGTGTGTGAGAGAGAGAGAGAGAGAGACATGCATCAGACAGTCTCATTCAGGCAAAATGAAATGTTTTTTGAAATGAATGCATACTCAATGTCTCAGACTTCCGGCTCGCATAGTGCAGATTCTTCACACAGCCACACTTTTCAAGGCCTTTTGTGCTTACCTGAGCACATCCCTATGACAAATCTATTGTGCCTGTGTGTGCATGCGAGCAGGGTTTTTTGTGTGTGTGTGTGTGAGCAGAATCACTCCCATAAAGAATGTTGACACATTCAGTATATCATAAAACACCCATTGGACAAAGATAGCTGGTCATATGTTACAATCTACAGCATGCTTCGCTTCAGAGCGCGCTTCTAATGTTTATAAAAATGACTTTGGCCTTGCTGGAAGTGACTCCCAGCCAATGATGTTCGTTCTGTCTGGAGGAGATGGAAAAGGTTCTACTCTGAAACCTCCCCCTCAAGCATCCTGCTGCTGCCTGCCCGCCGCGACGGGAGCCATTTAACTGGTGAATTCACCAATCAAACGGGAAGCACGGCGATGATGAAGGAGAGAGATGGACAGAGTCAAGTGGAACCGTCTTGCTCACAGCTATTATCCAAAGCAGTGTCTCCTTGGCCAGCTTAAAAAAGACGGAGGATGTGTGCTTAACAATTATGATGAAAAAAATGGCACTACATAGATATAGTTTACTACTACATGTCATACATACACTGATCAGGCACAACATTACAACCACTGACAGGAAAAGTAAATAACATTGACCATCTTGTGACAATGCAATGTTCTGCTGGGAAACTTTTGGACCTGGCATTCATGTGGACGTTACTTAGACATGTAGCACCCACCCAGCAGCCAACCCCAGCAGGATGCAGCCTGGCACAGGCACGCACACAAAAAGGGTTTAGGAACAACTAAAAAAAAAAACATGAAAACCAGCACAAGGTGTTGACCTGGCCTCCAAATTCACTAGATCCCAAACTGACAAAGTATCTGTGGGATGCACTGGAACAAGGCCCATCCACAGAGGCTACTCCTCTTCAACCCACAGGACCCAAAGGCCCCCACTAACAACACTGTGTTGCCAGACACCACACCCTCAAAAGGTCCATGTCCATCCTCTGATGAGTCACAACTGTTTTGGAGGCACAAGGGAGACCTACACAATATTAGGAAGATGGTCATAATGTTATGCCTGATCAGTGTACTGCATAGAATGAACGCAGCTCTGCAACTGTTTTGTCTTATACTTAAGCTGGACCAGTACTGAATATTTGATGCCAATAAAATCCAAGTATAAGATGTATTAATCAACATTTCTGAGAACATTTAATTGATCTTCATGGGCTGATAACTTTCGAGTTATCCTCCGATGTTTCATTTCAAAGCTACAATTTCCACTTGATATTTATTCATCACAAGAAATCGTAGTTTCTATATGCATGTATTTTGGATTAAGCATATAATTCAGTATACTTAACATCTACAGAGAGCTGACAGCAATGTACACATTTTAATGTTTATAGTTGATCTGACTGACGTGCACCAGCGAAAAGACACTCTCTAAGTAATGCTAGCAACTGGATTTAACTGTTGAGCACTAAATGAACAAGATCTGTATTTTCCCTATAACGAGAACCAAAAAAATATCATATCAGAAAATGATTCATAAACCAAAGCATGTAGGCCCTTACAGTGATCAAAGAAATGACAAATACAACAGCTTCACCACTGTTGTTTTTCATACTATAATCAACACTGGGTATAGTATTTGCTGATAGTGAATTGCTTGTGTGTGTATTTGCCTGATTCTTTTTCAGATTTGACATGTTTGGTTATTTATTGTTGTTTTACTAGCTAATCTAACATCTGGTCAGTGGACAGCAGATTAAAAATGTAGGCTAACTTAATATGAATTTAAAATTTGGAGAAATAAATCTGATGTAAGACAAAAGTAAGTGATGATATAATAATAATAAAATACTAACACATGTGGTTCTATTTTACACCAGTTTCTTGGGCTTATTTAAAGGGGAACTCCGGCGCAAAATGAACCTGGGGTTAATAACACATGTGTACCGAGTTCGACCGTTCTCTGGTATTTGTTTTCATGCATTTGTTTTGTTAGTCAAATGTGACCAGTTTTCTTGCAAACCGCTATTTAGCGTATAACGCTAGCCTTCGGGGCACACCTACACATAAAAAGAAATCGCTATTTCTATACCACTAACAAGGCTCACAATATCACCACACTTACACGGTAGCATAACTAGGGTCTCTACATGTAAACCGAAGCATTGAGAACTTTGCAAGTATACAGGCAGTTTATTAAAAAAGGAACACAGTACCGTTCGAGTCGGGCTCGCATATCCAGGCGGGCGCCATCTTGGGGAAACTGAAGTGTCTGTTGCCGGAAGAAAGCACTGAGAGCATAGGAAAGAGAGTTCAGTTTCCCCAAGATGGCGCCCGCCTGGATATGCGAGCCCGACGCGAACGGTACTGTATTCCTTTTTTAATAAACTGCCTGTATACTTGCAAAGTTCTCAATGCTTCGGTTTACATGTAGAGACCCTAGTTATGCTACCGTGTAAGTGTGGTGATATTGTGAGCCTTGTTAGTGGTATAGAAATAGCGATTTCTTTTTATGTGTCGGTGTGCCCCGAAGGCTAGCGTTATACGCTAAATAGCGGTTTGCAAGAAAACTGGTCACATTTGACTAACAAAACAAATGCATGAAAACAAATACCAGAGAACGGTCGAACTCGGTACACATGTGTTATTAACCCCAGGTTCATTTTGCGCCGGAGTTCCCCTTTAATATGACAAAGGGACTGAAATAAAACTGGGCATATCATGAGATCAAAGTGTCATGCAACCTTTTCATCTGACTACAGACAAAACAGATAACAGCGCAGCGTATGCGTGCAAAGTGACTTCCTTTAAGGCAACCCTATATATAGTTTAACACTGGCAGTGATAAAAGTTTGAAAGGGGTTCAAAGTCGCAAGATTATGCTTTAGCCCCTGGGTCATGGTGCAGCCTGATGCCCACAAGCATTACCACGCACAACGAGACAAGGTTTTTCACGGAGGCTCAATTAAGGACAGACCCACTCATTCAGAGTCAAGAGAATCATCATGCTCCAGGCTCTAAAAACCGGCTTAATTTACTCACTTTCTTCCAGGAGAGAGAACACATGCACTTAGAGGAGAACAGCAAAACCGAACACAGGCTTTCAAATCACGTAATACAGTCATATTCAAAGATACGCACAGGAAAATACGCCGTAGTGCATGCACCCAAATAAAAAAAAAACACAGTCTGTGTCATGTATCAAGTGTTTTAGTCATCTATTTTAATAATAGTCCACCTGCACTGATGGGAATTAAATCTGTCAGCATGAACAGTGAACTCATTTAGCTCCACAACAAACTATGCATGCATTTATTCACAGTTAAACATTCTACGCATGCAGTGAAATGTGCATTTAACGAGAAGGCTCTGAAACAACGCAGACAAATTTATGTATTACCTGGTGATTTTCTTGAGAGAAATTGGATGAGCCCCCCCCACTCCCACTCCCCCCCTTCCGAGGCTGAAATGAAACTGCCTGTTCCAATTATAATAAAACCAACAGGGTACAGTATGCAGTATCAGAAGAGAAGGTACAATATGCAGCCTACACATTAAGAAGCCGCACTCCAACACGTCCCAAACTATAAAATGAATTGTAAAAAAGCACACTTAAAAGTTAAAAAGAATCACTTTGATCTTGTCTTTCTAACTTTTTCCATCTTTGGTAGATTACATTTTTCTCTGAGGTGAGCTTTTCATTTTTATTTTTTTTTTGTCCCGATTCTTTGAAATATCTCTCTCTATCATCCACAGTGTGGTTTACGGGCAAGTGAGTCGATATAAAAAGAGAATCGAATCTAAAAAAAAAAAAAAAAAAAAAAATGCACAGTGTAATTACAGTGAGACACTAATGCATTTTTTTTTTTTTTTTTTTTTTACCATGTGATTCAGAAAGGGTCCTTTAATCTCATAGAGGAGAGACTGAAGCTGGAGATGGATATCTGGAACACTAGTGGTAAATTACAAATGACTATATGAAAATATATATAAAACATAAGAAATACATAACATTAAAATATAAGACATAAAAAAAGACAATATAAAGATGTTTTAATGTGGAATTATTGAATCATTATTCAAAGTTAAGTGTATCAAAATTAACCACAGCCTCCATTACTTTGTAAAAGAACAATTCATTTATTTGATTGTAGTATTAAACCGAATACTAGTCAAACAGACAATGATCCAACACTGATGGATATGGCTTTAATGTCCATAATAATATGTATAGTTTAACAATGTATAATGTAATATAAAAGTGATACAGTATCAGTCTAATATAATAATGAATACAATAGTATCAGTAGGTAATAGATGGCATTACAAAATATCATCAAACTACCTTTTTTGTCAACGTAACTGGCATACAGTGCAAGAAATAAGATCATCGAATTTGATTTCAAAAATTTCATCAAACCTTTTTTTTTTTGGACTCTAGCCCTAGAGTTTGTGCTTCTAGATAACTTGATTTGATTGCTTAATAGTATTAAGTGTATTCCTCCTCCTGGTACCATGTATAATAGGCATTCCTATTTGTGTGATAAACTTTCACAGGCTTGCAGTTTCAGAGTACCCGTCTGGGGGAGTGTTACCAACTTGGGTACGTCAGTGGAGGTCCGCCAAGAGCGACCTCCTGCTCCTTTAAATGAATACTGGAACACTAAAATTGCAGAGGATATATATATACAGAGAGAGAGAGAGAGAGAAAGGGACTCAGATGTTCTATTGTGCAGCTTCATGGACACTGACTCCGCCACTGAAGAGCTTGGATACACTGCAGCATTTTCTGCAGACTAAAACTCACTGTACGCTCCTACAGTATGATGTGCTTTGGTGATGCACCAGTGAGCTACCAGCTTTTAACTGAAGACTTTCTGGCATTTTTTGTAATTCACTGTGAACTTCTTTTGCATTGAAGAGTGAGAACAAAAGGAGTGTGGTGTGCAATGCAAATTTCACTTGGCGTCAGGGTAACTACGATTTGTGTTTGCAGACACCAGGTCAAAAGCTCACACTAGTAGAAGGCTAAATGCTTTGTGGCTTTATCAAGCATGTTCGTGCTTATGCTTGCTTATCCTATTCGTGAATAACATGCTGGCCTTCATATACAGTCGGTAAACACTGTCTTTGCCTTTAAATCTTTAAACGGTCTCGCCCTGTCTTACCTCTCTGAGCTTCTCCATCCTTAGACTTCTGCTCGGTGTCTCAGCTCAGCCGCTCCTGGAGGTGCCGAGGTCTAAGCGGAAGCTCAGAGGGGAATGTGCTTTTTCTGTTGCTGCTCCCAAATTATGGAACGATCTACCACTGCACATCAGACAAGCCCCTTCACTGTTTTAACTGTTTGTCTTATGTTCTTATTCTTACCTATGTACGGCACTTTGTTTCGGCTGTGGTTGTTTTTAAAGTTCTCTATAAATAAAGTTGACTTGAGGTGATTGTCCTATAAGGTGTTGAGGATGATTATTTCAAAAGTAGATCAATAGCTAATCATGCTTCTGTATGGTGTTTCTACTGATTCAGATTGTTTCTGCCATACATTCCCTCCTGCTTTTCAATATTAGCGCTCAGTCGACAATGGACGTCTCTGTCTTCCTCGCTGTTTTCTTTTGATCATTCTTGTTGGCAGTATATTTGAGACAGACTTTCACCGTCACCTTATTCACTGCGAATAACATCTTCCATCTGGCAATAAAAAACAACTCTGCTTAGATAAAAAATTGCAGATTTCAGTTTCCCTTCAAGCTGAACTGAACCTGTTGAACCTGTCTGCATACTTAATATATTCAGACGCACTGTGAGCTAACAGGGAAGTTTACATATTAAAGCAGAAATTGACTGCACGCCTCTGTAGCAGGAGAAAATATGTTATTTACTATACTTAATATATATTGTTGACTGTGTTGTGACAGTCACTCTAGTTTGGATCATCCTTCGAAGGGAAAAGTTTCTTTTAGCTTTTATTTATATTTACAGAGATTTAACTCAATCAAAGTCTGTATTTTAATTATAAATGAGTCAACTTTCCAAAAACGAGCAGCGATGTAGCAACAAGATATCAAGGAATGTTAATGAAATACAGCGAGGTGGAGCAAAGACGTATAGAAAAACCTTCTGCGGCAAGAAACGGGCAGCTTGAGCTAATTTCAACTCTGAGGCAACCTGACTAAAGCGACCGCCGACATCAGCAACATCAGAACAGCATTGCAGCTCGGCGCTGCGGTCTCAAACAAACCAAGTGCACTCATGATTGGATCGATAATCTGACGCCCGGGGCCGCATTCCTCAAATCGTCTTCATTACACATTCATTTATATCGCGGCTAAAGCTCATTATGGGGGTTAGCCATGGCCGCTGTAAATACGGAGTAATCAAAATATAACAAGAAATTCACCACGTTGGTAGCGGGCTCGGGGCGTCAGGTAAACCTAGATGCAGATGCTTGTTGCTCTCAAGTGGGAAATATTCACAACATCCTCTACCAGTAGATGTTCAGTTCAGTTGAGACTTAGCGAAGGATAGAGCAGTATGAAGAAGAGTGCCGTAAATGTACAAGAAACACATCAATGAATACAAAATATCTAGAAGAAATGTAAACTAGTTCTTTCATTTAAAGCATGTTCGTCTGTTTACTATGATATTTCAGACAGAATTAGACCCTATCACCAAACCAAAGGATTTTTGTAAAGCTCTAGATGCTTGTTTTCACAGATTTCATATATTAAGTCATGGCGTTCTGTGGAAGCTCAAACCGAGAACTGCTGTGGTTAAAGTTCAACTTTGGTTTTGAAGGACGGAAAAAAGGCCCACGCTAGTGTCAACAGAATTACACGGCTCATTCTTAGTTTTCATCCGAGGAGTGAAAAGTTGTCTCTCAAGACTCCTTCCCTGGAAGCAACAAAAAGTCGACAGGTTGTTATTACCACCAAAAGTATTAACGGCGCCGCCTTGACTCGTGAGACCGTATTGTGCTCGCAGCTCTTCACCGAAGCTGAGCGGATGGCAAAATTCACAATGGGTCGTGACGTTTCGGTTCCCGTGGGCTTTCTCTCAGAACGCGCCGCGCTTACGCCGCGGCAGCGCGCAATCTGAGGCCCTGCATAAACGCACTGCCGTCATTATCCGCCTCTGTTATAAAGGCCATATTTAATGCAAGGTGTGATTAATTTGGGCAGGTTCGGTCTGGCGTATGTGACGAGGGAAAGGATTAGAAATTAAAATGAGAAATGTAAGGGCGAGCACAAGCGAAGAAAATTAAAGAATGTGTGCACAGAGAGACACAGTACGCGAGAAAAATATCACAACATAATTACAGAAAGGAGCAAAATGATTAAAGGGATTAAATAATTATATAAAACAAGACACGCGAACTGACGAGGGGTTCGAGAGACACGAAAAAAAGGATGCTGAAGAAAAAGAACAAATATCTACACAAGCCTCTCTCAACCAGCCAGCTGTAATCATGAAAGAGGAAGCAGCCGGTGAATACCCCTCTTCCCACTCATGCCTCATGATCATAGTCTCTCTCTGGAAAAAAAAAAGGAAAAAAGAAAAGTGCGTGTATTTGTGTGTTTTAATAGTTAGGGACACACAGGAGATTACCATCCCTGTTGGATTATGGAACGAATCCACACTGGAAAGCTTCATTAGCTCTCCCTCTCCCTCTCTTTCTATGGCCACGGGGCTTTTAGGCTGTTTTCTCCTCACTTAGTGTTTGCTGTCCGCCCTCCAGACACACGTCTTAATGTGGGTATGTGGTCTCTGTCTTCTCCGCAGCCCAGGAGGGGGCTCTGCAAGAACTAAGCCGGAGGGGGCAGTTGACTGTCTCCAACCCTTTACAGGAGTACAGAGGGGGACGGTAAACATGTTTATGACTCAATCACCATCTGTAATGCAGCTGCAATGGTGAGTTCCGACGCGGCCCCGCGCTGCCAAGTTAGAAAGACACTATGATTGTGAGGGCTCTGCGCAAAGAGAGGCCTCGGATGCTGCTTCTGGTTTAAGATGCTGTTGGTTTCAGGCCTGATCTGCTACCAAGAGGCACGAAACGTCCATCTGTCGTAACGTCCTCGCTGCGTCATCATGTGGAGATAGGAGAGAGGAGAGAGGGGATCGTTTCCTACCGTTTTTCTCTTTAAGATTTTATTCACCTCTTTCAGAAAAATCACCTTTGCTCTATGCCGGTCCACCTTCCCTTATTTGCTGCTCTCGTTTTTCATTATCTTGGGTTGTCATTTTCACCCTCTTCTTTTATCTCTCTGACAGGGTTTTCATTTTCTCTCTTTCTCTGTGGATTGTCTTTATCCCATAAGTCGTTTTTTTTTTTTCTTTCGCCTCCCAGCTCAGTAAATCTGTTCGTCCAGAGATTCTGGTTTTCAAGCTGAAAGCCCCACAGTGAACAGGACTGAATTTTCTCTCTTCGACGTTCGTTTATTTCTTACACTTTCTCTGGCAAAAGACCTGTTACCCCCGTCTTTCGCACCCTATGGAAGTGAAGCCACAACCTCCATTTGCGCAGGTTAATGTGCAGCCACCTCAACATGAACATAAAACCACTACCAAGCCTTCTCGTGTGGGTGATCGCTCCCCCTCTCCCGTCTTCCGCGGCCCTTTATTCCGTCCCCGTCCCTGCGCCTCTGTTCCTTTCTCTCGCTCCCCCTCCCTCGATCTCTCTTTCTCCCTCTCCAACTTGTAAATTGGACTCTGGCAACATTACGACGCTTTTCTCATTATTCCCATCACTCTGGCCAAATTGCCTTGTCTTTCAGGACCATTGGCTTCTGCTCATTGGCTGCTCCCACAACCCGCGGGCTGCACAAGTCTTTACCTCCGTCTCAGGGCTGTTGCGGAGCAAAGATGGGACCAAGAAATGGATTCTATTCTACAGCAAATAATACAACCTCAGGCCATTGAGGACTGCCTGCTCCACGGTGCACACTGTGATCCATTCGTCAGGGAACATACAGACAAATACTTAGTGGTAGAAAAGCGCACACAGTATTACTTTTCTTCTGCAAATGAATAATTCATTCCTCTAATTTGGGGACAGTGAAGCAGAGGTGGACTTATTGTAGGTGTGTGAGACGAACATGTGCATGCATTGAGCTCAGCTTAGGTGGTCTCTCCTGCATCTCTGGTTTGGCCCCAGAGGAAAGATTATTTGTATTAACTGAGACAAAATGAGACAATTTTAACATCATACAATATGTACAGAAAAAGAGAGGACACAGAAATAAAGTTTAACCTCAAACATTCAGATAGTACAAGCAAAGAACAGAAAGATTGTGAGAACTAAAGTGGAACAACAACTACCAGAGGGCAGAGACAAGAAGTGAAGGAGAGAGATCTAGAAAAAGAGCGAGCGGCCAGAGACAGAATAGGCGGACGGAAAAGCGTGAGGGAACGGTTAAAAATTTAGAAAGCCAAGGTATAGGCTTAAGTCCTTTTGAGTTCACTCGACTATGAGTCGGGCAGAATTGAAAAGATCTTTTTTCCCCCTTTCACTGTCTGCTGCAGCCGAGTACCCACTGCTTCTCCATTCTGCCCAGACACAATACGTGGCTTTTAGCAAATTCATTTTCCATTTCAGAGCTGCCCGCTGGTCATTTTAGAGTGGACAATAAATAAAATTTATAAATAAAAACATAAAGGTAGAAGGCGCACATAGACTGAAACAGGAGTTGGTCTGCACTTTACACATTAGAGCATTTGGATTCAACGCAAACCGAAACCAACATGTTGTTTCTTTTAGTTTTGCTCATATTAATAATCTTAATGGATTCCTCCACTGCGACGCTTTACTAATTCTTCAGTATTTCAGCTATTTCATGCCTACTGGGTGCAAAACATACACTTTATGTAAGGCAGTAGTTTTTCATTTTATGTCTCCTTTACAAAGTACCTGCAAAAAAACAAAAAAAAAACAGCATCAAACGACAAACTGCCTGTCAGTGCCTGAGTTTGACAGGCATTTGAAGTCCTCTGCCTCTTTCCCTTCCCCTATCTTTCTGCTCAGGCATGACCTAAAACAAAAAAATGGACAGAAAAACTTCAAAAAACACTCCCGTCTGTCACCTCATGAGCTGTTGTTGTCTGTCGGTCCCTCTCCCTCTCTCTCTGGTAATCCATTTCTCCCCTTTCATCTTCACGTTTCAAAGGTTTTTGTTCCGCGTGGGACAGAAATGACAACGCGTCCTCCTGTACCTTTCATATACAGTAAATAGGTGGGAAAAGAGTCGTCCTCCTCCCACCTGTGCTATCTGTTTTTTTCTCTCTCGCTCCTACGATTTAAGGCGGGTTGAAATGACACACACAAAACGCAGCAGCGATCCACTACCATAAGCTGTGCGGAGACGATAAACTGACTACAAGGGATCAAAAGGATTGACACGTTTCTCTGTCGCGGCTGTCTGTTCGACGCCACAGCAGCGAGGGAAAGAAGTGCCCCCGGCGCTCAGTCGGGATTTCATTCAATTACTAAATAAACAGCTCAATGGCAAGGCACCACAATAAGTGGATTCTTTAAAACCCAAATGGTATTATGTCTCATTATTAAGGGTTCAGCTTGTGTTTGTGTTGACAATGTCCTGCATCAATAAAAGCTTTTTCTACATGCTGGGTTTCCACTGAAACGGAAAAAGATTGTGATATAGTGAAATTTGCAACAACGGTAGAAACAAAAAAGAAGAACTGATATCCAGGAAATGCAAAATAGGAATTGGCGTCTGAAATACTACACACCTTTATCGATCTTTATCAGTATCAACTCTGCATCTACAGAAAACAACAACATACATGTATCCCAGAAACATATACCAAATGTAAGCTGAGCCTTTTAATATTGATCAAATTGAACCATTTGAGACACGTGATTGTTAAGTCCCTGACAGATAATGAGAATAGGTGGAGGGACACCATTCAGGGTCTTTAGAAACAAATATGTAAGAAAGGATTCTTGTTTAAAGTAACTGTTGGACTTTACATTTCCACTTACCAATAAAAATATATTCTTCAGTCTTCAAGGCAAACACTACATAATATATATATACTATATAAAACCGGCCTTTGCTTGACTTTACTGGCTACCAGTGCTCTGAAACTCATCTACAGATCTTATTCATTACCTTTAAAACACGTCTCGGACTAGCGCCTAGCCATACCTGAGCTTTTAAGCCCTTGTGAGCACACCTCACAGCTTGAGATCCCGAGGCAGCGCTGCTTTGGTAATTTCACAGTCTAGACAGGCGACGAAGGATTATCAAGCTTTTCTCATCAGGGAAGACTCTCTCAAAAACTCTGTCTGATGAGATCAAGCCAAAATCTTTAAAATCTCAACTTCGATGACTGCAGTTTCTTAAATTGTAGTGTGCTGCTCGGTTTCTTGTTGTTTGCCTTGTGCTTTTTTGGAATAAAGAACCGTTTGCTTTGTTGCGACTCGCTTCGGTCCTGTTTAGTTCTGTTTGAAAATGATGTACTGCAACTGTATTTTCAGTCCGACACGAATTATACAACCTGTTAAAGGAAATGTCAGGTTTTTAAGTGGCAGGGACAGACTGTTAAGACATCCGGTATTGATCGAGCTTACACAGGGTCAAATTGGAGAAGCCTCCAGTACACAGGGAGGTAAGGTCAGATTGAATGGGTTATCTCGGCTACATCTCTGTAGCAGGACATCAGATTGTGATGCTATCAGTTCCAGGAATAGCCTGGTGAGGAGGAGATACAAAGGTCCACTTCATTAGCAGAGAGCCTGTCACAGTGACAGACTGCTCTGTCTGTTTGCAGCATGGCCATAACAGAGCAAAACGAGAAATAGAATAAAACCTCAACAGTAACTGTACTATACATTATAAGTAAAATGAGTATCACTTAAAGAACAGTTCTTGTTTCCAGTTCTTCATTTGAGAATTGTTTGGCATGAAATCTCTTTCGGAAAGAGTGTGCGAAGCAGGGCTCCTACAACAAGTAATCAATGACTTATTGATTATGCAAATATGTGGGAAAAGGCGAATGCCTCGCAATGTATAAGCTGATCCTCAATTATGTCGGTTCTGGCTGCCTACTAGAGCGGCACGACCGCTGTGCACCAACCTTCCTAATACTGTGTAGGTCTCCTGTGGTGTCTGGTAACAGGATGTTGTTAGTGGGGGCCTTTGGGTGCTATGGGTTGAGGGAAGGGGCCTCTGTGGATCAGGCTTGTTCCAGTGCATCCCATAGATACTTGATCAGTTTGCGATCTAGTGAATTTGGAGGCCAGGTCAACACCTTGTGCTGGTTTTCATGTTTTTTTTTAGTTGTTCCTAAACTGTTTTTGTGTGCGTGCCTGTGCCAGGCTGCATCCTGCTGGGGATGGCTGCTGGGTGGGTGCTACATGTCTAAGTAACATCCACATGAATGCCAGGTCCACAATTTTCCCAGCAGAACATTGAATTGTCACAAGATGGTCAAGACGTCATTTACTTGTCCTGTCAGAGGTCAATGTTATGCCTAATTGGTGTATGCGGGCTATTACAGTGAGTACCTGTCTGACTGCTGTTTGGTAGCCAGTGTGTGGGGGTAGTTATTGTATCCTGTTTTATTTAAGACCAGAACTCAATAAAAACTCCAGAGAACAGATTCTAATGGAAAGTTTGAGAACACCAAGCATTTCCAATATATGGAAGGATGTTTACTGACTAGGCCAGCACTGAATACACGTGTACTTTTGTGATTAATCGCACAATAAGGCAAAAGGTAAAGCTAAAATGAATAGATCTGGTCGAACAATTAGAGTCAGAACGTATGTGTTTTTTATTTATTGGTAGGTTAACTAAAGGATTAATTCAGTAATTAAAACATTAACTCACAGATTAATCAAGGTCCCCTAAAATCTATGGCACCCACTTTACATCCAGTTACATGTTTACATATTGCTGTGTTACTACTTTTAAGTGCATGTAGTATTTTTGGTTGTTGTTCAACCTTGATTGTGTATAAAGTACATACACATTGAAATTATGGTATCTATGTGTTTGAGGTTACATACATTCCTTTTTATTTTTTCAACGTTTAGTATCTTTGAGGTAAATCAAGTTACTATGATGTGTGAAATATAGCATGCTCTGTGCCTATAAGTCATGGCAAAACAGGGGAAAGGCATTAGGAACAAAGATGTATTATCTACTATATTCCGAAACCTGTCTCGGGGAAACATCAGTTAAATCTTAACTCAGAACGCACACAGTAAAATGTGTCTGCTGTCAAAGAAAGTTAAAAGAATTTCACATTCAAAGATTTTAAAGTAATTCTCCGGGGCCTGTCTGTCCTTTCCCTGCCGTTTCTAATCTTCTGTAACGTTATGTTTCATGTGATTTCCTGTGTCACGTATTGACAATGTTGACTCCCTGCAGAGGAGGTGCACTCCCACATTGTTGGCTCATTATAGTCACAATATAGAAGCTGTTTGGTTGACTTTGAGTGGCAGTGACGTCTATTCAGATTATCTTTTGGTGTGACTGAGATTTCCATCTCCATGCTGAATTTATCAGTCCTGTCAAACAGTGCGGATGTCTGATCGGATGCACCTACACGGGGTTTTGCCTCTCTCTCTTAAAGGAAGGGGCTTTGTGTTTGCCTGCTGCTCTCCTGGATGCCCACTGTCTCCTAGCAGTGGTGCCATAATCAGGACTGACACAGGCACACAGACCATAATCCCCATTGATTAGAAACCTAAGATCAAAGGCTTCCACTGCTGTCACTCTCACCTCTTGTCTCCACTCTGCTCATACTGTTTCCTTCTCTGCCCTCTCTCTCTGTCCTTATTTGCCTCTCTTTTTATGTTTCTCTTCCATTCTGGGGTTCAGTGTGTTCTCCTCCCGCCTTCCAAGTCCTCCTATGACTTGCTTTATCAACCCTTGCATGTCTTTAAAAAGCTGCTGTATGCTGACACGCTGCTAACAACCAGCGGCGTAGCTCAAACTGGGCACTTCAGTTACTATAAACCAAATAAACTGACTCAATATGAAACCAATTTCTTTTCTCATGACTGACCACAGGACGTTTAGTGGTTTGCTAAATTCAAAATCACGGCCGATGCCGCGGGCGGGTCTTCTTCTCCTGTTTAATGACTGCAGGAGTAATAAAACCACTTAATCAGTGGAAAGGTTGGCAATAGAAACACAAAAGAGCCTCTGTGTGTTTTCCCCTTTCTCTCTCTGCTCCAATTGACACACTCTAAGAACTCCATTAAGACAACGGACAAATTATATCCCCAAACTTTCTTTAAGGTTCATTTTAGATCTGCTGTCGTGTGTTCATTGGTGTCAGCCTCATATATTCAGAATGAAAGCATTGGCACAATTAAAAAAAAAAAAATCTCCTGAGCCTCCAGCAAAACTGGGCACAGCATTACAACACGTCCTCATAGATATAATTCAGTATAGGTCAACAGCAAACAACTGCCAGAACAGCTGGGTTGAGTCAAATGGCGGACTCTCAGCCAGGAGACTGGGCTTTGTGTTGCATAATGGTCCATTATTTTTTCACATAGTTGACTGATTAATCAATTTTTTTAATTAATACTTTGGTTTCAGTCGCTCTTTGCTTAATTTTAGGCAGCTACCGTACGTGGTTAGGTTTGGAAACACATCAAGGTTTGACATTTTCTTGGTTATCGTGGTGAGAAGTCCACTAAATTTTACATGCACACCATTCATGGAGCAGAGATCAGCATAACTACTTAAAGACTGGTCATTTCAGTTAAATTAAAAGTTTGATCACTACTGGGCTGCAGTCAAATATGATTAAACTTCCCAATAAAAGATACATCTGATGGCTCAACATGCACTGGTTGCAAAACACCAGAACTATGGAGAATACAGATCACCACAGCACAGAAATAAAACATCCACATACTTAAAAATGAACAATTTGCTTAAAAAATAAACCCTTTTCTTCAAATACACGTCGCCATGTAGTTGTGTAACTTGAAGTCAAAGCTAAAACATCGCAATAAATTAGGTGATTCATATGCACACAAAAATGTCACTCCTATAGGGACTTTAAGAAAAACAATGGAGCATAACCCGAGAGCTCCTCATAATAATCCTGTTTACACAACTAAGAGATTTATCGTCATTACGAGGAGAAAATGCCGTTTGAAGTTTTGGAGCGTGAGACACATCCCGAGGACTCTTGTTACACTCCTGATAATCACTTCTTATAAGTGAAATCTGTGTGAAATATCTCCCCAGTCCAGTGTGTAAGCACGGTGGGTTGTGTACCTATTTTGCACGTCCCAGGGCGGAAAAACTAATTAAGTGATGAAGATACTCAAGCTGTTTAACTAGTGTGTAATTAGGCAGAGTAGTGCATCATCATATTCCAAACTAAGGGAGTGCAAGTGAAACCCATTTAGCATCGCTAAGGTGGCACTGCTTTCTGCAAGCACTGTCATCTATTTATGGAGAGGCACTACTTTGCATTGAAAGGAATATGTTGATCTGTGGTATATTTCATGTACACTAGGGGTTGTCCAGACTAGGCGACTAGTCGGTTTGTTGACTTCTTTCTTTTTAACCCCGCTACACTATCCCCTCATGCAACACGGTGTGGAGTACTACTAAATGCTATTGATGGTGCTGAGTGACAGCCTGTTTTTATACAGGCTATACATATCTGCAGAGCACAGTATGTAGAACATAAGCTGTTTATTCTCAGCACACAGTATGTATTCAGGTCAAGAATACAGATTTCATTGTTGCAAAGAATTACTTTCTGCTGTGTTTTTATTACTGACTTGACTTTCATCACGTAATAGTTGACTTTAATAAGTCTCAACAAGTGCAGCCCCTCATGTACACAAAAAATGTTTATCAATGTGAAAGGAGCAGGCGGTTTAGGTTCTGTCAATTCAAACCACCACAACTGCTCCTTGTAACAAACAGTATTTCTATCTTAACTCTGTGCCAACATGACTCCACCTAAACCCAGTATCATCTGAACCTTTCCACCAATCTCAGCACAAGAAGTCTGAGGCACGTTCGGACAAAATAAAAGACTTCCATGAAATGAAAACGATATCCAGACAAAGTTTCGGTGCAATGGTCGCGCCAGAACAAACCTAATTACTTAATAGCCCGTGTCCACTTGTTATTTGGTATAGGGTAATATTACCAAATCGAAACAAACATTTGCCCGACTGCACAAGTCAAAGATGAGCTCTTACCAATCTGCAGGTAGGAAAACATTAACGGATGATTGCATGCTCTCTTGTGCATGTTTGTTTTTGTCTGTTTACTTGTAGCAATCCTGCCTCCATGTAAAGAGTCGGCAACTTCAGTCTGTACTTGTGGAGTTAATAGCATCAGTTGATCTATGGTAATGCACAGTATCCATCATAACGTTTCATTTTTTTCCTTGGCTTAAAGATTTCTGGGTTTGTTTACACAAATGGGCAGAAGCATAGCAGTGGTTGTGTGTCTGTGAGAGAGAGAGAGAGTGCGTCGTCCTTCATGAGATGGAGAACTGACAATTCATTTGTGTTCCTATTAGAACAGCAGTCATGGTGATGAATACATACATGGAAATTAGCCCAAGATGAGGGCTAATTGTCTGATTAGATGTGCTTCAGGTTGATAGATGCACAATAAGCCCATGCACATAAAGCAGTCATTAAGGAACATTAGACCATTAAATTGAACATTACACTATAGCCAGAGGGGAAAATATGGATGTTCATTAATGTGTTGCAACACGTAGTTGTGCGTCCATGTTTGTTTGTGTGCACTGTACCTTTGCCGGGAGGACTTTGTTCTCTTGTTGCCAGTCTCTCTCTGTCTCTGCACCTGTCCAGGAGAGGGAAAACAATAAATTAGCATTACAACAACTACACATTTGAACTGCTTTCTCCCTCACTTAAGAGCACAGCATTCTCTAGAAAATGATTTGAAATGCAAATCGCTTGGTGGCAAAGACGCACCGGCTGCACCACCTCTAACGCCGCAGTAGCGTTTGTTACTCCCACACATAACACAATCTGACATGCATACAAACCACAGGTAGAAACACACAGTCTTCTCTGCTCCTTGTAACTTGGCAGTGTCTATATGGTAAATTAGGGATGCAAGTCAGCATTTAATTTCACAGCGCAAACAAGCCCTGCCTCCAATGCCTCTCATAATGCATCTCACAGACACACATAAACAATAGCTCAGGCCTAGCAGGGTGCTCACAGAAGTGTAAGTGTGTACACTTTCTCCTGCTGAGAAAGAACAGGCGCGTATTCAAGGCTGTTCTATCAACTTCGAAGAAGAAGGAAAAAAAAAAAAAAAAGAAGTTCTCATTTGCTTTCCTCATCTGGTGTGCAGCTTTTCTTGTCATAACGCACCTCCTGAGGCACACTCATTCAAAAACAAACACGCGCGCGCGTGCCCACGCAAACACAAAACCAAGCCGTGCTTGCTCTTGAGGGTGTCTCGCCCTCTGAGAGATAAAATGACATGCTTTGCTGGCCCGGCTGTTTACGGCTCAGAGGAATTGCAAATTCTCTGAAAACTGTCATTTTCACTCGGGCTTCTTAAAGCAAAGAAGGTTGATTAAATAAACAAAAGAACTGGGCTCCAATGCCAGTTCTTCAAACACAGTAAAAGAGTGTGGCGCTCGTCTCCGTGCGCCTCCTTCATAAGGGAAATCAACATGCAAATATTATTGTCAAAATGTATATCACAGTGTGTTTATTACACGTTTGCTACTTCATATGCAGTACGGCGTCTGGTACGATGTCTTGTAGGAACCAGTTACTGTTTCAAACTCCAGCACAATGAAAATGAAAAAAAAAACAAAAAACACAACATTAACATAAAACATTTACTGAAAGGCTGATGTGTAATGTTAGGATTTATGTTGGAGTTGTCCAAAGAACAAATGTCCAATTTTCACTCTACTTTTTACTTGGTGCTCTCCATCAACTCCTGAAAAGTGTTTGGCTGTTAATTGCCCCATTATCTGTCTGCCGCTCTGTGAAGCATACCGTTAGTTTATTTAAAGCTTTTTCACTCTAAGCTGAAAATACTTTTGCTGGACACAACTCTGGTGGGGGTGCCTGGTCTGGCCTAGGTAAGTGGGACATATCTAGGTAACATTCACAAGAATGCCAGGTCCAAACACTTCCCAGCAGAACACTGAATTGTCACAAGATGGTTAATGTTATTTACTTCTCCTGTCGGTGGTTTTAATGTTTTGGGTGATCGGTGTAAATCATAGATAGACAGTTTTTCCCTTTTTAGCGCTAGCTGTTAGCACCATACTGATGGCCTATTAGCTCAGTTGGTGAGAGCATGGTGCTAATAATACCAAGGTTGTGGGTTCAGTCCCCAATACAATTTTCTGCTGTGGGTTAATAAAGTGTTTTGGATTCTGACCAAATATTTGGTTGTCAAGTTGAATTGTGGGTAATGTAAGTGAGAGGCTTGAATGAAGAATGTGAAAGTGAGGAGTAAAGAAGACAAAGCTTGTGTGTGTGTTAGTGGAAGTATTTCACAGGTTTTACATGTGCATATTGAGAAAATAGAGTATATTGAAAAGTATCAAGAAAATCTCAATATGCATGTGGTGTTTCACCAAGTCTGAAAAAGAAATACAGGTAACTGCATCCACAAACACGTGGATGTGTTCAAAGACATGTATTTACAAACCCATAGTCAATAATTCATCCTGTCCTTTTTGTCTTCTGTATTCTGCTCAACCGAGTGAGAAGAAAGTTTAAGATGGTCCAGTTTCCTTTTTCAGATTGTTTTGTAGCTGTGAGAGCAACACGGAGGAAAAAGCTTTTGAATGTAAATCATGTTTTGTTCCTGCAGTTTATTCGCCGGGCCAGCAGCTGCTGGAAAAAAAAAAAAAAAAAAAACGCTGTTAAGGCAAAAAAATAAATAAAAAAAATAAAAAATTGAGCATAAATAAACAATGTAAGACAACAGAAACGAATGTGTGTAATAACTGATTTGCATTTCTCCATCCTGGTTTCGGCCCCACCAAAGAGTAGCAGCGAGTTTAGGGAGGGAAATTTGGGGAGAATGGATTATTGACTGAAGTGTACAGGTCTTAAGAAGAAAAAATAAATAAATGGGAATGGAAATTAGAGTTTACCAGTCTCATGAATTCACAAAGCACATTGTAGAGGAGTAGAACAAAAGCCTGTTTGCTGTTTGCTGACTTGTTTCACAGCTCCCATCTGCTGTTATTATATGACCATTCGTTTAAGTGATGGGTTTAATGCAATTAATGAATGTTCTCCATAGAGGGACATATGCCAAGCTTACTGCATTTAGTACTGTAATTTGATTTGCATAGCAGTTGTGTGGAACCGAATGTGATTATTACTTTAGGGATTTTTGGGAACAACAGTTTTATTTTGTGCCGGAGTGAGGGATGGCGGCCGTATATGAAAATGGACATAGCCACAGCGGGATTATCCCTTTGGTTTGTGGACTACTGTGAGTTTGAACCGTTTCCATGCTGGTATTTTTGAAGCCAGAAGTGGCCATGTGAGGGCAAAAGGGAGGAGGTGGGGGCGGAGCGAGGGGTGGATCAGACTGTGGATGGCCTGTCGGTCATACAAGGCATACGCTCACGAGAACGCTGATCAGAAGAAGTGATTTTAGCTAACGACATCATAATGACCTGTGGAAAAGATGTTCATTTCACACAGCCAGCACCTAGTGACCAGCAGCGGTATTGCGCCTAAAGCCACAACCTTTCAGAGCTGTGGAATTTTTTACACTACACAGCTTACGAATGGAAAACCGCAGCTTTCTCCAAGATAGATTCGAGATCACATCCAGGGTTTAGTGTCATATAAAACACTCCAGGATTTATCCACAAAAGAGATCCATTACCATTTCATAATAATAATACTAAAAAAAACAACAGCTAAATAAACACCTCAATAATCCCTTATTCCTTGTCACTCACTGAACTCCATCCTTAGTGTATTTGCTCAGGAGGTCTGATATTTGTACATCACACTGAGACATGAATGGTAGTAGTAGTCTGAAATGGAGGCTGCTTGCACATCTTACTTGAATTTAATTGTGCAGCACATTAATCTGCACATAGAATCACCCTAAATAAGAACAATAAGCTAATTTGAATGCTAGTAGTAGCAGTAGCAACATGTAAGTTGACCGTCTCTGCACCATGTTCTGTACGTGATAAAAACTAAAGTTGATTCAACAAAAAGACTCAAAATACATTTTCAGGGATTTGTTTAGAACATGTGGAGTTAAATTTAAAACACAAAGAACTTAATGTATATTGCTTCCTATAGTCTTAAACCTGAACATAATCCTATACCAAAGCCACCCGAGCCACTACATAAATCACATTGGCTTATTGAATTGAGGAAGTATGAAATATCTCAGATGATAGATAGTTGGTATTTAGTCAGGATGGCACACAGCCACTAGTGAATTCTCTGGTGTGTTCGGGTGTGTGTGTGTGTGTGTGTGTGTGTGTGTGCATGTGGGAGAGAGAGAGAGAGAGAGAGGGGTAAAAAAAACTGTTTCACACACGGGTCTCAGTGAGTTCGGGGCTTGTCTCTCACTGTGCAATTTTTTATCAGTGGATGATCCCATTTCCGTTGTGTTGATGCAGCAGATGGATTCCCTCCCACTAACCATTCATCACCTGCCACACCAAAACCTGCCTTTGCCCCCTTTACGCCAGTGAAAAATGGGTTTTGGATCTTTTTCCTCTAGAAAATAAAAATCGTTTAACGTATCATCAAACAGGTTCCATCACACATGGTCCTACCAGAGCTTTTGAGCAAAAAAAGTTTATTTTATTTTACTCATCATCACTCAGGCGAGAGGACGAGGACGCCAAAGGGCAATGGGCAAACATAAAATTGTTGTGGGGACAACTTTTAATTCCATTTCATTTTTTTCTATAATGAAGGGTTGTTGTTTTTTGGATTCGCTACGAACAAATAATATTAATATCCTCGACAACTTACTGGATGTGAGCACTAATTTCTCAACATTTTCAAAAAAACTGCCATAAATAGTTATTGTAAATGCGTAAAATCCCTCTAAAGACAACCAGACGAGACATACTGGAGACATTAATGCTAAAGAACCTGCCTGTAAGTATTTAATTATTTGGTAACTATAAACAAATTCAAAAACTTTGCTGACCTTTAAGTGTGACAAAAAAACTTAAACCAAGTCATTTAAATTCTTTCTGTGTCCAAATGTAACGTCTTTTCACTGAATACTGAGAATGCCTCTTATTTTGAATAGCTGGGTATATGATTATATTCATGATAAAGAGAGATTTCATTTAGGAAACATTCACAAAGCACGTCAAAAAGTGGTGAAAGTAAAAAGGTAAACGCTGATTTTTTTTTGTCTCCAGGTGACAAAGATGTTTTAAATGTTAGGATTTAATTTAAAAATCACAAGTCAACACTGTTAGTGGCGCTATTAGCTCATTTACAGCAGTGAGGGCAGCTGAAAATTAGGTGTTTGTTACATTAGCAGAGCTGGAAATGAGATTCAGAGTTAACTACACTTACGTTAGGACTACTTTGATTTCCTGTCTTAATATATTTGCAGAAATGTTTCAACTCTATGACGCATTCGGTTTTTACCAGTCTCTGTTCATTACAACTTTCTAGCAGCGTTTCTGCCAACGCCAGCAGAAGTTAGGAAACTTCCAGTAGAGAGAGCCTCTGAATCACACCGCTTGGACCACATATTTATTCAGTGAGGTGATTGCTTAGACCATCTTCTGAGCATTGATCAGGCTCCGTGTGATTCAGCTCAGGAGGTGGCTATGACTAATCAATCACGCATGCTTCACTGGAGACTGTAGTTTTCTAAAACAAAGTTTTTAAAAGTTGGGAAAAGCAGATTCCAGACGGCCGGGAAGTCTTTAGTCCAGAGTCGAGGACTGTTTGTGCATTTTCTGTTCAATTTAAAGACATAAAAATTAAAAATGATGTGAATGCGTTGGCTTTAATTATAATTCATCCACTCAATGTCTAATAAAGACAGCAAACTGTGGCTTTGTTCAGGTTTGTGAAGGTTTCAATGTAAAATGGCAAAATAAGTAAATACTTCAAGGTTGAATGATTACAGCTGTTTGATCCACTGTGTCTAATTTCTTCCCACACAAATCTTACCTCTCACCTCAACCCAATCAAATGTGACTCATAGATTTATAAATTCGCGTATCGCCGTATTCGTACCATGAGGAGGCTGCATGTGTGCGCACAGATGGATACAGCACACAAGAAAATATCGCACGATCTAAAGCTGTCAGACAAAACCGCAGGCAGACGTGCAGCGGACTGCTGGCGTGACACCACCGCCGAATCACAGGGACTTCACGTTAGACTGTTAATTATGATGGTAATCGACCCCGAGGAGACGCAGCGGACGGAGACAAGGTGACAGGCAGCCTGAGGAAGTCAACGCGAGAATATGGTGAAGAATGAGTGGTGGGAGAGTTGAGGGAGCAGATTCACAGGGTATCTGATGAATCTCCGTGTCAAATAAGAAACCAGATTAATGTCTATAAATCTATCTTGTAGCGCTGCAGGGTACAAAGCTAAATCCTTGAAGTGAAGATCGATAGCAGAAACCAGCCAGGCACTAGAGTAATAATAGACCCATATTAATCTGAGTAACATAATTTACATAATAGTATTACTATTTCAAATTCAATTATTGTATCATATCAAATAAATGTTCTATTATTATTGCACAAGGGAAAGAAATGATGCCACGCTTCCCAAATGTATATATAGTAACTGAGAGTGGACTGTGTTTATCATTGTTTGGAACAAGTCAACATGCACGCTTATAGAAACATGGGTTAAGCGCTTTTATATCAGTTGAAGTTAACTGACTGGGGCCTATCAGCACTGATCCAAGAATGTCAGATGGTGCCGGTAATTTAAAAACACAAATTTATCTGAAGCAGGAGATTTCTCTTGCCAGCTGCAGTGTTCTGTTCAAGAGATGAAGACATACCAAGCTGCATAACTTGGAGAAAGAAAATAAAACACACACACACACACACACACACACACACACAAAACCATAAAGGCCAGCAGCTCGTTAATCTCACACAGTAACAAAGAACCGCAGAGCTCATCTCCACAGGATGTACGCTGGCTTCCTTTCCTCGCCTCTCTTCTTTGTTTGCTTCACAGGCTCTAAAGTGCTTTTATATCACTAAGTGGCGGAGAGATGGTCAACAGACGGTTCACTCAAGCAGTCACGCCAACTCAGATGCCTTCTGTGCAGGTAAAAACCCACCCTCTACCTTTTATGCCTACAACAACGCCAAAAAAATTTAATATTCTTAGAAACGAGGTTCAGCATTTAAACCTGCAAGCTGTGTTTCTGCTGCTCTGATTGAACAAATGCATCAATGAGAGGGCTGCACTCGACTAACAGCTGAAAATACGCGTTATCAAAGCTTCACCTCTCTCTGAAGCAACAAAGAAGTGGGTGTGTTTGTGGAAGTGCACATCTAAATATTATTTCTCGCCTCTAGTTTCTTTTTGAAGACATTACAAAATTTAAGCAAGACCTATTCACAACCAATCAGATCTTTCTGAATATGTAATACAACAATCTGTTATAATCTCCCTTTGCCATTCATCATGCTAGTGTTTTGAATGTTGGTTAATTGTTAAACAGTTTACAATAATTACACAAAACAAAACACAAAAATGAAATAAAATGGAAAAATATCATTATTGAATAGATATACACTTGGTTGCCAAAATATTAAGTACACCAATTAGCCACAGCATTATGACCACTGACAGATGACGTGAATAACATTGACCATTTTGTGACAATTCAGTGTTCTGCTGGGAAACTTTTGGACCTGGCATTCATGTGGATGTTACTTAGACATGTACCACCCACCTAGACCAGACCAGGGACCCCCAACCCATAGCAATGACACTCCTTGATGACAGCAGCCATCCCCAGCAGGATGCCGCCTGACACAGGATCACACACAAAAACGCTTTATGAACAACTCAAAAAACATGAAAAACAGCACAAGGTGTTGACCTGGCCTCCAAATTTACTAGATCCCAAACTGATCAAGTATATGTGGGATGCACTGGAACAAGCCTGATCCACAGAGGCCCCTCCCCTCAACCCATAGAACCCATAGGACCCAAAGGCCCCCACTAACAGCATTCTGTTGCCAGACACCACAGGACACCCTCAGATGGCCCATGTCCATTCTCTGATGAGACACAACTGTTTTAGAGGCACAAGGGAGACCTACAAAATATTAGGCAGGTGGTCATAATGTTATGCCTGATCGGTGTACATACTAATATAACAGTCCTGCACTACATCCTCATTCATGACAGGTAAAATGATCAGTTTATGTTGAAACAGTGAAAGAAAGGTGGTAATTCAGCTGTTGTTTGTGGTGCGGAAGTGTTGAAGTGTTTCTGCCATTCAGGCTAGCTCACTGACTAAAATGGGGTTGTCAAAATAACAGAAACGTGTCGGGAAAACGCAGTAGTATTCTATAGTGCTACAAACCAAATCCTCCAAAATGTTGTTTCAAACTGAATACCATAACCTACACAAAGCTAGGATTTAGTGTAGGACTGCTATCAGAATGAATTTGTTTTCACTAGTGTACCTAATGAACTGGCAAATGAGTGTATATCTCACTTTAAATCAGGGCTGCAACGAGTTTGGTGTCTGCTAGGGTAAAAGTTATACCACTGCAACTCACACCCCCTCCTCTATATTACATACTGTATGTAATAATACACACTGAGCACTAACCTCTCCAGCACAAAATCAGTCTCTCTCTCTCTACATCCATCTCTCTAGTGCAGGCACACACACACACACACACATTCACTCATCACCCTTTACAGAGAGCACAGTCCTTGTCAGAGCAGTGCAGAGAGGTTAGGGCTGCAGGTCTGGCCGCGGAAATCCTGGAGGATGACTGGGGATTGTGAAGGGAGCGTGAGAGAGAGGTGGAGAGCAGCACTCAATCAGTCTCTATTGAATCTCACTACAGTGGGATCATTATAAGCAATGCAGTCCTAAGGGATACAAGCCTGCGCGGTGCTTTACACTCGACAGAAAACAATCGGGTTTCGGCTAAATGGTGAAATTGCTTCAGGATTAAATTAAATAAAGACGTTAAAATGCAACAAGATTATTTCACTTGCTAACAGCTGCTGACGGATATAAGTAAAAGGCTTCGGAAACAATGGAAACGAGATACGCGGTAACAGCTGCAAAGGCGCTTAAACTTCTCAAATTTGCTGAAAGTTATGTAAATGCAGGTTTAACCATAAAGCACCAAAGCACAAATGGAAGGACCCACAATAGCACTGGTGTGAAGTTTGTAAATTAGGTCCCAGGAAGGTTAAATAATATTCCAAATGCACCACGGAAGGTAAGTGTGGCTCTAATGACAGTGTGGTATTATAACACTGAGAAAATCATTCAGCGAAAAGGTTTTAGTGGTAATTATTCTTTGTTTAATGATCGCATTTGGAAGGCAGGTACTTTTAAAAATGGAAATTAAAGGTGAAATGAACAATGACTGCTACAGCTGTGACTGGTTTGTGAATGCTAAATACTTTTGAGAAAGCACTGTAAGTGAAAAATGCATTTTAGCCCAATATGGCTCTATTCAGATTGCTTTCAGAGTTTGTTGAATCAAGACAACAAAAAACAAAACTGACAACTGAAATTAAATTTACACCGCATTCATACTTTCTTTCAATTTGCAGTGAGCCATTGCCTGAAATGGGGAAATTTCGGTCTGGAGTGGACCTATTTAGAAGTCCTTATGCCTAGCGAAGATCTACCGAGCCAATCAAATAATTTAGGAGAGCTTTAAAGGACCAATAGTTTGCAGCGATTATGGTACAGTATTTCTCGAGGAGCACACGTCACAGTATCTGTAGCGCTGATGGATTGTCCAATTCCACGCCGAGGTTTTTTTTCTCCGTATTGGAAGAAACAATACAAATGTTAACAGACTACTCCAGGCTAACTGCAGGATAGCCAGTCTGGATGAAAAGGATGTCAGTTCACATTTGCCTGTACTCTCAAGTTCAAAATCTAATTGATCTGCATGGCGCTGTACTTTGGACTAGTGCACTAGTTTCTATTCTTGAGGATTTTACTAATAAGTCTAGCATCTGAAAATATGAGACACATAAAACTAATCCTGACTGGTTCAATGGTCAATGTAAAAAACCTTAAAAAATAATGTAGCTTCTAAATGGGAACACGAAATGGCTAAGTGAACTTTAATGCATTAAATGTCATGTTTTGAATGTATAGAATTTAAAGTATGTATGGAAGTGAGAAGATGTGAATATTTGTCCTCACTGCTGCAACAGAAACAAATAATGAAGCAACAAAGAGGGGAACAAAATACTGGTAACTATTAATCAAGCTGCGACATTACATAAAAAAATAATTCAGACTCAGTCACCACCTTCAAATCTCAGCTCAAAACTTATTTATTCAGACAGGCCTACTCCATTCCATAGTTTCACTTCTATCTCCCATTCTATCTGTCATTTGTATGTAACTCTATGTTCTATATTATGCTTGTGTGTACTTTAATTGTGTTTTATTTTAACTATTTCGTGTACTTGAATTGTGTTTTATTTTAAACAATTTGTATGGTGACCTTGAGTGTCGTGAAAGGCGGCT
The DNA here is from genome assembly GCF_963514085.1 of Chelon labrosus. Taxonomy (NCBI): domain Eukaryota; kingdom Metazoa; phylum Chordata; class Actinopteri; order Mugiliformes; family Mugilidae; genus Chelon; species Chelon labrosus. The sequence continues at coordinate 13,690,125 of NC_140342.1, forward strand.
ATAAATAAAATGTATTATTATTATTATTATAAAGCCTAAATGACTATACCAAAGAGGGGACATATGCATGTTTAACTGTGTGAGAGCAACGTATGAACAATCTAATTTTCTTTTGAAAGACCAGACTTTTCAGTAATCTCAGGAGATGGCTCTGCCTGCAGATAAGCAGCGCTGCATTTGGAAAGTGAGACGGGACTTTGATAAAAGTTTTTCTATTACCTCAGTTATTCAAGCAAAACCCCCGAATCAACTTTGCATGTTTCAGTGATTCCTGGGAACCTTTTCGTACATTTAACCATCATCTGCTTGAATACTGATTCATATTTTGCAGACTGTAAACCAATAAGGAAGTCTTTAAGAGATGTTTAAGTATCACGCATCTTGTTCAGTATGTACAGAGTCAATTATAGCACTACTACAGTGGAAGTAGGAACACAGTAGTGATGTGATACAAACTATAAATAATATACTACCTGTAAACTTGTAATTAAAATTTACTTTAGCAGGAACACACGTGAAAGATGATTTAGTCTGCTTAATTACTGAAACTTGAAAACAGTTCACTATATGGGCCAGAACACGCTGTGTTTACCATACATTCATGAAAAGAGTGGCCCTGTTCACACTAAGCGTCATGGTACATGCCTCTTGGGTGACCCAATCACACGTGGACAGTTCTAAGCAGAGATGTAGCATTGAGATGACGTGCTGCAATCTGATCACTCAGACCACATCTGGAGTCTGAACACATAGACCGTCAACTCTACTGACATCGTCTGCATTGGCACCGGAGTTTTGCTTCAGTCACTCTGCGCAACGATTCACATGTTGTCTTAAAAGTATGAGAAGACTTTAAATTATTTCAAACTTCCAGTTCCAATGATGAGACCTTTGCGTGGATCTCTATCCTGACTATTCTTAGCAAGGGAGATAAATATAGGTTTGACAGCACTCAAGGCATCCCGCGTTTTCCACGCTGCCATGCAGCTCGTGCACCCTATACGCACAACAAACAGCTGAATTCATGGTTCTGAAACAACCGCGGCAGTGAGATTTGTTGTTTTGAGACAGCAGGTGTGAGATACCTCAAACTGTCAACGCTTTCCAAAATATGTAACTGTTCATCATATGGAGCGGGAAGCTGAGGTTTGACTCAAGACGCATGTGGAGATGCAGGTGTGAACAGATGTAGTCAGAGCTGTCCACTTGTATACTCCATGAGAAGTGAGGAATTTGTTCTCGCTACCTAGGGCTGCACGAATAAGAAAAAAGCTAGTTCTGTCCAGGTCATTTATACTTCACGAGAAACTCCCTGCCTCCAGGGAAGTCCTCCCAGGGCCCTCCCACTGCAGCATATGTCACACGCGCTAAGCACTGTGGGAGATGCGGCAGATGGACGACGAGAGGCACTTTTCTTATTATTTACGGATGTGGGAATCGTTTTGACGTCCATGTCCAACATACATTCAGAACGCCCCCATACACAGCATGCCGATCTCTACCCATGAGAGACTAGCGGCCACACTGTGAATATTAGCATCTGAGAGCTCACCTGGGAGTGGTCGCTAGCAATTCTGCTTTTCCACATTTACCACGGCCACTTCAAATTTCTTACCAATCACAGAATAGTTGTCAGACACCACACGAGAAAAATGTTCTGCCTGGATGATGTGTCGAGAATAAGTGACAAGAACTAGCAAACTAGAACAAATTTCTCGCTTCTCGTGGAGCATGTAACAGCCTCAAGGACGTGTGTTGTTGCCAGGTGTGAACGGGGCAATCCTCTCTGCAATGAGTAGCACCACTAGTTTAAGAACTGCACCCTTTACAACCTTTGATGGCGCTACGATTTAGGAGCTTTAAGCCATCTAGAAATGTTTCTCTTCTCATTGCATGATGTCTAACAGCCTGGCCTAGTTAAGAGGGACGTTTCTGCACATGGAAATGATAAAACAATTCATCAGTGAACTCCAATATCTATCTGTATCTTCCAAAATAGAACAGTTGAAAACGTGGACATGTTTCTCATTTGTCTTTTTTTATACTCTAACTTTTTATCTCACTCACTCTCCTGTGTTGCCTGCTTCTGTGCCGTCATATTGCATCAATGATATCCGCTGTACACAGAACAAGAGATCAAGAGGGCTTCTGCGCTGATTCCTTTCCTTTGTTATGACACTAAATTCTGCTTCAGTGCTCTCTGCTAAATGAACAAGCCACACATACACCCACATGCACACACAATCACACACACTCTGACACAATGACAGATAGCTATGAGCACATAACTTGACACAAGATAATTTGTTATTTTGAGACTATTGATTTGTGCGTTACGCAATGAAACAAGTCTCTTTCAGAAGCATCAGCACAACAATCAATTTCAACATGCACTCCTATTCCACTGCATTCTAATGATGTGATCGATATCTTCCAAGACGCTGAATACACATAAACACGCCGTCATTATCCAGGGAAGAATACAAAAACATGAAGAAAAAAATGACAAATGTGACAAGAAAACTGGTGTGAGATGACACCGTTTTATAAGTGAGGTTCCTGAGACTTAGGCCATGGAAGCACACAGCTCCCCAGAATATCATCCATCATCCAAACATGCAGAAGAAAGAGGAATACATTATGCTATTTTTAGGGTGCTATTTCTACATTGTAAGGGTACACTATATGCTTCCATTATCTTGCAAGAAAAAAAAAATGCTGTGGTTGATACATAGGGCAGCAAATTATCCAATCAGCGGGGAATGCCATTTACAGATGGGGTCACAAGTAATGGAAAGTCATTTTCACCAGGGGCTGTTTTCCATGTAGGATAGCTACTGCACTGCCAGCTCAACTAGGACAAATGGCTGCCTCTTGCTCGAATCACTACGGTAACCTAGACTAAGCTGCTAAGCAGCCCCAGCTGAGGGCTTTGGATGCCTAAATGTTTCCCTTGATCGCCACAGTGCCGCCTGCAACCTGCAGTATGAATTACAAAACACATTTGCAAGTTGTGAACATCCGGCTGCATCAGTCCCTTTTATTTGTGAATCTTCTACATGCATTTCTGTGTATTTTTTTTGTAGCCAGGAGGCTTAGGAATATAATGTTTTATTGATTAAACATTTGTCAGTTCTTGGTATGGATACAACTTGAAGCTACTGTTCAATAAAGTAACAAAGAAAAATCAGAAGTCAGAAGAAATTACCCCCATGTTCTGCACGGTGGTAATGATGGCAAATACTCAGTCAGTTACAAGAGCACAGAGACGGTGAGATAATTGACTTCATTGGAAAAAAACAGGTGTATTAGTGGGAGTTAATGTTTTAGGTACCACCGAGACATGAAATGTAATCTAGCTTGAGTAAGAGATCCAGAGTTGGAATTCTTCACAGATGCGCTGCACTACACAGTGGTTTACAGCTTTGGCTCCAATGGGCCGATGATGTAATTTGTTGATTTCTGAAGTCTAGAGACATAAAACCCCGGCAGCCAACAGACACACACATAAAAAGCTTCTTCAAACACATACAAAAATGCAGCATGTGCAAATGTTTGAGCAACCTACTTGCAAGTCTTGAATAGTCTAGGATCTAAACCTGATGTGAGTGTAATGAGATTTTTTTTTTTTTTTTTTTTTTTTTGCACCTCACAAATGATAATGATGACCAGCGATCCATTAACACCATACTGGGGACTTTAATTAGAAGCGATAATTAAATGACAGTCTGAAAATACTTTATCCCTCAACGATCAAGTTGTGTCAAGGAAAAAAAGTTTTTGGGCAACTTCCTCGCAAATACATAACTTCACATTCTGCACGACAGACATCTGATTTCGTAGTAATTTACAGCTTTCTTCTATGTACAAAGGATTACTACATTTCCTGCTTCAACATGGTCCCTGTCGTCTCTTGAAATTCAGCAATAATAGCAGAGGAGCTGTAAATAGAAAGTGGGCTAAACCAGATAATTTCTCACAGATGTCATAAACTCCAAGCCTGTCTGCCAGTGCCTGTTACCCATAGAAGAGAAATAAACTGTGTGACAGTAAATAAAGCAAATTAGAGCTTCCTTTGAATTAAAATCGTGAATGGTTTTAACTAGATAATGAGAGTCTCTTAACAGTTAAGCAGTAAAGCAAGTAATTGCTTTTTGCATGGACTCAGGATTTTTGAATTTCTATCATGTGGTGAGAGTAAGAAAATCCCATCACATGGATAGCAATTACTCTCTTCAGTGAACTTCTGACATGGTTCGTTTCCAAGGAAATCACATTACTTACCGTGATCCATACTTAATTTCCTTTCAGGATGTCGATGCTGTCTTCTGTATGTAGCATAGCTAACGTTTTATTAAAGGCATGTACTGCTGTCATGTACAGCAGCTCCAGTTACAGAGATGACTTACTTGCAATGTGGTATGGATGAAGACTTCATTGCATAAATTCTTTCCGGAAGAGAGAACTCCTCAGTAAAATGAGGCGTTCATTCTCTGTGACAACAGAGCAGGCTACAGTGGATAGGATAACATTAGCAGTGATGATTGAGCAAGTGTTTAATGCTTATGTAGCACCCTTCAGAAAGACTGTAGGAATTCTCTCTAATTTGTCTCATTCATGTTTTCTTAAATATTTTAACGTTTAATTCAGTTTTGCCAGAATATCTTCACAAATGACTTCCCGCCATGTCAGACTAATGTTGTTATTGGACTCCCAATGAATTTAACTGTTGCAAGCTTGTTTTACCTCTGCTTAACCTAACTTCACTTTCCATCAACAGTTATAACTCCGACATATTGTCCTTAAGTCAGCTGGCACCAGCAATCACCTAAGGGTGGCCATGTTAGTATTGTCTCAATCAGTAGCGGGCCGATAAAATAACTGGATCAGATCGGGATCGGGCTTTATTTTAGGCCTGCTGTAAACCAAAACCATGTCCCTGTAGCATCAAAACATCTTCTTCCTCAAAGAAGAAGAACCAGAATCACATTATTTGAACATGTCTGCTGTGTGGAGGTACTATACTCCAGAACTGAAGAAGCTACTCGGATTAGCGGTGAAACGTCTTCTCAAAAAAAACTCTACAAATCCAGCTGCCTTTTTTGAACCTTTTTTGGATATACCATGACCTGGATGACTGAGAACCTTGGCAGACACTCTGGAAAAATAAATCAGAAATTTGTAAATAACGCAACGTCGATGTCTGACGAGGCGGTAGTAGGAGCCACCAACGAAAAAAAAAGAAGCCACATGGAGTTTACTAAGGCAAAGCCAAACAACCACAAACACTGAACGCTGCAATATAAAGAAGAAAAACCTTGCCTCGAGACGGCGTCAAGGAGAAAAATATTACAGAGGAGGTTACAGAGTTTATGGCGCTGGATGACCAGCCCATTACTGTAGTAATGTTGCCGCCTGTTGGAGCTTCTGGAGCCAAGGTACGAGCTACCCTCTCGACACTACATTAGCTTTAACAGCTCTATGTACTGTACAGTCAATCAGTGCACATGAGATCTTGGAGAATACAAGTAAGGTAAGAACAGCCTTTATGAATCTCCATGGGAGGAAATTGAGTTAATTAAAGATTAGATCTGGACTTGGATAAGCCAATATTTAATATTAAATGATCGGTATCAGAGCCAAAAAAAAAGTTGATCCCTATTAAGAGTAGTAAAGGAGTGTAATGAATAAGAGAAGGACATGTTGTTTTGATGTGTTTAACGCATCTAATTTCGACCTCGATCAGGGCCAAATAGAGGAAGGATCCAGGCAATCCTTTTGATTTCTTGCAGGATTGGATTTCTTCGAACCAGTCAGAGTCAGCTTGCGACTGCTTCCATTTGGTGGCCAGCTCGAGCAGATTGCATTACCAGACTCAGTCATGGCGAATGGTTGCTGCTAACAAGTTACTGCTCCTCTCTGACCCCTATTTGTGCGGTCGGCGTGTCGCCTGTGCGTCCATGTGTATTTGTAAGTGTCTATCTGTGTATGTGACTGTGTGCGTGACCCTGAGTGACTTGTTTCCAATAAGAAAATGAAATCCATAGTGGGATTTCTTTTCCCCCCCTTCCCGGCAAACCATTTTCTTTTATTACTTCACCTGCACTTCCTTGAGCCACTGGGTGTGCTCCCACGCTGCAACTCCCAGACAAGCATCAGCAGCATCTATCTTGTGGACAGAAGTGCTGAGTGGCTATTACTTCTCAGCAGACCACATAAAAACCACAGCAATTAAGCGCTATTGGGCCGTTCGACTTTGTCTTCTTAGGGGGAAAAAAGGGGAGTGAGTAGCGAGAAAGGAAAGGCAGGGAAGTAGAAAAGAAAAAAAGAGGCCTCAACTGATGCTGCTTAACCAAGAGAAAGACCTTGACGTCAGTAGTTTGAAGATGGAGCCATTAAAGAGTGTGAAAGAGGCTGTGAAATTACAAATGATGAATTATAATACCTGTTCTCAAAGGGACAGGAAAGAGCTCTTCAACTTAAGTACAAATTAAAGTAAAAGTAACAGCACAGGAGTTACAGTAAGGTCTCCACTTTTAACTAAACTTAAGGCCGGGGCACACCTAACCTTCATCAAAGAACTACCGGCAATGAAGGACATTTGTCACAAAAACTTGAACTTGACACACCACAGAGGCTACAGCTGGTGGCAGTAGTTTGTAATGGTTATTCAAATGAGGAATCCGAAGAAGCTATGATTAGATGGGAAGCTACGAAGATAGGAAGGTCTCTTCTGAATCATGCTGATCAGTCGGTCTACAGTTGATCTATTTCATACCTTCATTGTTTGGTTTTCTTTCATTACCCATCTGTCTTTGTGCGCACTTGGTTTACTCAGTTGATCAGCAAGAATGCTATTTTTGACAGACTTGTTTCTCTGGTGATTCAACATACCGAATCAGCTGGTCCAGCTAGTGCCAACTTTGCAGCACACACCTCCAAAGCTAGGGACACGGACTCTCACCAATATCCCGACACAGGCAAATGGCCAGCTGTCAGCTTGGTGTGTTACCGGCCTTGCAGTGATTCTACTGGTGCCATTGTTTCTACGCCTTCTAGAAAGAATATTGAATTATATTCTGTTTGCCTGCTAGGCTCTTCTTTTTTTCACTTTCTACTCTTATTAAGAAAAAGCCTTTAAGGGACTTGTGGAAGTAAAAAAACATCTGGGTGATGAAGACGACTTTTTTTTTATTTTAGATATAACTGCATTTCTGCAGAGCATAAAGGCAGGAGTAAAAAATCCCGGTATGACTGCTCTGTATCACATGCTGTCACTCGAATGGACTGGACAGGACAATGCATTATCAGGATATACAGTACAGTATATTTCTGGTCTGGTCACGCTCTTATAACCTCCCGAGGCAATACAGGAACTGGAAGAACTTTTCACCAGCCAAAAGTTGAAACAAAGATAAAGTTATGGGGGATGTCACTATTGATTTAAATTGATATTGGTCAGCTGAAAGGGAAGCTCCTCGGGGGGAACAGCACATCCACTCAATGCAACATTTCCTTTAACAGAAAACTAAATGCAAAAAGCTTCCAATAGAGCAAGATCAGCATTCAGAATATGCCCTGTTGAACATTCAGTTATTGATCTACTGGTCATTTGAATATTGTCGATATACAGCACTGACCCTGATATCCGTCATTGTCTCGGTCCCACTGACCACACTGTCAGCTCTCCATGCCCCACTAAGCACAGTGCTCTAAACCACATGAAACCAGCCAAAATACCATAATTATCGAATGTATTGTTGGGTACCACTTATAGAAAATGTAAAGTATCATAATATATGCTGAGATGAATAAATAAAAGCATCGCTTGACAGGTTATTTCAGATCACAGGTAAGAAATAACCCCGGATTTTCCTCTTTTCTCTGATACAAGCAACAAACACAATTTGTCTTTTTACCACAGGAGATTGACACATAGGAAGTGTAGGTGGATGATGGGCATAGAAAGCACAGGACTTAGGGCCCAGAGTCAAGGGTTTGTGTTTTCCTGTCCTGGATGTGGATTGATTCAGTCCACAAAAGCACACAGGTTAAGTTTAGGAAAAGGTTAAGCAATAAACCACAGCTGTTGCCTTTTTCTAATCTTAACCAAGTGGTTCAAGCTTTAACACAAGACCATAAACAGCGGATATTGGTGGAAAAGATACAATCAGTACTAAAATTTTGTATCTCCTTATATTATTGGTAAAACATGAAGGCAATACGGTTTTCCAAAACCCCTTAACGCCTGAATTGATTTTTCAATTATATATAGAAATTAATTATTTGTGTTTTTTCTTACCACTCCGACCGGTCCTACAAGAAACTAGTGCTTGCAAAAGGTTCCTAGGAATTTTTTAAATGTGCACAAACCAACATTGAAGTATTACATGCGTTATTTCGGCTGCAGTCTGAGCGGAAACAGTGCGTCGCGAATTCGCGACACTAGGCGTTAAGGGGTTAAATAAAATGGGATATCTATGAGACAGGGTTTAAGAGAGGGCAACGGAATCCCTGTAGCAAAGGTAATACATCACTTAAATCTTTCTATCCTGCAACATGTTCCCATCTGAAGCCAAAAAAAGAGACATCAAGCATATAACCAGTTCCTATTCCTAACAACACCAAAGCAAATTCCTATGCCAAGTATGTACAAACATACTTGGCAATAAAGTATTTTCTGATTCTTTAACCGTACCCATCAGAAGCAGGAAGTTAATCCACAAAAATAAGTCTGTAGTAGTAATACCCTTGACTCAAATGTCTACTTGTATTTCTACTGTCACTAAAATTGTCATAAATGTCATCATTACAACAATGTTTAGCTTGTCCTCCTATTTCACGGCTCATCCTGTGACCCTGTAGTTCTACAGTCAACAGTTAACTCAAAAAAACAAAACAGTTTTCTATGTTCTTTGACTTAACTTACACCCATCAATGTTTTTTTAGTTTTTCACCATGCCTTAACTGAACAGAGAAAACCGAGCTCTGTTTTTCTCAGTTTGTAGTGGCGTAGTGACGGCATTATTCCCAATGCTCGAGTCACTCCTGCTACTGTTGCTGCTGCCACAATTGAAGACTGTTCCCATTCATCACGGTCTGTCTACATATTTTCCACACAACTAAAAATAAACTTCTCCAGTCTCTCGGTATCCAGGATGGAGATGTAGGTACACAACATAGAAAAAGCATGACGAGCAGAGATGCCTGAAAATTACAAATGGCCGCCTGTCTCATTACCCGAGCAAATCACATTAGATACCCTTCGGAAGCTTAATATAGATGCTGCCCTGTGTGGCCCTCTCTCTTGTTATCAGCCTTTCTATCCATCTTTTTCTCTGTTGATATATCTTTTCCTTTCTTTGTCTGCTTTTTTCTCACTGTTATTTTTTTTGCCCCTTCTCCAGTCTTTGTCCCTTTGCCTTTCTCTAAATTCTGTCTCTCTTTTTCTTTCAGCGCTTCTCTGTCTTTGTCACTTTCTCCTCTCTCTCTGCTGACCACATAGATTTATTCAAATGGGATTTAAGGACAGAGCGCTGCATTATTCAAACCCCTCGCAGACATGAGAGTTGGGAACAATGGCGGGTAAAGTCCCATTAAAGCAGACCCCCTTTTCTGAGACAACAAATCCACGGTAACACAGACAGGAGGCAGCAGCATTGAGGAGAGAAGTCAGCACAAGCACATAATTCATAAAGATGGAGTTTGGAGTCTGTTTTTTTTATATCTGTCATGTTTTACAAGATAACTAGAACCAGTTTGAACTCTGCAACAGCACGTTCTGTACGTCCAGCGACGAAGACTGACACCTGTGAGTCTTTCACATCCGCCACCCAGATAGCATTGACAAATGTGAGACCAGAAAGCAAAAACTGAGTGACCAGTGAGCTGGCAAGCATTGAGCTTGTTGTGAATCTCAGTGGAAATACCTCATATCACAAACTTAATGTGGGAAACAAAGAGACTGGAACCAATATACTGGGTAGTGCCAAGTTGGCTTAGAATATTTAAGCTCACAAAGTCAGAGCCAAAAGACATCAGTGATTCACGTAATGCAATGTCACTCTATGACAATCTATATATGTGGGATTAAATGTACTAATGAGTGGACAGCTGGTTCCAGCTTCTTTCAAACCATTTATAATCTTAAAATACTGTTATGAAGTTTGCTTGGCAGTGTGGATGCATCAATCTTCACAAATGCTAGGGAGTGTAATTCATTGAAGCCATTGTTCTAAAAACTTCATTTTGTGGTTTTTCATCACATGGACATGAAATCCTGTGACTCTATTATAATGGGATTAACAAGTATTATTTTCTGTCAATGGTTGCTTTGCCCTCAATTTCATTTGACATCTTAACATTTGGGCAAAATTCATTAACGGATGATTAAAGTCGTTATTGAACTGTGGCATCACCTGACATTTTGTTAGGAAAATATTGAAAGAGGCTCACTGATTAATCGTGGCACTCTTTCTGACCTTCTGACAGTGATCTGTTTAGACCACAGGGAGGAAAGTCTTGTGATTTTATCCAATGAGAACAAACAGTTTGCCAATAGCCGTTGGCTATCTCCATGTGCAAGTAAGCACACTGTTTCCCCTGGCCAGATCGATGTTTCTCGATTAGGCCGCCCAAGCCAAAACGAATGCAGCAACTTTCCTATTCGTCAGCCGCCCATTCTCATTCAGCTAATGCGCACAGGAACGCGTGCACGCGAACACATTTGCGTTCCCGCACGCGCTCATGCTTTAAACATGAAAAGACAAACTGATGTCACAGAGACGGCGCACGGACGTCATTTGTCCCATGGTATTTAGCACAAACGTCAAGATAGTGTAGAGTCTTGCTAAAAATCAATGGGCATTTGCAACGATCAATAGCTGGGTTCCTATGAGAAGTAATTAGAAAGGCAAACATGCTGGGCTGCCTCCGTCCTCCTCTCCTATGTAGGGTGAAAACAGAGTTTAACACAACAGTGGGCTTTGTAAGAAGGGATCAAGCATGTAGAAAAATGTACGTATAATATGAGGTTATAAAATGCATCGAACATTTATGTGAATTAAACAAAGCCGTGGAACATCTTTCTTGTGACAAAAAAATCATAGTTGTTACCTACAATAAATTCCGGCTGTCAGAATCCTGCTCTAAGTGACAAAATTGCATAATTACCAGCTTTGGCTTTGTCTCCTGGCTTCATATTCAACCCACGGATATTAAAAAAAAAATCAGGAATCACGACTGAAATAATCTACACAACTCCTTTTTAACTAAATTTGAAAATACCAGTGCATTCTTGTTTTATATTTTAAAGACTCTTTAAAATCTAACCAGCTTTTGTGTACATGCACTTGTTCTTTTAAATTTGGGGAAAGCCTGCACAGCAAAGAACGTATGGATGAAGGGACTCTTCCAGATTTGCTTTACCTTAACTTCCTGTTTTTACCTCGACAGCTCAACAGTTTAATGTAAAAGACTGAGTTTACACAAAAATCAGGACGCCGCTCATTGTCCTTGTTAGAGGCTGCATCAAGCATTACCAGCGTGACCTTAGCCTGGTGTAGCCAGACTTGGATTTCATTAAGAGGCGTGTTTTCAACCAACACAGAGATAAAAAAAAAAGGCTGAACATATTAAATATTCCTACAACCAATCAGAGCAAAGAATTATGTGACGTGTGCTTCTCGACAAATGCTTTAAATGCTGTAGACTGTTCTTCCTTTAAAGTTATTTTAAAATCTTTTACAACAGACAGAGAAGTGCAATCAAAACATCTCTCAGACGCCACCAATTCAGTTGTGAACAAAATCAACTCTGGTGACATGTTTGGCTACTTTGCTGTTCTGTTCTGTTGCTCTTCTTAAAGCCCGTCCAAATGATTCGATTGGCCCGGCAGATCTTTGCAAGGCGTAATGAATTCCAAACAGGGTGACTCCAGACAAAAAATGTCATGGACAAGGGAGGTTTGGGCTGGTGTGCAGTAGGTTTATCTTGCTTTTGTTGTTTTGTTGAGATGGACGGTTTCTATCTCTGAAAAAGACAAAATAACTCAATTGTATTTGTCTTAAGCTTAAATCTGTCCGCCTAGAGAAACCTCGATATCTTTTACAAGATTTATCTGCCTTTCTCACAATTCACTTCCTATCAATTTATCTCCCTGACAGCCTCATACTATAGAGAACTATAGAGACAGTAACAGATACACAGTTGTTTCAAATCAGCAGAAATCTATGCAGCGGTATGAATCAAGCAGCGTGGACTCGTCACTTTATACCTGGTTTGCTAGTTCTTGACAACCCTGAGAGAACTCTACAGCTAAAAGTGTCAGATAACATTTATGGTACTATTCTGTAATTAGCAGGATTAGTATGACTTGGGGACATCACGTAATTTAGAAATGACCCCCCATGTCTGTGTTTCATGCGGCACATTCTCATGAGATGACTCTGATACTCAAATTTACTAGCCATGGTTACGATGTCTCTGCTAGTTTATGGTTCACTCCACCAAATGTCACAGGATATTTTTTTACCTCTACAGCTTTAGTTACTTTGCAAATTCAGATTATTAACAAAAAATATATATTTAAAAAAATAAAACATGATGTAATGAGACTGTATTGATCCCAGGGGAGAATTTACAAACTACCTGGCAGTGTTTAAATCAGCTCCACCTTTACCGATGCGATGATGAACACGCATCCCTACATAAAATCCCACACATCTAATTTCACCGTCCTTGTCAATATCGTTCATCCGATGGTTTTGAGCTTTTTTTTCTGTGAATGGGTCGGCAACATCTCAACTTGGCACCCTAACAGCCGCACACACTTTATAATGCACATCCTTCATAAATTTTAAGTGAGAAGAGGCAGGAAAAAATCAAAAAAGCGTATCAAACAAAACTCTTAAAAAAAATCATAGAAATGCTGATTGGCACTGGATTAGTTTAATCACAGGACCTCCGTGTTTGGAGAAATAGTGTAGATAATTTGTGGTGTAATTTTTACTTCACAAATTACGGACATGGCTGATTCACGCGGGATTAAGATCATTGACAACCTCTGTAATTATCACAACTTACTAGAGGTCCCCAGTTAAAAAAAAGCCCTGTGCTTATAGGGCTTAAGACAGAACTTGATGAAAACTGGGAGGCTGACGAACGAATCAGGATGCTAAAAACACTACTGGGAAATTATGAAAGGACCCAGTTATTCAATTCAGCATATCTTCTATCTCTACTGCTGCAAAAGTTGGAGGTTAACACATCATCTCACCTGAGTCGGCTAAAGGGTGCACACAAAAAAGCAACGGTGTCCCTGGATCACTGAGCTATGTGGCACCAGTGTTTGGAATAACGCCGTTTAAAAGAACGGCGTTAGGTAACGACGTTATTTTTTCAGTAACGGGGTAATCTAATTAATTACTTTTCCCGTCGTTACAACGCCGTTAACGTTACTGGACGTTAAATGCGGTGCGTTACTATGCATTGATTGAATAAACTGTGTAATCCGAACGCACCCCTGGCTCACCGCTAATGAGGAGGTGGGTTAATAACGAGGTAAGCGATTATGATTGGCTAAGGCAGAGTCATGTTTCATGGTAGCCAATCAGAGCCAGTGGTTTTACACACATGCCAGCACACGCGCCACACACACACACACACACAACAGCTAAACAGAGATTCGACGAAGCAGCAGAGACGGCGAGTCAGGAGCAATCCGATGAAAAGTTGGCATTTTCAAGGTGGAGATATAAGCACTACTTCAATAAATAAAAAAATTCATTGTGGTCAAAGGGAGGAACGTGCATGTAATGTGTACATTATGTCCAGGAGCGAAGGCTTTCTCGACATCCGTTGTAAGCAACTCTAATTTAATGAAGCATCTCACAACGACACAGACATCTACAAAGCTAGTGGCCAAAAACACCGATACTCCACCACAGATGACAGCTCGCCGTCTAAACCCTACCAAAATATAAATATTATAAAAATAAATTTAATATAAATATAATCATAAAATATATATATAAATATCGAAAGTTATGTACAAACACCTGTCTGTTCTAGTCATTTCAACTGACTTGTGAAAATTGCTCAAAAAAATCCAAATTCTTTGACATATAGCAACTTTTTTTTTTTTTAACAGTAACGCAAATAGTTACTTTCCCTGGTAACGAGTTACTTTTATTATAGAGTAATTCAGTTACTAACTCAGATACTTTTTGGAACAAGTAGTGAGTAACTATAACTAATTACTTTTTTAAAGTAACGTTCCCAACACTGTGTGGCACACAGCGATTGGAACAGTTCCTAAACGGTGTGCTGCGGTGCTAACTTGGCTAGAGGAAGTATCCAGGGACACAGACAGAAAAGAGACCTCGGCTTATCAGGAAAAGTGATACGTAATATGTCTAACCAAGTGTCAAACAGAACACGAAGGAGTTTCAGGGGATATTAAAGACCAAGAGAAAGGATGTGTGCAGCAGCCTCAGTCGAAAAACCACCATTATGTGCGCGGAAAAGCAAACTCAATGATTGTATTTTTTGTTTCTATTATTTCAGGTGTCATGCTGAGTTGCTTTTCATTGTGTGGTATTTGCGAATCCATCTGTGCACACTTTATTTGCATACGCTCAGACATAAAGTCAGAAAGAGTGCACTTTAATGAGGACAGAAGGAAACATTATGCAAAACACGCGCGCACACACACACGCACCCAAACATATGCTGTAGCATGCATCTTAAGTTGCCACTTACCTTGAGAGTAACAACCGGAGTTGATCCTTTTAGTGGGTTACTGTCAACAAAAAAAAAAAAAAAAGAGAGAGAGAGCGAGGTTGTCAATTATTCACACATGTCAAGCTTTGTTTTGTTTTATTTTTAAATCTATTAGCACTCCAGAGAACAAGGACACTACAAAATCACACTCTATTCGCATTTTCCATAAAGAAATATAATGAATCATTAATTTGGTTGTGTTGTAGGTGTCAAGGACGTTATATTTGATGTTAAAAGATGTTCAGTATTACTTAAAGTTATGCAAAAGCAAGATATAGATTCATTTTATCTCCTATAATTTAGCGAATTGTATGCAAACTTTTGAAATGTTAAAAACTTTTTGTGCGTTTTCATCGACTTTCTCCACCCAGAAATGTTTTGAGTCGCTCCGGTGGGAACTGATTACGCCACAGATCTGCAGAGCCAATCAAACAGTTTGGATGGTCGTATGAGTAACAGCGCCGCACATCATCTGAGCACTGTTGAAAGGAATTTGTTTACAATAGATGGGCTCTGACTGGTTGCATGACTCGTGACATGTCTAGGTTAAAATACGCCCCATAATGAAATCTAAATGGATTGTTAACACACTCATAGATTTAAGCCTGTCTACATGTGGTTTAGAATAAATTAGCTCGGCTACTTTGTGTTGCCAAAGGTGACGGTGTAGGCTCTGTTAAGCATTTCTGTAATAAAAAGAGCAGAAAAAGTACAGGGAGCGAACTGAACCAAGTAAACAAAACCTCACGGCACAAGAAGAAAAACTGTCGCCTTGACCATCTACGAGATAAAACTGGAGAAATGGCTTCAGGAATTATTTTGAAAATGGAAGTTGTAATTATTCCAGCAGTGGCCACATTTTATGCTGTATAAAGATAAAGCAATTTGTTCCATATGGTAAATACAGGCGATACAGCTGTTTATGGTTTTTGGGAAGAAGTGTCTCATGGGAAAAACATTTCTTCCCAAAAACCATTAACAGCTGATCAGTCATTTGAGTTAAATGCTGTGATCAGAATTTATTAACAAAAAGGTGCTTCTATCTTCCATTAGGTTTGTTTACTCCTTTCTAAAAACAAGCAAAACAACATTTATGCACAATTAGGGCTTTTTTTTAACTCTATACTTATAATTTGCAACAAAATGTAATGGATGAATTACAGCTAATGACAAAGAGACACGAGGATCCATTTGAAACTAATTCTGTTTCCAGCAGTCATTGCTCCTTGCTGCACCTATGACAGTTTGTCAACACTACAAGCACACACTGCACAGAAACATGACTATACCTTACTTAATTAGCATTTATAATGGTCCTGAAGGACACGGGAGATGACTCTCACCGTACACTTGAGGCGTGAGCCAGCACTTCATGCAGGTTCTTGACAGAAGCAGTGGATACGGGCATGGTTTGTGCATGTGCATGCATTACAGGACATAAACTTTCCTGTTGCATAAGACAATCAATAGTGTTATCCTCTCATGGTCCTAATTATTCTGTCCTATTATTCCTGCACTTAGACTTACAATCAGTTACTGCTCAAGTGTTAAATAAATGTAGGTTTAAAACGCCTGCGTTTACAGTGTGCAGGCATGTATATAAAAACCACACGCATGTAGCTGAAATCAATCCCCCTGAGTGGTCTCAACTGAACCTGGGGTCAAACTTTAAAGCTCCATACTCACATTCAATCTGCCCCGACATGAGCAAATAAACAAGCTCCAATTGAAGTGAATATTCACAAGGACAGCGCGAAAAGAGGAACCAGCAGAGTCCCTGGCGCTTTACGAGAAGAAACAAATAATTTACATCTAGGTCAGCACGGTGGCTCAATGCTGCGCCAACATGTGGAGGTTTTTAAGAAATTAACACAAATGCATATAAATAACAGAACCCAATTAGATAATACGAGGCACACAAAGCAGTCCATATTGAGACGGGTGAGTAAACATGTCCCAGAAAAAAATAAAATACTAAGAACAAGGCAGAGCTGAGAAGCCAGGTCCTGATTGTTTTAGAAAACCAGAACGTTTTAGCTGCAGTAAGATGTTTAACAGAGAGACACCTGAAAGTTAACAGACACGACCAGTTTACTCTGCAAAACAAAAAACGAGAAACAACTAGGACTAAGCCTATGAATGGGATGAAACCAAAGAGTCACACAAAAGAACATGAGCAAGCACGATTCACAAGGACAATATTACAATATGGTGAATGATCAGAACCTCATCTGTCTGTATCTGGTCTTGCGTTTGCATATGGGTGGGAGTAATTCATTACTACTTAGTTTAGCAGGGTTTTTTTTAGTGATTTATCAAGGAAAGGGTCATCACAGTCTGTTTTTGTGTTTATTTACATGATATACGTAATAACCATTGAACTGACTCGGGGAGACATAATACAGAAATTTAGTGATGGGGATTAAAAATTCCTTTAATGAGACAGAAGGCACATCTGAGATGACAGTATACGGTATATCCAGTCACATCTGCTGTCGCAACAGACTGAGCCTTTGGTGAGAGAATGAGGCAGTGGTGTGTGTGCACTTGTTGTGAGTTACATGTGTTTACATGGTGGCGTTGTGAGGTTCCAAACTTGCATAAATCGTTAAACCTAGGCCACGGTAAGATTAGATTTGGGTATGGTGTTGGGGTAAATTAAAGAATGTCCTCTGAAGTGACGGAAACAACCCTACAAGTGTGTGACTTCAATTCATCACTTCATTAATTCCTGAGGGCATCCAACAGCTCGGGCGAGCGAGTGGCAGAGCGAGAGAGGGAGATGAGAGGATTGCGTGGGAGGTGAGACAAAAAGACAAAAATCAACGAAAGAGGGGAAGATAATTGGTTGATTTTCACAACAGTTCAGTCCCCGATAACAGAGAAACACAGCGACATGCCTTCATCAAAGGACTGTAAACGGGCCCTCTTCTGGCTCATCACCAGCCTTCAAATCTGGCACCAGAAGTAGACAGCAGCTGCTGCATGTGCCACACTTAACACATGTACACAGCGTGTTTGATAGCTGCCAAAAATCGGAGCAGAGCGCAGCCCTGCTCTCATCTTTATCAGAAGAGAAGGGACACTGAAGAGGAACCAGGAAGCTCATGAATAACACAATCACCTTCACACGCAGAAATCTGTTACCACGGTCAACAGACTGACACGGGTCTACAGTCGTGTAATCCATCAAATCCGATGCAGACTTTACTACAGTTTCATTATGAACGTGCAAATTTTGCTAGCAATTAGCTGAAATGATTGGACAAAGACACAATTAAAAAAATAAAAAAATAAAAAAATCCCACTTCATTTCAATGTTTTCATAATAGATTCGTTTGAAAGTACTGAATTATCCAATTTGCATTTAATTATGCGAAATCTAAATTCAATCTACTGGATCGGAATTAGTCATCAGACATGAGCTCAGACTGTTCCAGCTCAAATGAGAAACGTTACATAAGTTTACTCTCTGTGGAGGACGGATTCATCACCCTCGATCCCCAGATCATTCACATACAAGTGCACTAGCACGGGGCTATAATTACCAATTCTGGGATGCAAATGATTGTAAATGATACAACTTTTGAATCAAACCATATGCGATGAGTAGATTGTTTTTCCCCATCAAAAAATAAGCTCATTACTGATTTCACACATATTGATCGTGCAGTCTTTTGTATGATTACTTAAACATGATAAAATGTGAAACTACAGATTTGCTTAAACCATTTTCACGTCATTTCCACACTTTTTCAACACGCTAAATGTAATAAATTCCTAGATTGTGGTTCTTTTAAAAGAAAAATAACATTTTGAGAAAACTGGCAGCAGCCCTTTCCTCAGTGTTTCAGTTGCTTTTAAATATTTTTCGTTTCTCTTACTCGTTTCCCACCCCTTCTCTCTCCCACTAAAGTGACACGGTGTGGCCGAAATGTCACAGGAGCTGAAAGTATTGCACTATGCATATTTCCCAGGCCAGCTGCAGACGACAAACTTCTCAGCTATTTGTCCTCATTACAGAACAGCCTCCAACTGCCCACCTTAATTCCCCTGCCCGTCCCTCAGGGGGCTTTTTTCCCCCCACCCCTGCCTTGGCATGAGTCATTTTTACGACCAACACTTTGGCTCCTGTCGGCCGGACCTGTCTCTGCCTTAAAGCCAGCTAGGCAAGTAAATCTGCAGCTTTAATTAAAATAGCTTCTTTTGTAGCCCTTTCGATCCCTCCGTCCTCTTATCCCTGTCGACGTTAACGGTGCTGGGATCTTCCCTCTGCGGAGCTGATTCAAAAGAGCCGGCCCTTGGAATAATGAAGGTGTGTTGTTCTACTTTATGGCGCGTTAGCAAGAAATAAGGCACATCGCATTCAGTCTCTGCCTGTTCTTTGCTTTGACTGGACTTTCGGAGTGAAAACTTAATTGGAAAGGTCAGGGACGGAGGTTCCGCCAATGAGCAGACGTTGCATACATTAAAAATATGCCACTTAAATCAATGAGCAAAATGCTGGAGTATGGGGAACTTTTAAATTATAATAAGCTTCTCAGTAGGGCTGCAGCTATCGATTCTTTTTGTAATCGATTAATCTAGCACTTTATCGATCGATTAATCGATTAATCGGATATTTTTTTTTTACGTTTTTAAACAACCAAAACAAATAATGCATAACAAAAATTATGTGGCTGTAAAATGATCAAGCATTTGCCTTTTATTTCTCAAAAAAACAGAGAACTCCAACTCCAACATTTGGCTCCAAAACTAAGCCCATTTATTGCAATTTAATACATAATTTCTGGGGTGAGCCTATTTGCTATGATAACCTAGCAACCTGTGTGTTTGTGAACACGTCCTGTGCGTGAGGAACAGCACAGCACGTGCCCCCCCCCCCCCTCTTAAATATAATACTATAATAATAATAATATATATGGGAGTATTTGGCCGCTATTCGAGGAGAATTTAGTAACGTCAATGATTCTGATAAGCTCAGGCCGGTCGCGTTCGCCTCGCGGCCGCTCAATTTGTGATCCGCTGCGTAAATCCTTCGGCCGGCCGACCGGGAAAGGTCCCGGTCGTCCCGATTGCCACTCCGCCCCTGGGCTATACTGTCTTGCAATTGAACGTGAATAAGTTTACTTAAAAACATCAAAGCTAAACATCATATCTAGTCAAACCGCATCATCACATCGCTACAAATACAGTATGCAATTAAAATCAGCGAACATCATTTAGGTTACGTTACCATGTTTCAGCGACGCTTGGTGAAACAGCATGTGGATGTTTTCTGTTTAGATGCTGGCTCATTGAGCTTGTACTGCTGTGGTACGCCAGGTCTACTTTGCAGTATACACAATGTATCACGCGCTAGTGGTGTGCTTCGCATAGGTGCTTCCAAAACAACGGTCCGTGTGGAACAATCAGATCCCTGCGCGTATAGTGCGCGTCATAGGAATTTAACGAGGCTTCGAGGCAGAGTTTTTGCCTCGAGCAATTTTTGTAATCGAGTTAATCGAGTAACTCGACGAATCGTTTCAGCCCTACTTCTCAGTGAGCGGAGTGGCAACTATCAGCCTCGTCTTTTCTTTCAAGGTCAGTCTTTCTTGAGAAAAAATAATGACTTGTAAAGCCGAATCAATGAGGCTCATTCAAGACGTTTTCCTGCAGTATTGTTCGGGGACTAACTTTGGGGCCATTGATTAGCTGATTTATAGTGTGCATCTGTTATGGGCTTACAGTGAATATAGATCTGCTCATTAAGAGAGGAGAAGAGAGGAGAGGAGAGGAGAGGAGAAGAGAGGAGAGGAGAGACCTTTGACCTTTCTTTTATTGGTCCAATTTTAGTCCAAATTCTGTCCCAACAAAAAATTATCCAACCAGACATTCCTGCCTAAACCGCTGCTGCAGTAAAGAGAAGAGTGGAGTGAGCCAGAGATGTTGAAGCAGCGACTTACTTCTATAATCTATATGGGACACATGAGAAGAGAAGAGATGGGTTATCAAAAAAAAAACAACAACAATCGACTAAATAATCAATTGATCAATCAATTGAAAAAATAATCGTTTGCTGCAGCCCTGCACCAAATACGCCGGAAAAGCTGACAGCAGGAATTTCATTCAGGTGTGTGCACAAGCATTGCTGTGAGAAACGGAAGAATGTCTTATAAGGGCAGGCACTGGATTGTTGCCACTATTGTGCTGCAAATGCCACGGTTGGAACTGCAGGTGATGTGACGGACATGCTGACAAAAATAAGAAAAAAAAAATCACTGCAATAGGAATGGGTGTAGGATTATCAATACAATTTTCAAACAAACCACTGGGTCCACAAAAACATGAGCTCTCAAGAAGTCCCATCAGTAAAAGGTTTATTTATGCATACATGAATACATCAATGTGTGTGTGTCTATATCTATATTGTCCATATGGTTCCATATAGCAGAAAACTTCCAAGTAGATTCCTCTGACATATGCGCCCAGCCCGCAGCCTACAACTACTGATTGCGCCACTCCATTTACAGTCCTCCGTTCTCTCTTCATCTGCACTTTTCTCTCCTCTCTTGGCTCTACTTGCCTCTCCTCTCATTTTCCTGGTTTTTTTCTCCTCGTCTTTTTTCCATTTATAAAACAGCCCTCCCTCCCTCGTCCTTTCTTTCTTTCCTTCTTTCTCCTTTCTTATCTTCACCCCTAAAGGGCTTCTCTGTCTCCTAACCAGCTGAAGCAATGCTTCCACTGGTCCGCGCCTGGCCCCTATTACCGGAGCATGACAAGGCGCTGCAGTGTCGACTTGTCAGCCTAATAAACATCCTTTATGGCACCCGCCTGGGTGTGTTTTGAGGGGAGTCAGCCAGCCACCAAGCAGTGGACCATTGATTTCATGGATGGCAGACAGTACTTACACTTCCACCCGTCTATTACGCAGTGGACAGGGTGCAATTGTTTTGCCATGCAAAGCCATACTTATGACACTCATACTGCTAGGGGCGTTGAGTTTCAAACAAGGCTTTAGAGAGAAGCTAAAAGACAGAATTAGAGAAATCTCTGACATAGGTCAAGTACGGCAGCACTCAGGGCAGAAGTACATTTAATCATAGATGTCTTTTTAAAACCTTTACATAAGACATTTCGTAACCTTTGTTTTGGAGGTCCAAGCCAATAAGGCTTTCATATTTTCTCTTTCCTTTCAGGGTACTTCCTTCTTCGTCTTGGTGAGAAATGTCAGGGGTCACACGGCAGCTGAATAAGCCTTTCAGTCACTTACAATAGTAATCACACTTTTCTTTTCTCTTCAGCCCTCCTGAATAGCTGACAACATTAACTGTTCCCGGACTAACCCGAGAGGGACAAAAGGAGAAGATAGAAGTGCATGATGGAAGACCACCACCTTTCAAAACAGCCGGACCACGAGTTCAGCACCACGGACAGCAACTTTGCTCGACTACCAAGTATGGAGCAGAACTGGAGGCGGTGAGCCAAAAGGAAAACGTGTCTCTTTAACCTTTGTCCACCAACAAGTTATAAATATTAATAACAGGTGGGCAGGCAGATATGTCTCCTTAGCAAGCAAGCAGCATAGACTGAAAGTTAATTAATATCAAAAGTGTCTGTGGAAAACTATAAAATATTCATCTAATATTCCACATAGCACAGACCGGAGATGTGCTGTTGTGCTTCTGGCGCGGTGAATGATTATGTGGGCGTTCCCAGTATTTATAATAGATGTGAAACCCTTTGTAAAGTACTTGGTCTTTATTTTATTGTTATTGTTTCTAATAGCAAAAGAAATCTGTCAGCTAAAAGCTTAATGCACCACGGGGTCAGGGCCTGGTTTTATGGAACGTGATTATTGATCTATGATCAGTGACAAACAGGTCACCTTGGTCACATGTTGTAAAAACTTGAGTGACAAAAATGATTTTATACCACCTCTATCTTAGAGCCTGTTTGATATATAGTATATAACTCCTGAAGAAAGGCTATTAGGTGCAGTGAAAGCCACTCTGAATAATCGGCAGCCTACCAGGAACGAGTGGAGGTCACATTCAGACTAATGCACCTTTGATTGTGTTTGCTATCTTCTGAACTGGCCGTCTGTCAGGATACAAAGATCCTGAAAGAAATCTGCTTCACGGAGCTTGGTGAAGCAACAGCGCTAAGGCAGGAAGAACCTGCAAACCCGTAAAACTGTCAGAGCGACCTTCACTTACCCTCAGTATTGATGGTCCAATCATATGGAGAATATGAATTAGCACCTTCAGGGATTTCTTAAAACGAGGCATAATTCTTGGACATGTCTAAAGAGAGGAGAATCAATCATGCTGTGACTTTATGGCATCACCCAGAGAGCCGGAGAAGACGAATTACAAAAACATGTTTTCCTCACTCCTTCCAACTGCATAAGATGCGTTTGTGGACAGAATAGTGATTAGATCATTGACTTTACCGACTGAACAAACCCTGAACACAAACAAACCAAATAGGTCTTTGTCTGAGTGATTTTTTTTCCCTCTTGCTGACAACTAGAACAAATCGTATGATTTGTACACAGAAAACATTCCAGGATATAAATTTTTATACCGGATTGCTGGTCAGCCTTTCAAGCATTTATCCTACATATCCGGGGATCTGATAATAATCTGGGCTTCCCTGAGAACAACAAAAGAACAGTGTCTCACGTCCACATTACAGCTCTGGGTTTAAACCCCAAAACGACACTATGCAGAATCTAACTCTTTATTCTATGTAGTTCTGTGTGTGCAAAACAGCGGAAATGCCACACAAATTTCTTTTAACATCTCACATAGTCCATTTCCATATTCCTGGAACTTAAGAACACCCAAACCAGCAACTTTTACTTTTGGAGAAGGTAGAAAAGATGCAATAGGTGCAAATACAAAAAGACCAAAAACAGACAGAGCAAATCTGTGAGGTGTAAAGAAGGAGAATTCGGAGATACTCAAGACATTACTCTTTTGTTGCCCTTTAAGATTAGCATCACACTAATATGTACACAAACCTGTCTTAATGCACGTTTCTTCTTCTTTTATTTTATTTTTTTATCTACTGGGACACGTGGCTCCGGACGGCTGGATTTTATCTGATTAAACAAATAAATTATGAAACACTTATTTAATTACGCAATCTCAAGAATAAAAGTCAAAGAGCAATAAAAGTAAAATCTGAATATGTTATCACTACAAAGTCATTTCGCATTACATTATCTGTCCCGCGCTGGAAGAAAAGCATTACAAAACCACTGCCAGTGGCTGCTCTGCTCTCTCTTCCTCTTTGTTCGCCTTCTCTATTCATCGTCTTTAGCTTTTCCACTATAAATAGACGTCAGTGTCCATTACCGTTTCTGGACTCCTAAAAGACCCTGTTGTACTTTCCGAGCTCTTTGTGGCCATCTCTACCTTTGCTTTCAGACACCGGGCAGAAGATACACACTGTGATGTTTTTATCATTGCATTACTCGGAGCTTTCTGCGCGGAGGCCGGCGTCACAAACGAATGAAAGAAATACCACTTTCTTTGGAAAAACGGTGGACGGTAATGTACACCGAGCCTTTTACACGTAATGGGGTAAAACATGCAAAGCCACCATTATGTTTATGTAAGATTTTTGCGAAAGTCAATGAGCAAGAACGGTAAGTGGATCTGTCTTTGTTGGTGGTTAAAGGGTGCTGCATCTGGTATTAGAATTATCAGTTCATCAAAACAAACCGGAATTAACTTTTATCTTAAGATTTCTTATAAAAAAATACAACATGCATCAACAATGTTAAAATTTTCTGACCTGCCCGTCTAACAACCGGATGTTGATGCGTTTGATAATACCAGAGCATTAAGAGGAAAAAAAATAAGTGAAGAACTGCGAGTTCACTGGTTCGTCCCCTCTGTGTCTACGGCTGATGTGCCTTGAGCAAGCAGCTAAATCCTTCTCCCTCCTCGCATGGCTGCCCAGTGCTCCAAGCGTATACTCACAGGCATAACATTATGACCACTGACAGGAGAAGTAAATAACACTGACCATTTTGTGACGATACAATGTTCTGCTGGGAAACTCCTGGACCTGGCATTCATGTGGATGTTACTTAGACATGTACCACCCACCTAGACCAGACCACGCACCCCCACCCCATAGCAATGACACTCCTTGATGGCAGCAGGCATCCCCAGCAGGATGCAGCCTGACGCAGGCACACACACGGTTCAGGAACAACTCAAAATACATGAAAAACAGCACAAGGTGTTGACCTGGCCTCCAAATTCACTAGATCCCAAACTCATCAAGTATCTGTGGGATGCACTGGAACAAGCCTGATCCACAGAGGCATTAGGCAGGTAGTCATAATGTTATGCCTTATTGGAGTTTACTAGAAGGCTATGCTGATTTTCACAACTGCTGCCATCAAGGAGTGTCATTGCTATGGTGTGGGGGTGTCTGGTCTGGTCTAGGTGGGTGGTACATGTCTAAGTAACATCCACATGAATGCCAGGTCCAAAAGTTTCTCAACAGAACACTGAATTGTCACAAGATGGTCAATGTTATTTACTTCTCCTGTCAGTGGTTTTAATGTTGTGGCTGATTGGTGACTATAACAAAGCTGCACTTAATTCCCCTTCACGATGTCCAATTTATGTTGAAAACTATTAACAAAGCTATTAAACTGTGTTGAATTAAACATCAAAGCGTTTATGTTGTTCAGCCTAGCCTGTGACTAAAGTGGGGTTGTCAAAATAATAGAAACATCAATTCATTCATTTATACATTCAACAACACTTAAAACCACAGCCTCCAAAACGACAACAACGTAACTGAATCCTCAGCGCTCTCATTTTAAATAAACGCTAAATACCTTAATTTTCATGAAGATAAGATTTAGTGCAGGACTGTTGTATTAGCGTACATCTATTTTCACCAGTGTACATAATGAAGTGGCGTATATTAAGACCTGTTTGGATCGTATGTGTTTGTTTTTTTTTTCAGAGTGGCAGCGCAAAAGGATATTTTCTTTTTTTGCAGCATTATGTTGGCAAGCGATGAGTCTGCGTGGCACGGTCCGACTCCAAACCATTTGATTCATCTCCTGCACAAAGAGGGTCTCTTCGTGACTCATGAAATGAGCTCTGATGTTCTAATATTAAAGAAAAAGATGGGCCATGGCAACAATGGACTTCCATTATAGTGTCTGGGAGAAAAAGGAGAAGTGCGGGATTGAAAAGCCCGAATCTCTTTGTAAGCTGCAGAGTGTGCTCCTCATCTAACGGAATAGTTATAAATATGTTGATGCATTATCTGTGATGAGAAGGAACATGAGCGGAATATAAACAGGTAGATAAAGCGTGGATGTCAGCAAATCAAGCAAACGCATTACTTGTCGTGACACGAGCGGGGGAGCAGTGAGAAAATCTTAATGAATAATGATCACGTAAATGCTTTGTGTACAGTAAATGCGTGTTTCGACGGTGCCGTCAGTGTCCGCAGCTGAGTGTGACAGCTTGGTAATCACAGTGACAGGGACAGGATATTGAATTTACATGAAACGCACACAAACGACACATTTATCCATCCAGTGTGCCAGCGGCCGCACTCATGTATTAAATAAATGTCTCACACAGAGACACGCGCGCACACACAAACACACACAACGCAATGCGAATTCCCACTGAGCCCGCCGTGAGTGCAGAGGTGCTTGCTCGCTCATCAACTCGGAGCTGAAACACAGAATTGCTGTCAAGAAAAGGCAGAGTGAAGTGAGGGGGGGGGCATCACCCGAATGCCGGACGGGTTTCTATCGTTGCTGACGGATCCACGGCAACGCGGCAGCAACTGGGGAGCTCGGTTATGTAAAATAAGAAGACAAAAATCTCATTTTCGTCCACGTCTTTTGTGAGCATCGGATGCGGAGGTGTGAAGTGCTTCTCGGTGAGATCTCCCATCAGAGCCCACAACCTCTGTCAGGTCCTCTGTCAGAGTGGTCCTCACTGCTGATTAAAGTCTTCTCTCACCTGTCTTCACTCAGATAACTAACTAAAAAACTGATTTTTTTTCCTTTTGTTGAAGGTTTCTGTGGTCTTGTTTAATGTAATCACTTATACAGGTTTTTTTTTTTATTGTATATCCCCCTAAATCAGCTTCAAATATTCCTAATTCTGGCCAAATCAGTGGTAAAATAAGAGCAAGCAGATTTAAATTATATATTAAAGCTTAAACATTTCAAAGCTTCATAAATCTAATCCATTCAAAAGTTTTAGAAACAAAAGAAAAGGATGCACACCGAAGGTCAGTGCAGATGTTATTTCCATAAAACAAATCCTTTCATCGGATTACACATTTCCATGAACTCATTCGTCAAAAATCTGTCAAACAGATGTTTAAAGAGTTTGGTTTTCTCTTCTACAAAGACTGAACCATCACTGACCAGCAATCCATCATCCAGTCAGTTGTTTTAAAAAGAAAAAAAGAAACAGTCCCAGATGTATATTCAGTTTTAATTGACAGAAGCTTGATGAATGGCTCTTTTGATTTTGTTAAACTAGTTTCATTGACTGAACTGTAGATGTATTGATTAAGAAGATGATTAAAGAGCACGGGGGTTTAATCACGTTGAGATTAATTTCTGAAGGCAAGAACTACAGATACGCTGAAATATTAGCCCCCCTATCTTATAACCCTTTCAGTCATTTATGAGGAAAAATTTGCTTCTCCGTCCGCTTAATATTACAATTATGGTAAACAAGGACTTAAAAGGTTCGGCTTGTGCAATCAGTCATTTTGTCAGAGAAAGTGGCGAGATTCAATTTTAATCAAAGGCTCGATTTTTCATTTTGGTGCCATGCGCTTCATATCCTGTTCAGCTCTGGAGGCCAGAACTTAGATGACCCGAACCTGAAGCTGTAACACTGCCAATGTTTAAGGAGATCTCTCTGCTGACATGCTGACAGCAGGTCCTTTTTTTCATCTGATAGAGACGGTAATTCTGGCTGAGAGCAAAGTGTTACAAAGTGATGACGTTTCCTTCAAATCACCGTCAAACTGCAGCAAGAGTTTTATTTTTCTATTACATAGAACCGCACTAGAAAATTGTTTGATACAAGCTCATCCTGGTCGCAAAACCGGACCCAGTGCATTCATTTACACCACCCATGCTTTCACATGATTCACACTGCGTTATTTCAGAAGCCTCGTCAAATCACCCACAATTATCCGCGGCTCAAACATCAAGGGGAAACAGTGCAGAGCAATGCTGACTGCAGCCACACGTGGTTCCACCGAGAGCGACAGAAGATCAATGACTGATTTTTTTTTTTGTTTTGTTTTTTGTCCTCCAGCCAGAGGAAGAAATGATCTATGCAGATCTCATTAGGCACCTATGATGACAGACGTACGGCCAAATGATTAATGGCCCGCTGGAGAAACAGGACAATTATTGATGTGACCTTTAGGGAGGCCTCTGCTCAGGAGCGAACAGACTGACACGTCTTCCACTAAAAGGATCCACTTTGACATTTCCATCCTTTTCACTTCCACCTCTACCTCTTTTCTGTCTGTCTTTAAAGTATACCACCGATCCCACGACGCGTTACTGTCTGCCCTGGTCAGTTCTTGCGTGTGAGAGTAAAGAATAAGCAGCGAAAAGAGACTTTGCGCAGGGACGGGTATTATCCTGGCTGTCATACAATATTCTGTCAGTATTAATCTGTACTTATAATGTCCATAAAAGTGTTTTAATGGAATCACGGTTGAATAGTCATCTGCCAATTGGATTTTATGGGCACTTCCTTCTTTTGTGGGGAGGGGGTGGGGGTGAAAGTCAATAACAGTAGACTGTGTCATCTTAGATGATGAGGTTTTAATGATGGGGAGCCATCCAGTCACCTTTCCATAATCCCCAGAGATAAAGGACCACAGACGACGAGCAAGGACGGTGAAGGAATTAATTCAACATTTTGTGTGCGCGGCAGACGCAGCGAAGTGTGGGCAGGTGACGCAGATAAGAAGTCGAAAAGAAAAGAAAGGAGGAGGGCTGTGTGAGGAGGAAGTAAAGGGAAGACGGGAGCGCACAAGGAGGCAATCTGAGAACTATCTTTTGTGTATTTTTCCATTATTTACAAGAAGGAATGGTACAAAAAGGCCACGGGGCAGTGAGGGAGGCATAATGGACGAGACAAAGAGGTGCAGCGGGTACGGGAGAATTTGGGGAAGGAGAAGGAGGAGAAGGGGTGAAAACAGAAATAAGCAGGGGAAAATGGCATACATGAACGAGGGGGGGGGAGACAGATGGCAGATAGGGGAGCCAAAAAAAACAGCCAAGATGACTAAATGCTAAGCAGCATAAATGAAGGAGGAGCGGTGGGTGTGAATATACACCGATCGGCACTGTTACAAGCACTCGCAAATAATTGGTTTAAACAGATGTTTGCATTTTGCCTCAGGTCCATGCTAACCTCCCTCCATTCTTTGCCTCCATTATCGATCGGAGCTGCTGCCCAGTTCACCTCGCTCACTCTGAACATCCTGACCTGCCAGGAACTCAAGCGCCGAGGTCGTCTGGCGATCAATGATCAAAACATACATACACAAAATTGATTTTGATACTGAATTCATTTATATTTTCCATGTTCTATACATAGGATGAAAAAACAATGTAATCACAAAGTCAGTGTTGAAAATGCATCTCAGTTTAAGGTCGCTTTCAAAGGACTGTTTCTGCATCATAGTTTCATCAAATCAATTGTTTTAATATTAATATTTAGTCATACCTGACTGCAGCAACTTTGCTGCAGAGCTTGTGATCATGCAGCACCGTTTAACAAGTGAGGAGGTATCAAGGTTACAGGGAAGAGGTCTCGAACAAGTAGGCTGTACGCGAGAGCATCAAAAGTACGGATCAATCTGTTCTTCACCTCTTGGCACTAGAAGTTAAAAAATTAATAATGTAGTGAAAGAAAGAATCGCATTAACGAAAATAAAGAAAGAGCCTTTGCCCCTCAAGAAGCAGGAGCATTGTCCAGAATCTAAACCAGGTTCAGAAAATAATTCAAACTAAGCATTAACACTGCTGCAAGTTAAGAGCAGTCCGGCTTTGAATATGCAACCTTTATAGATTATTCTTTATTTATCAACTATCAACATGGACTAAAACAAGTTAAGGATCAAACAGAGAGTCTTTTATAGACCATTAACTGCAAATGCAAAATGAGAATACCTAACATAATTGTTAACAAGTTTTTTAATTGATTTCCTGCCTCCCAGGCAGCCTGTGGTTTAATCTTATTTCAGTTTGTTATGCAAAACAACTTGCAGAGACTTGAACTGATTTGATCCAAGTTGAATTGCTATTGTCTGATCCTGCAGCTGTGGGCCAGGCTGAAGTCAAAGCTTCTGGTGAGGCTTTCAAGGACATCTAAAAGCGTTCACGAATCAGTGCGTCCACGGGTTCGTTCAAAACTCCAAGAATGAAGTGAATGTGGTTTTAGGGTTAGGTGTTCTGTAGAGCAGATTATTCTTGATTAAACACACAAAGCACTTTTTAAAGGTTGCTTTAAAAGGTGTTGGAATGCATATATGAAAACAAGATATCTGCTTCAATAAATAGACACCGTTATGTCCATTTATTAGAGGAGATATCTTGTACATGCTTTCCGTCATTTCTATATACCTTGAAATCTGCTATTATTTATATTGCATTGTATGTTTTATTTCTATGATGTTTTATGTATTGCTGTTCTATGTAAGGTGGCCTTGAGTGCTTAGAAAGGAGCCCACGAATAAAATGCATTATTATTAATATTATTATAGCCAAAACAACTAAATATATCTATTTAAAACATCTTAAATATCTGTTGAAAGAGTCTCTGCATACTAGAGGGTAAAAGTAAATTGTGACCTCGTGTTATTTTCGCAAATAAACAATGAAAAACTACCATGTTTTTCATAGTCAGTGCTAAATGAAAAGAAATACATCAAAATGAGAACTACATACAGATATTTATCACTTCTTTTCTCAGTGAATAAAAAAATGTATGAAGCGGTTCAAAACTCTAACTTTCAGCTGGATATATTCCATGTTGCTATTAGAAGAGATGAGTCCTACAAGTGCTGGTATTAATGACAGCGCTCCATCCAAAGCGTGGATAGATGTTCGATGTGTTAACACTGTCCGACAATTTGGTATCAGCTCTCAAACAAAGCCCAGACACAGATGTAGAGCAAATCGTCCTCTGAACGAGCTGCTGTTTTTCTGCAGCCGCAGCGGTGAAACTAGCACTGAAGCTAAACAGACAGACAGACAGAAGAGGGCACGGGTTTGCTAAAACATTAACTGGAGAGTCCATGTTTAGTATCACTGCAGAGCGCAGGGACTCGGACACTGAGCATTTCCTTAATCTCACGAGATGAGAGTAACACCCGTGTAACAGCAAATGTTGACTAGCTGGTATTCCTGGTTTATACGTGTCCAGGCGCTGTTGTCCTTAATAATTTACTCGACTTCCAGGTAACGTAAAAAAAGAAAAGAAAAATCTTTATTCCACAAGTGTCACTCAATTATCCATATAATTATGTGTCTTTCTAGGACAGGAATACCAGCTAGTCAACATCTGCTGTTACATTAGCAAGAAAACCGTGTGTCTACACCGCTAGTCCGGGGTTCTCTACTCAGGTCGTGTGTGGCTGCTGCCTCTTAAAGCTACAGTACCCCAGTCTTAAACTTAATAATCAATGACTATTAGACCAATATTTAAAATTCAAAAGTTACAATACAAAATGTATATTTAAATAACATAAGGAGAAATGAAAAAATCAGCAAGCTCATTCTTGCCTCATACAACCTGTAAACTTAATAACTGGACAGAAAGATGGCCGGAGTTTGAAAAGAATTAGATGATAAGAAAATTGTAAAGTGTAACTCTGATTTAACAGAGTCGTTTGACTAAAGTATGATTAAAACTAAATCAATATCAGGTACAAAGAAGGTGCCCCATACAGTACATATGCACATGAGAGCACACACAGGCAATTATTAATAAAACAGGAAGGAGTTAAGAAGAGTAAAAAGAGCTGGGTAACTACTTGCTTTTAGTGATTTGACTCTCCAGATGAAAGAGAGAAAAAAACATTTATAAACATCTTCAGTGGGCAAGAGCTCCATCTCAAAAAAGATTTGGAAAGGAAAGTAATGAGTTGTATGGCTTTATGAGGCTGGAGCTTTACGTAGAAGCCAGCCAATGTAAAGGCTAGTTGAAAAGAGGATGTTTGAATCAGCTCTCAATACTGGAAACCAATGCAAAGTCATCGGAAGTAGTGTGATATGACCTAACGTCTTATTGTCTGGTGAGGACATCCATCATAATGTTTGCTGCTTGCAGAGCAACAGTGATTTATTATAAGGCGGTTAACTTTACTTGAAGTGTATTTTTATTAAGCCATTCTCATGTCCAGTCACCCAGAGGCCATCGTATTTATTGACAAGCCATACGGGAGTGATACGTCTTAAACTTCAATATAATGGGAGGCCCGGGGCTTACTGGTGTGCTCTGTCGCCTCGGACGCACACCGTAATATTTCTGGCGTTGTAAAATTGAGTGCGGGTCCCAGCTGTGTAGCGTCAACATCTCTGTCTTTCCATCCATCTTGTCTCTTGTGCTCGTTCACCAATAAATAGAGATGCCACTGAAGCAATAGCACAACAAAGCACACGGGGCTCGGTTTCATCCGCTCACACCTCAAGTGTGTAGCATGATGCAGTACGGGCTTTCATTTTTTGAAATGGCTATTAGAGCAAGTGTTAGTGTAGATATGCTGTCAGGCCTTTGAAGAGAGCCCAGATGAATTCAGTCATGCTGGTTAGGTGTGTGCTCCCAGTAGTGTTTAATCAAAGTCTCACTATACGTCAATATTTCTTTGAGATTTTTTTTTTTCCCCTTTTATGTTTTTGTTTACATTTGTTATGTCTCTCTAACAGCGCAGGGCCTCTGGAGGTTAGGGCCTTTGTGAGAGAAAAATATCTGATCTTTTACCAAAGACAGGTAGCCAGCCAGAAAAAAAAAAAAGGATGTAAGGTGAGAAGTGCAGTGGAGAGATCCCTCCTCCACAAAATCCAATAAATCAGAGAAGCAAATGCAAGACAAACAACAAAAACATGCCAGCTCAGTCCATCCCCACAGATGATCAAGCACCCATCTAAAAAGAGAATTACACTGCTTTTTGTTCATTTAAGAACATTTATGCTAAGCCAGGCTGCTTGTGTTGTGCGTACAGATTCAGATGAAGATCATATATACTATTGCTGTACATCAATCGGGCAAAACATTATGACCACTTTCCTAATACTGTGTAGGTCTCCCCTGTGTATCCAACAACGTTGTGACTCATCAGAGAATGGACATGGGCCTTCTGAGGGTGTCCTGTGGTGTCTGGTGACAGAATCTTGTTAGTGGGGTCCATTGGGTTGAGGGGAGGGGTTTCTATGGATCAGGCTTGTTCCAGCACATCCCACAGATACTTGATCAGTTTAGGATCTAGTGAATTTGGAGGCCAGGTCAACACCTTGTGCTGTTTTTCATGTTTTTTTTAGTTGTTTCTAAACAGTTTTTGTGTGTGTGTCTGTGTCAGGCTGCATCCTGCTGGGAATGGCTGCTGCCATCAAGGAGTGTCATTGCTATGGGGTGGGTGTGCCTGGTCTGGTCTAGGTGGGTGGTACATGTCTAAGTAACATCCACACGAATGCAATAAGTTTCCCAGCAGAACATTGGATTGTCACAAGATGGTCAATGCTATTTACTTCCACGTGTCAGTGGTTTTAATGTTGTGGCTGATCACTGCATTTTGCTTTTGCATAAAGCGATTCGACTTAAGTGCTGGTTTAAACGATGGAAGGATGTGTGGGTGTGTGCTGATATGTACACTGTAGCGCTTCTTTAATGTTCTTTTTAATTACTCAAAATAACCAACAGTGATGAAACTAAGCATGTGTCTGTGCAGCTAAACGTTGATGCAAGAGGGTTCTTCATAAAGTTATATTAAGAAAAATACATGTGATTATTTATTAAAAGCATGACATGAGCACTCGCTGTCGAGTTCTACGCCATATGTGAGACTCATCCACTGACAAGAAATGTTGCTAAAAAGGACATTTTACACTATTTATGACTTCCATTATGTCTGTTGCACAACTACTAGGTGACAGGAATGTTTCTATCAAAAATAAAATCACAAACAAAGTTGCATGTTTTGTTTTCTTGTGGATGTCATGCTTGTGTAGGTAACGACACTAAGCCAGAATGCTGGACACTGATAATATGTGTTAAATACAGCCATATATGTCCATTCTTTGCTTCTTATGACGAGCTCCAGATAAAGACATTGAACACTGGGTCGATGGAGCTGATGAATGGCTCATCTTGCTCCTGTGAAAGGTCAGAGCTCTTATTATTTACAACACCGGATCTTTGTCACGGCTCGCTGACACTGACCTTGCACAAGTCCTATGTCCCCCCCGTCTGTCTCTTAACCATGTGTGTATGGGGGTTCATTTTCTCTATGCGCTTACGTCCTGCGGGTTCACAAACACTTTTTTATAAACATGTTCATATACACTTGCACACATGTGCACACACACACTAAAAACACAGTGGTTCTCAAGCAACCGGAGTGACCTTGGTCTAGATTAACAAAGGTCCTGGAGGAGCAGACCTCATTTATAAATCCTCTGGGAGATCCACTGTGTATTTTTGTTATTCTTCATGAACATATACTCTTATACTAGTCAGAAATTGTACAATTCAACATGAAAGAAAAGACCATAATGGACAAAAACATGTGAGAAAGGTCAAAACTAACTAAACAAATGAAAATGAATGAACCTAATTAGAGTATGAATTCAAGATCATTACAATTAGGGACAGAAATTGGTCAAACAGCTACTCTTCTTCCCAAGATAACTGAATATTAATTGTTCAGTTGCACGTCACGTCAGTGGGATAAATGCAAACATTTTAAATAACTCTTAAGGCCTTAAAAGAGAGTGTACGGCCATAATATCTGTGAGGGAAGCATGGTTGCTCATGTTGTGCATGCTGCTAAAAGACTCAAAGACTCAAAGACTCAACAAACTTTGTATGAAATATATTTAAGCACACCTAGCGGTGCATTATTGTGCTTTTTGAGTAAAAGCACAAGAGATCAATAAAGACAGAACTCATCTTTTTAAGATTGTGTCAACAGCACCAAGACAAAAGGTGAAAGTGGGAAAAGTTTTTATACCAAGTATTTCCAGGATGTCTGCTACCTCACAACAACCACAGGGTACCTGTTATTCTCCACTGCATTAACATTTCATGAATGAGCCTGTAGGTAGTTTCTATAAAGTGGCACCCAAAAATCAGCCTTTATGCAAAGATGAAATTATACATCAGCCCCCGTTGTATGAAAAGACAGCTCCAAATACCACTTTAAAACAATTTTCAAAGAAGTTAAACGCCAGAAAAGCTTTCCTTCCCATCACCTTACATC
Organism: Chelon labrosus; assembly: GCF_963514085.1. Taxonomy (NCBI): domain Eukaryota; kingdom Metazoa; phylum Chordata; class Actinopteri; order Mugiliformes; family Mugilidae; genus Chelon; species Chelon labrosus. The sequence goes on from NC_140342.1 coordinate 13,725,414, forward strand.
TCCTTCCTCGATTAAGTCTAATTCAGGACCAATAATGGCGGCAACATGGCGCCTTGGCTAAATTACTTTGGCTAGTTTATGAATACAAGGTATCAATCATCCACGCTGTTCCCATTTTATCTACTGCCACTGCCTTCTGGTGGTGATTCACGATAATGATAATTTTGGGATTTGTCTAATGATACTGCTGAGACAAGCGATCTTAGCAGACTGATGCCGCTCCCTGTCATTACGAAGAAGGCCGCCACAGTTCACATCGGCTGAATCTTTAATGTGAAAACCCTAGGTGATGTTTTGATTTGGGACAAAACATGTCCTTGATGAGTTATGCCCTGCAGAGGCACTCTTTGGATTTATGGGTCGCGTCCAGCTGCCTGCAACACTGAAAAATGGTAAATCAGCATATAAATGACTGCATTATTGAGAGTGCTAAGAAAAACATCAACCCACAAGTCCATTATATTAATTGGAATCGCCCTCGCCATGGCAGGCAATGGCTCCAGTCACGCACGGGTCGAGTGGTGATAAATGAAAGGCCAGAGTATGAATATAGCCTTGGCCAATGATATAGAAGAACATGTGAACAACTGAACCCTTTTGTTTATACTGACCTTGTAATTAATCAGGAGGCAGTTGGAAAATGTATGGGGTGGGGGGTTGAGGGGGTGTGAGGAGGATGGGGAAGTTGAGAGGAGGGATAAGAAAAGACTACACAGTAAAATCCTACCACAAACACATTCCTCTGTGCTTCCCAAATGATGTTGATAAAGAGGAGATATACCTCGGGGGATCAAGTGTTTATCTCTTTAAACCAAGGATGTGATGTGACGAACTGCATCTGTTTGTTTCCACACATACTGTAGGTGCCTGTGTTCTCCGGCTTAGTGCTAAAGATAGTGGCGTCAATTTCCCAAAAATGGTATCTTACCTGTCGTTGTAGTTTCAGGCAAAGAAAGAGATGTTTGATCAGTATTAAATGCAGTATCCGAATTTAAAAGTTTGAAAAATGTGTTCTCTGCATTTAACCCATTCACTTGAGCAGTGTAGAGGGGATTCAAACCACTGACCCTAGAGTCCCAAGTCCAATTTTCTAACTTTGTTATACTTTTTGTGACTCCACCATGCGCAAAAAGCTAATCATTCAACTGTAACACTATGTCTATTAAATTAGTAGTCAAACAACAGAAATAATCCAGTAGTTAGAGAAGAACTGCGAGTTCACTGGTTCGTCCCCTCTAAGTCTACGGCTGATGTGCCTTGAGCAAGCAGCTAAATCCTTCTCCCTCCTCGCATGGCTGCCCAGTGCTCCAAACGTACTCACAGGCATAACATTATGACCACTGACAGGAGAAGAAAATAACACTGACCATTTTGTGACAATACAATGTTCTGCTGGAAAACTCCTGGACCTGGAATTCATGTGAATGTTATTTAGACATGTAGCACCCACCTAGACCAGACCAGGCACCCCCAGCCCATAGGAATGACACTCCTTGATGGCAGCAGCCATCCCCAGCCTGCAGACACACAAAAATGGTTTGGGAACAACTCAAAAAAACATGAAGAATAGCACGAGGTGTTGACCTGGCCTCCAAATTCACTAGATCCCAAACTCATCAGGTATCTGTGGGACAAGCCTGATCCTCAGAGACACACAATATTAGGCAGGTAGTCATAATGTTATGCCTTATTGGTGTTTACTAGGAGACCACGCTGATTTTCACAACTGCTGCCATCGAGGAGTGTCATTGCTATGGGGTGGGGTCCATCGTGGGATCCTTCACGAGGCCCCTCCCCTCAACCCATAGGAGCCAAAGGCCCCCACTAACAACATTCTGTTGCCAGACACCACAGGATACCCTCAGAATATTAGGAAGGTGGTTTTAATGTTGTGGCAGATTAGTGTAAAGCTCATTTGATTTCCTTAAAATGTGTTCTCACTTACACTGTGCAATTTTAGGATGAATCTGTAGATACCATTCAACTCAGCAACCAATCATTTACAAGACGACATGAAACTGCAGAACAGACTGGACAGCACAACGTGGCAAACAGGCCATTTGTAAATCAAGATAAAGGCAAGGAAGGAAACCTTCCAGAGGTGCATCTTCAAAACAGAAGGATGGATGACACAAGCTGATGTCAAGCCTCCGCTCTCCTCCTGTTTACATCGAAGCAAGTTTCACTAAGCATGCAGTGCACAAACCGACATGCCTCAAATTGATACGGTACAGTCTGACACAGACTGAGACCGAGATTTCATTAGACACGTCTCACACAGTACGACATGAAATACGCTGACAGGTTTGTCGCTGTCACACAGTCTAAAGGTGCCTTTCTGAAGTTTGAGACCGTGTAGAATGGTTTAAGATGTTTCTGAGAGAGTCAGTGTAGCTGACACACAACAACAGGGAGGCGCACAAATGGAAAAATTGAAAACTCAGACTGCATTAATTCAATTAAAGATCAAAGACACCTGAGAACAGATAGACCCACTTGAAATATACCCACAAATACTTGGACCTAATCCAGAATGCAGTCCACCAGGACAGACTCAAATGGAAGGAAAACAAGCACTCCAAAAGCTAAGGAGACATAATTGCTTTAGAAAAAAATCTAGTTTTGGACAACAAATGCTACAGAACAACCTCAGTAAAACATGTTCACTAGTGCACCATGCAGTACCTAACCAGAATACACCTTCCTATAGTCACTCCTCAGTATATATAGATCTATATATGTTGGGCCTTAAGGTTGTCTATTGTGAATTTCCCATCTCGCATTTCATCACCTAACAAGGTGAAACATTAAAATATTCCTGCTTATCATCTGCATAGAAAACTATTTAATTTACTTTTGTAACCGTAATTTATAAAACATTGATGAGATGTTATACCATGACCTCAGTCTTGGAAAACAATGAAGAGAAAAGGAATAAATGATGAAGAAAAGATTTAAAAATAGAAACTTATTGCTCCTGCATTTTGACGCTTCCCAATTTTATAGCTGCTCTTAACCGGAGGCAGCAATTATTCAGAAGGGCACTGAAAGGAGAGAGAGATGCGGGTTTATTTAGCAAACACGGGAGATTTACTTCAGCGCGACAAAAAGCAGAAATATGGCACAGGTTTATAGAAGCCTCATAATTCAGCCATGAAAAAAGACATTTATGCACAATCTGATGCATTACAGGAATTTATAATCAGTGGAGCAACACTGGTCACTGAGGAATATGAGGCTTTCTGGGCGCAGTGCATTCCAACACAGATTTGATAAACGGTAATGCTCACAAAGCTGAGTTACTGTGTGAAGCACTTAAGTAAAATGTCACGCGCTGATTATAGAGAGGCATTCCTCACAGAGCTAATTGTCGCTCTGTTCCTCAGCTCACTCCTCCAGACGGTGCATTTACGCAGTACATTTCTCTCTGTTATGCAAACTGTGGAAATCTCTTCAAGTGGACGAATACATTCATCAGGTGTTAAGTCTGAATACTTGATTTTTCTCTGGAAAAGTGTTTGACTAATTTTGTTTATTTCATTCTTTTTAATACACCTCTCACATCTAGTTCTTGTTCTGAAACCAAGTGTGTTTCCCTCCAGGTTGTTTTACAGTGTATGTCCGTTTGGTTCTGGTGTGAACACAACAGGGGACTTTATTGCTGTGCCATGACGCTTTAAGCAGGACGTGACTGTGACAATAACAACACGGATACCTCAGAGAAGACAAGTGAGGAGCCCAGTGGGTCATTGCTCAGGATTAAACACTACTGACGGGGCCAATTTATATAGGCTACATGTATATGCAGCGCACAGTATTGATGAGCTCATGTGTTTATGTTCAGTTCTGTTGTATTCTATTGTTGTATTTCAAAAATTAGTTGACATAGTGGCTGTGGTTGTAGAGACGTTTTTTTCCATGATGTCAGTGAATGCACCATGCCAGAGACCGAAGTTATGGTAGAGCTGAGAGTTTGCAGAGCCAGAGCTGCATATTAGAAGTGTCAGACGGATGGCGTTTGTGGTGTTGACATGAGCTACGGCCGACAGTAGCCCGTGTTCATTGTTGCTTCTTCTGATCTTCTTCTGCAAATTCCCGCAGGGCCAGATTGGACCGTATGGTGGGTCCGCATGTTTAGCACCCCTGGCCTAGATGTTCAAACTGAACATGTTGTTCATATACAAGTCAATGGTAAGTGAACCACATGATAGGAATAAATGCCAGTGCCCAGACACACTGCTGGTGTTCAATATTCAATTCGATTACTTCCTGAAATCCCAATTTCTTGCAAAATTATGGCCAATCACGAACAGTTTTTAACCGAAGTCTTGAGGGCGTGTCAGAACTTTGTCTCAATTGCCCTGTGAACACAAACTAAACCCACGGTCCCGGCTTAAGCAAAAAGGTGACAGAGCCTTTTCTGTTGCTGGCCCCCAGCTGTGGAATCAACTGCCACTTGACATCAGAAATGCCCCCTCAATAACTCTTTTCAAATCCAGGCTTAAAACACACCTTTTTACATTGGCCTTCCCTGTGCTTTAATTGTCTTACCCTGTTATGTCTGTAATGAAGTGTTGTCTGCTGATGTCATCTCAGCCTAAATCACTGTTCTGTATATGTATATATTTACTTACCTATTCTTTTTTATCCTATTTTATTATTTTTAGCTTATGCACTATGTACAGCACTTTGGACAGTGTGAGCTGTGGTTAAATGTGCTCTATAAATAAACTTTACTTACTTACTTACTTACTAAGGTATGAAAGCATCCTAAGTAAGAAAATACTTATAATTATTTAGACATTTTACATAAATGTATGTCTTTCAGACCTATATTTCCTACAATACAAACCCCTTCATTTTAAAGTTACATTTCTAAGGGTTTTTATAACTTACCAACATTGTTTATGTTTGACATGAAATCCATCTTTATGAAACAAACAACAATAATAACAGAGCTCACTTGCCCTGAGGTTTTGCTGATTTGGTGACAATGAGAGCTTAATTCATTGACAACTATCAAGGCCCTCACTCCAGTGGCTCAGTGAGCTGAAGTCCACCATCTCAAAGAATGAAACTGTCTCTGGTTAAAATGAGACCAAATTGCACATTTGAATTTGCTCAACCTGAAGTTTACAGGTTAATTAGCACATTTTTTTTATTTAGCGTCCACCAACCAAACACTCCTCAGCTACATACTCTAAACTCACCTGCATGTGCCTTTACAGGTATTCAAATTAAAATCACAACTTGTCTCGAATAGGCACCCTGAGATCAAGGTCCGTCCAGCTGCATGTGTCTATTTTTGAAAGTGTCTGTACCCATGCACCTTTGTTAGTATATGTGTGAGTCTGTGTGTTGTTCACTCTAGCCAGCTAGAGTAATGGAGCAGCCCCATCTGGACCTAACACATGGGCCAGACTGCTCGACCTGTCAGGGGATGAATGTGCGCCTGAGACTGTGTGAGTGTGTATGTGTGTGTGTTTGAACTAGAGACACAGGCCCTGAGTGGTCAGCCAGGAGGAGAGGCTGAAAACCTGCACCTGTTACAGCTTCCAAGATAGCCCGGAGAGAGAGATTGGGGAAAAAAAGGAGTGACACAGTGGAGAGGAAAGGGGTGGCGAGACAGATAAATAGAGAAAAAGGTGGAGACAGTTGCAGCCAAATGAATCGCAAGAGGGAGACGGAGGAGGTATGTGTTAGCAGAGATGGGTTTGTTTGCCAGTCTGCGTAGTTGCCTCCATCTCTCTGTTGTGTGCTTTGTGGATCACAACAACATGATCAAGGCCTAACTTTATTATGGTGGCAGCTTTTGGCTGTAGTTGAAAAGGCTGATCAATTTGGCTTCTCCCTCCGACGTAGCCCTGCCATGCTGCCCATGACTCCGCAAAACATTCAGCTGCTTGGCAGCACAGAAGGGGCTGGCAGGCATGGAAAGAAACGGATTGTAGCGTTGCAAAATAAGGACTGTAGCCCAATGAACGAGCTCGTTTTCTGCCCCTTCGCACCATCTCATCTGCACTGGCACAGAGTAACATAGAAAAAATGATCACTAACATCTCTTTGTAATATTCACAAATTCATAGAATGGAGACTATAAAACAGGAGGTGGACTAAATAATCACGACTGTGCCAATTATGATTAAAATGTAAATGTCTCTTCACAGTATAAGTTATCTCTGCACATTTGTGAGTGCGGGCTTATTTCTGCACACAGAGCTGCACAGCTCATAATACCAGGATGGATAGAGAGTATCCAGCTCATTTCTCATACCAGAAGCAAAGCAGCTGAAAAAAAAAAAAAATAGCCAGGTGGCAACACCAGTTTAATAGATTTTACAGCCGTTAAAATAAAGCTCCCTGTTAAATGTTGCTTGCACATTAGAGTGATTCACTCTCTATTCCAAAGCCAAACATACGTACTTTATCACCTGCAACAAACACCAACTGAACTTAGTGTGACAAAGCTCCAGGCTCAAAGATGTGCCCACATTTTCCATTGCTAAAAGGTAATAAAACTCCTCACACACACACACACACACACACACACACTCTTGACTTACACATTCACACATTCTTTTTTCGGCTCCCCTCATCACATCCAACAGCCCCCTCGGGCAGGCTGACAAAATGGAAGTGCTCAGGTGGAATGATTTACCTGTTCAACAGGATGATAGGGTTTTGAGAGGTGCCATTTTTTACTGGGGGTTGACACCATCGCCCAAAAAGTCATAAAGAGACAGGACACCATCCAGATAGCAAACATAGCTCATTTCTACGACTGCATCCTGTTCTACTTCAATGGTTTTTTCTAACCTTGTAGACTTAAATGTGTGTCATAAATACACGGGTAATTCCAGGCTAACACTGCCACAGCCGACAGGGATACGTACTATAACTTAATGGTGCTTTCTTTGATTGCTTTACTGTGTAAGGAAGAAAAGACATCACCTCTACCATTATTATCACATCAGATTACAAGACAGACTCAGCTTCCAACAAATTTCAAACACAATTTTGACACTTTTCACAAATCTCACACACTCTTGAAGACTCCTTTAAGGTTTATCTCCACTTTGCAGCATATATTTATCTCATATGGCCATAAAATGTTAATACAGTTTTTACTAGTTTCACAGTTCAAGGTGTTTTCTAAAGAAATTATTGTAAAATGTACCCCCGTAAGCATTCTCCAACAACTAATACTTTGCATGCTTTGGGGTTTAATAAGTTTGCAGCTGGGAAAACAAGTTGAAATTGTGTTTCTTTCATACTGAGGTGGACCTTATTCATGCTTTGAAAATTAAAGCACTCAAACATTTGGAATAGTTGGTTTTTAATCACAAAGAAAACACGCACGTATTTAAAAAAAAAAACAACTCATGCATCAAACTCATCCACTTGAATTATAAAACTACACTCAAACACACCGAGCACACGAAACTTGATTTCTGTGATCTTTTCAACGCATATAGACGCATATCCTCAGCGATACACATGAACGTGTTTTGTAGCTTTCATTGAGCTCCAACAACTGATGCAAGTGTTGGCAGATGTCGGTTTGCATCCAGACTTGAAGTGCAGTTTCATCTGTAAAGTTTTCATTTTCATGCAGCTCAACCTGAAGTTTGAAACAGCATCAGGATGATTTCCAGCTGCAGTCTTGTTCACTCAGCTGCACTCAACTCTCCTGTCTCTCACTGGGCTGCCACCTCTCCACTTAACCCTCCTCTTGTGATTTCGTTTAACGCCACTGGGCAGCCTAAGATTCTGTCCTCCGACCCTGCGGTAACTCCACCAGCAGGTGGTGGAGTCTTTTCCCAGCTCCAGTCCCAGCTTCAGAAAAGACAGGAAGAGAGAGAGAGGGAGAGGGAGAGGGAGAGAGAGAGAGAGAGAGAGAGAGAGAGAGAGGAGCTCTGGGCACAGTGTTGGTGTCACAGAGCTCTGCTTTAGGAAAGGGCCAGTTGGATCTGCCGGGATAACTTGGCAGACTCTGATTTGTTACATGATTTGGCCTCCATGTCTGCAACAGAGCCTCATTCAAATTCATGTGTTGTTGTTTTTTTCATCTTTGTCCCTGCCTTGAGTCAAGTTCAGAGGCTGGTTTACGGTCAGTTCATGAATGCTTGGGATGAGCAGTCCTCCTTTAGATGTCTGATTACTGTGGACAAATTAGTGCAGTTGAAGAAATGTATAGCATTCGCAACGGCGCCTACGGCTTAGAGCGTGGAGGACTCCTTTGTGCCATATTCATCACAGCGAACATGTTAAATGTAACACTGACCTCAAGTCTCTTACGTTATTCATTCCCATCAGCACTTGAATGTGACGATGAGTATAACTCCCTAAGATGCAGACCAGCTTGCTTGTTTCACTACGTTATTTTAGTCTATTAGACATGTGTTGTTTTGTGAGGTTACAACCTTTAATCACCAAAATCTAACCACTTCCTCCTTGTGTTGAAGTGTGCATGTGTGCCAAATTTGAAGAAATTCCCTCTGGTCCATCTAAATAGATTGTTTCTATAGATACCTACCAAGTGCAACTGTAAACCATATTTACAATAGGTCTGTTGTTCTATACGGATGTGCAGGTCTATTTTAGTTTAATGCTTGTTTGGAAAAGGATGCGACAGGAGTAATCTTCCCCCAATTGGGTAGGGACAGGAATATTTTAGTGGGAGTCAGATAACGCAGGAGGGGGAAACCCAGATAGTGTGTTATCATACTTGCAGTAGAGGCCAGATCAAATGAAATCACCAAGCTCCAGGCAAGCGAAGCCACAAACAGGAGAGATTCAGTTTCATCTTTATAACACTAATAAAGCTGACAATAAACCCACATCAAACTCTCTGATTCTCTGATTATTGTTACCTCGCGTTTACTGTTTGTTTATTACCGTTACCATTTCCACTGAGCTAAGCGGCGGTTTGCCTGTGGCATGGTTATATCACCAGTCCTTTTACAATTACATTATTACATTCAGTCTTAGATTATTGCATTTATGTTATTGCAGTTTTATTCTAACTGGTATTGCGGTTTTATTGCAGTTTTCAGTTTGTTTGCCCTCACCAAAAAAAAATAAATAAATAATAAAAATGCGCCCCAAATACAGCTGCCACCGCTACAGTACATCTGCAGCAATGCCTTGCTCACGGACACAATGTCACGCTCACTAAATAGCGAGTGCACACTATTTAGTGAGCATGTGTGCAAACAAACTGACCAGTCCCTGACACACACCCTTTCACGCACCGCAACACACGGACACATTTTCAACCTCCACCGCCCTTCATCTGTGGTCTGACACCTGTTCCCATGGCAACACTTCCGATAGGGGACCGGCAAGGGTCAGAAAGTCTCCCTCTCCTCTCTGCACAGGTCCTGACATTTGGAGCTCTGTCTTGCTGTGTACCTGCTCATCCCTGAACAACTGTGATTGTATATTTTCTTATTCCATCGATCGTCCCTGCTCTTTCCCTGTCCTCGTCCTGTCAGGTCGGTGTCAAGCATGTGCACTTAAAGAAACCCACACCCACCCACACACACACACACACACAGAGAAATGTACATGACCACATTAACTTATTAAAGTGGACTCATTGCATCATTGACACCAGGCCCCAGTTTATGGTACATGGCAATCAAAGTTCATTCTGGAGCATGCACTCTGCATATTTTTGCATTTTTCACAATCACTCAACCTTGTTTATCATCACCATAAATTAGAATGAGCAATTTCATAATGGCCACAAATTATACCCATATACCATGAATTCAGAAAATGTCAGCTAAGAGAAATAAATTGAGGGAAACATTCAGGGATTTAATCAGCTGGAACTCAACTTATTGAAATGAGTCTGTGGATTAGCAGAGATGGGCATAATTATGAAATGAATGCAACCGCATAATGGGCTTTGGCTTTTTGGACAATACAGAGCTCCTCGAATACAATCCTTTAATTTAAATATAAAAACGAGGCAACAACTAGATGCGCTGTTTCCTTTTCCACATCATTTTGTCGTTACTTTTTAATTTAAGATTTTCAATTATAATTATAATTAGGAGATTTACATGTTTAGAGAGTTTTCTAGATAACTTTATCTGCTACAAACTGATGAGGAGTCCCACTGGTCTGGCTCAGTGTTTCGAAGAAAAGGATTGAAAGAACTTTCACGTCATGGAAAAATGCAGATGGATAAATTTGTTGTGAGGGCTGACTGCCACAACAGCAGAGTAAATCAATGCCCATCCACCAATGACAATCAGGACAGGAGAGCCAGCTCCATCTCATACGATATGCAAAGCGGGAGCTATAAATCTGGAGTTGGTTAGGGAGGTGTCAATAATAGTGTCACTTTCTCCTCAACAAGGAAATGGTGTTCTGGCCCTAGCTCACCCAGTTTAATCCCACTCCCAGCGGTACACTGCTGAGTTGATCTGAGTCGCACACTTTGTTGGAGAGAATGGCAATGGCTGTCAGACAGCCACCTGCACATGTGTCTCTGCCTGGGGAAGTGCTGCCAGGCCAAACTCCAGTGATTAGGTTATTTCTGAATCTGATTGTCTCTGCACTTCTCCTTTTTAAGGAGGAGTAAGAGGAGGGTAGTTCTGGTACAAAGAGAAAGCACAGGAGGTAATGTCCTCTCCAATCTCTTCTCTTTTTCTATCCTTGATTAAATATGTTCCTTCAAATAAAAGCCCTCCACAAAGCTCAATATGAATAACAGGGCTCTGTACTTCCTATTACTGAATGGGAACCAGAGATGTCAGATAACACACATCACAAAATGTAAAGATGACTTATTGAATTTGAGCTCTGTAAATAATCCTCTATGCTGGACTTGGTTTTTAACTGTGTATTATGACAGAACAGCTGCTAAAAAAAACATGGTCGCTGAATGAGTACAAAACCTTGGCTTACAATGCTATAGTTTGGAATAACCATGTGGATTCCTCTGAAAGAAAAGGAAGCCAGTAGGCACAAATGATGATGATGACAGTTTCACTGTTTCAAATATTTGTTGACTTGTTTTGAATTAACGTATAACTTTAGTGCTTTGACTGCAGATCTGAAAACACAAGACATTAACAGAGAAGACAGCTGGCTGCTTCGGCTACCTTTGATCAATAGAGAGCATTGAATCTACAGTATATGCGCATCAACCGGTGGTGATCAGGCTAGCTCCTTCTCAGTCAAAAGATGTCTGGTTACGACACGTGAGGCCACCAGAGTCGACCGTACAGTATGTAGATTCCAATGCTTTTCTGTCTCCTCCTGTCCAATAGATACGTCCAGAAAGCTGAACTGGATGTGCAGACCAGACCAGTTTTAGGACAACCTGAACGCATAAGTTACAACTTTATACTATACATCGATCAGGCATAACATTTTGACCACCTTCCTAGGTCTCCCTTGTGCCTCCATAACAAATGTGACTCATCAGAGAATGGACATGGGCCTTCTGAGGGTGTCCTGTGGTGTCTGGCAACAGAATGTTTTTAGTGGGGGCCTTTGGGTCCTATGGGTTGAGGGGAGGGGCCTCTGTGGATCATCCCACAGATAATTTGGAGGCCAGGTCAACACCTTGTGCTGGTTCTTTTTGAGTTGGTATGGGGTGGAGGTGCCTGGTCTGGTCTAGGTGGGTGGTACATGTCTAAGCAACATCCACGCTAATGCCAGGTGCAAAACATTGAAGTGTCACAAGATGGCTATTCACGTCTCCTGTCAGTGGTTTTAATGTTGTGGCTGATCAATGTACGTGGTTCATGTTTTTTTTTTTTTTATTATTGCTGCTAAATTTCCATTTCACCGCTTTGTTCTCTTTGGCGGATCCAAACAGCGTCTCCTGTGTGACACCCTCAGTCTGCTGAATGTCAGTCCCACCTAGAGATGTTGGATCACGTGTCACTATGTGTGTGCTTTCTGATGGCTTTCAAGGGAATGTCGCCACAGATCGCCATTTCTGAACACTCTGAATGCCATCATATAATTTCATCAGTGGGTCACAGGCTCAATCACCATTTTCCTTGGTAATTGGAAGCGACTTAACAATCTCCTCAAGATTGCAGCTTTAAATTATGTTCCTGTATTGCTTCATTCAGTTAAATTAAAATGATGAATCAGCACCAAGCTTGAAAACAAATAAATCAAGATTATATTTCTGCCTATATTGCATAGACTTTATAGACCAAACAATTATCATGAAAGTAATAAGCAGATCAGTCAACAATGGAAATAATTGTTTGCTCCAGCAGAGAAATATTCCGCTCGAGGACTCTGAAGGCTCAGGTCTGCACAGTTTCCCCCTCAGATTCAACGCATGGAGATTTAAACTGAGCTTTACCCAGGTGAAGAATGAAACATCAGAGCAGACAAGAGGAGACATTATGGGGACTTGAATAAAGTGCTTAATAAAAGAGATGTGCAAATTAATGATTCATCATGCCTTGAAGGTTCACACCGGAACAACTAAGAAACCTGTCAGCCCGCTTCAGAAGGCTGTCGTGTAATGTCATGCTTTCTATCCGGCCCCGCAGTACGTTTTGATTATCTATCACTGTGAAGACTCAGTCGTTTCAGTGACATGACTGCCCCGTTCCCAGTGTCATCCCCAGAGGAGCTTAATGATCCACAAACACGCAGACACAATACCGCATGCAAACACAGCTACACACACGCACACACAGACGCAGCAGCTTATTGATCACTGTCATCTGTCTGTCTATAGACTGGAAACAAGCCTCTAAGCAACACAAAAAAATTAGGACACTGATTATTTGTTAGTTAGCACAGGCTGGAATGACCACCCCTCCACCCAGCACCACCACAACCACACACACACATTCACCACAGTGTCCCTCTTTTTGGCACACTTATACACATTCAGAGAGATCGCCAATACCCTCAAACACACACACATAAATGCAGACAGTAATTGACTGATATGGAACAGTGAACAAGGAGTTCTTGTCTGTTTTTGAATTATGTCTGGCGCTGGACCATTGTGGGTGAGTCTCTGGTGAAAAAAATACAGCGTGGGTGTCTGAGAGGGGAAGACAGAGAACAAGGGAAAGAATCAAGCATGGCAACTAGAAACAAGACTCGGGCAGAGAGGAGCGAACCGTGTGAACTTTACAGCTCCCGCCCAAGGTCTCCATTGTGCCGCACAAGAGAGACAACAGTAGGACCAAAGCCATAAAATATGAACACACAAGCACTGAATGAAGCGATTGGTCTCAGCCACAGTGGAACCAAACAACTCCAGTTGTCTGGACGAGGCATCTCAAGTTTTTGGACGGTGGCTGGATGGGCCTGCCTGTCCGCCTGTCTGGGCAGAGAACTAATTGTGACACTGAGTGTGAAGGAAGGCGCCAGAGAAGTGGGGAGAGAGACGGAGAGAGACGCGAAGGCAAGGAGTTAAAGAATCAATGAGGAGAAAAAAAAAAAAAAGGAAAAGGGTGTGAGAGAAAAAACAAGGGCAGATGCTGTCTCTGTGACCAACGCCGGGTATAACAGCCAAATGGCCCACGAGAACAAGGGAATTAGTGTTCACAGTCGCCAGTATTAACAGGTTGTTTCAGGTCTGTGTATGAGCCGAGTGCAATTAAGGCAAAACACAAAGCAATTATCCGAATTGGTCTGACAGGGCTGAAGTGCAAATTATTCTGTTTTTATAGGTGTTTGTTGAATTTTAATTTGTTTCAGTTGTTCTTTTACTACGACTGTTTTTCAATCTAAACAGGGTTTTATATATACGACAGACAGACAGACAGACAGACAGACAGATAGACAGATAGACAGATAGATAGATAGCCTTTATCAAGACTTCCATCAGGTAGTTTTTTTAAAATAAAATTTGCAGTCCTAGCAACGTGCTTTCATCCGATTCCTCCATTTTGGTAGCTGTTAGCCGAGCTCTGACGTGTGCATCAGTGTAATCGGTGTACTGGGAAATCGTGCACTGACAAACGTTCCGCGTTATTTGGAATGCAAACTGCGATTGAATGTGAATTTTTGTTATTAATTAATCGTAATCAACACGTTAAAGTCCCACCCCTAATACATATATATATATATATATATACACATACACACACACACACATATAAATCAAAAGCTACCCACTAGTGTGTAGAAAATGGACATAGGTCAACCCTAATTTGACCTTTAATGTACCCCCCAGGCCTGGCAGAGTTCAAGTACACCTTCATGGACACCACCGTGTGTTCTTATGAATATTTTATAAACTGTATCTGCTTTTTCACACACTCAATCACAGTAGAGGTCAGATGTAACAGCTCATACATCTCCAAATTCACAAAATAGCCCGAAACTGTCTTTGATGGCCGTGTTTAAAAGTCTAAACGTTCAGACTATATTGTGCCAAATGTTGTTACAAGGCCTTGATATATTTCAAAAGTGATCTCAGGAGGGAATAAAAAGAAGATGTACAAGGGGAATGTGACTAAATATTGTTAAACAAAACATAACACAGTTAAAAGAAGAAGCGTTATTATGCAAATAAAAATGCAAAAGAACCTATTATTCCGTGTTCCTTTTTTAATTAAATAACCTACAAGCCAACAGTAAAGTTAGGTTGATGCCTCCTGTCTGGCCTCTTTTTCAAACGTGAAATGAGGTCTGCACTTTCATTACGAGAAACGGAGGTTTAAATTTACTGTCAAGATCATGATGAACATTTGAATGGATGATTTTTCTTTGAGTGCTCCACTTGACTCTGTTGCATCAGCCTGAGCAAATCAAATGCACCTAAAGTGTCCCTGAAGAGAAAGTCAAACGAAACACTCCCTGGCAGGAGAGCTTTTGCAGTCGTGAAAACACACCAGGTGCGTATACACACTGCTAGATTTAATTTCATTGTCTGTATACAGCCAAGACCTCTGCACCCCAGTAGCCTCGATCTTTCGTGATTGCTCCTTTGTGCCCTTGCATTGAAAGTGATCGTCAGTTTGGGCAAAATCAGTGACCTTTGAATTGGTTTGGAGCGGAGTAGCATGAAGGGTGAAACACAGCGGCCCAAAACCGCATATTCCTCTGAGTTCACTTGTCAATAACCACGCTTATTGCTTATGTGTACTTGGCTCAACAACCCGTGTGTACTCTGCATGACCTAAGGCCACTACAAATAAGCCTTATAAGCGAAGGACTGCGCAGGAGACAAAAGCAGGAGCACCCAAGTTAACAAAAGGTGAATGCAGAATCTCCCATGTTCACTTAATGTGTGATTTCACCCAATTTCAAGCATGACTGGCTCAATAAGATTCCTGCATCCCATTTAAACATTCCTCCAGAAATAACATTTATCCAATTTGTTTCATGGCTTCCTGCTTCCGAGCACTCGTCTCACACATGCCGTTGGCAACCAGCTGGGGTAGTTAGGATTTCAAACCAGAAGCTTTGCTCTGAAGAAAGAGAGTATTTGGTCCACTTTGGGAAACATATTTGTGGGCTAATCCAGTGTGACATGGTCTGATAATATATTGAATGTATAGAGCTAAAATAAATGTTCTGCTAATGCTACTACTAATACTCAGTTGTCTGTTGTGATTACTTTGCAGCAGTGTGACAGTTGAAGTGGGGTCTGTTTGCATTCAGCGTTACCTTCAGATATCTGGTGGTCATTTTCTGCTAATGGAAGCAGGCAATGAATGACTATAGTCATGTCTTCCCTCCCCATTGGTGTGCTGTTCATCCCTACCTAAGAATAGCACTATACTGTGCCAGCCAAACACCTATTTATTCAGCATTTTCTCTGGCATTGCCTCCCTTCTCTGGTGCTGCTGGATGCAAAACCACTGCTGTTTCCAGGCACAGGGCCTATCTCAGTAGCAGCACACGGCAAAACACAGAATCCATCCAGCTAACAATAGCACCCCCCTCTATCCTGCTACATTCTCTGCACCGCTCATGTCGCTAATTAGAAATGAACCAGGTAATTAACCACCTTGTCCCATTGTCTGACATGGAACATTTCTCTTCCCCGCCATGCAATGTTTTTGTTGTCAGCTTACAATGAGAGCATTTTTTGTTTTTGTATGGATCCTTCACTACAATTTAAAAAAAACCAACACCTCCAAAGAGTAGAGATGAGGCAGAGAGAGTTTGTTGGATATCATGCTTCTCTGCCTTATCGCAGAACACAGCTGTCTCATTCGACACAACTATTTATCTCTGGTTATTGCAGAAGTTGCGCTTAAGAGCATAAGAAAATGAAAATGAAGCTGTGCAATAATTACTTTTTGCCCCTAATTTGCCAAATATGTTAAGAAAATGCAAAGTTCTGTGGAAAATCATTCTGTTGTTTCAAAGAAAAAAGCAGAAAATAACAGTGATCTCTGGGTGAACTTGATAGTCACCTTCTAACATCTGTAAAAATCTGCTGTATTAATACTCTATTAGTACTCACTACTTTTTTTTTATTTCAACTACAAGAGATCAAGGCCAAATGTTTTCACTAAAAGAAAGTAGAGCAGTAGAAAAAAGTTTGCTCATGCATTAAAGGTTACAGATAAAGTCTGCAGGGATAATGAGGTTAGTTTTAACGAGGAACGTCTCAATTTCAGTTGCCTGATCTGCTTCGCATTGCAGCCTTATTTTATGCCCGAGGATAACACGGTCTCCCTTCGCACTCCAAAACACATTGGCACAGTCTAAGAACTGCTGTCTGGAAAAATATTCAGTTTTACAAGAGTTCAACGTTTAAAATTCAACACAAAGCACATTCAGAGAGCGAGTCATCATTACACTGTCAAGAGATCAGCACTAGTTGTGCAGTTGTACGCCGACCGGGCACAGGTTTTGGTTTTGTAGTCGACACAAAAACGACTGCAATGGTGATCTGAGCAAAGCACTGAAAGGTCCTGCAGCTGCCAAGCAAATAGCAAATGTTGCCTCTGAGGAGCAACGTAGCATTACATTCGTATAGCAGGAAGTTGCTTGACATCATCCTGGATATTCAAATGTTTAATTTTGTCATCTTAATCGTATGCCTTGCAAAGCTCTTGTTTCCCTGTGATAACAAATACGTATTGCATTTTTTCCTGGCTCAGCTTTTAGATGTTTTTCTTAGTGTAGATTTGAAGGTTTAAGGATGATGCTGTGTTGTACAGACTGAAAAGTCCCATTGGAAATTCTGTAACAAGTGACTTGACCATGACAAAAAAATCTCTGTTGACAGGGTGGACAGTAAAGCATAAAAAGTCAGACATCAGACACCTGATGCTGCTTATGGCATCCTACAAATTTACTCAAACCAACCAAGTATTATTGACTCTTTTTTAACCATAACCACAAAAGTTAGATTCAAGTTGAGGAGTTCCTTCTTTATTATTATAGATGTCATTGTGTGATTGAAAAACCACAAACAGAAGGTATGATGTGGAGGAAAATAATTATGTTGAGTATTTTATTATTACAGATAACACCCTGGAGCAGACTGGCGATGGTAATAAATTGAGCTTTTCATAAAAAAAGATGACATATTTTTCCCATTCAGGCATTTTAGTCTTTTTGTTGGCGAGTGACTTGCAGAAAAATATAATTTTTCACAAATCTGAACCTGTTATTAGTGAAATTATTATTTCCCACTAAGACTTTTGTTCAGAATATTTTAGAAAAACTAATTTGCTTTTCATCAATGAATTTTTTTTTTTCAATGAGCCGTTCTGATCGGTGTCCAACGAGCCTTATTAGAACAAAGGTCTTTGCCAGTTCGGGCCAGCTGAATAAAGGGCCCTGAAAACCGACTGCAAAGCATCACAATGAAAGAGAAAGAGGGAGAAAATGCGAGGAAGTGAGAGGGACAGACACACAGACAGAGAGAATGAGAAAAGAATAGCTCATTGTGCGGGCTCTCTTTGGGTGGACAGTCTTTATAATGAGAAATATTAACATTGCCAGACTCTTTCAGTCCTGTTAAAAAAAAAAAAAAAGAAAAAAAGATCATCATGCGCACACAAAAGAGTGCCCCTAAAATCCATCCAACCAATCAATAGCCTTTATGAGGAAGGCAGTGCTCAGGGATAATTTGTTCACATACACTTCAGTGAACGCCACTGAAAGCAAAATGGATCATTTCACGTGAAGCAAACTTTTATACGACAGTACGTCATCTCCTAGTAGGTGTACGTATGGTTTCTAAACTAGAAAATGAACGCCATTTGTTTGTTTCTACTTGGTCACTGCAGCGAACACGGCAGTCGTTAAATTACAATCATATATTTTCAGTGACGTAAGAGCTGTTAAGGTCCTTTACTTAAGAAAAAATAGTAATAACACAGTAGAGAAAGACAAGGAAATATGCTGCAATCACAAAGTTACTTGATTAAAATGCAGGTCAGAAACATTAATTTCTTTTATTGATTTCCGTAAGCAGCATTTTAAGCTTGAGATAGAGTTGGTTAGTTTCAGCTACACAAATTTTCCGGCGATTATGAAATCCAATCTGTCAGAGTGAGACGACCCCAACACTGACTTTTATCAGACTGCTCATTCATGTCTTTGCAAACACTTACTGTCTCTTGCTTCTCACCAACTCAGTTTGTGAGCCATAATATTATGTAATTTATTCAAATTAGATTTAAATTCTGTTGAAAAAGCACACGACTGGAAGAAAAAAAGTGAGGTTAATACTTTCTAAGCTGATTACGAATGCATGCTGTGCCCGTGAGCTGATGATAAGACATGGATCGCTATGGACGATGCTGGACTCACTGGCCGGCCGTGTGTCGCTCACACCATCCAGCTGGTTTTTAGCTCAGAGAACATTGATCGTTTCACATTTATTCAAAAGAAAAACAAAAAAAACATCTTTCTATCAAAAATAACCTGCATCTCACTAATCGAAAAACATGTTTAGTCCTTACAAACAGCATGAACAACTCAACAACGTCCCAGTCAGTAAAAAGTACTTGTACTCGACATTGGTCTGAGAAAAAAGTGCTCCACATAAATGTAGTGTCAGGTTACAGTGACACAAACTGCCATTCTCTCTAAGGGAGCTTTCACAACAACACATTTTGCTCTGATTCAGAAAGTAATTGATACAATACGTTACGATGTCGCATTTAACCTTGGTTTGGCTCGTGTTCCCAGGGTAATCGAGACAAAGTTCTCATACCACGCACTTGGTCATAATTCTGCGGGAAAATTGAATTTCAGGAAATCAGCGCGGCTGCTGTTGCCAGGCACTGTCGAAGGAGAAGAGGCATAAAATGACCTAGTCCACATCATGCAAACTGCTTGGTTACATAGGTCTAAGCTTATAAACACTAGTCATATTTCTCCATGGGTTACGCGGCTATACAAATGAATCACTGAAGGGGGCGAGCACATACGACCTGAGACTTTTCTCTGTAGCTGGTCTCAGTTCTGCTGATTCGTTGTGAAAATGAGTGCGATTGCTGTGTTCACACCAGCCCAAACAAACTGACCTGGTGGGGGAAACGCTGCCAGTTTTGGGAAAAACTACCAAGGTGTGAAAGCACCCTCTGTGCCTGAGCAAGCACAGTGAATTCACACCACCTCCTTTAAGATAACCTCTTTTCTTTCCGTGTTGCAGTGATTTTTTTAAAATGTTAATGTTGTTCAAAATCTATTTGTTGTAACTACAGCTTTAATCGCTAAGTTCCTGTGGCCCCTCTTGCACTTTGGCAAAGAAATGACTTTGCCGACTAGTGTTTTGGCAGCATAACTACAGAATTATAAACGTAAAATAAATGAAAAATGTATAGTATAAGTAGCATTAAACTGCAATACCCAGTCCACGGTACGTACCACAATATTCTCATATCGCGATTTATTGTTTTATTTTTATTTTTATTTTTAAACTCTGATTTACAAAGCACACTGCATTTTGGAGAATAGTATTTTATCCATTCACCAAGAGAAACTTCATTTATTTGTTTGGTTATGTGAAGGCAATGCATAATAAAGTTAAAGTTATTCAGTCTATTTGCATTATTCATCTAGTGCCTTCCACATAGCAGGCTTCTATCTCTAATGTGTTATGACTGTATGTGAACAGTAAACAGTTTTACTTTTAGGCAGGATGACAGCTGCACGCCGAACCACAGACAAAGAAACATATCTGGATGCCAAGCTGCATTTATCTGAGTATCTGAAGCATCTATTGCATCATTTAGTTCAACTACTGGAAAATCTAACACTGATTAGGAGAGGAAATACATCAGGATGATAGCGTACAGAGAAGAGAACAAGAGGTAAATATCTCAAGACACTGAAAAGTGGATCATGTCCGGAAAAAGATAAAGACTAACCAATCTACAAAGGCATTTATTAGTATATTAGATAGCAGATACTGATGGTCCTCTAGTCTACGAAATTCACTACTCTACTCAGCATCCTTTCCTTCCAATCATTTTTACGAGTAACTTCCGAAGGGTAGCGTGCCAGAAAAAGAGTTTGAGCGCCACTGATCTAGACATTCCACAGAAAAAGTATGGCAGTCGAAACTCTCAAGGCTGAAACTCGGGCAGGACTTTGTGCAGCAATGAGCCGAAGAATTTCTACAAAATTGAACATGAGCTCTGTGTGTGTGTGTGTGATATGAGCAAGTCATTGTTATCACTCACAGCCACCTTTTGTGAAATCTTTAGAAAAGAAATCTCATTTTTATCCGTTTATGTTCCTTTTTCGAGCAAAGGCAGTGTACACATCGCATAAAACACATTTCTAAATACATTATTTCCATTTGTCACCTCACGATTTCATTCACATCAAGTTCAAGATATAATTATACATATATATATAATACAACTTCAGTATTAAAAATCATGTTAATTTATCAACCTTTCCTCTCTAAACATGGCAGATAACCTCAATTTGTGTCAGATCTATGTTTAGTAAAACCTAAGAAAGGTTATCAAATCTTTTCTGGGATGATTTCACAATAGTGTTATGTTAAGAACAAGTTAATTTAGAGTAAAATAAATAAATGAATTACAGTCTAAAATAAATCATATGAGCTTAACAAGACCACAAAGGACAGAGGGATTGGTACTCATCACATTCAGCTGCTTCATTACATCTGCGATCAGTCAATGTTTAACCTTGAACGCCTCTAAAGCTACAAACACTTTCCATTTTTAAACCACATTAATGATTTTAACGTCAGCCACCACTTGAACGGATTCACCAACATCCTATCTCCTTATTTAACCATTTAACAGCAACATGAAGAACTTAACACAGCTCAACTTACTCAGCTGAGGTTCAGTTGCACGTTCATAATTAAACGTTGATCCGTGATAGTGGTTTAAAAAATATATATATATAAATATAGTAACACTCGTGTTAAACTGAAGTTTGGATAATTCTGCTCTGGCAGCCTAACAGCAAACTTCACCTCCAGTTTTGGCCCAAATGCAGAGACCAAAATAATATTTCACAGTACTGCAGGTAGTAGTACTGATCTTCTCTTTTATGCTATAACACAGATGAGCAATAGCTGCTGCTGCTGCAATGAAGAAGACCATTTGAGGAACTCAGAACTCTAATTCAAAAAATATTTGTTCTTATATGTGAAGAAAAAAATGAATCTTAAGCGTTGAATTCATCCAACACTGACCTAGAAAGTGAAAACGTATGAGATGCATGAAATCTGATGGTTTTTAACGACAATAAAATACAGTTAACATCCAAACAAATACGTTTATGTTTACAGGCTACACTGCTTTTTCTAACCAAAGATATTCACTCAGTTTACATACACAAATGCTCATCTTGTCCCGATGACTGATACCGAGCGACAAACTTTGTGGCTAAAAAAAAAAAAAATGCAGTTCCTCAAGTGGCCACTTGAGGCAGGCTCCAAAAGTGAGTCCTCCATGTTAAAAAGTCCAATTTTGCAGAAGAAAAAAAAAACATTCACACATTTAATTTCTCCATTTATGACAACTGTACAGGGGTGAAGTCTCAAATGTATGTCTATTTAAGGGTGTCTCTTTAAGGGCTGCTTTGACTGACAGGATAGTGTCATAGCATATTGCTAGCTTTCTGCTTCAGCTTCAGCCAAGCACGGTCCATTGTCCAATTTTGAAATAGCTAGGAGTCTGCATTTCAGACCAAACACAGCTGGGGTAGTCTACGACACAATCTAGGTATCTACGTAGAGTCGTAGGCGGAGCCGGGCAGTGCCAAGATGGCGACGTTTAGGAATCTTATTGGCGACGTCACAGATGGTTTTACCATTTTAATATTGTGTCATACCCATCCACACCAAGAAAGTACTTCAACTGTCAGTCACCAACAATATACAGAATATTAAGAAGACTTTTTTTTCATGTAACTCTGCCACTAATACGACAATAACTGAAGCTCTGAAAAGGCAACCCACCACCTCTATAGTGTGTTTTTTTCTTTTTTACTTTGATACTGACAGACTCAACCCATAGCTCTGGTGGCCAGGCTGTGCCAGCATAACTGAAGTACCTAAAAAGCAAACACACTGACACCAAATGTGAAACAGCTTGCTGCTTTTTCTGCTTTCTAGTGTGTGCGCCTGTAACGTGTGGTGTGTACTATGCCTGCCCACACAGATGTGAGAAAAACAACATTGGCAGAGACCCACACAGGCATATATTAGCACTGCTACAAACTACTGCCATCAGTAATTTTACTAACTAACCCCTAACCTTACGCTTATTAGTGTGCACTTAACACACACCGAGGTCATCGAACAAACCTTGACTTTTTATGCCTCTGACTGGTTCATTGTCACAAATGCTCAAGCGTCCTAAGTTGTCCGAGCTGCATGAGGTTATTTTAAATTCTTACACAGCTGCACACCAGACTCACACACAATAATAATCTGGGACACACATTCTCATGCCCTTCGATCGCCCTGTCAATTACACAGAGGAAGTCGGGGAGGACGAAAATGATGCGAGTCAACAATGCGTGGAATCATCGATGTGTCCAACCACCACTGTCTGTTTAAGTGGAATTGACTTCTGCTCATTTCCCAAATTACGCATATCTGACTGGCCCACCGCTGCAGGGGCTACAGGAAGCACAGAGGCTCTCTCACACACACTCTCTCCGTTTCTCCATTTCTCTGCAGGGAATCAATGATGTCTGCTTAATTATTGGGTGAATTTAATCAGCAGCACAGCAGTACGTAGCCTACTGCCTTGTGACCCAGTGGCTGTCAGGAAGTCATTTGGTTTCTAACGGTTAGTGTTAGTATAACGCCATAATAATTAAGGGTACAACTATTTAATTGCTCCAAAGGTGTAAGAGAGGTAACAGAAAAACTACCATTGTGGTGGCTCTGTTCCCAGGTATTCACGTACAGGTATTTCACTACTACTGCAGGCATTAATTGTTTTGTGCCAAAAATGCCACAAATCCCTGTGACCTAGACACCAGTGTGCTGATTAATGATGTACACTGTCTGGATTAATGTCTCAAAAAGAGTTAATTAACCGTCCTAGCCTACTGAACTGTGTTCTAGTATTATTATAAAGATAAACTGTTTGGATTATTGGACAGCTCTTGCCACATTTCATTCAGTTTATCCTACCTGGTACGGTCATAAATTTAACTACTTTAACTTTTATGAAATCTATGTACCATTAAGTTATTATTTGCCTCACATAAAACAGAAAATAATGTTTTTTTTATTATGTAGATGTAAAACTTGTGCAGCTAGTCGTGCAGCAGCAGTTCCTTATGTTGTTAGTATTACTGAAAAGGGCTCATATACTTGTTATGTGAGAATAAGTCTACAAACGTGCTTCCAATTTAAACTGTATGACTGAAATACATTTCAGATGACAACAAAAACAAACCGCTTTACCAAGATTCAGCAGTCTCTACGTGACAGCATTTATTCAGCCTCAAAAACACTCAACATACTCCAGTGGAGAGCAGTGAGAATCTTGGCTCTGCTTTCAGCGAGGGTTTCATTTCTGTGTTTGGAGAGAAAATTAACCTTCAGTCCAACCTGAGGAGACACAAACATCAGGCTCCAAGAAGAGAGCCTTAAATCTATCTATCAGCTCATGATCGACATTATATTCAGTCAGTTTCTATCATAAGTTTGATCTTTCTTCGAGAAGCTTAAAGGTATAGACAGACACTTTGGGACTTAAGCTTATTTGATTTCTTGCAGAGAGTTAGATGAGAAGGATGATTCACTCTCAAGTCTGCAAGTCTGAATTATGATCGTGGAGCCTGGAGGCGATTAACTTAGCTTAACATCGAGTCTGGAAGAAGGGGCAAAGAGCTAGTCTCCCTCGAGTAATTCATCTCCCACCGCCTCGAAACCTCACACATTACCACAGTGCAGCTTGTTTGTTTAACCTACACAATGCAGAACGCCTGTATGCAAAACTGTCCAAAAGGACAAAGAGCTCAGTCACAAAAAAATAGTGAAAAAATAAACCTATAGCTCAGAAAATTGGGTGTCTGCAAGTGGAGTTTTAAAATAAAAACTCGATGTGTGACTTTAACATTACACCAATACTGTACCCATCTCAACTGAATCTACAGCTGTTAGGTTTTCACGGATCTGCCAGTAAAATAAACCATTTAATATAGGATTGATGTTTTCTTGTTTTTCAAATTCAAAATGACTGCTGTTTTATTGCCTCTTTTTTAAAATATCATTTAAATAATCAGAGGGGAAAAAATGCTAAATTAATTAAGAAGAGAATGCTTTCCAACTTGTTCCGGCTGCCTACATGTACCCACAGTGTACGATCTGATAACAAAACATAGTCAGAGAGGGCGCAAATGAAAGAACATTGGACCAAAAACAATATAAAACATTTTAACAGTTCTTAAATCCCCAAAGCTCCTTCTTGGCTGTCAGATAGTAGCTGTGATTCAGACTAAGAAGTCCTATGAAAGTTGACTGGAAAAGCCTTATCACTCTATAAAGAGATGTTTACTGATTAGGAGTGATGAATGGAAAGTCTGTACAGCCATATCAACTAGGTTATCATTGTTTTGTTTTTGTTTTAAGTACTCTGCATTAACTATTGTTATGGAATGTAAAAAATGTGTAAATTATCTGATCTAAAAGTACATTTAAGTAGGTTTAAACAGCTTCACTGCAGCATTTGCTACTGTATGCTTTTATCCGTTGGAAAGCCTTTGGCATAGCAGCAACTCTGTTAAACAAAAAACTAATGAATGAAGTTATTTTTATTCTCAAATCTGAGGTGACAAAGCTCATAAGACATGAACAAATTTGCACGACTGCTAAGAACACTTTCCTTTCTTTTTCCCATCCATGTTAATGCTGAGCAAAGCAATTATGTGGGAAAATAGAACATTTAATTATTTTTTTTTTAGTTAAACTTGATTCAGTTATTGTGTGAGAATAAACAGTACAAAATAATGAGGCAGCGCACCAGGGGGACCTGTAAAACCCAAAACAGACTGGTACTGTACTACAGCCAAATTGAAGACATGCATCCCACTAGTTTCTGTTGAAATCAGGCAGTAAGAGACCAGATACGTGGTTTATTGTTTGAAATGTTAGCAATGATTTAAAAATCAGCTGAATCAGTAATTTTAGAGTTTCAAATCAAGTCAGCTTTGTTTGCCATATATTGTTTGTATATATGTACACACATAATGAATATGTCCAATCAAAGTTTTAGCTGATTGCTCAAGGCACCTCATCCATTGACATAGACGGGATTCAAACCAATGACCTCATGGTACCAAAGTGGCTTCCCTAAAAACTTGTCCACTACTCCCCTTTACAGTGAACATATCACTAACTGAATGAACACTAAAAAAATCAAGCCTCCAGTGAATCCTGCATCATGTGATTGTAATTTCCTTTCCTTGGTATGTGGCCTTTGCATACAGTAAAACATTTTCCTTATGTATTCAGTTTAATGTTTAAATGCCTTAACATTGTCGTATGCCAGAGACCAGACAACATCGCTACAATCCTTTGGAAAGGGTGAAATACACACCCTTAGTTTTATTGCAGCAACTCAGATACTGATTAATATATCTGTATCCCTTTGCTATTACGCAAAAGTGTTGCTCAGTCGGGCCAATTATTAAGTTTACCTTAAGCAAACCAATCCCTAACAGCTCTGTTTTGCATATAAAGTGGAAAATCTAATCTATCAGAATGCATATTCTATGTAACTATGCAAATGGGACAACTGGAGCAGTTATAATTGCTCAGAGTGTGCTAGGAATGAGAATGTTTTCTCGTACGAGCTAAGGACATATTGAGTTAATGACACCATTCTGCTAAATGGCAGACAGATGGAAAGTTCACAGAGACAAATAGCTGTCTTACCTCTTAATCACATGTGCAATTAACTGGCGTATGAAGGTGGTTTGATTGGTTTGTGGTGGCCATGTTTCACCTAAAAGCAGATTTTTAGTCAAATGTGTCCTCCTCCTTGAGCAAGAGCCGAGTGAGATCCTGTTTAATGACCTGCAATGCAGTTTTGCTGTCAGCAGGGGTAGAAATACTAACACCACTGTGATGCTGACAGGAGAAACAGTAGCTTTCCAACTGAGATGTAGGATTTCCCTCACGCACGTAAAAATCCTACCATCGGCCTGCAGTGGGATGACCATGTACTGCAGACAACTTGCAAGACGGTCAGTGAAGAACCTCTGTACATGGACAGTATAAAACAAATGGACAAACGCGTAGGTCTCCTGATGAGTGGTTTTTAAGTTTTGCTTCAACCATTTTGTCAGTACATGACTTTTGGCTTGTTGTTTTGTCTGTAAACAAGTCTGCTGTTAAGATTTTCAAGACTGTGACACACCAAAGCGACAGCCGGTCTCTGACATCTACGGCCAAGTTTTTCTGGTGTGCTCCGCACCTTAGGTTTGAACACCTGTTGCCAGCATTTCCAATAATTCCCCATGTCGATTCAGTGGTGGAATTAGTTGGCTCTTCCTAGATCCATAGACTCCCAGCTAATAGTAGCTCTTCCAGTTTCCCCGAAGAGTAATTTCCTGTCATGCAGACGCAGAATATATGTGCCATCTGGCCATTCGCTGTAGTCTTTGCGGCAAGTGCTACCTTTTGATCTACACATAAGCAACATGACGTGATTCCACTGTTAGCCTTCTCTCCTGTAGTTCTTTTTTTTTTTTTTTTTTTTATGGAGATTGATTTCATGGAGATTGTCAACTGCAGTTGCTGCTTGGTCAGCATGCTCATATGATTCACTGGAGAAGTGTCATGTGTCTGTTTAATGGTCAGTAGACCATTAGGAATTCAATTCAACTGGGAATTCTCTGGGTAAGAATTACAATTTCAAACTAACACTATTTTGGGTTCCCGCTCAACTGTTTACACATCAATGAAATAAAATATTCAAACTTGCAACAGATCTGCAATTTGCTTATGAAAATTTGATTTTGCTTGACATGATGCAGAGTCGTATAAAAGGACTTTGAGACTGGAGCTGTACTTGCCCCCCAAACAAATTTTCAAAACAACTTTGGCTGCTTGGCTTCGCACACTATGTTCTCCTTTCTCCACGCTGACACACTGGATGATGTACTTGAAACATCAAAAACACATCTTTACTCACTCCAGAGTTTGCTTCTGCTCAACAAACTGAAAATAGAGATGTTGTTTTCCCATGCTGAATGTTGGAGAACATTTTCAAACATGTTGTTTAACGCATACAGTGTACAGTGAGGCTTGTTTTAAGTTGCCAGTTTGATAGTTTAATTAGGAGGAAGAGAGATGGCAAGCAGAGTGGACCATCTCATTTAAATGTGTGTATATATATATACACACATATTCTCTTATACTGATTAATATTCTGATCACACCATTTAGTAGTTGGAGTAATTTATGCCTGCTATATGAAAATAATTTATCTTTACATGTCTTTATCCTTATATGTTTAATAATTTTTATTGCAAGACTATTTTATCAGAGTATTTTAGTGCAACTCGAACTGGATGTTGAAGTTTAAGAGCTTTACGAGCCACACAATTGAGGAAACATCTTTTACTTCACAAAGGCCTTCAGGAGAATTGTAATTTTAACCTTTTCCTCCATTAATGAGACTCTATGATTAGAAGCTTCTCCAAAAATGCAAATTCACCAGAGCACAGAACACAGAGAAACTGTACTTCAGGATAATTCATGTATTCAGGGCACATTTTAGGGGACTTTTTTTTTTTCTTACGTTGAGCAGTGTGACTTCCCTTCCTAAATAAAGGTTAGATAAAGGCAGAACATTTACGTAAGTATCAAAATGATGCAGCGTAGCAGCCCGGACCGTACGAGTTCAGATATCAAACAACAGTATCAAAAGTCTGCCTCTTACTGCTGCATAGTTGTTGTATAAACAGAGCCAGAGTATATTTACCCTTCAGCTAAAGGTGTCTCTTGAGCCGATATGTTTGTATATCAGAACATCCTTCACAGGCAGACTGGAGGGGGCTCACGCCTGAACTTTAAGCTTTTTATTCCACAGTAGGGGAGAAAAAGCAACTAGTATCAGAGGTCATCTGGAACATTTCCCTTTTCTCACAGGACACTCATGCAGCAATGTACTCAAACACGGTCGCACACACAGGCACCAACGCACAGGTACACACCAGCACCTGGGGACATGCACTGTGCAGTAAATATCTTATAAAAAAAATAAAAAAAAAAGTGCGTTTGAAGAAGTGGTTGAAAGAGATGGAAGACCTTTATAGATTATTTCCCAGTGCAGACAGTGAGGTGAGAGAAAGAGGGAGAAGATGACGGCGGTTGCAGAAGGTGGGGGGGGGTGTGCAGAAAGAGAGTGAGACAGACAGAGAGTGAGTGAGACAGACAGACAAGAGAGGGAGGAGAACAGTATCAGTTGAGGTGGAAGAATTCCAGTTTGAATCCAAGCTCCTCGGCTAATGAGGATCATTAACGTGGCCTGCCCAGCTACTCTGAACGCCAGGGAGGACTGGAAGATGGGGGATAAAAATAAAACCTCTCAAGCATATCCCCACTAGATTCATAAGGCGGGCACTTGTAAAAAAAAAAAAAAAAATTACAAAAAAAAGATATAGCACATGCTGGCTGTGGATGGTACTTCATAATGAAACACCACATGTCGTGGATCCTGGAAACAGTGATACTTACCCAACAAGAACACAAGGGCTGAACTCTGAACTGTGATTCTGTCCCGAGCACAAGAACCAATTTCTATTTCTATGATTCCACCGACTGAAACTAAGGACAGAGGTGACTATGTCTCTATAGCTCTCTGTGATATAATATAAATCAGAGGCTTATCAGTTCAGCTATGTCGTCCCATGTGGGAAATTTGCCTTGCAGGTACGAGTTGATAGGAGAAAAAAAAAAAGATCCCCACTTGACTGTAAAGCTCTCCTATCTTGCGCACATTATTTCAAGTGCGCAGTTCACATTTCTCCCCACACTTTATGATCCTATCAGCTTTGTCATTTTCACTCTCTTTATTGTTTAACACACACTAAAACAAATCCCCCCTCGAGGCTTCAAAAACCAATCCAAGCCGCCGTCCTGCTTCCTTAAATCATTTGTGACTCACAGTGCCACTCGTTCCCGAGCACTTCCGACCACCTTCACAGCGCGATCAATTGAACGGTCAAATCAGAGGGCATCAAAATAGTTCGGAAGCATAAACGTCCTTCGCCACTGCTCCTGAATAGACCAGAGAGCTGCTTTCTTGGACATCCTCCCATTGATTCCTCTGTTTTTTTCCCACCATCAGCACTGTCACAAGAGCTGCATATGTGAAATTTACAGCACCTCGCCGGATCGGGCATTCCCAATCAGCAAATACTGCAAACTCGCCGTTCCGTCAGCCGCTCTGTCTGTTATTTTTCATTAGAGAAGAGATGCTTGTGCTGTGCTGTTTGAGACCCAAGGCGGTCGGACAAACTGGGTGTTGATAAGAACAGCATAATTGGCACATTCATCCGTCCTCTGTTAATAAAGTGCTTTGTGGTTGAGAATATCAACAGTAAAGAGAATTGAAGCTCAGTGTCGGGATTGTCTCCAGTGTTTACTTTAACAGCCTCTGCCTTTATTAGAAGACTGTAAAAACACTTTGACTATATAAATAATCCCAAATAGAGTCGAAAAATGTAAACTCAGCAAATAACACAAACAGCTGATTGAGACCACTGGCTCTGTATTAAACTACTGGGTCGGCAAACTATACAAACACATTACAACGATTGTATCTCCTGTCTTGTTAGCAAAGAGCAGATCATAGCTTTCACCAGTAAAAGTGACAAACATTGCTGCTGACCGGTCACATCGGCTGTCACTAACTAACATTAGATCCATGAGTGATTTTATCATCAAAATAAAAATTTACAATCCACCAATGTTCAGAAATAAACTCCCATGTACTCGCAGCAAGTCCGATCTGGATCCAGGCCAAAAAAAATAAAATACTTGAGCTGGACAATTTCTATTACCATCATTTTTTAAAGAGAGCTTTGCAAGAAACAGAACATCACCAGTTTTATTCTGAGTAGCCATGAGGGTACGCCAGACAAATAGAGGCAAACCAGGACCTTTATCTTGCCAGCACAGGTCAACTTCACCTTTGGCCGTGATAAAGTTTTCAATTCAGCTTTGGGGTCACACTGCACACATCAACTCACCAACAGAAGAAAGTGAGACGGCTAGTATAAACACAATCCGGGGCAAACATTGCTCAAAGACATACTGATAAATATTGAGATGATGCTGTGATAAAAACATCTACAAATCTTCCACTTGCAGACATTTTTTTTTTTTTTTCACTTTAAGAGTCATCTCATGAGGTGAATGGTAAGTGAAGGAGAGAAGACAAGCAGCAAAGATCAGAGACTCAAAATGGGGAAGGAAAGAAAAAGCAAGGCAGGTAAGAGTTCCCATATTCATTCAGACAAATGCCAGTGTCAGGCTCCTCCGCCTTGAAAACATAAATCAGAGCAGTCTACTAAGATTCATCATGCAGACTGAGATAAAAGTGTAGGAGGCCGGCGAGGTGAACCATGGGACGGATATACTGCGTGATGTAAAAACAGCATTAGAAAGAGAACTGTTTGCACGTTAATATATCTGTACAAATTAATAACACGTCTGTCTGAAATACAGCAGAGCGAATCCAATTAGCAAACTAGGAAAGAAACCGTACTCGTGTGATGGATGCAAGTGTTTCTTTCCTGCTACTGTGTTTAAACCTGTGCACGATCTGATGGATGTTGCAGTCGATAATGAGAGCTGGATATGTCCGCGTTTAACTGTCTTCCTAACGATAAGTAATGACGGAAGCTTAGCTAACACAATTAACACAGGCGCGGAGGAAAATAAAATTCCCCCAGAATGAAGTATTATGTAAATTATTAATTACCACACAGACGATTGCAATCTTGTTCGGCTGCCCATTGGCACTCGAATAAATGTGAATGATTTGGAAACAGAAAGGAAAGTCGTGAAGATAATCCTGACGAGGAGGGGATGTGAGAGAAAAAATTAACAGATACCACCTGCTCCTTAAGCGATTTATAGAAACCATTTGCATTTTCAATTTAACCACTAAACACAGCCTCTTAAACAAACTGACTCGCAAACAGGATTGTGGGAACCGTGAGACCGCTAGGTTTCCGCATGCAGTTTTAACTGTATGCATGTACTTGCGAAAACCTCTTTCTTCACCATTACAGATGATAAAAATCGAAAACTGGAACTACAGCCTAATAGTCTGCTGTTAATTTGAATTTCGCCTACATGATCTCCGAACACTCTCATTCTACATTCAGTGAGGGATGCATGTTTTATGAGCAGCAGTGTCCGCAAATGCAGCTTCACTTGTACGGATGACTCCTCTTTGTGTGTGCGCGCTTTTCCGAATATGTACATGTGTGACAAAGAGAAACAGAGTGAGTAATGGACAGATAAAGAGCCACTGAGAGGTAAAGACAAAGACAGAGAGAGTCCAGTGCAACCAGGAAGAGAAAGAGAGGGGGCACGAGAGAGAAAGTGATCTCTCAGGTTTGGTGTCTCAGCTTAATGACACTGGACTCACATGGGAGAGAAGGAAAACCAAGCTCTGCGCGAGGAAGTGATGAATCCAAAGACTGTTAACCTCGAGCTTCCCCATTCACAGCCTTCACCCAGCTATGATAAAAAAAACTCAAAAATGACCTACTCAGCTTCTGAGCTGGTTTTCTCTCTACTTGCGTTTCCCTATTTCACTGCATCTGCCTTTTTCTGTCATTCCATCTGTCTCTTGTCAGGTCCAGTAATGCATATATCAGCACCGCTTTCAATATTGTGTCAAGACCTAACTGAAGTGAACCCCCCCCCCCCTCCCCAACCCGATCCCCCGTTGTGACCATGGACAATATGCCTGGCAGACTTTGACAAATTAAACCAACTCGATATATGGCAATAACCTTCACGGGGTAGCGTGGAGGAAAAAGAGGGAAGCAGTGGGGGGGGTTATGGGAAATGGGAGAGGAACGGAGACTGAGAGAGGAATGGAGACACACACAGATGGATGATGGGATATATCGAGCAAGGCATGGTATTTCCAAGCCAGGTAAGACATAAGGACACACAGAGAGGGTGCACATATTGACCGTCTTTCTAAATGTCACCATGTTTCATAATAAGTCGGCACGGCTGAAACACGCCGAACTATCTGAGCGGGAAAGACAGTTAATTAGCCTTAGAGGGAAATGGTCCGCAAGGTTTTTAATAAGTGTCAAGAAAGGGCACAGTGCTGCAGACATCTGACAACAGCCACTTTTGGCAAAACAGAATTTGCAATTTCCCCGCGCCTAAGTGGATCCAATAGGTGTGGACAACTTTTACAACTACAACTGTATGTCAGCTGACTGACTTTAAAAGTGCAGCAATTTCATCTTAAAGCACACACGGTTAAACAATTAATATATAACTGTATCAGATTTGGTGTACAAAACGGCACTAGTCTCATATTAAGTAAATACCTAAATGTTCATCAAGGCTCGACAGGAATGATTTTAAGTGATAGATTAAATAAATCTAAATAAAAATGGCTTAAAAAAAACAAACATCCTTCTCATGACAGCTGTGACAAACAGGGATGCGACGGCATCAGTCTCTTCAATAAATGTTCTCATCTACAATGAATATTTCTCAAGTTGCTGCTATTCAGGCGCATTACACCTATTCCGGCAAACACCCTTCTACGGCACACACAGGTGCACTTGAATTACACGCACGGAAATAACCACACAATCCGGCAAGAGTGGGTCGTTAGGCAACTATTGTTGTGTTCCTCTCTGCTCAGCGTGATAACGGCTTGATTGATACAGAGGTTCCCCAGTTAATCACCTGGCTAGATGACTATAATGAAGACTGTCTGGCAGGTGATCCACAAACTAAAAGAGGGGGAAAAGAGGAACGCAGGCAGCACAAACTCAAAGGCGAATAAATGTGTGCATGAGTAAAGACAACACACACACACACACACACACACACTTGTCACAAGCACAACGCACCTGCAGAACAACTGTCCCCGCTCCGCACAAGCACAAGTTAACTCACCTGGTCTGAGTGGGCAGCTGAATGCTTTCAAATTGGCCTTGGGTAATCGTCTTCCCTCTCCCTCTCCTCACTCTCTCCGTCCCTTTGGGTACTCTCTCGCTCTCTTTCTCTCTCTTCCCTCTGTAGTGCACGGACGTCCTACGGGTCACTCAGCCTTCCTGCGTGGCTCGGAGCAAGTGCATCGATCTCTCAGCCAAGTGGTACGTGGTCCTGCTGTTTCCACGGGAATCAGATGTGCTCTGTCCTCTCCACCGCTCACTCTGCCTCGCACAGCTGCAGAGGGGAATATAAGGATGGGCAACGTGGTGCTCCACTCTCTCTCTCTCTCTCTCTCTCTCTCTCGCTTGCTTTTTCTCTCTCTCTCTCTCCCTCCCTCCCCTTTCTCTCTCTCTCTAGTGAGCTCTCTCTCTCTCTTTCAGGTTGTCAGCTGCTACAGTGCTCACTCCCACCATCTCCTCACTCTGCCACTGTTCCTTGCCGAGCTGAACTGCATGCTATCCCACCATCTCCCTTTTTTCCCCATTGATTATTCTGCCGTTCTCTCCCTCTCTTAGTATTGATCTATGTATCTGTGTCTTTGCTAGTGCAGCCTCTAGTGGCCGACGTCTCTCCATGCCGCTCAGAGAGCCCGAATTAAATTTAACTCACAGGGAACATGAAGCTGTGCCGTGAACTTGCTCCAGCATTTCATCGTGCACCATTGTCAGCTAAAATAAAAAGAAGAAACAACAGAATTAAAACATGATGAAACAACATTACAGCAATACAACTGACTTAGGCTGCAGCTATAATTATAATCACCATAATAAATGCTGTAAGAGATCATTCACATTTCTCTAAAGCTCAAAGCGAATGTTGTTTTGTCCTTCCAACATTCAAAAACACAATGGGGTTACCTTTGCAGAAAACTAAAAGATCCTCACTGCAAGTAGAAAGCAAAATAGTTTTTACTATCGATCCATAATTACAGCATCTCAGCAGAAAATTGTCTCAAAAAAATCAAGACAAACATTTAGAAGGATTAAAGACTAAAATTCATTGTCGAGTCCTTTTTGATTTTCAAAATATAAGATTCAGGAGTGGTTTCTTCAATTAGAAAAATAAGATGTTAGGCTAGATGACATCTCTGTTTGCTTGGTTTAGCTGTCATTTGTGTAACTAGGCACTTAAAGAGTACAGAATCAAACTTTAATTTTAATTCACACGACAATCAAAACTGTATCAAGACGCTTTGAAGAACCCAGAATGAGACTGACACCCTCAAAGCAGACCCTGACTCATAGGAGGGCGGCCATCTGCCTGAGGTCTGCAATAAGAAGGCGGTGGAATCAAAGAGCAAGCAGATAAATTCATACATGCATCTGGATAAAGCATACATGCAGCATACACATACATGACACAAACAAGACTGCATGACACAAAGAGTAATTTAAAAAAATAAGAAAAAACTAATTTGAGAATGTTAATTGTAATAAAAGAGTGCCAATCCGGTTTTAATACTGTACTTGGTACATTTGTCTTGGAGTTTAATAATAATTATTTAGTAGGCTAAATATTATTTGAGAAAATACTAAAATGAATAATAAATTGATCATGATGGCCACTATAATATATATACACACACAATTCGTCCTCAATGAAAGGCTGCCTGAGACGATGTCTTAAAACTAGCTATGCTATCTTTGCTAATGTTGACAACATACAGAAGCGTTTCAGCCAAGAGTACGTTAGCTCATTTGGGGATAGCAGGGCTATTATGTTGGAATATAACAGGTTTAACACGTAAAGCCGGAGGTGGCAATTAAAAAACGAATAAGACAAGTGTATGTATTATTTAACATGACTGCTATATAGAGTGGTTTATGGTGGAAGTAACGTTAGCATTCTATCAAAATCGCTAGCATTAACGTTAGCTCACCTGAACTCACCTTGTTCAGGGTTAACGTTAATTAACTGACTTGAGGAACAGTTTTGAGGAAACTTGGCAAAGTCAACATCTCAGGCATCTACCTGGTGCAAATGGTCAAACTTGACTGGTGCAATTTAAGTACAAACAACGAAAAATAAATAGCTTATTTCAAATAACTGACAAATAATACCATCATAATACATACCATCAAAGGCAAATCAATCCACTATTTATGGACTCAGTGCTGTCACCGGTGGCTGGAAAAGATAATGCAGCAAGTGGTATCACCCTGCAGCAGGAGCGTCAAACTCATTTTAGTTCGGGGGCCCCACATACAGAGGTACGGAAGAGGATTGAGAGCCACTCAGAAAAAAAAAAATGATAATAACTGGTGTGGCTTTTTCGTTCAGAATTCTGACTTTACCCTCGCAACTCCGAGAATAAAGTCAGAATTCTAAATTCCGAGAATTAAGACAGAATTCCAGATTTCTGAGAAGAAAAGAGGGAATTCAGAAATAAAAGTTAAAATTACGAGAATAAAGTCAGGATTCCAAGAATTAAGGTAAAATTCTGAGAATTTTTTTAGAATTCAGAATTCCGAGAATAAAGGCAGGATTCCGAGAGTAAAACCAGAATTTCCATAAAAAAGTCAGAATTTTGGAAAAGAAAGTCACAATCAAAACTTTTTTTTTTTTTCACAGTGGCCCTAATCCTCTTTCACACCGCCGAACTAGTGACATAATATCATAATAATATATGGGTAACAACAACTCCCCATATTGTCACATATTTATATTTGCAAATATATAATGAAAATGTTTGAATTTTTCTGCTTCTACAAAACATTTTATGAACAACAGTGCGAATGTTTTGTTGAAAAATTCCCGTCACTGTCACTAATGTAATTTTCGCACATGCAAAATTATCCTGCGGGCCAGACTGGACCCTCTGGCAGGCTGGTTTTGTGTTGACACCCCTGCCCTACAGCATTGCCCTGGTCACTGGTCCACTGTCGAAAATATAATAAGGTGTTAAAATATTGAGGAATTCACACTTGGTAGTACATGCAAGCTTGTGTTTTACTTATTTAATGCAGATCTGTAGTGCATAAATCGTACAACATTTGGTTTACAGTTTATTTATACAACTATTTTGTGACATTTCAGAGCGCATAGGTCCTAAAAGTTTCACTAATAAAGAGAAGTGTAGAAACAAAAACACCGGAATAATGCATTTTTAGTCCTTTTTGTTGTCATTTACTCCAAGCACACACTCAACCTTGTAAGCATATTAGCCTTTCCCTCCCAAAAATGTTTGAGTGGGACAAAAAAAAATATATTTTTTAATACAAGATTTTACTCATACAATCCATTATTGAACTGTTTAGTGAATTTTGTATTTCACTTGTATCAGACAGTTAAACTTGAACACACCATAGGATGCACTTGAATATATACGGATGAAAAAAGCTTCTGCTGACAAATTTGAAATGGCAAAATCTGTCTTTGTTACAAAAGCACAAAAATAATGTTGATGAATAGTGGCAGGACATTCTTTGTTCAGATGAAAGCAAAATAAATTAGATTGGATCAGACGAACTGAGGCTGCAGGCGTGCAAAAGGTGTAGGCCAGATGACATTTACAGATGAAACTGAAGAAGCTTGGCAGGAGAGCAATTATCCAACACGACAATGATCCCAACAACACTGAAACAATCACACAGGGGTTTTTAGAGAAAAACTGGTAAAAATGAAACAAAAAAAAAAAGAAAAAACTACGACCTGGTCAAGTGTGTGCCCTGACTTGAAAGGAATGGAGCACCTCTGGAGTATTTTGATGTTGAAGGCAGAGAGCAACAAAACGCCTGCAGCAAAGAGCAGCTGAAAATAATCATCTGTGGCAGAACATCTCTCCACAGATTCCTGCAAGACTCCATTCTCAGGAGTCTTGTTGCACTGAGATTGCACTTTTTCCAGTGTATTCAGTGTACCTATTTGTCTTTAATTATAAGTAAGATAAAACACCCTGCATTTCAACACTATACAGCAAAGTATGTTTTGTTGCATAGTGTATATTTGATAACTACAAGGGTTCTATCCATTTAGCTATGCCATGGAAAACAAGAAGGTTATAATGGAAAGATAAGCAACTTTTCTGTGTTGCACGATGAAGCTTTGAATGGAACGTGCATTTTCATAGTGGTGCAGTTTTTGTTATAGTTTTACTCAACTGAATCATGTAACTGAAACATCTCTCCCCTTGTCCTATGTCACTTTGTCGTCTTATTCCCGGAGTTGAATAAGACGTCTTATTGAGGAGACGTCTTTGTCTGCACACGCGTTCTTCTGAAACGTCATCAGTCGCTGCCCAAGTGCTGTTCCAATTCAAAATACACATCTGACCAAGAAAAATAAATGCACAAATTTGTTCTTGTCCCATTTTTTTAGAGGATGCATCCTCCCCTCCTACAGAGATTTTACCTCAGAGACGAAATTGACAAGTCCGAAATGTATCATGTATCTTGACTCCTTTTAGTTTTTGGTAAATCCTTCATTGGATTACTTCTGCTGGACCATCTTTTGTTGGACTCCCTTTGGATTTGCTCGGCTTTGGATCACACTTTTTTTTACTGAACACCTTGTAGATCATCCTGCTCGTCGCCACAGTACTACAATCACTACAGTAACACGGCAAATTTCATTATTTTGACTTTTATTATTTCTCCCCCAGTGCGTGTGTGTGCCCATTTATGTGAACCATTACCGTGACGGCGTTCTCACGGCGTTTGTTTGAGAGGTCTAGAAGGTTAATCCAGCAAGCGGCTCTTTATAATTAACTCTCATGAACAGGTCGACACCGAAGAGGATCATTCCATGGCAAAGTGAAGGTCAGACACACGGTGCATGGCTTGAGAACTATTGGCATGTGCTAATTGATCAACTGCTGAGCTGAGGAAGAAAAACTGATTTTGTCTTGCGTGAAAACTAATGAGGCCAAACCAGATCAAAACAGGTTTGTGCAATCACAGGTATGGTTATTACAGACCCTATGGTCAGATCCAGGTGACTACAGATGTTCCCCTCTAGTCATTTAGAGCTGAAGAAGCTATTTGGATGAGTGACGTCTTCTAGAAGTCCAGTTTTCTTTGTTTCAGCTTGTATATATACCATGACCTGGGTGACTGAGAACCTTTACAGGCATAAAGAGGACCAGTGTAACTTTGCATCCGTGAAGGAAAATATTTGCTATGACCTGTAGCTATAGAAAAAATAATCTCAAACAGAACAGCAGAGGTGCAAAAAAAATATGTTTTTTAATGCTGCTGATTTAGCTATTGATATGTCTGTCAGGTTGTAATAAAGAACGGGCCCGGGAGGAATGCTGATGCTTTATTCTTGGTAAGCCGCGCACGTGTGTACGCATTCACACACAGCTCAACTCCTGTTTACTATCATCAAAACGACACAGGAGTCAAAGCGCATTCACACCACGGGAGATCAACCTGAAATACCTCAGGCTTTCCAACAAGCAGGAGAGATAATAATTGTGAGTTTGTGGGAAGAATGTGTGGGCAGAATGGCAAGACGCTGGCCTAGATAGAGATCCATAGGGTGCCATTAGCCAGGTATAGCAGGAGAACCTGATGCTAGCTGTCACAGCTGATGAACAGGCTTTGGAGGAATCACTCGCCGGCATACGGAGGCATCACATCATCA
The DNA here is from genome assembly GCF_963514085.1 of Chelon labrosus. Classification (NCBI taxonomy): domain Eukaryota; kingdom Metazoa; phylum Chordata; class Actinopteri; order Mugiliformes; family Mugilidae; genus Chelon; species Chelon labrosus. Next base: position 13,764,598 of record NC_140342.1, read on the forward strand.
CAGTGAGCTAATTAGAAATGCTCTGCTAAAAAACGTTGGCAAAATATAAACATGGTTATAAAATCACACCTCCAGACACGCAGAGTGTGAGAAAAGCTTGTCACGTATATTTTTCACATTCACACCTTCGTTGTTTGGAATTTAAACGATGATCTATCGAAATCACGTTGTCGAGATTTGCCAAGGAAGTTGCCAAGGAAATGACAGTATGCTTTTCTACCGTGGACTCCCACGGTTCTATTCATTTTGCCAAAACTACCTCATATTTCTATACACACAATTTAGAGTTCGGGCATTTTCACACACTGTGTACAGGAGCATCCACAGATCAAACCACCAAAGATCCACGTTGTCATGTTGCCGCCACGAGTGCAGTTTGGGACAAAAAATGCAGAATGAAATCCCTGCGTAGAATTTGGTTTGTTTGCTTGGTTATTCATGACAGGTTTCACAGTTAGTCCAAGGTCCTTTTAAATGTTCAATAGAGAGTTGGTATGCGAAGATTTTTACAGGCACGGATTTAATAAGAAAGAGTTCAGTCACACAAGTCTGTGGCACTTCCTCACCATTCTCATCAACATGTGGTGGGTATATTTTTGTGTGATCCACAGAAAATTTAAAGAAGCAGAAACCTGCTAGCACACCTGATAGCTTTTTAATTCCTTAATCACATTAGAGAACAACTTAATATTCATGAGTGTTCATTCAGTGCGGTAGAGCTTCATCCAAATCAGTCTCTTTCTCGCGTATATCTTCTAATATATGTCATTTTAGTGTATATGAGTATTTACAGTAAACCCTGCAAATAAAAACATCAGCTGTCTTTGTGAGGACGTACCCGGACGCTCGTGAGGAATCTGATCAGGGGAGAAGACTCGCTGTAGCTCCGTAAAATAAACTGACATTCTAATGTAGTGTTTCTTTCTCCCCCGGCCGCCAACGACAGCCGTGATTTCCAAACGGCAACAGGCAGATTATTGTAAACAGGCACTTTCACTGCAAAGCACAATAAAACAAGCTGAAGCTGCTCCAGTGACTTCCCGATTGATTTACCTATCGCGGGGAACATTCATGGATGCAGTGGCTGTGACATTTCCCATGCTGTACGGCCATTCATTGCGTCATTGTCGTTTATGGGTCTGAGAACGGGGGCTATTTCATGAAAATTTGATGGCGAGAGGTGATTTCAATCACTTGTTGAACCTCCGCCTGTTTCGACTGTGCCCTCAGCTGCTCCCAATATTCTTCCCCTTAATACTGTATGTTGTCAGAGCGGTTTCATCCTGTGTTTATGCCACTGCATGTCCTCTAAAGAAAAGCCTCATGCAGCGCTGTCTATATTTACTCAAGATTGGATGGGATTTTGAACTTCATAAGGCTTTCTTTTTTTTTTTTTTCAAATCAACAGCGTGGCTATCCTTAGCGTCATAAACCCTTTGCTCTGTTGTGGAAAAGTGGCTACTGAGTAAAAAGTCAGCCTGCAGCTAGTCTGTTGAATGCATAATAGCACAAAGCTGTGCTCTGAGAAGCTCATTCCTTTTCAGAAACACTACAGGAATCAAGACAGAGCCATCCTTCCTGGAAAACACGCGCACATGCTTGTCCCGCTTAGCCCTTGGTAAAGCGTAAAGCACTGACAGGGGCACATAACACAACCCAACACAAAACAAATGGCATTTGGTGGTGATCCTGTGCTACTACACATACTGGGCGATCTGCTGGAGAATCGGGAGTGCTCACTGGTGTTAAAACCTCCCACACTTTAATCAATAAAGCTTTCCCATTGTTTGACATCGCTACTCGAGTGCGCCAATAATCCAGTTAATGCATGTCTGTTTTCACCGATCGTAATGTAGCATGGTTGTCACATTTTTGCATATTGCATATTTGATTTATCTGCCTAGTGACTACATTAATCCACTCACCCTGTTTCACATTGCCTATAGCTTAGCTACCACATTCCGTACAAATCACCTTTTTAATTTCCCACTCATGGCGTCACGTCACTTTTCTGGTCAACTAAATTCAGCCGGGCCCGGCCTCTGCATCACTGGTCCAGGAAATAAATATCAACCAGAGCTTCACTGTTGACTGCACCTGTAGCTTCCAGTAGATCCTTGTAGGCCACAACTGCATAGCTTGAGGCTTGACAACCTTGTTGTGCCTTACTCCGTCTCGCAATGTGAGACGTTGTATCCAAAACCACAAATCTAGATCCCTTTGTGCATCGGCTAATATACACATGGATACATATATTTGAATATGTGTGCAAAAAATCATTATTTTCTTACTTTATAATATTTGATGTAGTGATCTGGTAAGCTGCTGTACCTAAATTTTCTCACTGAGGGATCAATAAGACTATTTTGTCTTATCTTACGGCAATTAATTTAATAACCGAGTGGACGCAAGCGTGAGTAAAAGCAAAAAAAAGCAAAACCAAAATATGCAGCGGCGCCAGAAGAAAGGTCAATCAGTCTCATTCCTAACGTGATAAAGGGCAGCTCTGCGGTGGAGTGGTTAGCACTCCACCATGCATGCTAGATTAATGGGTCATTTTAAATTGGCTGTAGGTGGGAATGGTTGTTTGTCTCTCTGTGTTAGCCCTGTGATGGACTGGCGTCCTGCCTGTTCAAGGTGTACCCTGTCTGCCGCCCAATGACAACTGGGACAGGCCGACAGGACACGCAGTAATTTATGGACGGACCAGCTGATTGAGCCAACTAAATGCGTTGTTCGACACCTTCAGTGGTTTGAAATTTCATATACGATGCTATATACAGAGATTTCTTTAATATGGTCAAAGCAGTGTCATGTTAACGGATGCTGAATAATTGACGTGACTGAGAGAGGCCACCTTTCAGGAATAGCCCACGCTGTTTTTATTACCTCCTTCTGCAGGACTAACAGATGGACATTAGCGTGGACATTACACATAGTTAGAGACAAAAAGACATACTAAGGACTGCAGCACTTTGAGAGTAGATTTCTGAAAATGGGAACACGGTCTGCACATCTGTCGCAGGAGTTTAATTGTCAAGGGAAAACATCAAGCCTTTTTTTTTTTTAATGAATGAGGTAACATTCACTTCTTTACTCAATTGAACATGAAAAAAATCATTCTTTCTTCTAATTAAAGATCTACTGGGCTGGCCAGCTAAAGCAATCTCAGGTGCCTAAACGTCTCTCCACACTCCATTTCACTTCTTTTTAGCACCATGCTTGCACCAGGAGAGGAGTCTGTCACTGACTATTTATCAGCGCAAAAACAAAAAGGCGGAACAACTTCACCGAGGCACTGTGATGTTCTTGGGGGCTGCACGCGTTTAGTCGACAGCGCAAGCGGAAGGTATGAGATGACAGTAATTGATTTGCAGAGGATAACTGGGGCAAAGATGGCCGCAGCAGGGCAATCAAACGAGACGCACAGAGCACGTCTGTTGTTCCGAGAGATGAGGGTGACGAATGACAGGAAACAAATGGTCATTTAAAATGCAGCATTTGTGCAACAAGACGCTCTTAACAAATGGTTTACAGTGCACTGCCTTGTGTGCGATCTTTAGCATATCACACACTCAAGGCTTTTACAGGTTTTTCTAGGCGGCATTTATAACAGGTGCATAAACAATCATATAATATGTAATGTGAAAAAGAAGGTTCTTCCTTTTGCCTCCAAAACAGTCGTGACTCATCAGAGAATGGACATGGGCCTTCTGAGGGTGTCCTGTGGTGTCTGGCAACAGAATGTTGTTAGTGGGGGCCTTTGGGTCATATGGGTTGAGGGGAGGGGCCTCTGTGGATCATCCCACAGATACTTGATCAGTTTGGGATCTAGTGAATTTGGAGGCCAGGTCAACACCTTGTGCTGTTTTTCATGTTTTTTTGAGTTGTTCCTAAAATGTTTAGGAGTGTCATTGCTATGGGGTGGGGTTGTCTGGTCTGGTCTAGTTGGGTGGTACATGTCTAAGTAACATCCACATGAATGAAAGGTCCAAACGTGTCCCAGCAGAATGTTGGATTGTCACAAGATGGTCAATGTTATTTACTTCTCCTGACAGTGTGTTATGGCTGATCGGTATATACAGTGATAAATTAAGTGAGTGCAACCACAGGAAAAGTAATGCCTCATCCTGTTTCTCCAGCTCCACTTCACTTCCTGTCTGTCACTCTCGCACATAGTATACGACTCCATAAATATAAACCAAAATAATACGGAAACAAACAAACAAACTCAAGCAGGATGAGAGGGGGGCTTTTGGGAATAAAGTGTAGTATATTGTAAAAATAACTTCATGCATTATTTTTGTATTTTGACTGGCTTCCTTCAGCCAAATGTATTCATTCAAGTGAATGATTGGCAAGTAGTTCTGGGCGGCCTTCTTGCGTAAATAAGTGAATGTATGTTTTTTGGTGATATCTGAACACCACAAATAGTTTTTATTTATAAGTTGGTTTCATAGCCGTTGCCTTTACTGGGAGTATAAGTTGTTGCAGCATATTGGAGAATTTCCAACTCTTCTTCTCTGGATTTCTCCTGCCTCGGTGTCTTCAGGCTCTCTTTGCATTCCTAGACCGACTCTATGATGCTCAGATCAGGGCCAAACCATCTGCTGCTGGACTCCTTGTTCTTCTCGTCGCTGGCAGTGGTGTTTCTTGCCTCTGGCAGGCATCTCAGGCTGCTCCTTGATGGTTATGGGTGAAAGAATCGAAATATCTGAAGTGCTTAAACTTCAGCACGACGCTGTAGAATTCCGCATTTGTAGTTGAAAATAAGTCTAATGTGTCAGTTTGAGACACATTGCAGCTGACAAGCAAGACAAACACATGAAAGTGGAAAGAGAAGGAAAACACTGCTTTTTTTTTGGAGGACTCTAACATCAGTTTCTGAATTTTATTCCTTGGAGTCGCGCATATTGAAGGGAAGTGAGAGAATTGGGCTGACACAGGAAGAATTATTTTGCCAGATGACTGAGAGCTGGCAACCTTTTACTTGTTAACCAGAGTCGGCTCCAAACAGCCGCCTCGTCACCTCCTCGGGAAGTGACCTTTATAGCTTTTCTGCACGTCTATTTTTAACAGAGAATAAGACTGCTCTGTTCTCTGCCACTGCAAGATAGCACTTTCTAGTTTCTGGGGGATATAAATTATCATATGTTATCCTACATAAAGGGCTAAGGAGCAAACTAAATATTTAATAAAGCCCTGCTGTGTTGAGCTGGCTTGACCTTTAATACTTCATTAATTCCCTGTCATTGTTCACGGACTGCTCTTCGTGCTGTCATTTTGTCTATAAGATCGCAACTACCAAGTTATTCTTTTAGACATCGCACCGTATTGATTCATTTTGAATTAAACCTCTTATCCCTTTGTCTCATGATTCATTCAGAGTGAAAAAAGGGTATCCATTAGACACTCCTGGAAGCAGTGCACCTCCAGAAATAGTCCACTGACAAGAAGGTCCATGTAATAATTCCTTTGGTCAGCGGCTGCAAAAACTCATTTTTGCCAAAGGAAGCCTTGACGTGATGTTTTAAGCTGCAGGAGAAAACTAAATGTGTTGAACTTCTTGAAGTTAGTTTGTCGGGCGACCACTTCCAAAGTCGGAAACACAAAGTACGTTTATATATATGCTGTACTGATCCCACAAGGGGAAATTATCTCTGCATCCAGTCTTTCACACAGTAGTGTTTACAGTCAGAGCAGTTTGCTGCAGCCTCTAAGTACTGCACCCGGGGAGCAATTTGGGGGTTTAGGTGCTTGCTCAGTGCACCTCAGCCATGGACACGGGGGAAGGTGAATCTGCATCTCTAGCAACTACTTCACAGCTCCCCCGTTTTCACCAAAATATGCCAATATGCTAATAAATCTGATATCCATTTATGTTTAGGTCTGCGACATCGCCCCATCACCTTACTCAATGAGCAACCAGCTGCCATGCATCCTTGAAAACAAAAATTCGGTATGCTCTCTGTGATGTTTTTTATTTTTATTATTTTAAATGGTAGTAGCATTGATACTAATGATTTGGGAACTAGTTTATCTTTTCTGGCTTCATTTGCTGTGTCCGCTATTTATGGTTTTATTCATTTTATATCTGAATTACATTCACCTCTTATTGTGTAATAACAGGGGCTGCACATGTTTAGCAACTACAGTGAGAGCTAGTAGCAACTCTATATGTGTTTTCTGATTTCTTTTTTTACACATTAACTGACGCTGGCTGATAATATAATATAATACGGTTGAGCAGTCAAGCCACAGACAGAGGGAAGATGAGCAGCCGGTGTGTAGGCTAGGAAACACATTGAGGACTCCTCGAGGACATTACTGGGCGTAGAGGAGAAATAGAGAGTGTTGGAAAGATCAGCATGAGGCTAAAGAGCAGCCATTTTTTTCCCCCCAGTAAAAATCACCTGGTTCTGTTAGTCTTTTCGCAGCGGTGCCATTTTCTTCCACGGCGTTAATTTGATTCCTTTTAATGAATCGGCCAGCAGGTTCATCTTCAAACACAGAGGAAATATTGGTAACGACTGTGCATGCCCAATTTCCTCCATTTCGTCCATTTTTTTTCCCCCTTCCACATTCATCATCTGCAAGAGGCACAAAAAAGCAAATTAGATATAGCAAACACAACGTAGTCAAGGTCACAGTGGACCCGCTTCTGTTCAGTTTCTGTTTGAACAACTGCAGCTTAACACGTGCAGTGAGCGCAGCCCAAAGCAGCTAGTGTACCAGTCAGTGTTTTCTTTTTGTGTATGGTGTACCTGCTTGTCTGTCTTTGTGAGAGCATGTCATCACGTATTAATATTATGATGAATGGTAGCTTCTCTCCGGGTACTCCGGCTTCCTCCCACCATCCAAAGACATGCTTGTTAGGTTAACTGGTGATTCTAAACTGTGTGAATGGTTGTCTGTCTCTCTGTGTTAGCCCTGCGATAGACTGGCGACCTGTCCAGGGTGTACCCCGCCTCTCGCCCCGTGACAGCTGGGATAGGCTCCAGCCCCCCAACGACAAGCGGAGGACAAGTGGTTACAGAAAATGTATGAATGAATGAGTGAATGAATGGAGGCTTTTACAGGAGAAGGTCATGATTTGGCATTAGATTATACACCATATGTATAAAATGGGGAGGCGTAAAAAGTATTAACAATAGTAAGAGCTCAGGAGGAGCATTTCTACAATGACTTTAAATATACAGATCGAACTTGCATCAACTAACTAGAAGATGTTAACTGACTATAAATTAACTTCAGCACAGACTGACAAAAAGGCTTAACTCATTCTCATAACAAGCAAAATCAATAGTCAGTGAAAGGTGAAATGGGTTGTGTTCAAATTTTACCGGGATCTGGTGAGCCTAATGCTGCAGTGCAGTTTACAAGTCAGGCTACAAGTCTTTTTCAATGGAAGCCGACGATGTGATGCTACAATCTGCACTTCAAATCAAAGCTGAGCTGGCTTCAACTTTGTTCTAACGCTTCAAATGACACAGGGATAAAATGAGCTAATCCTTTATTTATCCCACAATGGGGGAATTTGCAGCGTTGCAGCAGCTCACAGTGCAAAGGACGGTGCACACAAGAGCCGGCTTTCTTCACCAGTCTGTTCAGTCTCTTTTTGTCTTCCACTAAGATGCTGCCACTCCAGCAAACCACTCCATAGTAGATGGCTGGTGAGAGTACAGAGTCATAAAAAGGTCCTCAGGAGTGCTCTGTGCAATCAGGAGAACCTAAGTGTCCTTAGCAGGTAGAGTCTGCTCTGGCCTTTCTTATAAAGTGGACTAGCGTAGTCAGTCCAGTCCATTTTTTCGTTCAGGTGAACACCCAGGTGTCCATTCCCTGGATGTTCACTGGTGTGTGTGTGTGGTATCTATTTGTGCCTGCGGAAATCCACCACCAGCTGCTTGGTTTTACCCACATTCAGCCGGAGGCAGTTTTCCTGGCACCAGACTACAAGCACTTAAACAATCGTTCAGAGCACGCTTGGCTGGTCTTTATAACTTTTGTCACTTTTTGTGTAAACACAGGTTTAAGTTTGTGTTCACACTACTGGCAAAGAAGCAACATGTTACAAGTCATTTTTCATGGAAGTCTACAAATATACCACACTATAATATAACTTGATGACAGTGCAGCTGGCCACTTTCGGCTTTTGTCACCTGTACCGGACAAAAAAAGCAACGGGCCACGAGTCAGTTTCAATGTAAGAGGCAGGACAATGCTACAGTGTGTTTCGGGAATGATGTGCTACAAATAAAAGCTGAGCAAATATGGTTGACGTATCAACCGATCCTGTCTCATCAGTTTATTTTTAAACGGATGATGAAGTCCAACATTGTTCACAAGCGGTCGAGCAACAATTCATCTGTTTCTCTGAGACAGTGTAGTTGGCCATGCTCGGCTGGTTTTGTAACTCAATCCGTTCATTAGATTCGTTTCCACACAGTATTTCTTGAATCATATTTAGTTTAGAATGTATAGTTTATATGTACCAATCAGCCACAACATTATGACCACTGACAGGAGAAGTAAATAACATTGACCATCTTGTGACAATTCAGTGTTCTGCTGGGAAACATTTGGATCTGGTATTAGCATGATGCATCTTGGACATGTACCACCCGCCTAGACCAGACTAGGCACCCCCACCCCATAGCAATGACACCCAGCAGGATGCAGCCTGACAGAGGATCACACACAAAAATGTAAAAAACAGCACAAGGTGTTGACCTGGCCTCCAAATTCACTAGATCCCAAACTGATCAAGTATCTATGGGAATCACTGGAACAAGTCTGATCCACAGAGGCCCCTCCCCTCAACCCATAGGACCCAAAGGCCCCCACTAACAACACTCTGTTGCCAGACACCACAGGACACCCTCAGAAGGCCCATGTCCATTCTCTGATGAGTCACAACTGTTTTGGAGGCACAAGGGAGACCTACACAGTTAGGTGTAGTCATAATGTTATTCCTGATCGGTGTAAAACCTAGGAAAGACAATGGAAAAGTGTTGTGTTAAACCTCCTGGTCACTAGTTTCCCTGCAGCAGTAACAGTCATGTATATGATATTTATATACGACTGTTCCTCACCTATATAATATATAAATAGAGAGAGAGAGCGAGAATAAAACATATTTGAGACACCTGCCTGCCTTGTACCCCTTGTTCCTCTTGCACCTGCCATGTGCTGTGGCTTCAGGCCTGTCTTTTGTGCTGCAGATCCCTCCCTTGTTAGAGAATTTCCGAGTCTTCCTGTCCTTCCGACTATCATACCACTGCGGTAAGTTGGCCCCGGGCAAATTTTTATAGTGGTTTAGTGGGACTGAGGGGTTGTTGACTGGGGAGGTTAGATCGCCCTGGGTGTTTTTATTAAGACCCCACACGCGGCACGTGCGAAAATGGGCACATTCAGCCCGTGTGACTATATTCAATGAGAGCTTTCAAGCACAGGCAGAGGTGATGCCAGTCGTCGGGAAGGTGGTTATTTAAACCTACTTCTATCTACTCTAAGGACAATACTGAATACTGCCTTCACACTTTATTTTTTTCTTTTAATAATAGCTTTCATTCATTTTCCTGACCTTGCGTGTTCTTCTTTTAACATTTAGTGACACACTATTTCCTTACTCATTGTGTCCATTTTGTCCGTGGTACAGGTTGTTATCCTCTGAAAAGTGCTAACCAAATAACAAAACAACAAATAGGAGCAGAGGGAGTGAAACTGGACCACTGTTCTCTGCTTTTGCTTCCGAGTGAAGGGCATCAGTGCTCACCTCCTGCTCGTCTGAGCTGTCACAGCCTGTCAGACAGCGCGGCCCACTCCTGAATGTTTTATCCGCCCGCTCGTGGCTCGGTGTGTTACACCCCGACGTATGTCATTTCTTTTTGTGAAATTTAATCCGCCTCTTGCTCGGAGATTGGTTTACTCTCGTCTCGCTTCTTAAAATGTGCTATTAGCCCTTCAATTCACCATCGAATTATGTGGAAATAAAATGTAGAAGTATAGGAGTAGAATTTATAAGTAACTGATTGTAGGTACTTAAATGTTTGTTTTTTTTTTATCTGAGACAACATCTGTAAAAATAAATCTGTAGCACAGAAAAGTACTGAGATGAATATTTTGAGATGTAGGTCTACTTTAATCAGAAAACACCAGCATCAATCAAGTGAACTGAGAGCAGTCAGTGTGTATCTTTGATGTGTTTCTGCTCAAATGTGTGCGTGTGTGTGTGTGTGTGTGTGTGTGTACACGTCCCTCCACAGACGTCAACGAAAGCTGCACATCTCAGACTGTGTCCAATTAAAGCGCCTCCTCTCTGTGCTCCCACTGTGCCACCCTTGAAGTTCACGACGTCGACAATGGCAGCAGCAGAGGAAGAGTTTTTCCTCACACAATGGCTTTTCACTGAAAGCTGGAAGACGCTTCTGAAGTTTCTGTTCCGTCAACCTGGCAACTCTTCAGCACACTCATGACTACAGAGGCAACCAGAGATCCCACTCGCACATGTGGAAATGGCTCACACGCACTTTTCCAGGTTCTATTTCGGTGACGTGAGAAGAAGAAAGCGATCGGCACAGGTAGAAAAAAAAAAGTGGACGGGAGGGAGGAGGGTGATATTACAGAGACACTGTCTCATTTTCCCTGTCATCAGCCAAGCTGAGGACACACAGGATTTAGTTACACGGGACACGAGGAGCAGTGAACTGGAGAAGTGGTGGCAAAGAGTATGCAGCTGGCTCAGAGGGAAAGGATGAAATCACTGAACTTTGATCCTGAGGTTGAGTCGCAATGATCTCTACCGTGTAAATTCACAGTCACCTCATACTGTAGGTATGTAAAGCTAGCTGTACTGATCTATAAAATGATGCAAGCATAGAAAAGCATAGTCTCTCAGCTTTAATGCTCCACTAAATCCATAAAACCTTAAAGTCTGTCTCATTGCTTTCTTTCAAATTCCTTTTACAGCTGTGTTTGAAGATGTATGAGATTAGTCTTTTATGGAAGCTAAAAGTAGGACAAAGATAACACCTGATTCAGGTAGCCTACAAAGGCAATACATGTGTGCCAAGGTATCTGTTTTTAGCTAATTGATCACTTCTTTTTCGCCTAATGAACCGCACACTCACACACAGATCAAAGCAACACAAAAAGGGGAGTATTTCTAAAAGCCTGAGGTATCAATTCACTATAATTCAGAGGGAAAATGTCGACACCTCATCCCGACTGAAGGAACTTTTGTCCAGATCCTGTGGAGGAGAAACGAGCACGGCGACATGCACAAATGGCTCCCAGCTGAAATGAAACGTTTGAATTATACGAGCCAAAGACCACTAAATCACATTAATAGGATAGCTACTCACTTTACATACGAAGCAATTATACAATAATGTATGTGACATGCACATACAGCGCCCGCTGTCCAGTGAAAACCATGAACCTCCAAAGCGTGGACTTTCACGAACTGAGAAGAAACAAGCTTTTGACTTTGCAAATTATCTGATGAGTTTCATTTTGTTTAGTTAAGTAAAAAATCTTTTTTTAAAAAAGGTTGCTTCATTTATCAATTGTACAAAAAAAGTTAAAACTCTAAAAAGGTGACATATATCACAAAAAAAATCTGTATTTTCAGATAGTGTAACACATTATATGCACATTTTATCACACTTGAAATTAGTGTTATGTTGCTTCTTTTACATAAAACATAAGTAAAATTAAACTTCAATTAAAACGTATTTAAGCAGCTTTGGAATTTTGACGAACGTACAGAATCATTTATTTTTTTAATTAACCTAACTAGACTTTAATAAACTCTAAAAACTGTTTCCCCTGTCATTTGTATTATAATTATTATTATTTCCTAACAGTGGTGGAAGACTTATTTCTTAGCTTACATCAAGCTATGTAAATGTGATGTGTAACCTGCTGGCAGGCTGCGGGGCAAGAGCAGGAACTTATTAACGTATTGTAATTTGGCTAAATAAATAATAAAATATGCAGACCCTGCAGTGTTGTTGCCCGCTTTGCCCATGCAGTGAATCCAAGGCTTGGTAAGTGCTTGGGGCAGAACTTCCCCTAAGTCATATGTCATGTTTGTTATTTATTTAACTGTTTGTTTTTTTTTTCTTAATAAAAAGTGTGTCCATGATTATCACTGGCAGGGAAGCGCTGTTGGAAACAGTAAATGTAAATGTTAAGTTTGTGATTTGGTATTTCGCTCTGATCCCCCAGGCCGTGCACTTTTGCTGTGGCTCACTCTAATTTTAACCTTACATTATTATTTCAGCAGCGCGGAGAGCTTAGTGGTAATGGCACACGGAAGAAAACGTGAATGTCATCATCAGCCTACTTCTTCCTGGAGAACCTCTGCAGATCAGTATCGGGCAGGTGTTGCGGGGTGAATGCTGTGACCCGCTGACATTCAGCTGTTGGCTCAGAGCGACGAGCAGAGGAGACAGGGGCTGCTGAAAGTGTTGGATTTGGATCAGTGCACGTTAGGAGACAAATACCACAAATATTCCAGCGTTTACGAAATGAATGCACTGCGCTTTAATATAGATCATGCAGTGATTTATGTAAACAGGGTAGGCAGTGGGTTTAGTTCTGCCGATTCTTTTTCAACTCCCAGTAGAAACCGATGAGCAGGTGAATGGATGTGTTGCTCCTCGATGGCGGATTGAAAGGTGCTGAAAGTGTCCTCTGTGAAAATCCTGACTAAGACCAGTGAGAGGTGATTATTTTATGGCTATAGGGAACCATGCAATCTTTAAGTGGCAGTTTCATATTTCTGCACATATTGCACTAGAATCTCGTTTGGCTAATGACCAGGCTGGTGGACTTGGGTTTTTGCAGAGACCACAGACATCACGAGCAGCAAATTGGATCCATCATGCATTCTACACGGCAAGTCAGGTCTCAGCAAGCAGAAGCGGATCGGTGCTTTTCTGTAATTTTCCCTCGGACTATTCACTGCAGACACGGAGACATCCAAGGCAAACCCCCCGATGGGACAATGACGTGCGTCCTGTCTGATCTATGTAATGTTACGCATTTTGTCTGGGATTATCCCACCCATAACTTGTATTTGCTCTCCATTGAGGCTTTAATTATGTCCACACAACATTAGCAGCTAAGTTGCCAAGAGAGAAAGAGATAAATAGAAGGAAACAAGAGGAGAATAAAAGGAAAGAATGGAAAGGGAGGAAGGAGGAGAGGTCCAGTAGAAAGTGAGTGAAAGTTGAGTGATGACTAATCAGAGGAGACAGTGTTAAAGGGCAACTACCGTTTTTTACAACCTGGACCTTATTTCTGGCATAAAATACGACTGTTCACTCACCCATATAACTTTTGTGTAATTTGTAGTCATTTGGTAGTTATTTAGATTTGCGTATATGGTATATCCATATAGTGGGAGTGACTGGGGCACCGAAACACAGCCTCTAAATAACGCATCTGCCACGAAACTCGTTCATTTCACCAATACTTTGTTATCGTACGCTAGTGCTATTCCCCGTTGAGTCCGGAGTTACCTGTTATCATCATCCGGGGGTCTGTAGATTGAACTACAGACCCCCGGATGATTTCTTCTGACCTGGATGATGTCATCTCTGCGCGCCGCACGCACCCGCGATGGTCGGCTTGTTTACCTGTAATTTGCTACTGCTATGGTTCGTCCACAACCTCAGAATTGGAAAAATATTCAGCCATGTTGCAAAAAAACTAGCTGTAGCAAATTACAGGTAAACAAGCTGTCCGTCGCGAGTGCGCGCAACGCTCAGAGATGACATCATCCAGGTCAGAGGTTAGTAGGTCAATCTACAGACCTCGGATGATGATAACAGGTAACTCCGGACTCAACGGGGAAAAGCACTAGCGTATCATAACAAAATATTGGTGAAATGAACGAGTTTCGTGGCAGATAATGCGTTATTTAGAGGCTGCGTTTAGGTGCCCCAGTCACTCCCACTATATGGATATACGCAGCTAAATATCTCAAGAACGACTACAAATTACACAAAAGTTATATAGGTGAGTAAACGACAGTATTTTATAAGGTCCAGGTTGTAAAAAAGAGTAGTTCCCCTTTAAGTAACAGAAAAAATTAGGATGACATGAGAAGATTCCAATTATATTATGCAAAATGATATGATGTGGCACAGAGGAGGAAGAGTTAGAAATGTAAAAAGCAACAACTAAAAAAAAAAAAAAATCAATGTGCCACGGACAAGCTGTAAATCCTAAAAGTAAATTTCGTTAAAGCTAGAATCTTACATGCAAACATTTGCTAGAAAATAATGTCCTCCCCTTCAGATGTTCCTTTCCCTCTCCAGCCGAACACAGAGCGGCGCATCTCCTTGGCGAGTTGGTGATTTGATCAGTCGAAGTCGAATCTGTTGGACACCGGTGAGTCTGTAGATGTGTACTGTGGGTGTGGGCGAGAGCGAAGGAGAGAATATCAGAAAACATATTGGAGAGGCGAAGACTCGAGAGCAACGCGAATGCCGCTCTGAGCAGCTTAGCGATGTGCCAGAGGAGAAAGCTCACAGAAAATAATTGGATTTCATTTTGGTCCGCAGGCGTAAAAAAAAAAAAAAGATGCATGTTGTCTCCCTGGAGCTCCTGCTACAGGTACCATAAAGGCCGAGAGTTGTCGGAGTTATACAAAGAATCTGTAAGATGCATAAATAAGAGAAAGCTCCTTTTTGATTACAGGAGGAAATCCCTCAGTGCCTTACTTTATTTCTGTACCTACAGATAAAACGCTGTTATAGGTTAGGGGGATGATGTAGTGATCCCACTCACTTACATGGATGCAGTACTTGCATCACCCAGTAGAAATTTTTATTAAAGCTGATTGTTTCTTTCCAGTCAAATCGACATGTTCTTCTTTCTGGTAATTCATCACAATAAGCACTTATTTGCTCATCAGCACCTGTTGTTTACTTTGAGAGCAGTCCATGTGGCGATGCAGTGTATTAGTATGCGACGAGGATTTCTGCATTAGCCGCCATAATGATGCCCGTAATGATGACAGGATAGTCAGCCACTACAACATCTGCATCGGGAATTTCTAGTCAAAGCCTCCATCCTGAATGGTAATTTGTTTTATTAAACCAGGGCCTCGGCACAGTGTTTTATTTTTTCAATCTCCACAGCGGAGATGAATATTCATTTGTTTCGAGATGGAAAGTAAGTGCGGCCTAATTGCAGATACGCCGCTCAGCTCCTTGCCGTGGAGTTTTTCCAATTTTCTCCCTTGATTTAAGGTTGGGGAAACAATTTTATGCCTCACTGTCACACAGAATGAAATACAATACTGCATATTCTGTATCAGCTTGTTCCCGCGCTTTAGTGGACTTTAGAATAGATGTAGCCACAGTAAACCAAAAGAAAGAAGAAAGAAAGAAAGAAAGAAAGAAAGAAAGAGACAGAAAGAGAGAGAAAGAAAAAGAAAGAAAGGAAATAAAAGAAACGGAAAGAAAGAAAGATAAAGAATGCAAAAAAAACAAGAAGAAAGAACTAAAGAAAGAAAGAAAGTTGTTTGGCTCTGAAAAATGTTGCAGATGTGGTAGAAATTTGATGTAAAATTTTAAGAATTGTGTCACAGCCTACTTCCTTCTCTAGTGGAAAAGCGTGTACTACGTAATAATCGTATGAAGCATCATGCGGCTGCGTCTGTTCAGTATATACAGTATTTCCGTTTGACCGCTTGACCGAAAGAAACAGATGAGGACCGAAACATATTTAACTTAAACTGCACAGACACAAGAATAAACTCACTATACTGCTTTGCAACTGTACTTAACCCCGGGACGTGCCTATAAGCTTTACTATGCTTACAAGGATAGGTCGAACTCTAATATACATAGTGTTAATTCATTTTTCCAATTAAAACATACCTGGAACAAGTACATCTTTGTCAAAACCATAGGACAATACACTAATTTTACACTATATTGCCAAAAGTATTCGCTCATCTGCCTTTACACTCATATGAACTTAAGTGACATCCCATTCTTAATCCACAGGGTTTAATATGACGTTGGCCCACCCTTTGCAGCTATAACAGCTTCAACTCTTTTGGGAAGGCTTTCCACAAGGTTTAGAAGTGTGTTTATGGGAAGTTTTGACCATTCTTCCAGAAGTGCATTTGTGAGGTCAGACACTGATGCTGAACAAGACGGCCTGGCTTGCAGTCTTTGTTCTATTTCATCCAAAAGGTGTTCTATCGGGTTGAGGTCAGGACTCTGTGCAGGCAAGTTCTTGCACACGAAACTCACTCATCCATGTCTTTATGGACCTTGCTTTGTGCACTGGTGCACATGTTGGAACAGGAAGGGGCCATCCGCAAACTGTTCCCACAAAGACTGGAGCATGGAATTGTTCCATATCTCTTGGTATGCTGAAGCATTCAGAGTTCCTTTCACTGGATCTAAGGGGCCAAGCCCAGCTCCTGGAAAACAAGCCCACACCATAATCCCTCCTCCACCAAACTTAATATTTGGCACAATACAGTCAGACAAGTACCGTTCTCCTGGCAACGGCCAAACCCAGATTCGTCCATCAGATTGCCAGATGGAGAAGCGTGATTCGTCACTCCAGAGAACATGTCTCCACTGATCTAGTGGTGGCGTGTTTTACACAACAGCATCTGATGCTTTGTATTGCACTTGGTGATTTCTGGCTTGGATGCAGCTGCTCGGCTCGGTAACCCATTCCATGAAGCTCTCTACACACCGTTCTTGAGCTAATCTGAAGGCCACATGAAGTTTGGAGGTCTGTAGCCATTGACTCTATGGAAAATCTGTGCACTATGCGCCTCAGCATCCTCTGACCCCGCTCTGTCATTTTACGTGGCCTGCCACTTCATGGCTGAGTTGCTGTCGTTCCTAATCGCTTCCACTTTGTTATAATACCACTGACAGTTGACTGTGGAATATATAGTAGCCAGGAAATTTCAAGACTGGACTTGTTGCACAGGTGGCATCCTATCACAGAACCAGGCTGGAATTCACTGAGCTCCTGAGAGCAATCTGTTCTTTCACAAATGTTTGTAGAAGCACTCTGCATACCTAGGTGCTTGATTTTATACACCTGTGGCCGTGGAGGTGATTGGAACACCTGAATTCAATTGTTTGGATGGGTGAGTGAATACTTTTGTTATACTAGTGTCAAGCACAAAACTAAATATTTCTCTAAAAGGCAAAAATAGTACAAGAGCTACGAACTCAGGCCCAACGTTGTATGCTGGACATCGATGTGAAATATCGTACCACGTTATTAATCATAATAAACTGTACTTCAGCTTCAGAAATTCATTTTCATTCATTCTACTTTACTACTGTCACAGTTTTTATGACTGAAACACTGCACACACTCACCACTTTAAATGAACCTTAATGTATCAGGCAACGTATGAAAAGTCCCCTTTAAGCATAAGCAGATTTTAAAAATTCACTGATAACTATCTTAAGGCATTGTTGCAATAAATTAAAAGCAGTGTGTCTCCCTCTGAGTCACAGGGCTAAGGATCTGTTCTGGAAGCTTTTATTAATATTTCTTTGCCTAAATTTTACATCTCGTTTCAGATCTCTGTCTTCCTCTACTGTAGAATATGACTCATTAATCTAAATGTCCAATAAACATTAATGGGACGGTGAATAAACCCTGCTGAAGCATACACCCACTCTGTTACACAGACTATTTTCCAGTGTGCAGCTCAAGAAAAATAGCTATTTAGAGTTATAGGACACAAAGTGGCCGTCTAGGGACACATACATTTTTACAGTCTATTAATCTATGAATAATTAAAGGCTCTCAGTTATCCCAGAGGAGATTACAGCACTCCGTCTTTCAATACAGTAACTTGTTTAGCGGTGTCCAAGTACAGCACACTGCAGTCTTTATTGTCTGGAGGCTCTGAGCCCAAAAAAAAAACAAAAAAAACGAGCACCTGCGCTAAATATTACAAACAGCAGCAACAAAATAGGTCAAAAAAGAGGCTGCAATACTCCTGATACTAGTATTGTTTAATTAAGGGAGACAAAAAATGACAAGCACAATTCCTTTTTACTCGTTATTTTTATTTCACGCTGACAACTGATGCCTTTTTACTGCTTGAAGAGATTTCTTTCATCATGTTTACACAGGAAAGTATTAAAATCAGTTGTCATTATTCTGTCACAATCACAACACGGCAGGATTGAGGATGCTTTTTTTTTTTTTTTTTTCCAGTTTTCTGAGCGGTGAAGATATGTCCAAACAACAGCTGTTATTGCTGTTTTGCTTGCTTTGAGATTTCAAGTGCTCGCTCGCAGCGCTGGCGACAGTAAACAAGAGCTTCTGCGTGCAGATGACAAAAACAAATAGTTTCCAGTCTCATCAGAGAGGTGGATCTACAGCCAAGCTAACACCATATCCATTATGTATTTCTTTTCCCCACATTAAACAGGAGAAAAAAAATCCACTTTGTGCATGTGGACATGCAATCAGCGTTGATGATAATTGTCGTCATTTGAAGTGCCAGGTTGTAAAGTGGGTGGACAAACTCTAACTCTATGAGCTGGGCATTTCGAAATCACTGGGGCAACAATGAAACCACACTGTTAAAGTACTGTGGGACACCAAAAACAGTATAAAGTAACAAGAAGCAATGAAAAAAGTGCAAAAAACATCCTGTGTTGCCCTTTATCACCACCCCAGCCAACAGCTACTACTTTGTTGGCTGTTCGGGATTGTCTTTTCCAATTTATCTCTGGGATCTTGAAGAAGCAGTCTGTGCATAGCAAGGCGAGCACACAAGCTTCCTCGGGGCTGGTGACAGTGACAGTGTCCAACAAAAACAGCCCATGCTCAAATCTATGGCAGCAGAAGGACTCGGATTCTGTTGGCACTGGAGAGAAATGTGAGCAAATGGACAACTGGTCGCTGTTTGCTCTCTGCTGCTCGGTTTCTGGATGGTCCCCGCCAGCCGTGCCCTAATGCAGCTGCAACCTCGGCCTCTCTCTCTCTCTCTCTCTAAACTCCCTCGCTATCTATCCAAGAATATCTACTCCCATGGTGTCCTCTGCCATCCTATCAAAAGATGCAATTTTCACGGACTGAAACATAGCTAGTTTGCAATAGAGTTCCTTCACTGCGACTTATTTGACGCTGCTTATTTCAGTATGTGGGATGTTGTTATTCTTATACTTGAGATGGTGTCAGTGAAATAAGTCAATGAAATTCCTGACAATACAGAAGGACAATAAAACCTAAAGAGCAGATTTTAAAGAAGCTTTAAAGATGCGGATTTAACTCTGCAGGATTAAAAACAAAGGGAATCAGCAGCGCCTTTGATGTTATCTGTAAATTCATAAAAATTGTTTGAAAACTACGAGAGACCGACCAGGGAGGCATCTGTGGGTGTAATACGACTCCTTTCTCCTGTAATTAGCTAAAAGCATCACGGTAGCATTTTGGATGAGCTGGAGGCGGCTGATCGACCAGCGGGAGCCTGAAATAAAGGGAACTGTAATAGTTTAAATGAGACTTTTTTTGAAGATAGGTGATTGTAAAGTGGAGAAAAACAAATACGTAACTCATGTGGTTCCTCCTCGAGTCTGAGAACAAACGGAGAAAACAAGCCTGGTTTCTCTGATTTGGATTCACTCTGCCGTTTTTGATTATTCTAGTGGCCTTAAATCAAATTGGCTCTCTTGGACATGGCACACAGCAGATATCTAAAAAGAAACAAAAGAATATTATAATTTTTTCTTCTTATTTGGAAGAAAAAGCAGCTAGATTACTTTTTGGGCAAAGCGAGCTGGAGCCTCAAGGGCCCAGACAATCAGCAGCCTGAAACCCCCTTTGTTCAATATGTGTCAGTTGGTTGGAGTTAAATTAATTAATCTGAATTTCTGGGGAACACATCCATCACTAAACCACATGATGAGCACTCAAAAGAGTATGCGGCACAGAGCAGCTGATATTTGAATTAATAGTAAAAACGGGCAGTGGTGCCAGTAAAATGCTGGGATTATGGAAAACTGTGTGGATTTGGGTGATGGTTTATATTGTGCTATAATAAGAAAGTTACCAAGTCACCAAGCGGTGCTGAAGCTAAGCTAGGAACTCCCGGCTACATTAGATATACTCTGGGACATGACGTTGCAACCTCAACAGATCCAGAGTCTCAACTGTGCAGCAGCAGGTTGTTCCTCCCCTTCATTCAGGATCAAGCTCCTGCACACATCTACGGTCTAACATCTGCAAGGGAAGCCATTACTCACTGTAAATAAGGCGATTTGCATTATTCAGTTGGTAGCATTCAAACTGGCTTGAGGTGAACCCGGGGCTTCACTTACAGCCTGTTGTTATAGGTGCTCATGATTAATGCAAATCTCATGCAAATAGCTTCCTGAAGACAGAGAAGAAGTTGGGCTGTGAAGAAAGATGGATTTAATAACTTTTTGCTGAATAAAATTTCACAAATCGGTTGAAAATAGACTCAGCATATCCAAAAGTGAGTCATAACAGACACAATGTCAGATTTGAAAAAAAACAAACAAAGTGAGCTGGATACACAGACGTTTATCTAAAAACTTCTCAAAAAATTCACAGAATTTGCCTGATATGCTTATCAGATAGACAAGTTACATTAATTATGAAACTGAAGAAGCAGAGAAGCAATTAGGGACACGACAATGAAACTGGGGGGGAAAAAAACAAAAAAAACAAAACAAGCACAGGCCTCCTCCACAGATGAGTGCTGAATTGACAAAGTAGGAAGAGAACAGGTGCAAGTAATAACATTTAAATGGCTCCTTTTTATTTAGAGCAATGAGCCTGCATGAACACAGAAATAGAATACTAATGTAGTGTCTGAGAAGTTAAATTTTCCCCTCTCTTTCAGCTCTGCCACAAGTTGGTCAGTACGGACATGAAGGAGGGGAAAGAAGCCTGGACTGCATTGTCCCTTTAATTATCTTATTTAAAGGGAACAGCTTACACAGTGCCACTCAAAAGTATTTGCACCTCTGCATAAAAAGGACTCGAAGTATTAGCACATTTCTCCTTAAAGTAGACAAAGAGAACCAAATCAAACAAATGAAACAGAAATATTAATTAATCGTTAGGTACAAGTAAACCCTTATTTTCAGTATGTGGAGTGGCCCCCTTGTGCAGCAATTACAACGACTAAATGTTTCCGGTAACGGCTCATCAGTCATCTAGAACATTCAGGAGAAATTTGAAGCCCATTCCTTGGTACAGAGTCACTTCAATTCTAAGATGTTGGTGGGTTCTCTCACATTAACTGCCTCCTTCAGGTCCTTTTACAACATTTCTATTGGATTAAGATCAGGACTTTGACTTGGTTGTTCCAAACATACAATTTTGTTCTTCTTTAACCATCCTTTTGTAGAATGACTTGTGTACTTGGGGTCGGTGTCTTGCTACATGACCCAGTTTTTCTAAGATTCAGCTCACAGACAGATGTCCTGACATTTTCTTTTAGAATTTATTGGTATAATTCAGAATTCATTGGTTCTTCAATGATGGCAAGTCATCCTGGCCCAGATGCAGCAAAACAGGCCCAAACAGGGACATTTCCACCCCCATGTTTCAGACAGGATGAGGTTCTGATGCTGGAATTCAGAGCTGTTTCGTCTCCAGACACGATCCTCTCATTTAACCCAAACAATTCTACTTTGGTTTCATCTGTCCACAAAACATTTTCCCTACAGTCTTCTGACTTGTCCACATGATGTTTAGCAAACTGCAGACAGTCAAAAATGTCTCTTGGAGAGAAGTGGCTTTGTCCTTGCCTATCTGACATGACCACCACGGTTGTTCAGTGTTTTCCTGATGGTGGATTTATAAACATTAACATCAGTCAATGTGAGAGAGGTCTTTAGTTGCTGGACATTACCCTGGAGTCCCTTGTGACCTCTCAGACTATTATGCATCTTGCTTTTGGAGTGATCTTGTTGGTTGAGCGCTTCTGTGGAGGGTAACAGTTGTCTTTAATCTCGTCCATTTGTTCACAATCTGCCTGACTGTGGATTTATGGATTCCAAACTCTTCAGAGATGGTTTTGTTACCTTGTTCAGCCTGACAAGCAACAACAGCTCCTCAGAAAGCTCATTTGGCCGTACCATCATACACTTCCACAAACATGTGTTGTGAAGCTCAGACTGTGAAATTTTTTTTAAGCACTGGACAACACTTGAGTCACATCACATTGTTTGAAAAAAAAAAAAAAAAAAAAAAAAAAACTTCTGAACAGATGGACTCTAATTTGGCCTTGAAATTTACTTATAATCCCAGAGAGTTACTTTTGTACCTCACAGGTATATCATATTGGGTGATTTTCCTGAATAAAAAATACCAAAGCATAATATTTCTGTTTCATTTGTTTGATTGGGTTCTCGTTGTCTACCGTCAGGACTTATGTGAAAACTCGCTGATGTTTTGAGTCATTTTTATGCAGAAATGTCCAAACTTCTCAGGGGTGCAAATAGTTTTAAGCAGCGCTGTACGCACGATTATAACCTGACAATGTGTTGTTTTTTCTTACTTGGTGTAATAAGAATGTTTTATGTTCACTTCTATGATCAGCCCAGTTGGCTCAAGGGAGACGGTTGCCACTTCTCTAGGTTTTACATTTTACTATACCATAAGAAAAGAAGAACATCTTTATAATTGAACACATTGTGGTGGGGCTCTACGGGACCCCAAACAACAAGGACTCAGTGGTGACTAGGGATCCAGTCAACCCACTGTTCAATTTGAGCCTCGGTTTTGTGGTCACAGTTTTTGTTTGATTTGGTTCCAACGGCTGTTTGAGAGTTTGTTTGGTACTCCATTCAGTTTCTTCCTGGTCAAAACATGGTGGGCTGTGGTGCTTTTGTGTAAAGAAGTCATTATTTTTCTTACCCTTCCCCAGGAGGCGGGACACTTTCAAACAGGTGACCGGTTGGGAGTACTGCGCTCTTCATGTGCTGATTCGATATACGGTAAACGCTTGCTGTGAGGTAACCATCTGTTGCCAGCTTTAGCCTTTTCGTTTTTCAGTACCTTTGCGTGTTGTTTCAGATTGAGATTCACCTTGGGTCAGAAGAATGAGTGGCAGGGTGCTTTGCAAGAGGGATCGAGCGTTTTTGTACGGTGACAAAAGCCTATGTCTCCAACCACTAAAACAGCTGCAATCATTTGCAATAAGCTTTCACTGAGCTGCTTTTTTTGTGTCTTTCTGAACAAACAGGATGTGAATGATGGACGGCATCAGCGAAGGACAGTTGCTTTTTGGATGTCTGTGTTACCTTTTCAGCTATCCCACTTCAAGACAGTGATGTGGCAGCATAATGGCGACGCAGATGTTCGGTCTTGTTGAAAGTGTTTTCGGTTTGAATAGTGACACACATGAAATAATGCTTGCAGACAGTAATTTTTCTGCTTTCTGCTTACTTTTGCTCACCATTATACTCAACACATAAACTTCACCACTTCCATTCTCCATTCCACTGCTTGCCATGTTGAAATAATGTCTGAAATCTTTATACCAGCATAGTGATTGGGTATTGTACTCGCAGGAAAGCATTTCCTCGTTCAGGCACGTGGACTCAAAGGCGCACACAAACAGAGGCAATCTGGAGAGAAATGTAAATCATGGAAATTGGTTATATGCATTTCACAAGCGCATATTGTACAGAGACGCCTCACCAACCAGCTCGATATTATATTGAGAATGGTGGCGTCCTTAGTCGCTACGTTTACATGAAGAATAGAATTAATATCAGAAAAATAGTCCAATGAGGAAAAAAATACCCGAGTAACCGCCTCCATTGGAAGGAAAGTTCAATTTTACAGAGAAGGGTGGTGTGACCCGTTGATAATTTATCAAATTAGAAACTGTTAGCACATGGTAACCATGTAAACGCTCGGTCCGATCACTACATTCTTTCTGAGCAGGTTTGTCCCAGCATGATGTCTTGGTGGACGCGTTTCTGTGAGGAACAGAAACATGATAAATCAAGTGTTTGAAAAGATGAACAAAGCCAGAGTCAATGTCTGCAGCACCGGTACAAAACGTGGATCCGTCTTCCCTCCATTCTAATTAAATTAATTCAGTCAATGAACTGAATAAATATGTGCAACATATTTTTCTTCTGGCACATTTGACGCTACACTTTACGCTTGCAAAAAAGTTATATTCCCATTTATGTTTTAGGGCATGTTAACGCATATTTTATTGGATAATTTTATTTTGTATCCATGTAAACAGTTATAACCGGTAACTACAGCGGCAGCCCAGACCCAACGCAGACCCTATGCAAACCCAAACACCGTAGCGTGACGCACACCTCGCCAGAAATGTAACTGCGCATTGCAGCAACGCAGACTGCAAGAGCTGTGATTGGTCCACTTGGTAGTAGCGTATTTCCTCTTTAGTATTTCCGACTGCTTCTCTATCTGTTTCTTTTCGAATCGATTGTTTTGGATCAATAAAGGTGGAACACACCGACGCAAGGTTAACTGAGGAGGTTCGGAGATACAAACATTTGTATGGCAAGTCTTTGGTGAATTTTCGGCGAATGTTTCAGTCGCCATTGTTAAAAGTATAGCAGGAAGTGGAAAGTGAAGCAGGAAGTAGAAACAAGACGTAATCCGAATGGCAAAAAAGCTCTTGTCCCACAGTGCTTTAAATGAGCCTGGAATCAGTACTATCTTAATCGATATGTCAACAAAGTACCAGGATTTAAACACAATCTGAAAGGTTTAGTGTACCTGAGGGTCATAAAACATAACTCTACAATTCTTTGTATGCAAAACATGGTGGGAAAAAATGTTCCAGAAACTACGTTCCCACAGAAATCAAGGACTTTATGCATGAAATGAATTCAGTACAAGTGGAATGCAGTAGTTAAACAGCAAAATCAACAGTGATAGTAGGAAGCAGATTTGATTATTATTGCACATTTTCCACCTAATTACCATTAGCTCTTGCATAAAGCAGGTTTCACAGAAAAAAAAAAAACAGGTGTCTAAACTTTTAATCACTTAGACACAAAAGCAACTACTTCCTCTCGGTTGCAAAGCATTAATGAGCAGAGTCATCCCAGAAATGTATTTGTGAAAAATGCAGAGGGAAAGCAGTGTCACAAAGTTTCATTTCTCTTCAGCATTATCAGGCAATTAGTTCCACCCATTTATCACACGGCGGGTTTAGCAGACAGGATCGCGTACAAGCGACACACGTGAGCTCACCCTCACATACACACCTCGTTCTCCAGCGACAAGCAACGCATGTGGAGGTATCAGCAAGGCGGCGCGCACACGCACACTTCTCATTTCCAACAGGATTAGCATATCATTTCACAGAATAAAGTGGAGCTTCTGCACGGGAGCACACAGGGAAGAAGAGGCAGCAGGTTTCTGCAGATTAGACACGTATTCATGGGTACTGAGGACTGACATTGTCTGATCGAGCAGATAATATGGCTGCAATTAGTTCAGAATGTCTCTGTGATGAAAATGTTTCCAACACTAATAATTTTCGTGAATGAAAACTGTGAAATGAGAATAGCAGTTTGAAAGAGAAACATCAACTTTCAGAGGAGCTTGATGATTGTGGCCACACTAACAGGCTGAAGCAGGCTTATGTGGTTTAGTTATGGGCAAAGAGAAGTGGTGTTTGGGTGAGTGCAGCTCCCAGACACTCACGAGGTGGTTTATGTGCACACCTCAAAAATTGCAGCTACCCATTATATGTATCTGCCATGATGGTTCTTGGAGTATAAAAGGATATTCAAGAGCAGCACAAGGTGGGCCCTGAAACCAGGTATGAATTAATAAGGGCACCAGCAGCAAAATCACGCAGAGGGACTATTTTATTTATTTTCCAGTGTGGAGTTTTTCACTCTTCTTGCTTTCTCTTTGCAAATGCTAACTGCCTCCAATGTCGTGCAGAACTGGAAGGCTGTCACAATGGCTTTTTATTAGATTTTCAAAATGTATTAAAGCCTGTCTGAGTAGCTATCTTAGGTAAGCTTAACTTAACTGGAAAAAACAACTATAAGATTTCACGTAAAGTTAAGCGGTAATCTTGAATTAAACATAGGAAACATTTCAAATAATAATCCCTAACCCCTGTGAGCCAAAAGATTTAGACTTCTTCTTCTGAACACCCTTTTTCCAAATCGTGTACTCCTGTTAGCAGATATCTCCGTGAAGATGCTTAGTCATCCAGGTCACGGTTCGTCTAAAACAAGGTTAAAACAAATTCAGCTGGACTTGTCTGAGTTTTCTTTAAGATGTTTCACCACTCTGATAAGTGGTTTCTTCAGTTCTAAACGACTGGTGGGGAGTTCAGTGTTAACGGTGAGGAAGTAGGACCCAAATGCAGACACAAGGGGATGCAAGAGCACGAACCAATAGAACTTCAAATTTACTGAATCCGGAAACAAAAAAGCACCGCAGCATGCTGCCGGGGGGGGGGGGGGGGGGGCACGGGAAGTAAAGCGACAAAGACACAAAACACCAAGGAAGAAAGTTTCAGAGCAGAAACAGGAAACACAAACGGAACCAAAAAGGATTACAACTGAGGAAATGAAACACAATATCATGACATTTAGGTTTTTACTGGGAACATCTGTGGATGATGCACACTGAAGGTTTCTCTGAAAAACATCCACTGACTGTAGGTGAGCTTTGGGTCAGACCTACAGTAATCATGTGAGTTTCAGGTGGCTGCCACCCACAAATGTTCCATATAAAAAACTAAACTTCCCGCCTGTCGTTCAGTGCTGCTCACTAGCAAGGACTTCCTCAATGGCAGCCAATCAGAAGGAACTGGGCTTTCAGGGAGGGGGGGGGGTGGGCGGGGGGGGGGGGGGGGGGGCTTTAAAGAGGCAGTAGCTAATATTGATTGTTTTAGGGCAGGGGAGGAATTTAAGGGATATATAACTAAGTATCAAGACAAAAAATGATTTATTTCTTTTTTTGCCACTGTTAATCATTAAAAGCTTCTCCAGTGGGGTCCAGGAATAAAACATATAAAGTTCTAAATGAGTATTATAGGTCCCCTTTAACATTATACATTGCTTGGATTACATTAACTGTGCTAGAGGATATGTTTGTGATCTGGATGGGGATTGTTTTGTTTTTTATTTGGACAGATCCAGACCAGAGCAAACTGTATCTGTTTCATACTCATCATCTGCTGATCTAACTTTTGGCATGGAAGCATGTTAAGCAATTCCCAAAATATTGAATTATACTTTAAGATGAGAACCAGGAAGCAGGGTCTGTAATCAACGCGTCGACATTCCAGTAGCTAGTCTTTTGATGAAAGAAGAATATTTTCATAAAGACGTGGCGAGCACAGCGGGGAGAAAATACTGTGGGTTCCAACTTGAACACCATCCGACCGCACACGTCAAGTATCACACCTTTTTGATCACTGCAAAATGACACTCTGTTCACAGTGTGCAAATAACAGAGAAATCAGTATACACTTCACAGCAGAGCTGAACCTGCCTGACATGATTTGCATTTCTGCTGAAGTGCCGACTGTAGATTCATCTCTTGAGAATACCGTAATTTGTCTGCATCTGTAATTAGCGGTGCTACACGCGAGGATGTGCAAAGCCGATAGGAAACCTGCTTTTCTTGCTTTTTTATAAAAAGACGATAAGGAACCAGGAGTCAAAGTGAGGATGGTGGATGTATTTGATGTAACGGATGGCCAGTTTTAATACAAGCCTTTGCAAATGGAAATGAAAATCAAATCTGGCTACACTATACTCTGCAATAAACAATATCATTACATTAAAATATTCTCTTTATGCTGTGTTCCATATCACCGATCAGGTATAACATTATGACCATCTTCCTAATATTGTGCAGGTCTCCCATTTCCCCCACAGAAACAGTTGTGACTCATCAGAGAATGGACATGGGCCTTCTGAGGGTGTCCTGTGGTGTCTGGCAACAAAATGTTGTTAGTGGGGGCCTTTGGGTCCTATGGGGCCTCTGTGGATCATCCCACAGATACTTGATCAGTTTGGGATCTAGTGAATTTGGAGGCCAGGTCAACAACTTGTGCTGTTCTTCATGTTTTTTTGAGTTGTTCCTAAACCATTTTTGTGTGTGTGCCTGTGTCAGGCTGCATCCTGCTGGGGGTGACAAGGAGTGTCATTGCTCTGGGGTGGGGGTGCCTGGTCTGGTCTAGGTGGTACATGTCTAAGGTCCAAAAATTTCAGAACAATGTATTGTCACAAGATGGTCAATGTTATTCACTTCTCCTGTCAGTGGTTTTATTGTTGTGGCTGATCGGTGTATATACAATATAATTTTTTTTTTTTACTGGAATACAATATTTACAGAAAACTCATATTCTCGGTAGCCTAAACATTACACAGCACTGAGGTAAATACATTATTCAGTCAGCAGGACTGTTATTATTCTCAGATAGCGCTGAACTGAAACTGTGATCTAACAGCTGCTGTGAATCCACTGGTGTTGTGTTACCTCTCGGAGTTAAAGTGAGCAGCAGGGATTTCAGCTGCCATCGTGTAGCGCCGGAGGGCTTTTCCACCGAGCTGACCGTGTGGATGTGTGAGCTCTGTTCGGCCTCGTGTACCCTTCTCAAAGTAACAAAACTTACAGGGCAAACACTGCGGACTGGACAAGCTCACATTTCACATGCCCCGACAATAAATCCTGACAGGAGGTTGACTCGAGTAAAGGACGTTAACACTTTGCCTTTCCTCACACATAACTTTTCATCCATTTGTCAAAGTTAGAAGTGACCTGTTCGACAAGTAGCCAGTCGCAGATGTACTGAGGACCAATACAACTCTCATGTCTGTGTGGTAAACAGCAGGTGTCAACTTAGCACAAAACATCTCTGTCCAAAAGTAACAAATTTCTATTGATAGTTTCCGTCAAACTCACTAATTAACATTTAATATTTCTTGTGTTTAATCTGTTTCAAAACCGAATTGAAAAACTGACATCCTGTCACTAGGAGGAGGGGTGGGGGGGAGGTGGGGTAGGTGTTATGGTGGAGACCAAAAAATCTCCGCTGGTTGCCTGGTAACTGGTCCCAACCAAGATGTCAGACTATTCCTATAAATAATAATCAAATCGGGACATATTTGTCAGATTGGAGTATCTTCAAAAGGAACCACATTTAGTTTTGTCCTTTTGAAATGTTATTTACTTTCATTTATTCAATTTAATTTTGTGACTTGCTAAAACTTCCTTAAACTGGAACAAGCCTGATCCACAGAGGCCCCTCCCCTCAACCCACAGGACCCAAAGGCCCCCACTAACAACATCCTGTTGCCAGACACCAAAGGACACCCTAAGAAGGCCCATGTCCATTCTCTGATGAGCCACAACTGTTTTGGAGGGATACACAATATTAGGAAGGTGGTCCTAATGTTATGCCTGATCGGTGTATTAGTGAGCTCACCTTATTTAGGACAAGACTGAAGCTTATGATAAAAAAAAAAGGGAATGATAACTGTGGCCCTGAAAGAAGGCAAGAGAAGGAGATTTCTATTTTCTTCACTTCCATGAAATTCCCAGACTGAGAGAGAGCACTCCTGGCAACATACTACTAACCCCACATAAGCAGCTTTGAGAGACTCCTCAGTAAATGAAGGTAAATCAAGGAAAACCATTAGTGTCAGTTCTGTGCCCATGTGAATAAACAGCTGGGGCAAAATAGAACTGCAGAAAGAGATTTGAACAAACTCCCCAGAGCCAAAACATCAACGCCAGAAATATGTGGGTTCAAACTCTTTAAAGGCGGTCTTAAGTCTAAGTCGTGGAGGATTCAAACTCCTGAGAACCGTCATTTTCGGAAGAGCAGAGAAGAAGAGGTAGTGATTAAAAAGGTTTCCAACGGTCGCAGCGAGGAGTGGAGAGAGTGGGAGAGGAAGAGCTGAGTGGAGGGGAGGAGCTGCAGTCAAGGCCTGTGCCAGCTGCTCTGTTCTTACGTGGGATGGCTGTAATTAATTTGGACACTTGGCTGCCGGGTGGCATCAGCAGTAACGTGTGTGTGTGTCTGTGTGTGTGAGCGTAGGGGCGCGGGCAGGAGCCTTTTATCAGTGAAGACATATCCCCACCCTCCTACTGTATGATGCCCTTGAGGTGGCTATTTGCATTGGTGTCAGAGCAGGGCACATAAGCTAGTTGACACACAAGCTCACACACTCAGTCACGCACACACGTACCTGAAGCAGTCAACATGCAGAAGGTGGATTTTAATCATTTCTGACAATATTAACTTTGATATTTTATCATTATTCGGTGTGACTGTGTGTGAAAATTAGCTTTTTTCGTTTTGTTTCCCAGAACACAGTTGGTGCAAGTTGTCATTGATCTCCGCAGGCCTGCAGCTTGAATTTAAATCACGCTTATTAAAAATACATTCATTCCTTCACGGGGCCACGGGGGGCTGTAGACTGCAGCCTATGCCAGCACACAGTGGGTGGAAAACAAAGAAAGCTCCTGTATAGGTCACCAGTCAACGACAGGTTTAACAAAAATGCACAAGAACACGCATAAATATGAATGAACGCGGCACACGGTTCACCCGACCTGCATGACTTTGGACTGGGGAGATACTTTAAAGGAAAAACTAAAAGACAGAAAATACAGGGATGGGGATCAATCTCTGGGTCCGTTTTTCAGTAAAGCCTCCCCACTGTACGACTCAGACCAGGAGGTTAAAATATTAACTAAAGAGCGAAGTCAGGGCCAGACAAAAACCACCTCCAATTATTTCAAAGAGTATAGTATCCAACAAAGGGAGGAGGATAAAGAGAGGGCTACACCTGATGTACAACAGAAGGCACATCACCTCTGCGGCACGTAATTATTGAAGCATCACTAACTGATTTTTTTTTTAATCACTTGCTCACAGTGAAACATTTTAAAACATAATAAGGCGCATTTTTACAACAACAACAAAAAAAAAACAAGTTCTCTATTTACACATCCAGCGAGAAGGATTAGTATTCACACAGCACTGCGCGTTTCTGGCCGACCAGTTCATGAAAGTCTAATATTCACTCTTCTTGTTGCTCTTTTTTCTCCACCCACTTCTCAGGGAAGTATCTGGCTTCTCAGCTGTTCCACTTTTGTCACAGTCTCTAACTCCACTTTTTGATACCGTGATTTGTCACTGCTGAAAACATCTGTGTGTGTGTGGTAAAACAGTAAATTTGTGGGCTGTGAAACCAAAATAGTGAGCTGACAAACATGAAAATGTATAGTTTTAATCACTTGTGTTTATTTATTGTAATCTCCTATGTTATTGTGTAACTGTTGTGATTTTTAAGTCTTTTACCAGTAACTGTCTACTTATTCGTCTGAGTTGAGTTGCCTACTGATTATGTCTGTTCTTTTGTTAAGCTGAGGACACGCTACAAGATTTTTTGCCAGTTTCTACCCACAATTCCCAGTTGGGCAAAGTCTGCACCAGTCTGCACTATAGTTGGTAGACAGTCAGCATTTGTAGTTGGCGCGAAAATCTGTTCGTGTGTGAGGGGAGCAGACTCGACCTGACCTCAGTTGCAGTCAATCAAACACGTTTGAATTTTTTGAGCTGCATCTGGACGCATTCGGGTAGTGTAAACCGATTACCAACCCAACTGCAAACACGTGTTGCCAACAGACAATGAAAAAGAGAAGTGGGACACAGGAAATAGCGTCAGAAGGGACGGGGAGCGCCAACGACGGTGAACAACGAGAGCAAGAGAGCGGCGACAAAGCGAGTCTGGACCACAGGAGAGATTAACAGAGTTGTGTCAGGAGCATGAGTGACTCTACATTGTTGGTTGCAGTGCATACCACAACTGTCACCATCGTGAGAGTTTGCACGAGAGTTGGACGCATTCAGTTGGCTTTAGTTGGTTTGACAAATCGTTTAGTCTGTGATCCCTCATCAGGCGCTGATGTTAAGTGTGTGAGCCCCAGTCTTTCAGTCGTCACACAAAAAATCTGCTCAAGCCAGTCTGTTAGTGTGTACTCCTAGTCTCTTTAAAATCTGTAGAGACTGTGAAAGTTGTGTAGCGTGTCCTGAGCTTTAGTGACAGTGTTCCACTGTGTACCGCTGAAGCACTCGTCTCAGTAGTTTGGATACTGCTTCCACCAACAAAGAGTTTCAGTCTGAGTTTCATTCAGTTTCTCAAGCGTTTGAAGCTACTTTCATTCAGACCATCAAAGAGCAGGAAAGTCATGCAGAAACTTCTCACCTCTGACCCCCCAGGGAATCTCTGTCACCAAAAGGTATGATGGAGACTGAGGATTACGCAACTGCCACTGATGATTTCCACACACTGGTGTCAGAGGCTGCCACTCCACTATGGCACTCTTGGAGTCCATCGCAACGTCTAAGCTCTGATCCTGGATTTTCTCCCATGTGTCTCATACTGTATGCTGAAAGGTTCAGAAACTGCTCCATACCTTCTTGTTTCTGGGCTGAAGTTTGCCTCCCGTCACAGGGACCCACAACCATTTCCTAAACATAAGAGCCATAAACTATATGTTGTCAACGAGTTGCTTATTATGAATAATAGAATCCCAATAAACACATCTGGTAAAGTCAGTTCCTGTCGTTTAATATCAGAGATTTCTTTATTAATTGTGTCTCGTTCTGTACTCTTCTGATTGGTTTAAAGCAGGAATGAAAAACAAGACATGCAGTCAGAATTGACCAAACTTTGAGTGATAGACCGGTCGAATCAAACCGGATCAAAGCACTTTTGCTGTTTTTTTTTACTTTTACTAATCAAGTCAGTTTTCAAGTATGTGCTATCCATACATACAATAATCAATGGCATACTTCTACTTTCCGTTTGACAAGTAAACAGGGCTTTACTTGTAAAATCAGTGGAGTGCTCCTTTAACCAGTACCGACCACTCTGTGCTTGTAATTTATATCAAGGTAATTTATATCGGTGTTCTCAGAGGAAGAGAAACTGCTGAATTTATATCCATGACAGAGACAACTTACAGCTGAGACCTTGACCTTGATCTAAATGGATGATGATGTGGATGTTTACACGAGTAAAAAGGACTAGCAAAGGTTATTTAAACCATTTGGCCCCTTTTTAGTCACTTGAAAATAAACTGAAAATGAGCGATATGAGGAAAATGTGAGCGCATGCTCGCTCCGTTAGACTTGTCCATTTACCACAAGGGGACCTTGGCATGAGTCACGCTGGCATTAAATAATGTTCCGTCAATCCTACAGACTGTGCAAATGGCTGCTGTGGGCAACATTCAAACTCAAAGTCTACACTCATCGCACCAAATGCTGGATAATAGATCTAGCTCTGATTGTGGCCAGCAGGCTATATTATAGATATTCAGAGTGCCCCCTAATGGTCCAATGGGGTTTGTGACAAGCTGTAATCAAGAGTGAGTGCTACCATTATATGGTAGATTATAAAATAAAATTGAATATCCACTGTAAATGTGTAAAAAAAAAAAAAAGGGGGGGGGGTGAAGGAAAGGATATAATAAGTTATATCAAAATGAGGATGAATAGGACTTTTTTGAGCTAAAGAGGAAGAGAGAGGAGAATAGGAAACGTGCATGAGCCATAGTGCTTATTAGTCAACCTTGGGCCGCCTGATGAAGGACAACCCATCGACAGAGGCTGCTCTGTGCCCGCAGGCAGCCAGAAAGGGGAACACACACACACACAGTCTGTCACTCCTCTCTCTCTCTCTCTCTCTCTCTCTCTCGCTCTCACACACACACACACACACACACATACTGCTTTAATTAAATTTACAGATGTCAAAGCTCTGATCACGAAAGCAAATCCCCCCTCCTCCCTCCTGTCATTCATCTGTCCATCCATCCTCGCTTCTGTCCCTCTTTCCCACCCATCCCGAGCAGAGGGGACAGCTCTGACGGCTGAGACGGTTAATGTCGTGTCGTTGGCCCGCTCTCTCCAACACACACACACACACACACACACACACACACACAAGGCAAGTATAAATACACTCTGTCACGCACACATGCTCAGACACACAGAGAGAAAGTGATTCCAGACAGCTATTGATCTGTTATATAGCTGATAGGACAGTAATGAACTTCCTGTAGAACAAACGGCGGCCTGTAGAAAGACAATTCTGCTCCCGCCGTCCCTGACACTTCAAAGTTTTCAGGCTCATATTTTTTAAGGTTTTTCATAGCCCGCAGTAAGTTCTTCATTTTCGAGAGCTTGTGTTTGCGTCGCACATAAGCCCGCAGGACTATTGAACCGCTGCGTTTCATTAATGTCATTTTCAGAGATGTCATCACCAAGGACACGGCGAATGGAGCAAACGCTCGAAATGCATATGTTATTTAAAGTTTAAACCGCTTTTCTCTCTTCACTTCACTCGTGCATGCATAAAAAAAAAAAACACAAAAACACAAGGGTGATAAAGAGCTGCTTTACAATGCTGAGAGATTCCCAGTTAGGGCATTGCATTCTGGTTGTTGCCGGGGGGTGAGAAATGGTGGGGCAACAAAACAAATTGTACATGACGTCTGCTACTTTAAAAGCCTGCTGCTGACAAATAGTGAACACAATTCACTTATTTATTCTGATTTTATTTCATTTTGTGAAACACAGTGCTGTTCTGATTTGTTGAAAGGTGTTTATTTAGTTTAAATATAAGCCACACTTCCACTTA
This sequence comes from Chelon labrosus, assembly GCF_963514085.1. Taxonomy (NCBI): domain Eukaryota; kingdom Metazoa; phylum Chordata; class Actinopteri; order Mugiliformes; family Mugilidae; genus Chelon; species Chelon labrosus. The sequence goes on from NC_140342.1 coordinate 13,799,292, forward strand.
TGTCTGAAAAGCTGCAGGCAGTTTTTCTAATCATGCTAATCAAAGTTTACTTTTTTACTATTTTTTGTTCCCACTAAAAAATATGCATAGGATCTAATGGAGGCTCTTATTGAGCTGGTAATAACAATCATATCTCTGTGAAGAGGGCTTGCAAGTAAACTATTCGTTAAAGTCTCACGGCCGGCAATGGGAGCCACCGAGTTAAACCAGGACGAAATTAAGGCGCAAACTCTTGACACTCTCACTTTGTTATCATCATTAGACTCACGGGCAGCAGTGAAAATCTATAGGCCGCAGCCGACCGAGTGCACATGCTCGCTCACCCTGGCTATATGATGATGGAGTGTGACGTTAGCTCCAGTAACAACTTGTCAGGCACTTACATGGATGACCTGACGTGCTGAGAGGATCATTAAATTTTCTAAAGGAGACCAAATGATCATGAGATAAAATGGCAAGGACTGACCTCGGAACTACTTCTCTTTGTTTCGCCGCTCCCCGTCTCCCTGTCTGCCTGCTCCCTCCTCGGAGCTGCATCACCATTAAGGTAATGGAGCTGCTAGTGCACAGTGCCGGGTGTGCATGTGACACCGATGCAGAAGGAGCGTGTCTGCCCCGAATTTACAAAGGAAGTCATCAATCTCTGTGTCGAGTTGCAATGGTGCAACAGAAACAGTATCTGTATTTGAGTGTAAACGTCCCTAAATGGACCCTGGGCTAAAGATACCGGGATGAAACGGGTAAATGAATATAAGGTATATATGCTTTTAGTCTCTCTCGTTTCCTGTCTCCATCCCTTCTTCCTGCTTCCTCTTATACACTTCCTTCACAGTCTCTACGTGACGTGCCATTCAGTTAACACTTTGCCTTGGGCGGTGTCTCAACATAAATCTCAGATATTCCTGTAGGACGCACCACAGCCAAATGCAGGGTTTAAAATGGAGTAAGGGAGAGAGAGAGAGATACACTTTTTATTTCCAAACCTGACTTCACGGGAAAGCCGAATCCGAGCAGAATCTCAAAATGTATTAATTTGGCCTGTCTGCTCTCTCCTCCTCCGAGATAGCAAGCTCTTAATCCACTTAGCTTTTTTTGTCAGTTAAAAAAAAAACCCGCTAGTAGTTCTCAACTTGTCGGGGATCATTCACTCCGCCCTCAACGACATGCATAATCTTAAATTAAGCCAACAAAAAAAAAAAAAAACTTGCTTCTTATCAAAAATGTCTACCCTGCAGAGAGAGAAAATAAACTAGGTTCAGATAGCGCACACACGCATTCACAGATTTATTATACGCATGGGCACGTGTGCTAATGCAATGCATGTGCGCAAACAGCCCCAGCAGCATGACACACACACAGACACTCAAGGGAGCATTAAAAGTTGATTTAGTAAACAAGGATTTACCATAAGACTCTGGTGATAAGAGAAACGTAAAGAAAGGAATGGTTAACTTAGAGCAGCATTGAGCTCAGGGCTCAGAGCTGCCGCGTGTTAGGAGAACTAAGTTAAGGTATCGAACATTACTCCCTTTTCTTTAATACTCCTTCCTCTCTCCTGGTTATTCTGTCCATCCTCCCATCCTGTACGCTCACCTACCAGCCTGAAGCTGCATTCTTACCAGGGTATATGACATCCTTTTTAGGTCTATTACTCAGGACTGTAAGACAACAGCTTGTCTTTGAGTCTTCCAGATGTTTTGTATATAGGATGCAATGTACTGTGCCTTCATTAGCATTTTCGAAAAATTAAGACGTGCAACATTTTTCATGTTGCACCTCAGATCAGAAGTGACGATAGGCTCCACCAGATCCACACATGCATACCAAGTTGCTCTTTATCAGGCGGGTCATGCGGGTGATTGAATATGTAAATACCTTTCAGGGTGTTGCATCATTCATCATTGTATTCAGTCATTAATGTTTCAGAGAGGTGTATTGTTAAATTTAAAATTCAAACCGTTACATATCTCGATCTTCAGACTGGAGGACGTAGAGTCCTGATACTGTGTTTTCTTTTGAGTCTACAGCCAAGCTAGAAGCTCTGTGAGACCCCGCTGAGGCACCATGGTGCTTTAAAGGGATATTTCAGTTTCTTTGAAGTGGGGTTGTGTGAGGTTCTTATCCATACTCAGTGTTTTACCTACAGTAGATGGTGATTGGCTCCCCAATTTGGAGACGCGAATACCATCATGAAAGCCAAGTAATGAAGTGCTGTGTATGGGGTCAGCAGCAAGACAAATTTTAGCCACCAAAACCAAGGATCAGTTAAATAAAATGATTACAGCTGATGTGACTACTGACTACTTGGAGAGCATAATAAGGCTGTCAGACAGAAACTTCAAGGCCCCACTGACAGGAATCTTACAATTAATTGGTTTTGCCAGTCGACCGTAATGTGAATTCTAAAACAGAGGTCTTCAACAGGGGGTCCGCGACCCCTAGGGTGTCCGCGGTGGTACTGCAGGGGGGTCGTGAAAGTTTTGGTTGATTAGACCTTTTTTCCCCCTGCAATTTTTTCCATGAATTTAAATGTCTTTAAATACACATACATAAGTAGGGGGTCCCCGCTCCATTAGTTTGGGGGTCCTTGGCCTGGAAAACGTTGAAGTCTAAAAGACAGCTCAAAGGCTAGCTCCCAGAGTAAGTCCCCAAAGACCTCCACATTAAAATGCCTAACTTTACCGCACAAATAAACGTGTTTAAATCCTCATCTGTCTTTATATACAGTCAGTGTTTTTTTTTAACGTGTTAATTCAGATCCAAACTAACGTGCTAACTCTCAAGTCACACAACAATTAGTAAGTAATCAATGCCACCGTAATCAAGCTATCCCTTTAAGATAAATGCTAACATGCTCACAATAACAGTATGCTAAAATCTGCAGGGGTTTACCACCTTCATCACGGTTATAATTTAGCTCATCAGCTTGCTAACATTTGCTATGTGGCATAAACCAGAAAGTGTAGCTCAGACTGATGTAAATAACAAACTGAAAATCATAAATTTGCACTATTTAATTTGGTCGGTCCGATGGTTGTTGAAAAATCTCAGTCTGGATCAAGGAGAATTGATCATCGAGTGTATTATAAAGGCTTAGCAACTACTAAATCCCACAACAATTCTGTCTGAACTAAAAGTCAGAGCAGTTTGTTGTAAGTTGCAGACTTCAACTTTAACAGGTTTAACACGCAAGTCAGTGGTAACAATAACATGCTGATAACCTTGGTATAAGTAGTTAAAAAAAAATAAAAACAACTTTTTCCACTATTTACGTTAAGTTGAAAGTTCTGGTGGTAGAAGTTATTCAGTGGACCTTGACTGACCATTATTTTGCCCAGAATCTTTATTATCTCTCTCTGTATTTACTTTGACTTTGCTATTCTGCTGCACAACATACTGTATGTAGGTTTCAAGTTTAAGATGTTTTAAGTTGCCACTGGGAACTCTGTGCTTCTTCGTGCAATACACATTGAAAAAACATTGCTTGCAAGAGCAACTGGGAGAATTAAACGGGAGTTTTTTTCTGATATAGAAGTTCATACAGCAGCATAGTGCGAGATAAGACTGAATTCCTAACCCCTGAACTTGTTGTCACTTGGGCATCGGTGCATCGCGAGTACTTCGAACTTAGTTTTGCAATTTCACTCTTACTTTTTAACCGAAAATGGAGCTCTACGTCGCAAGAGAGGAGCACTGGAAACCATGAAGGTCAACAGGGTCAGGTGATGATCATTTCAGAGCGCTTATCAAACACCATTACACACACCATATATCCTTTTATATGATCTTTGAATGGACTTCCCCGAGGAGGATGTGCACTCTGTCCTTGGTGTAATGGCACGGCGAGTTAATAGAGTTGCAGCCACCTACACCATAATGTACCAGATGTATCATACCCCTCCCCTCTCATTCTCTACACAGCGGGACAGCGGTATGCTTTGCTGTAAGGTCATCTCCATGACTTCATTGAGGGGTTCATTGCAGTGGGTCAGACCTTTAAAAGGTGTCGAATCACTCATGACTTCTTCAAATATCCAGGCCACGACAGGCAGGAAACTTAAGGCAGCAGAGAAAATAGGCAATTTTGACAACATAAACTGTAATTTCCAGTGTCTTCAGCATTACCACAAAAATTATTTATGGTGACATTGTCTGGGCGATATTCTGAAAGTTACATCGAACATAGTTTGGAGCAGTCCCAACCACTTTTGTCCAAACACTGTTGACCTGTCAGGAATAGTAGTAATACCAGTAGGCTCATACCAGTAGCTGTAGAACTTCTATTGTATTTTTTGCTAGTTAACATGCACAGTTTATTTTTGAGTGACTGCAGCAAGATGGAAAGATAACCCCGCCACTTTCTCCACTGTTATCTGTACTGAGCAGTGGTATTTAGCCTGACAACCCCTTCTTTATGAGCAAATGATATTTCATACATATTCATGATTCCCATGGCACGTCCTTCTTATGACCTCTGAATTGCCAACTCATCTGCAGCCAGTATGTCCTCTCTCTCTCTCTCTCTCTCACACACACACACACACACACACACAGATCTGAATAGCATATCCCGACTCATAGAATAGGGTCAAATCAAATTACTTCTTGTGTGAACCAGCAGTATGGAAGAAAGGGATGCATGAGATGAGGAATGATGCATGTACAGTAAGCAAATTCAGAGAAAGAGAAACTCATAAGATGGAGAGGGAAACGGTGATTGTGTAAAAGTAGGCAAAGGAAAGAATAAAACAGGGGCAAAGACAATTGCTACATGCAAGGAGAGTAGGTTATGTTAGCAGGATGAGCACAATGGAGTAGTACAATAACTGAGAAATAATTACAGTGGATACAAATACAATAGCCCACCATAAAACACAGCTAAAGAATAAAACCAGGGTAAGAGAAAACAGCACTTCTGTGATCTGCCGAGTTGCCTGATTTGATCTTCTCGAATCGGGCAAAACTACCAATAACGACAGTCTTAGCACTCCAAGACTAAGAAAGCTACTGGAACTTTAGATCTTTCCAAAGAATAGGAGAGAAGAACCGAACAGCAGCCCCCTGCAAAATGAACTTAATCTGTAAAGACAGCATAGTCAGGGATATAAATTACAAGAGGAGGTAAATGTGACCGTAATTATTACTGATGTAGAGGTGAATTATTCACCACACACACACTTCAAAATGATTAAATCACTGAGTAAAGGACGTAATGTTTCAAATCACCCAACATCCTCTCGGGAAACACACCCAGACTGAATAAAGCTTCAGTTTACAAGCATATTATTAGCTCTAAAAACATACACCGATCAGCCACAACATTAAAACCACTGACAGGAGAAGTAAATAACGTTGACCATCTTGTGACAATTCAATGAACTTTTGGGCCTGGTATTCATGTGGACATTACTCAGGCATGTACCACCCACCTAGACCAGACCAGGCACCCCCACCCCATGACAATGACACTCCTTGATGGCAGCAGCCATCCCCAGCAGGATGCAGCATGACACAGGCCCACACACGAAAACAGTTTAAGAACAGCACAAGGTGTTGACCTGGCCTCCAAATTCACTAGATCCCAAACTGATCAAGTATCTGTGGGATGATCCACAGAGGCCCCTCCTCTCAACCCATAGGACCCAAAGACCCCCACTAACAACATTCTGTTGCCAGACACCACAGGACACCCTCAGAAGGCCCATGTCCATTCTCTGATGAGTCACAACTGTTTTGGTGGCACAAGGGAGACCTGCACAATATTAGGACACAATATCATGCTTGATCAGTGTAAATGTCAACTTCATGGTGGCGCTAGATGAAAAGTTAGTAGGCTCCATCCTCTGGGAACCATGAATGTGTTTAAATTTTATTTTTATTTTTTTACCTAGCTTGTATGAAAAACACAACTCATAACTGTGATGAGTCGTGTGTGAGCTATGCACGGATTTCTTTTGGGGGAACACAGTAGCCTTGTATGAACAGACCCAACAGACCAAAGGACGTGATGTTAAAATACATCCAATCTGAATGCGTTTTAACAATGCAGCCATGCCAGTGGCTCTGAAAACAAAGATGCCAACCTCATGGTGGCGCTAGATCAAAATTCAAAGTAGGTGGGCTTCATCCTCTGGGAACCATGAATGTCTGTAAAATTTATAGTAAATCATGCAGTGATTGTTGAGACTTTCACATCTGGATTCAAGTTTTCTGGCTTAAGCTGAGACCAAAAAAAAAAATGTGTAAGCGCATTGTCTCACGTGCGAAATATACCTACTGGTGTCTGAATCGTCACCCGGCTGATTAATATTTCAAATCACCGCTTTAAGAAGACATGTCACAGTGTTTGTGCATGCAGCGTATGGATCCTGGAGGGACGTATTAATCTGCTAATGTGACACGCCTGCGTCGATTTGGAGGAACACGGCAGCCTCGTACGCACAGACAACCGTCTCTGTCTCAGGCTGACAGTGACACAGCCGCTTGGGATTTTCTGTCGCCTCGGATTTCCCGCCGACTGCAGCGCCATGTGTGTGCTTGTGAGGAACAAAGCCATTAACATTTAAAGGGGTTGATTAAAATGTTTGAGTCAAAGGACTGTAAGTCAGTAAAAGGAGGGGAACAACAGCCTGACGTCAGACCTCCCTTTATTTGTCTTCAAATATGCAAAAAAATAAAAAGTAGTTCATGTTTGAAGGAGAGTTGAAGGAATAATGTAATTATTATTTAAATTATTTCCACTTCACACTTTCTAGCACTACAGAATGTGTAAAACACGGTGGAAGACAATCTTATCTGTCATTCTACTGCAAACCAAAAGAGTAAAATTATGAATGAACATGAGTAAGAGAACACAAATCAACACATTTTTTAAGAACTCACAATCTTGAATCAATACGCCATGGGAGTTTGGAGTTTATCCACCTCAGTATTGTATGAATAAAACACCTTTTGCTGTCTCTTTCTCAGTTTCACTTGAAACACGATTGCATCAGTATGCAGCCGAGTGGTAAATCTGGTTATGCTTTGAATAAGTCACAAAATTATTCTTTCACTATCTCTAATGCAGCGTATTTTCTCCATCAGCGCATTTTCTTATCTGCTAGTGAGCGAGTGTGTGTGTGGGGGGGGGTTCGTCCCTGCTGAGCAACAGGCAGGTGGATGCTGAATGACTGCAATATGCTGCAGCTCCTGTATGTTGATATTATCTGTCAGGTATCATTAGTTTTACACTGGAACCGTGGAGCTGAAGCACATCGACTGTACCAGCCGTCCACGTGAGCCTCCAAGAGTCAGCATGTTGCCTCACAATGAAATGTAAAATAATACTGTCTGGTTTAATGATTCAGTTCGGGTTAGAAATCTTTCACACACAAACAGATAACTGACATAAAATTTTGTTGACAATTTAAACACTCACGCAGATGCTACTGAATGCACTGGTATCGCATGTGGATGTAAATTTCCCAAACTGACATCAGTATGGATTTCTGCGTCCCTCTCCCATCAAATTTATGCCCGTCTCTGACTAAGATCTAACGCGTCTCCCAGCTCAGTAGGGGAAACTTGCTGACATCCCTGACACACTGCTCAGTCTCTGCTGCTCTGGATTGACAACGCCGCGCTGTGACAGAGGGAGAAAACTAATACGTGCCAGTCAGCCTGGTTGGATGGTAGGAGACGAGCGTTTGCACTGTTGATGGAGGTAATTTTGCACAGATAGGGGGCAGAAGGAGGGGGCTACAATAAATAACTGAGTACTAAAGGTTTGTGAGTGGTAAATACTGCATGACTCTGTTTTCACTGTGAAAATAAAAAAGGAGGACGATGAGGCAATTTCAAAATCAATGAACGAAAAACAAAAACTACAGCTGAGAAACTCACAGAGGTCACTATGCAGAGGAACGTCTCTGATAAAAACTTTTAACAGATTAGGATAAATACACCGATCAGGCATAACATTATGACCATTATATCTAATATTGTGTAGGTCTCCCTTCCTTCCTCCAAAAGAGTTGTTACTCATCAGAGAATGGACATGGGTCTTCTGAGGGTGTCCTGCGGTGTCTGGCACTTGATCAGTTTGGGATCTAGTGAATTCAGAGGCCAGGTCAGCACCTTGTGCTGTTCTTCATGTTTTTTTGGTTGTTCCTAAATCGTTTTTGTGTGTGTGCCTGTGTCAGGCTGCATCCTGCTGGGGATGACTTCTGCCATCAAAGACTGTTATTGCTATGGGGTGGGGGAGCCTGGTCTGGTCTGGTCTAGGTGGGTGCTACATGTCTAAGTAACATCCACATGAATACCAGGTCCAAAAGTTTCCCAGCAGAACATTGTATTGTCACAAGATGGTCAATGTTATTTACTTCACCTGTCAGTGGTTTTATTGTTATGGCTGATCGGTGTATGTACTGTACTCTTACTTGTTTTATGAATCAGCATTATTTAAGTTTAAGGCCAACATTAATTTCTTTAAGCTTTTAAATAAATCTAGCTGTAATAGATAATGTTTTGAAGAGGTCAAATAGTTCATGAGCAAACAAAGGGACTCCCAAATATAATTTAAACATTGCATATTAAAGCACACAGCTAGCAGACAGAGAACGAGAACAGCCCAAAGGCCAAGTACTTTTCAGTAAACAACCAAGTAATGGTGTCTGGGAAATGGTAAGCAAGAAAATGTCATTTGGCCCAGGTGGATTCCTATCTGTCTGGTTTATGGCATTTGGTAGGCATTTGCGTTCCTGTGTGGGAGACTCATCGGATTTCTTAAGCAAATACGGAAAACATGAAAGCAAAGTGGTTGTACAGAAGATACGCTCCTCACTTTCCAATCTCAGCTCGTGCTATTTCACTTCTTTCTCCTAATGTTTCTGTCTCTGGCAGCTTGGCAGAAATGAACAGAAATGCAGGGGGGAGCTGCAAGCCCAGTATCTCGCTGAGTGAATCTGTGCTGCCAAATAAGTATTAACTTCATACTGTCGGTGCCAGCGTGCCAGTTATTTTCTCTGTGATGCACCCTTCAACTCAAGTCTGCTTCAAAGCATCCATCTAGGCTTGTGTCAACAGAGAGTGGCTCAGATTATTTAACTGACATTTTGAAAAGACTAGCTTCAAGTCATCAGAGAGGGAAGCAGCTCGGGAGAGGGTTGTGCAAGTAAGAAAGAGAGCACAGGAATTAAAAAAAAAAAAAAAAAGAGGAAAAACAGATCAAGACAGAGAGAGGCCAAATAAAAACAGAAATAGAAAACAACAAGAAAAATAACCATGCAATGATGTCCTAAATTTGTAAATGACGGGTTGTGTGGATTTTTCTAGTCTCAGCAGTTCGCTCTGACAAGGGCACCCTGGCTTCTGTATAATAACACCAGGCTCTTTGAGGCATGGTGGTCATCTTTGGAGAGTGGAGCAAGGAGAGAAACCTGCATTATCCCAGAGGAATACACTGTTTCCCAGGGGAGGGGAGAGAGAGGAAAAGAAAGTGGTACAGGAGAGAAAGCAGAAAAAGCACATCTCGGGTACTTCAGCATCAACAGTTACCATAGTAATTGTTTCCAAGGGATGACTGAAGCCTCATTAAAGCTAGAAAATAGGTGACAATTTGTAATACAAGGGCGACACCTAGTGGTTACACTATGAATACCAGAGCGCTGTGTCACGCTGGAGGTAATCAACTTATCCGTTTATGATTAAAATGTTAGAAAATGATAATAATAAAAAACATCCTTGGAAACTTCCTCAAGCTCAAGGTGATCTTGAAAGTGTGATTATCTTGTATATAACAAGACTGGAGAAAATCTGTGCCAAATTTAATAGTTCTTTAGCACACACTTAAAAGCAATTCACAAGATAAAGATGGCAGACTTTTATAAATCATTTTAGACTCATTCAATCTTACCTTTTTTCTGTGATGGCTGAAATACCAATAACAGGTGCTCCCCACGTTTTATATAATTATCTATGAACGTCATGTATCGTTACTATTTTAAAGCTAGCTTCTGAATGGTATGCCAGTATACTTGCAGAGATTTGGGACAGGTAATTCAAAACAGTGAATAAGTCCTCAGCTTTTTATATATCTATTCATTTACTTTTTTTATTTTTTTAAGCTGTAAGAATAATTTTTTTGTTAGAAGAGAGAATTTGCAAAAGCATAGTCACACCGTAGAGATCCGATTCTCAAAGCAGTGAGCAGAAATGTCAGCCCTTGTAGCGAATGGGTTGAACAACACACAAAACCAGCAGTACGATCGTTTAGAATGAAGCCGGATGAGTTATCGCTGGAGGAAAGGCTAAACCAGGAGCCAACGTTTTATTTTCTAAAACCTCACAATGAGCCGCAAATACCAAACTTACTACACATCTGTATAAATCTGAAAGCGTTACATAAAATAAGGTCATCAGTGAGTTTATTATCCAGAACATTCTGTACATTTATTTATGGCATATTTCTCACACAACGGTAAATCACTGACAGCACCGCAGTGAAGAACATGAAGGTATTTTAGCTTAAAATTAGTGTTGTCGCCAGATACGGTGTTTATATCTGAAATGATCTTCCCGTACAATGTTCATTGTTTTCCATACTTGGTATCTAACATATTTTATGTTCACCAGCTTACTCTTGTGATTTGGTTTGTATTTGTATGGAGGTTTGTCTCCAAATACCTGCCGACATTAGCTTCATGTTGATTCTGAACAAACAGAAAGTAGTATGAAACTGTAACATCGGCTCCAGTCCGATGAACAGTATTTCAAAGTCAGTCTTACTGTAACAGTAACAGATGATTAAATTCAGAAATGTGTTGGCCCAATTTACCTGCTGAAATGGGTTCAGCTCTGTGCGTTTAAAGGCTTCAGACTGCTCAACTCTTCTTTGCTCTTCCTCTCCCTACGCCCCCTACCGCTCTTCTTTCTGCTGTATCTCTTCTTCTTTGTTTCTTCTTCCGCATCAGAGTCACTGTCCTTTTTTGGTCGTCTTTGTGCGCTCTTCCTTGCCGTCTCCTCCTCCTCCTCCTCTGCTGCTGAGTCTAAGGATAAGTCGCTGCCTGATTGCTCGTCCTCTCTTTCCTCCTCGTTGGAACCGGTAGTCTTTAACTTGGATTTTGCTTTCCTAGTGTGTGGAAGCTGGTCTTTCATTTCCCCTGTCTGAGCCAAGCTGCCTGCTGCATTTCTCTTAGGCCTCCCTTTGGGCCTACCTGTGCTCCTCTTTGTCCTACTTGCCTTCTTTCCTCTCTCTTTCTGCACCTCCTCTTCTGAATCTTCTTCTACACTGTTACACTCAGAGTCCGTTCCTCTCATTTTCCTGTTGCCTTCAGCGTCAACAGCACCGCTTGCCCTTCCTTCTACCTTACCCTTCTTCCGTTGACGCGCGGAGCCCGATGTGTGGTACCGCTGGACGTGACTCTTCAAGCTCACGTTGTGATTGAAGCTCTTGTCGCAGTGCTCACACTTGAAAGGCCGCTCTCCCGTGTGCAGGCGCATGTGGGATTTCAGGTTGCTGGACTGGTTGAAACCACGCTGGCACACCGAACACTTGTACGGTTTCAGTCCAGTGTGCACGACTGAGTGTCTCCGAAGGTGATGAACATCCTTGAATTCAATCTGACAAACTCCACATACGAACTCCTTCGGGGCTCTGTGCTTCGCCAGGTGGATGCTGCGTTTCTTACTGGTGGGAAACGTCTCTGGACAGTCTGGACATTTATAGGGATCTTTTCTATCCTGGTGGTTCTGCTCATGTTTGAGTTTGTTCACCCTCGTTTTGAAGGTAACATAACAGTACTTGCAAGGATGCTCATAAGTTTCCCTGTGGACCCTGCTATGATGGGTTAGAGACTTCTCAGAAATACATCTTTTGCCACAAATATTGCAGCAGTAGGGCTTTTCTTTGTGCTCGCATATGTGAGGCTTCTGCACGCTGAAAAAACTTCCACACTCCGTGCAGAGCTCGTTAATTTTGAGGCCACCGGGGGAATCCGAACCCGAATCCTCCTCCTCCTCGGACTCCTCGGACTCTTCGGGCTCCTCGAGCTCCTCGAGCTCCTGGCTGAGCTCTGTTGGATTCCATTCCTCGTCTGAACCCACCTCACCTTCATTACCTTCCTTGCCGACACCTGAGGCATCACTTTCTTCATCGCTAAAAGTAACCGTCTCGGACAAAACAGCACTGCTGCCGCTGTCATCTGTTGGCGCCGCCTGTGAAATATATGGGAAGACAAAAACGACAACCTAGCATGAGTAAACTTTTGCTTCGAAGGAGATTTTCACGGATAAGAGACATGAGCTGCAATTGCACCTAAATCCATCTTTCTCCGAGTCATACCTCACTTTCTGATTAAATAATTAGATCCAGCGTCAATCACAAATAATTAAATAAGGAATCACAGAATAAAGAGTCTCCATAACAAGTTAGGTTTGCAGGCTCTGGTCATTCTTGAAGTAACTTGTCAGTAGTTTCTGTCTGTACGACTGTTTTATTGTTTTAAATTATGATTTTTTGAATTTTAGGTAATTCAACAGAGGACATGGTCTGGAAATACAAGTATGTTTCTTTATTCCTAGCATCCAGATGTTACATATTATCTCAGCAATCGAAATCAAATAAACCTACCAGTTGTGTATCTGGAGTTGCATTTGTGACGTCTGCGTCGACCTGACTTTTCCGCCGCTTCCTGGAGTCACACTTCTGGCATCGTTGGTTCAAGGCGATGAGTTCCCCATAGGAGACCTTCTCCATCTGAACATTACTTCCGCATGTCGGGCATTTGCGGCCCAACAACTCGAGGAGGCAGTTTTCATTCACAGCGTACTTTCCCTTCATGTTCGGCGTCGCTCTAAAACACAGTCAAAAACACACGATCAGACTCTACGCGATGGAAAATATATATTAAAAAAAACATGCTGAAAATGTGCAACTTACATTTCCTTGGCTGAACATGCAGTCTGAACTTTTTGTTGTGCGTGGCAAGATGCAGAGGAGACGGCATCTGAAACATCAGGTAAACATCACTTGACACAGGACAGAACAAACAACCCTTTCTTTATCGTTATGACATGTTATAGAAAGTCTCTAACCTGATAAAGTGCATGCAGATTTTTCATGGCGGGAAGTCGGGCTAATAGATAATTCAGGGCCATCACCCTGACAAGCAGCATCAGTGGCTTCTTCGGGCTCCTGCACAAAAAAAAACAACATAAAAGCTCGTCATTAAACACAAGCTAAAGATTTGTAGTTTGAAATGTATCGTTGAATCAAAAATGGTTTAACTTTGCCACAAGCTAAACTCTAAATGTTTAGAAATACAACAGCTCTCCACACAACTACTAAAGACCTGAACTCAGCCTTTTATGATGGGAAGATTTATTACAGGACAGCATCAGGAGTAGACAGGAGTTCCTCAAAAGGTTGTGTTTGTGTGTCTTAACTTGATATAGAAACTATGTGGAAGCCTTGTGTGTGCACTAACTATAGGCAGTTTGACAGCACCATTTCACAGAGCAGGAAACTGACATAACAAGCATCATTTATAAATGAACTCACAATAACAGCAGCACTGAAGGGACATCTGCCTTTCAACACCTGTCAGTACAAACAGAATTTAAACTGGGCTGCAGAAGGAGGACGTGCTAATTTGTGAAAAGATGTGGGAGTAGTGTATTTTTTTGTTTGAAGACATTTCATGTGGATAGGGCTCTGACATCCGTCAAATATACCCACAAAATAGTGAGTGGCGAATGTCTGCAGCAAAATCACTGCTACTTGACAGATGAGCTTTTAATAAACAGGAAAGAAAATCCCTCTTATCCCATCCTCTAGTATCATACAACAACTCTTTCCTCCTCTCAAGCGTTTCTCAACTTAAACCTGTCCTAGTTGGGACCAGTAATCCTAGTCACCTTGAACTTATACTTTTTTTCATGTATTATAAACAGATCCAGCATAACATTATGAGTCATATTGTGTAGGTCCTCGTTCTGCCTCCAAAACAGTTGTGACTCATCAGAGAATGGACATGGACCTTCTGAGGGTGTCCTGTGGTGTCTGGAAACAGAATGTTGTTAGTGGGGGTCTGTAGGTCCTATGGGTTGAAGGGAGGGGCCTCTGTGGATCATCCCACAGATACTTGATCAGTTTGGGATCTAGTGAATTTAGAGGCCAGGTCAACACCTTGTGCTGTTTTTCATGTTTTTTTAAATTGTTCCTGAACCGTTTTTGTTGATAATAACTGGCCTCAAAAATGAACTACAGTGGTAATGTTGCTACATGCTGCTTCATTATAGTTGTTCCACACTTTTGGAAATAAAATGTGCTTGCTTTCTGGGTTCTACCTCGCCACTGTTGCCATAATGCTTGCACTGGGACTTAGGGTATTAGGAAACATTTTTAGACAGTGTGTACCGTTGTTGACACCTAATAAGTAAACTGAATTGAATTAGTTAACTGGTAACACCGTCCTCCCACTCATCTACTCACTTAACTCTTTATCATCTACAAAACTGACGCACGTAAACCTATGGTATGTCCCAACCGGCCTCTGTGGATCAGGCTTGTTCCAGTGCATCCCACAGATACTTGATCAGTTTGGGATCTAGTGAATTTGGAGGCCAGGTCAACACCTTGTGCTGGTTTTCATGTTTTTTGAGTTGTTCCTGAACTGTTTTTGTGTGTGTCCCTGTGTCAGGCTGCATCCTGCTGGGGATGGCTGCTGCCATCAAGGAGTGTCACTACTATGGGGTGGGGGTGCCTGGTCTGGTCTAGGTGGGTGGTACATGTCTAAACAACATCCACATGAATGACTGGTCCAAAAGTTTCCCAGCAGCCTTGGGCGCCATAACATTGACTGATGACTTCTTATAGTCTTTAAGTTGTGTGAAATCATTTATATAATTAATAAATACATGCCAACACTTGCTTCATATGCTGTTATACTGAAGAGTAGTCAGGCTTTATTTATTTGTTTAAACTGTACCCAGGAAAATCTTTTTGATCACTTTATCTTAATTGGAAACAACTTCTCTAACTAAAAGTCGGGATCAAGCGAAGAAAGAACAGTTCAGATGGAAATCTAGGATTCGTTTGTCATGTAGGATGTCTCATCCAGTGCTGCAGCAGCAGACTCACCAGATGTTGAGGACTCTCCAGATGCTCCTCTGTCTCTGACTTGACACACAGTGATGGGAGAGCATCGGGCTTTAGCTGCACTGTGCCTGTAACCGGAGTGAGCCTTTCAAAGGAGTCGTCCGTAAAGTGTTCACAGCAAATAGTGATATCAGTCCAGGACGATTCCTTGAGTCGCTGTCCGTTGACTTCAAACAGAAACTGGACCCACACCAGTCTCCTCTCTGGGTCTTCTGGTAACTTGAACCGGTGAACGCCGCGACGAAATGAATCACATCCGACGACGGAGCACATCCTGGATTTAAGCTTTGACAGCCTGGCTCTTAAAGTGGTCGGGCAGCGTTAAAGTTTCATGTTAAGGAGAACTGGAAATGACATGCAGCATCCGCTGTCTTCTAGCAGCAACAATAACAAGCTAACAGCTAGCAATGTTGCTAGTAGCGGAGGTGCTAACGTAATGGGCGTGGCTATGCGTCTGGGTTCGCGCGGTTTGATGTCAGGCGTATCCCGGCTTCACACTGAAAACGTGAGAAAATACTGCCTTTACTGGTCTTTACTTACTTAAAATAATGGCATGTTTAAAACTGAAACGTTACCAAGGACGAGGGAAGTGATATTTTCAACAGTGAGTTCACTTTTAAAGGAGTTTACTCGTTTACACCACTTTTAAAGTCGCCTACTTGCATATAAAACAAATGCTCCACTGAATTTGCTTGCTGTGTAAAGCAGAGGCCTGATGTAGATCATGTGCAATCATATGCAAGTCCAAGATTAGTTCACAATTTTTCACGATTAAAGTGACCAAATACCTGAGGCTTACACTGCTGTGATTAATTAAAATATGAACCTCTGTGTTTTAATATTAAATTATACCTTTATTTTTTACTTCTGAGTTGCAGTGAGCGGATGTGAGAAGAAATGCTTAATAGGACTGGATGTTGTAATCCCTTTGATGACCAGCACAATACTTACAGACTTGTCCTCTTGGATTGGGAGATGATGTCTTGGGTGGAGTCAGGTCAGGCCGGGAGGTGACCACACAGCGCCGCCAAGCACACCACATCATCAGTTGTGTACCTCGGCGTCATCAGGTGTTTCAGCCTTTTAACCACAATACACACAAATCGAGGAATGCCCGCCACAGGCTGATTGGACCTGGGTGTGTGTCGACACACCACTAGACACACCACTCTCTGTGTCTTACCATACAAACTCTGTGAAAAGCTCCTGACCTTGGATTGACACCCTCCCTCTGTAACTCTTTGCTGAACTTCCTGACAGACAGACCTCAGTCAGTCTGCTCTCCGACGTGTGATAAAAACTGCACAATTCCTTTACGGAGAAGCACACATCATCATCAAGGACAGCCCACACGCACGACAAGACCTCTTCACACTCCTGCTATCGCTACAGCAGGGTGAAATTAAGGACGGCTGGACCCATCGGACTCAACAACAGCTCATACACTGCCTCACTTCCCCATCACTGACTGGATCTGTAGCACAACGAACAGAGCACTTCTTAAACTCAGGTTTTAAGCTTTTTAGCACCTTAGTTTTTTATATTTTTGCTCTTTGCATGTTTTATATTTATTTATTTAGTGTTGTTAGTGAGAGATTTGCAAAGAATTTCATGATAAGGTCTAAGCTACAGCTTTTACTGTGCATATGAATATAAACATCAGCATTTTCTTTACCTAAGCATTTTTCCAGCTGTTGCCTTCAGCGATAACTTCTGATAACTGCAGATACCGTCCAAACAGGTGACAGTTGCAGACGTGCTGCAAGCAACAGGTCTTGCTGTATATAAAAGTTGGGGGTTTTCAAAATAAAACACAGGCAACTAACATCTCATCAGTTTCACCTTTAAGCAGTCTGATATTGTTACAATTCCTTTTTCAAATTAAAAGTAAAATTATGTGTTTTAACAGTAATAAAATGTTTTAAGAAAACAATATAACTGGTCACAGCAGCCAGTCCTGGTCTTCTTCCTTGATCTCCCCTGAGCTCTCACTGAATGCCTTGATTACCGAGTATCTTTTTCTTCTTTTCTGCAGGGTCAAAATCAGAATCACAATCAGAGTTTTTTGTTCTTTCTCTTGATTTCACTGTGTCCTCCATCGCCCTCTCGTTCCTCTCCTCCTCCTCCTCCTCCTCCAGCTCCTCCTCCGCTGAGTCAAAGGATATGTCACTTTCAATAGGCTCGCCCTCCTTTTCTTGATCGCTGCAACGTGTTCTCTTCAACCTCTGCGCCTTTACTCTGCCGGCGTTCGTGTCTGAACCCTGTCCTTGAATATTTTCTGCTGGTACATTTCTCTTAGGCCTCCCGATGGGTCTTCCTGTGCTCCTCTTTTTCTTTTTGGGCAAATATATCCTCTTCTTTTTAAACTTCCGTTCCCGTTCTTCCTCTATGACGTGAAGCGTAAAATCCCCACCTCTCTTGTTCCCGTTACCCTGAGCACCACCAGTGGCACCTTTGCTTTTGTTTACTTTGCCCGCCTTTTGTTGCCCTCCTGACCCCGGTGTGTGGTACCGCTGGACGTGGCTCTTCAGGCTCACGTTGTGATTGAAGCTCTTGTCACAGTGCTGACACTTGAAAGGCCGCTCTCCCGTGTGCAGGCGCATGTGAGATTTCAGGTGGCTCGGCTGGTTGAAGCCACGCTGGCACACCGAGCACTTGTGCGGCCTTTCTCCTGTGTGAACGACCAAATGTCTCTGAAGAGGAGTGGAGCGGTTAAATTCCATCCCACATATGTGACATTTCAACTGCTTGGGGCCTCTGTGATCTTCCAGGTGGATTCTGCGCTCCTTGTTGGTGGCAAACGTTTCCGAGCAGTCCGGACATTTGTAGGGCATTCCCTCGGTTTGGTGGACCTCCTCGTGACTGACTTTGTCGCCCTTTGTTTTGAACGTGGCATGGCAGTACTTGCAGCGATGCTCGTAGTTCTCATCGTGCACTCTGCTGTGGGAATTTAGAGCGACTTCACTAACGCACCTCTTTCCGCAAATGTTGCAGGAATAGGGCCGAATTTTGTGCTCGCACGTGTGACCCTTTCGTTTATTGTAGAACTTTCCACAGTCCGTGCAGAGCTCGCTGTGTTGGGGGAAGAATGAAAGATAGTCGTCATTGTCGTAAGTGCTCTCCTCGTCAGATTCACTGTACAGCCCGTCATGCTCGAAAACGCCCCTGGCTGGATTCCAGTCGTCGTCCAACTCCAATTCACCTGATTCCACCGTTTCATCCGTGGACGCCTCGTCACTAGTTGCGTCGCTCTCAGAGACATCTGTGTTGCTGTTTTGATTATCACCTGTTGATGGTGCCCTTGTCTGAAAAACAGTGACAACAATGGGTATTAGTGGAATTTAAAATCTGCACTTTGGCTGTGGTTAACTAAAGATCTGGTGTCCTACCTCAGACGTCACTGCTGTGCCTCCACCCTTGGGGATCCGAGCGTTGACCTGACTTTTCCACAGGTTTTTGTAGTCACACTTGAGGCACTGCTTTTTCAAGACGAGAAGCACTCCATGGGTAACCTTCTCCACGTTTACTTTGGAGCCGCACAAAGGACACCTGCAGCTGAACAACTGTACGAGCCATTTTTCATTTACAACATACTTCCCTTTCATCTGAAGAAGCGCCGCTCTGAAAAAGAATTCAAAGGACAAAATGGTTTGAGATAATGGTTCAGTGTAGTCAAAACACACCTTGTCTTGTCAGCTTGACTTACTTTTTCCTGATCATGTCGATGTTCTCAATTTGCTGAATCATCTCACTATAATCGGACGTTGACGAAGCCGAAGACTCACTCTGCGATGGGCTTTCTGGGTCAACTGCAAGTGAAAGTTTATTATTTGCACGAAATGAATATATTTCAGTAAAAGCAGATTCTGACGGATGGATAAAACTGTCACATTTCTTACCCATTGAAGTAGAAGAATCATCAGTGTAGGATGTTGGACTAGCATGGGTTTTATGATCATCATACTGAAGAGTAACCTCTGTGCTTCTGAAAGGCTCCTATGCAAAGTAGCAAAACAGTAAATAAAAGCTACAAATAACACAGCAACAAGTTAGAGAGTCGTCATTAGAAACGATATTTCAACTAAGGGAATGAAACTATGCCTCGTGTACCATACTTGTATGTGTCTTTTTTTTTTTAAATAATTAAAATAATAATACTCAGACAGGTACTGTACCTAAGTACAATTTGGCGGTACTTGAACTTTACTTCGATATTCCCATTTGATGCCATTTTAGACTTCCACTCCACCACATTTCAGAGGTAAACATTGTACTTTCTACTCCACCTTTAGTTACTTTACTAGATTTTATAGAATAAACAAAGCTTTTTTAAAATACAACAGATTCGACTAGTGATTTCCAACCTTTTTTATGGCTTTGGATGTCTTTCACAACGCAGTGTGTCACAATTCAGATGTCTATGAGTTATTCAGCTCCACCATATATTGATTTTCCATTTCTGTACATGTCCAAATGATCCAGTATCGCATCAAATATGACTAGAAGAATAACACTAGCCAACAAAAAGTGTATAAGACGTGTGTTGTTTCCTCTTCCATGAATCATCTAATGATCCTCTGATTTTTTTGGCGTCATGTTTGCATTTAACTCCTCCAGCTACAACAGTCACATGCTGCTTACACGCTGATGCCTCAGTGTTCATGATTTACCGAGGGCACACATAATAATATGTCAGTATGAGGGATCAGTTCTTGGGGCTTAAAACTTTTAACTGCATTTTCCTGCTGATATTTGAAATTATGTGCATACTTTTATTAAATTGGATTTTCATGCATAACTTTTTATTGTTGTATTGGTGCTTTTACTCAAGTAAAGGTTCTGCATACTGCTTCTACCATTGTTAAATACTAGAAGGAGGGTGGAAAGTAACTTATGACAATACAGTCCTGGATTGTTTACTTAATACTTGCTTTACTTAACCATCTATTTGAATTTATACATGACAATAACATTCCTACAGGCCTTTGGCTGTGCTCGATCATTAGTCGAGAAGGTCGCAGCTGGAGCAGCAGACTCACCAGATGTTGAGGACTCTCCAGATGCTCCTCTGGCTCTGACTTGACACACAGTGATGGGAGAGCATCGGGCTTTAGCTGCACTGTGCCTGTAACCGGAGTGAGCCTTTCAAAGGAGTCGTCCGTAAAGTGTTCGCAGCAAATAGTGATATCAGTCCAGGACGATTCCTTGAGTCGCTGTCCGTTGACTTCAAACAGAAACTGGACCCACACCAGTCTCCTCTCTGGGTCTTCTGGTAACTTGAACCGGTGAACGCCGCGACGAAATGAATCACATCCGACGACGGAGCACATCCTGGATTTAAGCTTTGACAGCCTGGCTCTTAAAGTGGTCGGACGGCGTTAAAGTTTCATGTTAAGGAGAACTGGAAATTTCTAGCAGCAACAATAACAAGCTAACAGCTAGCAATGTTGCTAGTCGCTATGATGCTAACAGAATAGCTATGTGGCCGGGTCCGCGCAGTTTGATGACGTCGTCGCCTTGTTATTGATTTTAATGATGGTTGGGGGAAAAAAACATTATCGTGCATTAGCGCCATCACCTGGATGGAGTCTGGACCTGAACACTACTACTAATAGATTAAATATGAGGAAATCAGACATTTAATTAAAGAACATACGTTTTCCGAAGGCACTGGAAAAAATAAACACTTCTCCCTAGAACTTCTTGTTGTCTGGATATTATTGCTTCCTCTCTCTTACTGCCACTGCCTCCTGCCATGAAACACTTCAACTGCAGCGACGTCTGTGAATTATGGTGACCCCAGGCACCGCAAATACAAATATTCTTATTGTACCAGGAAAATTACATGGTAACCCAAGTGAAAACCCTGGTAAATCAGTTCATTAAAATGCTGTGTATACTGTCGAGGTTCAATACTACTACAGGAAAGCAGTAATAAAATTACATGACTTTTTTTATTAACCATAATGTGTCACAATGACATATATACAGAAAGAAACAGCTTCTCTTAAGGTGCATGTGTTTTGAATGTCTAATAATTTATACATACAGTCCAGTTCTTTATAAACAACCACTTCCTGTAGCCTTTTTCATAAAACCCCTTTAAGTTAATTCATTTTGAGTCTTCACACAACCAGATTACTCCTCTGTTGTCCTCTTCGCTTCCCTAAGCCTTTAGCGCTGTTAATGCTGCTGGGTCTCCTTGGGTCAAAGTCTGAGTCACTATCAGAATATTTCGCTCTTCCTCTCGATCTCGCTGTGTTCACCTTCTTCCTCTTCTCCTCCGGAGAATCAAAGGATGAGTTGTTGTCTGCTGTCTCATCCTCGTGGCCTACATCACTGCAGTGTGTTCTCTTAGAGTTTGAATCCTGGCCTTTGACTTGAACTGCCAGAACGAAGTTACCTGATCCAAAGCTCTTCGGCCTTCCTATCGGCCTACCTGTGCTCCTCTTTTTCTTTTTGGGTGTGTGCATACTCTCCTCCTGCACCTCCTCATCTGTATCCTCTTCACTTGCATTGTCAAGTCCTGAGTCCACACCTCTCTTGTTCCCGTTACCCTGATCACCAGTGTAACTTTCCTCTTTGTTTAATTTGCCTGACCCCGGTGCGTGGTACCGCTGGACGTGACTCTTCAGGCTCACGTTGTGATTGAAGCTCTTGTCACAGTGCTGACACTTGAAAGGACGCTCTCCCGTGTGCAGGCGCATGTGGGATTTCAGGTGGCTCTGCTGGTTGAAGCCACGCTGGCACACTGAGCACTTGTACGGCCTCTCTCCTGTGTGCACCGCTAAGTGTCTCTGAAGAGAAAGCGGCCAGAGAAACTCAATCTCACATATGTGACATTTTAACTGTTTGGGGCCTCTGTGATCTTCCAGGTGGATTCTACGCTCCTTATTTGTGTAAAACATCTCAGAACAGTCCGGACATTTGTAGGGCTTTTCTTGAGTTAGGTGGGTCTCCTCGTGAACGACTTTGTCCACCTTCGTCTTGAACGCAACATTGCAGTATTTGCAGCGATACTCGTAGTTTTCGTCGTGCACTCTGCTGTGGGAATTTAGAGCAACTTCACTGACGCACCTCTTGCCACAAATGTTGCAGGAATAAGGCTTTATTTTGTGCTCACAAGTGTGAGATTTTTGTTTGTGAAAAAACTTTCCACAATCTGTGCAGAGCCGACTGTTTTTGTGGGCGAGAGGAGGATATACAGCTTGTTCCGCTTCCCCTTTGTCTCTGGATTCCTCATTGGGTTCCTTGTGGAGCTCTTTAACCGGCAAAACGTTCCTCAGTGGCTTCCAGTCCTCATCTGAATCCATGTCACAGGGATCACTTGACTCCGTTCCATCCATCGGATCGCTCTCCTCATCTATAACTGCAACAATCTCAGGGACCTTTGTGATGCTGCTTTGGGTGTTATCTGTTGACATCTGATGTCCTACCTCTAAAGTTACTTCTGTGCGTCCCCTCAGATCTTCAGCTGCTGGGACAGCATTGACCTGGCTGTTCCAATGGTACGTGTAGTCACACTGAAGGCACTTCTGGTTCAACGTGACGAGTACGCCCTGGGTGGCTTTTTCCATCTCAAGCTCACATTCACAGGACGGACATTTGCTGTGGAACAACTGGACGAGGCGTTTTTCGTTCACGACATACTTTCCTGTCATCTTTAGAAGTGCAGCTCTAGAAAAAAAATTATTATGACTAATAAAATATCTATACACAAAGCTGCCATTAAATGTGTGAAAAAAGTTAAGCATAACATAACTTACTTTTCCATCATTAAATCAGTGTTCGCATTTTTAGGCTGTGATACAAATGTATCTGAAGTATCAGGTGAACATGAGACATCTCTTGGGGCTGGGTCTTCTCTTGAACCTGCAAATTCAATTATATATAATAAGTTGAGAGAATGTATCACTGTAATTAAAATGCAATCACCCACCATTTATTTTACTCATTAAAGTCGGTCTTGCTTTTTCAGGAGAAACCGGACCATCACATGTTCTGAGTTGATCACGTTGACAAACAACTTCTTCAGGCTCCTACACAAAAAAAAAAGGAAAAGACTGTTAATTTTGTATTCGGTTAGGGTTACAGTGCATATATGTTGTGATTTTACTAATCAATACTTGACGGCTTCGAGCAGCCACTGACTGTAGGATGAGCATACTTACCAGCTGGATGGTAAATAGGTATATTAGTATGTAAATGTGGATAACACACTATCAGTGTACTGTGTGGCAGCACTATACTGCCCTAATGGCACATTACGCACCTTTCAGAACAAGCAACATCTGAGGCAAGACGCAAAGGACACAAGATGAGGATTAGACAGTTTGCTCATGAGGTTGCAATTGACTTTGTGCTCTTAAACGGACCCTTTTTTAATCATTATTCTTACTGACTGCATGTATTTACACACACTTACCAATTCATTAGGTACATTAATGAAAATAAATACCTTCTAATATCACAGTCCTGCACTAAACCTGAGCTTCATGAAGGTTATGGTGTTCAGCATTTGTTTAAAATAACTGAGAGAGCTGATGATTCATTTTGGATTTTGCACTTTTCTGTACTGTGAAATTGTACTGTTGCATCAAAACGCGTTCCTATTATTTTGACAACCCCATTGTAGTCAGTGGGCTTGGCTAAATAACAGTTTAGCAGCACCACAAACTACATCCTCCAATATGATCATATAGTTGAATTATAACTTTTCTTACAGTGTCAACATAAACTGAACTGTCATGAAGACTTCATTATCACCTAATAAACTGGCAAGTGAGTTGTATAACTGAATGTTATGTTGGTGTGCTTGACTCAAAGTGAATGAATTATGACAGACAAGGACACCCACCTCACATTTAGGTCTCTCCACTGTTTGTTGATGAGGCTCTGACTGTTGACACAGAGATGGGACAGCACTGGCCTTAAGCTGAACCAAGTCACTCGAGGTCTGACTGACAAAACTGCCATCTTTAAAGTGGTCGCAACAAATAGTGATATCAGTCCAGGACGATTCCTTGAAGCGCTGCTTATTGACTGTAGCCAGAAACTGGACCCACTCCAGCCTCCTCTCAGGGTCCTCTGGTAACTTGAACCGTTGCGCACTGCGACGCAACGAATCACATCCGACTACAGAGCACATGCCGGGGAAAAATGGTTGTCCCTGTGTCTCCGAAGCAGCTCTTCTTCCCTTATAAGTGTTCATTAAATAGCGGAGTGAGGACGGGTTTGGAGTTGCAGACGTCAACTACAGCGTTAAGTTATTTTGGCTAGTTGTTGTCGTTGCTATATCAGCTGCGTGACTGGGTGGGCGGGGCTGTCATAGCGGGTTTAGCGTGTTGTCATGCGCATGCTCATTTCGACCTTCTTCTTCTTCAATTAGTTTTCAACTGCTGCCACTAGCCTTAACTTAGAAAAGGCATACGTTTGTCGTTCAGTTTGCAGCCGAAAAAGATGATTATTTTGTTTGAATTAATTCATTCTGTGTTATTTTAAATATTCATGCGTTTATTAGGATTTCACCATTTGCTGTTAGCATTGCATATCCCCAGGAGACAGGATAAATGCTGAATCTCTATAGGGACTGTAATATGGCGGGTGGATTGTGCCACGGATTACCTACTAATGGAGATGACGTGCAAAATTGTTGTGCTTGCAGCTTCTTCTGCCATAATGCACATGGGTATCACTGTATATTTCGGCTGTTTCTTTTGATTTTCTTTCTCTTCACAGCAGTGCTGGTAAAAACACATCAGTTGCCGTGGCATACAACACTCCCGCTCAAAGATGTAAAATGCATTTCAAATGTAACATGTCTGCCCGAAAACAGAGAAATTGGGATAGATACACTGGAAATCACGTTACACAGTGTATGCATCATTTTCCAAAAAGGAATGTTCAGCAAAACATTAAATATGCGGGCTAGAATCACCAGCCAAACCACTGATAAAAGCTAGCACTCTTGAGTGAACGTTTTACCCATTCATCCAATATGCTTTTCTCTATGTCTCACTAAGTTCCGAAGGCGACATACTTTTAGACGACGTGTGTATCACATGGCTTAGTGGCGACGTGCATAGTTCAGACGTACTTAGCATATTTATGATGAATTTCGATCATACGTCGCCGCCACGGTAGACATTCCTGACATGTACATTCCTGACAATCTGTGGCACAATCCACCTGCCATACACAAACCAACCAACCACCCACTGCACAGGACTCTCCTGTAGTCTCCTGTGCACCAGCTATACCCAAGCTTTCCACAATGAATACTTTTAATAATGCCTTACTCGTTGGTCTATCCTGCATCATCAAGTATCTTTCTGTCTACCTGGCATCAACCAGATAAATCCCCTCGTATATGAGCTGGGTTCTGATCAAGGGTTTCTTCCTGCTCTGTGTTCTTCAACACATCTTGGATTGTACGCACTGAATCTTCTCATCTACTTATATCTCGATCTTGACAGTTTGTTTGCCAAATGTTCCAGTGCTTCCCAACCTATTTTTTTCAACCTCTGCTTTCTAAATAAACACTGATTAATTTCTAACAGTAACAGATCTTTAGTGATTCACTTCACAGTCAGAAAAAAAGGGCCAGTCAGTGTATGTTGAACCTAAAAAAAAAAAAATTAAATGGCATAGATTAGAACAACTATATTCTTGATTATGAAGCTGTGTTAAAGACTATAGTTTAACATTGACTTTATCGTTTTGTGTTATGGAGAATGTGTTGGAGAACATAAGAAACATTTTAGTCTTTGAGCAAACTTACAATGGTGAAAACAGTTGTGCACTGACCTGTGAGCCAGTGAAAATACCAGCAGGTGGTACTGTTCAGCTTCAAATGTACCGGGCAGTAAAACCGGGATAGTATGACTCCTGCCAGTAGTTGTCAGTGTTTAGTAAGACTCAATTGGAAAATGCATTTCTTTAGAGATATAGCCTCTTTCTTATTCATTTCAGAAGGATATGCACATGAATAGCTGTAATAACCAGTATGAGAATAGTATCAGACCTAAGCACTCCACTGGCTGCTCACTATGTTGTTTAGTTGCCACAGATATTTAAAATACATCGTTCCCCACTCTACCAAAAAAGACAACCTGTCAAATGTGCAGTTCAAGTGAAATGGCTTGTGTGGTTGTGTGTGTATGTAGTTAACAAGTCTAATAATTCACAAGTTAAAGAATGCATATTTTCCAGGAGGTGGAGCACGTACTGTAACTACAGTACACGCCTCATGTTTTGTGTTCCAGGGGATTTGTGTGTGTGTAAATAATCCCCAAAAGTCACTGAAATCTGTCTTTTAAGCATTTAATTGATGTCATTATTCACAACAATCGCAAGCCGTTGATGATACGGTGACACATCGTGCGCTCTTGTCCATGCCTGAGGAAGATTTTCGTATCAAGAGCTCTAAAAGGCCTGACTGTTGGCCTACATACCGCTTAAAAAAATGAATTGACCTTCGGGCCACGTGCAAAACCAGAATCATATCTTCTAACGCTGATTAGTCTGCAGCACACACTGAAATTCGGGTTCAAGGTCATCTGTGCACTTTTAAAACACACAGCACCGGAACAAACAGGAATGACACAAAAGCAGCTGTAGTGACAAGCTGATGTAGCTTTCTGTGTTTCTCACTGTGCTTGGCGCATGTGTTAGCAATGTCCAAAAACGTGCCACGGCTTTAGTGGCAGAAGAAAAAAAAAAAGGGCCTCTGCTTCCTCAACAAGTCATTTCATGTGTCTATTAGGACACAGTGCAGCAAATATCTGCCCCGAGGAGGCCAGTCAATCAGCTTGTCACCACACTGCCTCATAATTAATTTCTATTCTTGTGTTTGCCTGTGCACATGCCTGTGATATGTACACAGTAGCTACTGTATGTTTGTTGTGTGCGTTAGTGAATAAAATTACAGTTTTTCTTGCCTAATGAGTGTTTGTTTATTAGGTTTAAAGAATAAAGATGTATACATTTACAGTGCCAGTGTGAGTCAAGGATATCATTATTCACCATCAGTGTATTTGCAGCAAGTGTTGAAATATCAAAGGCTGATGCTTATTAGGAATGTGCCTTTAAACCATAAACAGGGCAGGACCTTAACCCAGACACAAACACACTGTGTGAGAAGATCATTTCCACACGGCGTATCTGTTTACGCACCAACAAAACCTTTTTTTTTCCTCCCAGTGCAGTTCGATATGAAGCTCCCATGTGGCTGAGCCAGAGAAAGGAGGGAAATCTGGTCCAAAGAGTGTCGAAAATTAACTTTTGTTGGATGTTTCAGACTGGAGGAATTTCACCCCTGACTCACATTTACATTCTATCCTCCTCCATCATACCAGTTCTGGGAAAAAGAGCGAGAGCCGCAGTCGAAACATGTCAGCTGCCTTTCACATCCACGGAGGAATGTTGGCGAGTCTTCACAATGTTGTCAGTCAGTACGCCAGATAAGAGCTCTCAGTTCATAAATAAGATTGATGGCATCGCATACCACCAGTTCCTGCTCTGTGTTTTCCCATACAAGCCTCTCCGTCAAAAGCATCTGCGCTCTCACCCGCTCATATCCTCTCTGTCCAAGTCCAGGCTTGCTTAGGTGTTTTAACATTTTCCCCATCCAATTATCAAACACACTGGCAGGATGCGCTTTGACTTTGTTCAGGTGTGTGTGGGAATAGAGGGTGGATGTGTTTATTTAGGGTTCAAGGTTGTGTTATATGCAACAGAAGAATTGAAAACTCCCTTTAAAGAGTACTCCAAAGAGTTAGTCCTGGCTTTATGCATGGTTGGTTGACATGTGACAGACACATTAAAGAAAGGTAAAAAAAGACTTTTGCCTCATGTAAGTTACAAAAATGTCTCTAATGATGCTACTTAATCGCATGGTTTTCGCTACCCATCCCTGTTTAAGCCCACATTTTCAGACTCCGTAACACAAATTGAACTCCACATAATCCCGGGTTATTTTCTCAATCCTTAGAAAGCTCTTTTTAAAGCCCCAGAAGATATTACACTCATCAGTTTTCTCAGACTGTGTTGTGGTTCTTTTGACATGAAGTGAAAATCAGCGGAGTGCCATCTTTTAACCAACGTAAAATCCATTTGTTTTAAAGAAGACTTGCTTAGCTCTTGTAATCTAACACATTTCTGAATAACATTTCTCCTATCTCACAGAGGTTCGGCGGATTAGCCTGTTTGATTACGTCTCGGTGTAGTGTGGTGCTTGAACAATCCCCAGAGACAAAATGAATATTTGATTTCTACTCTCCACTTGGAGGTCATCATCTGTGGATCACGTCCTTGGAGAGATTCGCCGTCACTTCTGGATAAGTGATACGAGGGAAAGTCGGGGAACAGATAAACAGATGGAAATAAGTCTGTGACGATCTGTTTCTTTTCCCGACGGAGTTGAATATGTTGCATCAGTAACACTTTCTAATAAGGAGCACTTCAAACTGGGTTGCGAATGTCAAACAGACTGGTGTCTATAGAAGTAATTTCTATTTAATGATCAGTTGTATTAAGGTTCTAAATTGACATGCATTTGATTAGGATCACCAGCATCTCTTTTTTGAAAATTAGCAATCAAAGGATCTTTCTATTCAAAACCAAATTGTGTTCTTATGCTCTCTCATAATGGCACTGTTGTATTTTATAAATATAGTATCATACAAAAGCTGTAGGCCCTTAAGAATTATGAAACAAATAAATTAGATGACCTTTTGGTGTGACTGTCCTCCTTTAAAACAGCACCAGTTGTCCCAGATACACTTGCGCACATTTATTTGAGCATACTTGGCAGGTAGCTAGTTCCAGCATCTTGGAGAATTCTCCACACGGATTTAGTCTGTCTCACTGACTTCTATCTCTTTATTTACTGGTAGACTGGCTCCATGATGTAGAGGTCAAACCCTTGTTCTTGTAGCTGGAGATATTTCTTTATGACTCTGGCTGTGCAGGTTTTGGGGTCATTGCCACGTGGCAGAATGTACCGGAGACCGAACCTCCATTGTGTTATATCATCTAAACTATTTTAGAACAATGCTGCGTGTTAAGGTATCGTCAATAAACCAGAGCAGCCTGTATTGGCAGAAATATGTCGGGATTAAAGCGGGTGTGTGCTAGAGCTGTTGTGATGCTTTTAATTTTTAACGAACCACACAGAATGACTGTTGAGGCACGTGAATGGACACTGATGACACCATACCATTCATTGTCCTTGTCATTCCTGCTGCATTGTGAAATCTCATTGTGGGTGTTGCTCAGCTGCCTCGAACTGGTGCAAGTCGATATCTGTGGCTCGGTTGTGTGTTTGTGTGTTTGTGTGTGCGTCAGATGGATCTGTTTGGGAACAAGATACACATTCTCTCATCTTCATCTCCAGCTCCAGCGTCCTGAAATAGTGCGTAAACACCTCCGGGTGCGAGTGGAAACGGAGGCAATAAAAGCATCTAGGAATGGTGGCGAAGGTGCGCAGGAATTTCAGCTGGCATTAGCGGCTAATCTGAGAGAAACCTGTCTTTGTCACGTAAGGGGCTACGTGTCCCTGCGAGAATGCGGCCTATGTCAAGCACGCTCTTCATGGCGAGAGGAGAACAAGAGAGCTGGCCACCCGAGAAAGTTGAACCCAAAAGAATGCAGCTCTGGTATTCATTAATGAGAGCTCTCTTCTCCGTGGCGGATGGAGAGGACAAGAGGAGATAGAGTGACGACGTCAAAGAGAAAGCTATGATTATCTATCTGCGATTTCATCTTTAGCACCAGAGTGTTTACTGCCGAGAGCGGAAAGTAAATCATTCACAAGTCAATGAGCCAGTTAAAGTATATTAGAATATTTTATTGCTTTATGAAATGTTGCATGAATTCAACCATAAAAACCTTCATATTGTTCACAGAAATGTCTGTTTGAAGTCAACACTTGGTTGGTTGTGTACAGCTTGACAAGACCGCGATTGTCGGCACATAACTTACAACAAACACACATAAACTCTTTGGCGTCCTGCTCAAAGCACTATGGTATCTAAAATAACAATACAAACATCTGTAGAAAATATATAATAATAATAATAATAATAATAATTAACCTGTTTGTTAGTCCAAAGCTCACAGTAAACAAAAACACACAACTTTCGTCCGACGACGGTGGCGACCAAACCAGCAGAATCGCCACGTCGGGACGCACTTACTCTCATACTGTAATCACACATGCAAACACACTTTGAAAAGAAGAAGAAAAAAAACAAAAGCATCCGAAAATAAAGAAAGAAATCAACACCGTCCCAAAAACTTACAACACCAGGTCTGTGTCAGTTTGGCAAACAAAATACCAAAAAGTCTTTTAAATTATACAACGCCGCCCGCCGCTCACACACACCTCAAGGCCTCCGCAGAGCCAGCTGCTCGGGCTGAAGAAGTATGAACGGCGAGAGCGTTTTAAATCAGTGTTTTCTGTCTTATCAGCTTAAACTACAAAGGGGAGTCTTCCAAACAGATAACATCTGCATGGCGGGAATGAGATTACTCAGATTACGTCCACATTTTTATTTTATTTTTTAAGAGAGGAGGGGAATGCAGGTCACGTAGATAACCTCTTACTGAATATTTATCTAGAAGAGCATGAGGCTTAAGTTAATATTTGGGGAATGTGGAAACCAGATAAGATAAATAAGTAGCTTCTTAGTTCACTGGATAGGGCAAGGGGATAATAAAGGGGGGAAAGCAGCATTTATAACTTTATAAATATTTTGGCATACACTCTCTGAGAACATGTTGCCCTATTACAATCCACAATACTGTCCAAGTACCTCAGAAGATTCATCTCTTCTCACTCAGCTGGGCAAGCTGCCTGCAGCTGACCGGCTCAGTGAGAGGAAGCGAGTTGGAGCACAGCTCTGCCTCTAAAACGTCCTTTTTGTCGTTGGGCTCTCGCTTTCTGTGACATTCTTGCATCCGGCGTTTTTTGTTCCATTCTCGGTTCTCGCACAGACACCCACGCGTTGTTTTCCTTTCTCATTCAGAATCCGCATATCGGCTCCTTAAATGAAGACTTCCACCGCCTCCGACTCCAGCTCGTCCAGGCCTCTGAAGGGGTTTAACAGCAGCTTCTTGGGCGCTGCCTTATCTGGGAGGGACAAAAAAAAAAATAGAAAGACAGAGGGGATAGATGGTTATATAAATGTTTTAAAGCTACAACAGTGGCCTCAGATACAGCTCAGCTAGCAACGGCTAAAGGTTAACAGATATTTTCCACAGTCAAACAGACCCCTCTGGTGAATGTGCTCAGTCAACAGATCCGCATTATTTCCTAACCGTGCACATTCCACACGGCCCACATTATGAACCATGACCTGCACAGATGGTATCTGGTTGGGTGCTGAAGTCGCAGCGTGGTTAATCAATGTGAACATCCATGAAGTCAAGGCTCTTTTCATGTAGGCAAAAAGTCTACTTTCATGCCGCATGTGTGCGTGTTGTGCTGGCTCGTTTGTTAACGCTCGATGCTGCGTGTGCAGAAAACATTTCGCTTTCAAGTTTCATACTGAGAGAACTATTGGATTGTCGCCCCCTTGTAAATAAAAGCCACCCGTGTGTATTTGATAGATAACTCACCACTGTTGAGCTGAGCTGTGCTGGCGGCCTCTTTGCTGTTGGGTCCCTCCACCTTCCGTTCTATCGTCCCAGGTTCAGACTGAGCAGAGAACTGGTGGTTTGGCAAAGTCTGATCATCTGAAAGACTCTTACCTACAAGACAGAATCACAGAAAGCGGTCACTGTCTGCACTTTCAGCACTACTGCAGTGTAAAGCATAGGGTAGGCTGCTCTGCCTCAGGAACAAACATTAATTATTGAAGGAGGGAACATTATGCTCCTCACCTCGGCTCTTAGTGTTGCTCATGGTGTTGCAGATGGAGGGAGTGGAGGAGGCCGGTCGGAGTGTCGACCCCGCCGTATTCAGGAGGTTCGTTCGGGGGCTTTTCTCGTCCTTCCGGCCTTGATCCTGGTGCAGCCGCTGATTGAGGATCTTGATCACGGCGTCTTTTTCCAAGATCTGAGCGTACAGAGCTCGGATCCTGATGCGGAGCAGAAGCAGAGCAAGACACGTCAGGAAGCTGATAAACAAACAGAAGGACAACTTCGGGCTTTTCTAAATATATTCCATTCAAAATAAAGGGGGTTTATGGAAAGTTCACCTGTTCTCCATCTCCTGATTCCTGTAGTCAGCGACTGGCAGGTCCTCATTGAAGCTGTTGTTAGAGGAGTGGCAGGGTGAGTGGTTAATGATGGTGGTGTCTCTGTAAAAGACAAATACATTGTCCCGGGCTTAATTCTAATTCAAATTAAGTGGAAGATATCTGTATCCAAGATGTCCCAGTGAGCACAGAGGGAAAGTTAAATCACATCAGTCTTTACCTCTGGGCGGCAGCAGTGGCAGCCACCTCCATGGCAAACTGCCTCATGGTGCTCTCCTCCAGGTACTTCTGCTCCCAGCGAACCATGTCGGCTTCGAGGGCCAGGATCCGCTCCTCGCGCTCACGTAGGCGCTCTTGGAGAGAGCCCATAGTCACTCCCGGTGGCTGAGATTGCCTCTGAGATAAAAAGAGAGAGCGGATTTAAAACATGTGGTAAAAATACACTTCTATTACTTTTGTATTATTTAGCAGCAATGGACTCCATCATAGCTTTCAAGGCCTTTACCTGTTGTGCCCTCAGACTCCTCAGCTCCTGCTCCAGTCGCGTCCTCAGCTTCATCTCCAGGCTCTCCCTCTTCTCACAGGTGGA
Organism: Chelon labrosus; assembly: GCF_963514085.1. NCBI lineage: Eukaryota > Metazoa > Chordata > Actinopteri > Mugiliformes > Mugilidae > Chelon > Chelon labrosus. The sequence continues at coordinate 13,832,221 of NC_140342.1, forward strand.
CTGCAGCTGAGCCAGCGCACTCTGAAGCCTCTCAACTCTTTCCACATAAGCCCTCTTCCTCCTCAACTCCTCCTCGAGCTGGCGGCCTCGTCCCCGGGCCGCATCCAGGGCCTCCTCGAGTCGCTTGGCCCTGAGGCTCTGCTCCTCGGCCGCGGACCGCAGCCGCTGCAGCTCCCGCTCCGCGCGCTCCCGCTCCAAGTTCTGCTCCTCGTCTGAAGCGAAGAGGAAAAGCAAAGGTTAAGTGTGTGTTAGGGGACCGGCTTCAAACTGCGCTGAGGTCCTCTCTCAAAACAGGTGAAAGTATCTATTAAGATTCCACAATTCCTCCCTCCTGAGTCCAGCCCCAGTAATAAGTACCAGAGCCGCTACATGGTGGCCGGTGTTCTTCATTTAGCGAAGCACTCGTGGAATGCTGAGAGGAAGACGGAGGAGGAAGGGGGAGAAAGCTGCACTATCCCTTTGACCCACATAGCACTGAGCATTCCTCATCAAGGCCATGCAAACACCACCACTCTGCTTGAGCCCACTTCCTTAAACAGACAACATAAATCACACTCACAACAGGTGGGGGGGGGGGGGGGGGGTCGTTTCTCTTAATTCTACTGCTGCTGCTCTGTGATTTAGAAGTGGCCCTTCACAAAGAGGTGCCCGGATTGAATTCCCTATTATTAAGCCGTCTTACCAAATAAGCCGAGGTTATGCAAGAGAAATTCCTGCATGCAGGGTGCCTTTTTTTTTTTTTTTTTTTTAAACTAAAAGGGCCCCATGCTGCGCTGCAATCCAGCCCAGTCAGGCATGTTGACTCCAAAGGAGGATGTAACATAGAGCAGAAAAGAGGAAACTAGCCCAAAAACAATATGACATACTTACTTTGTTCGAGGAGTTTCGCCATGATGTGCTGGTTATGGTCGGCGGCCTCGACTTCTTTTGCAACATGTGTTCTGGCGTTTTCCAAGTTTTCTGTGTGCAGCAAAGGGTTAAAATTAGACTTGAAACACAAATCATACACGCAGAGAAGCTATATTAGTATTATTATTAATGTGGACTACTTCTTCTTTGTTTTGTGTCAGTACCTCTTAGGTCTCTGTTGAAATCCTGCAGCCTCCTGATCTCGGCCACCAGCCTCTTCCTCATTGTCTGCTCCAAGTTTTCTCTCTTATTGCTGCCCTGCATCAGCGTCTCATAGGCCTCTGAAATACGCTGGATCTCCTGCTCCAGCTGAAAGAAGAAAAAAAAGAGAGAGAGAGAGGAGGAAGAGAGGAGAAGGTAGAGAAGAGGAATTTATGGTTAACCTACTTCAAAAAGCAGAGAGGAGCTGGAATGTGATTCATGTTGTTACAGTACATAGATATACATATGGGTACATGTGCAACTGTGTGTTAACAGTACACTCAGTGTGTGTGTGTGTATGGGTGTGTTTGTGTGTGTGAGGTATAATTCAGAGAAGGAATTCAAGCCCGCACCACTCCCTGTGAGGCTGATTTATATCTACATTCCTGAGGGCTGATAGCTCCAGTTCCAGGTGTGTGAGTGCGCACACACACAAAACGCACTGCGAAACACAATACACACACGCGCGCGCACACACACACACACACACACACACACAAGCAGGTTTGGGAAGGCTGCCAGCAGAGGGAAGGTGTGCATGCCTGTGCCTGGGTTGTGGAAACGGCAAAGAGACACCCACCATTACAGCAGTCACAAAGGCATGTTTACCCAGGGCTGCGGCCCGACGGAGAAAACTTTCCAACCCTGGCAATTATCATTCTTTAAGGCTGAGACAAGGCGAGGGCCATGTGACATAACTGCAGCAGTGGATTTTTGCAAAGATTGGCTGAGGTGTCAAATGTCGCAAGAAGCCGTTGCCACCACGCCGAACAAGAAAATGTAATATTTCAGGTTTCTGCTTTGGTCAGAGGGTCAAAAATAACGCAAGGGAGCAAGGGAAAGAACTGTGGTTTCAAATGGGAGCGTGGAAATAAACTGCTGTTTGGTATAAAAACAACAAAAAAAATTTTTTTTTTACACAGCACCTGCTTTAGACTCTCACCCAGCCTCCAATTAGCTACCAGTCGACTGCTGTGGGACAAGCCCTAGAGTACTCTGAAAAAATCTATGGCCTCTTTCTGGCCTCCACTAGGTCAGACAATGAGAGGAGCGCGTAAACACAGTAGCAGACTGTGACCTCTGTTTGTGCCTCTGTGGCATGGAAGGAAGGTAGCAGCTGCTGATCTCATCTGTCCGTCCAGATGAGGGAGTGTGCCTGGGGTTGGATATCAGGGGAGCAACTGCTCACTGGGGTTGTGTTTCAGAGACAGGTGGCTGGGATGGAGGTTGTTGTCTGGGCGTTCCTCATGAAAATTACTGTAAGCATTTTCTTCTGATTGTAAAAAAAAAAAAATTATTTACTGGGGTCAGTGGCTGCCAGTTACCTTTCTGCCTGGACTGTGTTTTTGTTTTATTCGACAGGAAATGGAGTCATACACGTTGTGGGCGCCCTCCCTTTTGTGTTGATTTTGAGTGTAATGTGAGAGATGTCAGCTTCAGTCAAATGAGATTTTCTCCCATCTTATCGCCTGTCTTACCTTATGAATACGGCCAGCCTTCTCCCTCTGTGATTCCAGCTCTTGCCTCAGCCTCTCGTTCTCTATAAGCAGCAGCTCCACCTGGTTGGGCTCCTCCAAGCCAGCAGGTGGCAGGCTGTTGAATGTGTAGCCGGGAAGTTCAGCCGACTGACCAGACTGGACATACCTATGAGAGAGACGATGTTTAGTACAAACCCAACGTGTTCATTAAATGTCGCTCAAGCTAAATTTAACAGTCTGAGCCAGACATAGCATATGAAATATCACCCTATGACTCTATCACCGACTCCAGTGGCTTCAGAGAATGTAAAAATGCTATATGAGGAACATACTTTTCTAAAAGCATCCCAGGCAACACAAGCATGTGAAACTATCTTGTTGCAGTATGCCAAACATTACAAACACCTACAGGGCTGGACTTGTTCTCCTGTGCGTATTTCAAAGAGGAAACATGAATCGGTATGCAGGCTACGTTATGACTCACACTGATAAGTATGTGTTTATGCATGCGAAACACAATGTGAGACAAAAAGGGCTGGGCGGGCTCTCGTAAAAACTAAAAATCACGCCACACACTATGACGTTATGATAAAGTAGTTTGAAAAACATGCACACAAAGTCACAGGTATGGTCATGGCAACCAAATTCCTTATGTTACCTGTGTTGCTGAGCCTGCACTGGCTCCTGGACCTGTTGAGGGATAAATCCTTGGCCCTGGATGGAGGCTGAGTACTCTGGGGGTGGGTTGCGTTTGTCCATGCTTGGCCCCATACTCTGGAGGCTTGGTGGAGCGTAGTAAGGCAGCTCAGGGTAGCTGTGAGAGGTGGTCTTGATGGCCTCCGCTTTAGCCACTGCATCGTTCCTCTCCAGAGATATCTGCATGCGATGCTCGCTGAGCGACCGCACATGGCTGCACTTCTGCTCCATTAGATCCACTTCTTCGTGGAAGACCCCGTCATGCAGTAGGTTCCCGTCGTGGAGCTGCCTGATGGGGCCTGTAGGGGCCCAGTGAGAGGCCAGATACTGAGACTGCTCCTTGGCCTGGTCATAGGTCGGCAGCTTCCCCCTGTGCTGCTGGTAGCCACTCTCTGAGTGAAGGTAGTCTCCCTGGTGCTCCTGGCCCTGGGGTTCCTGCCTCGCAGAAAGCTGAGGGAACAGAGGGTCCTCCTGGGTGAGACTCTCCAAAGAAGACCGTGGGCTCCTGCCCATTTCACCTCCACTGCTGGGTCCACTGTTGCTTCCACTGCCTCCGCGCAGGGCCTGCTGCTGAATGGCTAATAAGGTGCGGGTGTCTGTGGGGTTTCCATAGCGTAGCTGCTCCTGGATGAGCCGGTGCAGGACCGTGCCAGACGGCTCTTCAGTGGACGTCATGCTGCTTAGTGAACAAAGTTATTCTCTCGAGAGATCAGTTGAGTTTTGTTTTGTTTTTTTTCTCAGTGTGAAAGTACTTAAATAAATCAGCTGTGAACCTGGAACACAAGGGGATGAGAAAATAAAGTGGTTATTAGACACTGACAGTTAAAACCAGCAACATACAGACAATTCAGTTATATACTTTAATGTCATGTTAACACTTTTCCTCTCTTAGAAAAACATATGAAAACAGTGCAGGCATGACTCTACAGGAGCAACAGCGACAACACAGAGATGTGGAGACAGCAGGCAAAGAGAGAAAAAAAATGCATGCGCCAAAAATTCCACTCTCACGGGGGAGCAAAAGCGCACAAAACCGCGTTGTAAAATAACTTTGGTCATAACTTCGGTCTTAAACAACGCAAATGTTTCATTTAAAAACTTTCGAAAAGAAACTTTAAATTCCCTCACAACACAACACACTCCACTCTCAAAGGTTTCAACCAGAAGTTACCAAGCAGCTACTTCATTCCTGTTCGCTGCGCGTTTTATTTAGTCCTTTCTCTCGTGGCGGAACACACAGAAACAGAGGCGCTCCTCTTACCAGCTCACGCTCTCATCGTAGCGAAACGCTGTCCTCGGTGTCGAAGTAAAAACTGAGAGTAGTTCCACTATTTCCAATGGGCTTTTTTAGAGTCAAACGTGTCTCATCGTCCTTCCCCCCCGGACGAGCTGCCGCGCTCCTCTCTTGCTGTGAAATGATTGTGGAGAGAGCAGGCGGCGATAATAAGTAACCGAGGAGGGACTGAGGTCGGAATGCCAGGAATGTAAAACGCGAGGTCCCTCGGGGATCAAAAGCGTAAAACCACACGGGAGGAGGGGAGGAGGGACGCTGCAGTGCGCTTTATTATTACCAATGAGGAGTGAAAAAGAAGCCTTTAGGAAGGGGCATTTGTTTTACAAAGCGTTGGGAGAATGGCTTTAAATAAACGCATTTAAATTTAGTGAAAGGGGAGGATATTTGTTTCCCTTTCTGGAACAAAATCTCCCTCCTTAAGAGGCTTCCCAGTAGCAGGGCTGGTGTTTGCAGTGTTTTGCTCCTCTGATAAAGTAGTGTGTGAAGTGTTCATATCATTTAATGTAGTTAAGTAGCCATACCACACTGTAAAAGTACTCATTTAGAAAGATGTGCATTCAAATACCTATTTAAGTATCCTAACATCATGTAGGATCAATAAGACACACTGTGCCAAATGATCTCTGACATACCTTTATTATACAGCTGTTAAATAAACAATCATTTACCTCATAACCCATAAAAAACATAATTTAAAGGTACTATTACCTCAGCATTGTATGCATGTAATGTATGATAGCTTTGCACTGCAAATAAGAATGTACTTTGATTGTAATCATGGGAAAAGTCAAGGGTTGATTTTGTTCATTAGCCCAGAGTTAAAGATTAATTCATATTTCAGAAAAGCTTTCTGACGTTTTTTTTCCTTCAAAGTTGCAGTATATCTCGTACAGTCCATCCCTACCTAAATGTTATTCATAATTCTGCTCATGATACTTGCATTCATGCACACATTATGTCAACATACTGACCTATAATGTAACTAATTCTGTCACTGTCCCTGTTTATTCTTATAACATCAACTGTATGAGCACACCACCCACTAAGCTTTTCTACACGTGATACTTACAAACAAAGGCCTTTCCCAATCTATTATCAGTCTCCCTTGAATCACCTAGTATCATGTACTCTTGATTGTATCATGTTTTCTAACCCACCTCCCTCTTTTGTTTCTGTGTCCATAAGGGACGAGCTCTTCTCAAGGTTCCTTCTTGTCTTTCTTTGCCACTGTTGCCACCACAGGATTTTTGGACTCTTGATTCTGTGAGGCGCCTCGAAGCAGTTTGGATCGTGACTGACGCTACGCAAATGAAACTGAACTGAACAGTTCATTTGAATCACTCTATTTGCAGTTTACTGTCAGCACTGTCATCAAATTACCTCCAGATTTCACAGTTCTTTTGAGGTGGCGTACTTTCTTCTGATATAGAATAGAGCATTACATTTGATCTTTATAATTAAAAACCTGACTGTTAGTAGTTTGGTGTTGTAGTTGGTAGCTTATTCCATCTTCTTTATACACACTGCTGTCAATAACAGTGCATCAGATCTTACACAATTGAATGTGCTTTGTGTGTAAAATCTTTATAAAAAGTAAAAGAGCTGTTTAATAAACAGTGGGGTAACAGTGAAAGGCACAGAATAGTGCCCTTATATGTAATGCTTGCTATCTCGGGCCTGTAGGAATGCAGCCTCCTGGCATTCACTACAGGTCACTATGGGTGAGTAAAAACGGCTGCAAGTGTGTTGAGGCTGCTGCATGCCTCAAATGTGTGCATGTGCAGTGGGTGCGCGGCAGCTGTCTCCTGGAATCTGAGGTCTTCGTAACCCCATTACTACAAACACAGTGGCCCTTTGTGCCCGGCATGCACGGACCAGAGCCTGGAGGATGCCACACCGTGTCAGACCTCCTGCTGATGTCCATATCTCAAACCTGCAGACGCTGGCTCGCCTCTCTGACGAGATTGCACACAGAATCACAAGACGGGAAGAATGGAGAGGCAGTCAGCACAGGGCAGACCACAGCTCAGCTGAAGTGTGTCATTAGAGGAGAGAGGAACGTCCATTTTTGTTTCCTCACAGATACGTTTCCCGCCTTGAGGGAGAACTCAGATCTTTGTGACAAGCTTTATTTGTGTCAAAGTCAAAAGACAATACTCAGCTATTTATTACCTGCTGGAATCTGACGGCTACTATATTAAGGACTTTAGACGCAACTCTGACTTTTATTGCGGGCCTTTTGATTAGCAGAGGTTTTAGTGATAACAGACAAATCACGTCTCCGAGGTTACAGATGCTTTTGCTCAATCCACATTATCTCTCCAAAAGTCCACCACCAAAAATCAAATGCAAATTGAACTGGTGAAAAATGGGTCTAATCAAAGCACAACAGGCCTCAGTAATAGATTTTTTTTTACAGTATGTGGCCACTGGCCTCAGGCTGATCATGTCATTAGACCTAAAAATCTATAGGTATTGAACTGCTCATGGTATGTCTGCTCAGTCTTCCCTCTGGCTCTTTCACCCTCCTTAGTATAACACCCAAATTCCCCTCATGTTTCAGATGGTGCACCATCTTAGAGGGACACTTTTTTAAAAGACGTGCAGACACCAGGTCTCTGTGGGCGGCACTCACACGGAGGCGACCGGTCAGCAAAGTGGAACATGTTTGCATTTCCCCTTGAGATCCACACTGCATTCTCCACCTTTTTTTAAAAGCCTGCTCATGTCATTTAACACCACCTCACTACTTCCTCTACTCCCTCTGTGTGTGTGTGTCTGCTGGTGGACAACGCCTCTGGTCATTTTGTCCTCCATTGTAGCACACTTCCTGTGAACTTGCAGAGGAATGTGAGGCTGGCCCTTTGAAAGTTATGGATGCTTTCAAAAAGTCATTACAGGAGATGAACATCTAAAATGGCGGGCCACAAAAATTCCTCATTGTCTGTGTGTCTGTGTGAAGTTCTGAACCACGCCAAACTCGAGTTGCTTCACAACTTACCCTGTGTTGGTGAGAATAAAACTGGCATATCTGAGAACACCCCACAAAATAAAACACACAATTGTGTTGTTGCTATTCTCGGTAAACTCATATTTCTCTTGAGGTTTTGGTGGAAACAAGAGCACAAATGAGGCAACACAGAGTGTAGTCAAACTACTAGTTACACAACTGGAAACAGTCTGAATCTAAATTTACTCGTCTGAGCCGTGTGTTGAAGTCAGTATAAATATGTCTTTGTCAAAAGGACAGAGGCAGGAAGACAAATCTGTGTGGCAGAGCCGCTAAAGGGGCAAACTGCCTTTGAGCATTACTTGATGCAACTTTGAAATCTGTCTAAAAGACCTGATCAGATGTAACACACAACGTAGAATGAACTCAGTATTCATGCTGCTGTCGATAGCAGTAATAGCGAATTCACTGTGTTTATGCCAGCAGCTTTTGGAAATATATTTATACGTTAAAGGTAATAACTGGATAGAGGTGCCTATAATACACACAAACCTCATTGGCTGTAACGTAAAGAATCTGTACTCATATTTCAGACAACCAACTATACAGCTTTACTAGAGTCAGTTTATTTCCAAGGAAGTATTTCTTAAAACATTCTTCAAATATGGGTTAATGAGTGGGGCGGTTAAACACCCAGAACAACTGTGACTAAATTCATCGCTGTGTTCAGACCTGTAAGAACTGCATTTTCCACTTCCTCATTTTAACATGCAACTTTCCAAACCACTAAACACATCCTGCCCTCAAGTCAAACTCCTCTTTACCCGTCGAAAAAAGTATTAGCTCGTAAGCGAACTCATATTTATTCGGTAATTGACGGATGACATTAATTAATGATTTAAAAAAAAAAAAAAAAGTGTTCACGCCTCTTTGTGAATGATTCTTTTGTTTGTTTTTCAGGAGCAGTTGCCCACAGCACCATTAAAGTATCGTGTCTCAGCCACCTGTCTGGAGTCATAGATTCACAACATCATGACATGTTTGCACTGTAAACCTGCAAAGCGGTATTGTGAGACTGGTTGGTTTACCTCTTCTGATGGAAGCAATGCTGCTGCTGCTGATATGCCAAACCATCAGGCTCCTGAACACACTTGGCTGTCAGGTTATGCTCTGTGATGATGAAATGCTTAAATATCACCTGTGAGAATGTGCAGGGGCAAACATGCGCTTGAATAAATGGCAAATAAACAATAAGGATTAAATCCAGGTCATTAAAAAAAACCTAAAAATGTCCAAATATTAGAAATAATAGGACATGAAAGAGCACAACACTGTTTATAACATCATCTTAAAGTCAGCTGGAAAATATACAGTATCAACAATTAAAATGATTGAATGATGTTTTATATAATCGTGAACTGATTAAATATGAGTTTTGGGTTGTTGTTTTTTTTTGACAGTTTACACATTAAATGATTGGTTTGGTTGAAGCGCCACCGTTCTTGTTAGCTTGTAATAATACAGCCTACAACACACCTTAATTTTCATTTTGATGTTTTTCACTCTTAGCTGTAGACATAATGACGTAGTTTATCACAACACGTCATAGGAGTGGAAGGTATTTTCACTTACCATAGTTTAGATAAGTGATTATATGGGGAAGAACCCTAGTTGTTGCTAATCTGAAGGCCAAACAACAAGATGTTTGACTATCTCTCTATCACTATGTTTCACTTTTATCTCACACTTTCTTTTTGTTCCCTCTGTCTTTGGACTCAGAGGTCATGTGAATCTTTGATCGCTCTTGAAACAGAGAGTTAAAGGGAACAGACAGGAACAGGATGCATGTTACACTGTCGGACTGGTGGGAAAGAAAGAGCCCGAATAGCAGACACGGTCATCTGATAGGGCGGGATTGGTGAGGAATGTAACTGATAGTGCTGGAAGAAGTGGGATGGATTCCTCTCCTTAGCTCTCACATCCCTCCACTGCTTCCTCGTTCACACAATAGACAAAGACAAGGTGTGCTCAAGTGGTATCCTGTTCTCAGGAAACCGCTGACAACGAGCTTCCCATGTAGTCGTGTTTCGCAATGGCTTGGATTCTGATTCCAGGGTTGGTTTCCAGATGAAATTATGTCAAAAGCAAGTAGGCACGCATGATCAGATTCCTCTTTGACACCTGTTTGAATTAATAGCAAAGGAAAAAAAGAAATAGATCGGTTACCTGTTTGTTTAAAAGTCGAGAAGCGCTGCCTGTTGCAACAAGTCTCACGACGTTAAAAGGGAATTTCCAGGCATTTATGGCAAACAGACTTCAGACATGAGTCACTAGAGATGAATCTATGCAGATTACAACACAGATGTCTAGTTCTGCAATATCTGTGGGTAAATTTTAGGTAGTAAAAGTGGGATTATGTGTGCAAGATGTGGCCTGGAGTAGTTCTAAAGTTTGGAATAATGCACTTAACAAGGGCTATGTGTTTTTAAACTTAATTTAGCCTAGCCTAGCCTAGCCTAGCCTAGCCTAGCTTATCTTAGCTTAGTTTAGCTTAGTGTAAGGACAGGAAATTGGTCACCACTTCCAGCGAAAACCTTATAACTTATACTCTTTTGTTCCTCTTCAAATAAACAACTAAAACATAACATGGTAACTCACAGGTTTAAGAGCTAATATGAGCCTAGCTAGCACTTTCCCTCTGTTTTCGGTCTTTATGTCGAGCTTCAATATGTTCGATCCGAGCGGACCTCAAACTTAGACGATTTTGTCGTTCCCTTTGTTCAACTGTGTTGCTTGGCTGTGTTTTTCAAAGAGACCACATGCGCCCATCTCTCTGTCTGCAGAACTGGAAAGTCCGCATTTTTCTCCTTTTGCCGTGATATCCGAGAAGGCCTCTTGTGCATTGTACTTTGCCGTGTTGAAGTCAGTCTTGCAAGCATTCAAAAATGAAAGGAAATCTAAAATGAGACGAGTAGCTATATGTGTAAAGCTTTTAAAGGACAGTGCTTTAGTAAGCAGACTGCTACATTAACTTAGTAGGTCATTTTCTTGTAGGTCAGTTAGATGCACAACAGAGGAGTTGAAACAGAAATGTCCAACAAAGGTCAGAGATAGTGAATAACACATTGCTTAAATACAGTTTGAGACTGCCCTTTTCCTTTTTTATGTCTCTGTTCGATAAAGTATTCTGAAAAAGCCCCTGATTCAATGGGGATTTTGCACTGGGAAACTGGGAAATATTCATATTGCACCTTTAACACACAAGATCCACATGTTGACAACACCATGGTAACGTTAGTGTTTCTTTTTGTCTCATAACACTGAATATTTGGCCTCTGTTCACGCGCATTACTCATACAGCTCTGAGGGCAAATAGCTGAGTGTCACTGTAATGATGTTCACTTTTCCATTTTCTTCCCATCGCCTCATTTACCCCGCTTCATTTCTTTCACTTCTCTTTGAGCTGACTAAAAAGTGCACGGATAAGATATAGGCCACAGGCTACTCATATCCAGACATTTGATTAAAAAGTGACTTGTTATACCCTGTGTAATAAAGACTTAAATTGATCAGGCATAACATTATGACCACTGACAGGAGAATGAATAACACTGACCATCTTGTGACAGTACAACGTTCTGCTGGGAAACCTGGCATTCATGTGGCTGTTACTTAGACATGTACCACCCACCTAGAGCAGACCAGGTACCCCCACCCCATAGCAATGACACTCCTTGATGGCAGCAGACATCCCCAGCAGGATGCAGCCTGACACAGGAACACACACGAAAACAGTTTAGGAACAACTCAAAAAACATGAAGAACAGCACAAGGTGTTAACCTGGCCTCTAAATTCACTAGATCTCAAACTGATCAAGTGGGATCAAGTGATCATGTATCTGTGGGATGCTCTGGAACAAGCCTGATCCACAAAGATCCCTTCCCTCAACCCATAGGACTCAACTCACCCCTCCTAACAACATTTTGTTCCGTCAGAAGGCCCATGTCCATTCTCTGATGAGTCTGTTGGCACAAGGGAGACCTACACAATATTAGGAAGGTGGTTATAATATCAGGAAGGTGGTGTATATCGTTCATTAGACTCTCAAAACAGACAGTTGAGCTGGACTTACATCATAGAGCAGATCCAATTAAAGTCTCACTTATCGTCATCTTAACTGACAATTCGCAAAACTGAACCAACCTGAACATTGTTACTCTGCGGCATAGCTGCGACGCTCTTTATAAATACCGGCCAAAGCTGACCTTTCAAGGTGTGAATTCATTTTGCAGCCTTCTGCCCCGGAGACAACATGCCTACTGCAGACGAATGACACAGCGACAAGCCACGACACCCTGTCCTAAAACAGTCTTCCACCCCAGCGGGCGGCTGCCATCCTGGGAGGTCACCAGAATGCCAGTCATTCATTCGGGCCCCAGCATGTGTGCCCCCAGCAAATAGCTGTGCTCCTCTGCTGCTGAGGCTGCACATAGCATGTGATCTGATGGCTGGTTCTGGCCAGCAGCACCGTGAAAAGAGAGAGAGAGAGAGGGTGTCTGTATACGAGCTCAGCAGCTCTGAAAATGTACCAGGGGCTTTCCATGGCCCAGAAGCAATGAGGGGAATGTGGGCTGGGATTGAGAGTGGGGGTGTGGTAGGGGTGTGTGAGAGGAGAGGATGAGCAGGTAGATGATGGACATAATGACCTGCGGAGCGATGGATGTGATGGAAGGCTGGGAATTTTTGAAGCCTTATTTGGACTCTAAATCAAGTAGTAAAAGTATTTATGGCGTCTGCAGATGGCATTCATTACAGCTTTATTTACAAAGCAGGGTGTATCTCGGGGTATGTCATGTCTGACTTTTTAAAACTGTAGTTACATAGCGCACATTCATTACATTACATGCTGAACAAGTCAAACAAATGATGACATGCAGTCATTACCTTTTTTTTTACAGCACAAAATAAAGTTTAAATCAAATGTCAAAGAGTGTATTTAAATACACAACAAACTGTTTAGATCCAGCTTTACCTGTGGTCAGTATTTGATTCAGTGTAATTTAGGTTCTGCGAATTCACCTCGTTTGGCAGGAAGACAGAAAACTGGAAAGTGTCCAAGAAACGTTTCTGATCCACGTTTCTGAAAATGGTTGGCATGAGGAAACAGATTAGCGTTGGTGTGGCATTTCCCGAAAGAAAAGGCGGGACTGAGGTATTGTAGACTGTAAACATCCATCATTGCCAAGTATTAACAGTATATTTGTGTAAGTACCCTCACTAACAGAAAGGGGGAGACAAACGTTTCACAGGGCACCTTTAATGTTTTTTTTTTTAATGAGGATGTTTCCAATTAATCTGCCGGTGTGATGTGATCTACGAACACAAATTTCTCCTTTATTTTATACGTAAACATGCGTACACTACACTCATACTGCTATTAACTGTCATAATTATATTGTGCAATCATGTAGAGTTTAGTCACCACCATTGTGCAACAACCCCTGGTTAAGTCTAGACACTTATCCTCCACACACTTGAGTTTAAAAAAATAAATATTAAAATGTTTTTATTGACTGTAATATTTTTATTTTTAATTATTTTCATTTTATATTTTTTTTTATGCTGACTGACTAACGGACTAACTGATTTTGATTATTATTATTATTGTTATTATTAAAACACATGGGATACGAGTTTATCTAAGGCTTTGACAGAATAAAAGAAGTGACTACAGTTGTGTTTGTGCGGCTTAACTGATTAAAATGAACTCGACAAAACTCAAAACAACAATGTGTCTTTTCACAGAGGGCGTTAAATGAGACACAGTTTCTTTCCCACACATAAAAACCAGAAAGAGAAAAGATTTTGACAGTGGAACGAGTCCCTCTGTGGCAGCTTGTTTTTCTGCTTGGTTTGCTGTGAGCCCGTTGTGCAAATCAAACAATTTCTAAAAGTGTCAACTGGAAAAATCCATTATCTTACTGATGACTTCCATCTTTGTTGTTACTACCAGTAAGTCACGATGATTCAGCTGTGAGATATGTTAATGGTTGCAACTCAAGGCCTGGACATGTCTGCTGACACACAGAGGTCGTATTGTGTTAACCATAAGAAGCTCATTGTCTTATTTTACACAGGCGGACTATTTTTAAAACCGCGGCGAGAAACCAGGGGGAAAATATCTATTCTGTGAATAATTTAAATGGTCGATAATTTGAACTGGGGGGAAAAAAAATCATTTGAATCTTTGAGTTAATGAAAAGTCACATTGTGCATTGACCCAGATAGATAAAGCTGTCAGCAGATCAGCTGTGTCGGCATTGTGTCGTTAATGTTCTTGGGGGGGAAGCAGTATCACTAATATGTTTTTGATGCTGACTGAATGTCAGTGCATCTGTTCCCATTATCAGCGTGTTTATAATATCTGTCACTGATTGGAAGGCCTTACGCTTTTAATCACGTTTAATCTTCCTCCAAATTACTTCTCAACACAACTGATCCAAACGTTATTCCATCAAGACCCATTTCACTCTCACTGAGATAGAAAATAAACACAATTTTAAAAACTAAACGTGCTGTAAGAGTGACCAACAACTGGAACAACTGGTTATCCTTAATAGTGAATGACACTTGAGAGGTATCTTCAAGGTTCATTCATCCACTCCTTAAAAACGCTCCACAAGTCAAACATTGTGACGCGGTTTCAGCTAGGATCAGCTATGATCCCGACATTACGCAGTTTCCCACAGACACCATAGCTCATCTTGTTTGTGCTGCGATGACCTTATTTCAACAAAGTGTTTTTAGAGGAATGAGCAAGTCACCCTGAAGCAGAAAAGTGAAAAACTAGTCAGTATTATCGCATTTTAGGGTTTTACATTTAGAAAATTCTGACTTTAATCATGCACTGCTTTTGTATATTTACAATCAGTTTAGTTTTAGGGAAGGGGGCATCATCCTAGCTGTTTTTGTTCAAAAAAAAAAAGAAAAATAATAATAATTGTGTAGCTCTCCATCTATGCAGAGTGAAGGACCAACGCAGAGGCTATGGAAACACGCTTGCAAGCAGCCCTCCAACAAGCCAGCAGCCCAGTTTGGTTGAAAGGTCGGCTTCAGCCGTGACATGCACACACACAAAGAATGAAAAAGCACAAACCAGAGTGAAGCAATGGCTACACGTTAAAACTTGGTTTCACCCCATTACAAAGAAGCTCTTTGTCCAGTCTTTTCTGCAGTCGGAGCAAATCTGAAGGACCCTCAACAGCGCAAACATGAACAAGAGAGGCACGTTTTTGGATGATCCACATAGTTTGTTTTACACAGCTACCGTGTGGCCTCCGGCACCAGCGGAGAACCAATGTTGCATGTTGCCTGGTCCTTGACATAAACATCCAACAAACAGTGAGCAACATTAATTTAATGTAAAGTCATATTTTGGTCAAATTCAAGTCCAGTAATAACTCCCTCTTCACTTCAGTCATGGTGGATGTGTTTACATTTTTAGATGCTATATGCTCCAGTAGGCCTAACACACATGGGGATTCATTGTCTTTTTTATTATAACTGGAAATAACAGAAAACAAGCTCTGAACCCAAACAGTAAAGCGTTTGGACTATAAAACCAAAACAATGAATCTCCAGAACAAATAACAATTCTTTAAAATTCATTCAGTCTTTCATTTACTTTCTGTAACCGCTTGTCCTCTGGAGGGTCATCTCTGGGCGAGAGGCGGGGTACACCCTGGACAGGTCGCCAGTCTATCACAGGACCAACACAGAGAGACAGACAACCATTCACACACCTAAAGGCGAGCATGTCACAGTGGGAGGAAGCCAGAGTACCCGGAGAGAAAACACACAGACACAGGGAGAACCCAGCCAATGGATTCGAACCCACAACCTTTCTCGCTGTGAGGCATCAGTGCTAACCACCACGCCACTGTGCCGCCCACAATTCTTTGCTAACCTCTACTCGCTCAGGTATTAGCTTCTGGTAGCCAATGTTAGCGAGAAAATTAGCAACCTGACCCGTCTCCTCTCCTGCTCTTATAATTGCTTAGCATGTTAGCTAAGAGCTCCACAGGGGTTTAGCTTTCATAACTATCACTTGTGGCACCTGTCCAGTAAAAGTTACATACATCCCACAAGATTCACTTAAAGGTATAATAATAAAACTTTTTTTGCTGTTTGCTGTGAAATAACAAAATGAAAACAACAGGAGAGTGTGGTGGTGGCAGCTCGTGATGGTGAAAGTGCAGAGAATGATCACCTGGAACTGCTTTAAAGTTGGTTTTTGATCATTCTTTCACAGTCCAGGCCACAACTTTGGTTTTCTCATGGGAACATTGTTGACTCTTAAAAGCGTGATATGTTTTGAACTTGTTTCTGCTCACCTGTTGGTCATAATGTTACGCCTAATCGGTGAGCAGAAACTATTATTCATTCCTGCTTGTGTCCCTAAAGGCCACTTCACAGTGTGCAGAGGAATGCCCCCTCATTCCTCCCCTCCTCTTATCATTCTCACTCGAGAGAGAGCAGTGATCACAAGAAGCCCTGTTAGCGCTGCTGTCCCACAGCAAGAATGCAAACACCAGAGAAGCTCTTCCAAGAATCCCCAGTTGAGGACTTTTCTGGAATGTCCTAACGAGCCTTCTCCGCTGTGTTTACAGTTCCAGGCCGATGGCAACCCTGCAATCTGCCCTGCCAGCGTATCATTATCTGGCCTCCTCAGGGGACACACAATTCAAACAGCAACAGTTAGTGGAGATTTTTTTTTTCTCTCCCTAACCAGAGGTTTAGAAGTTTTCAGAGCTGACCATACTACTCCAAACAGAACAAGAAAGACAGAGACGGGATGCGGCCACAGACAGTGACTTCATGAGCTTTAATAAATTGCTGTGAACCGCTTCAAATTAGCGAGATGTCTAGACAAATAGCTAGATGCCGAGGAGCCGCTGTCTTGTCAGTTTAGTCTTGTTGTGTTGCGATTTATCAGCATGTTGGTTCTCGGCTGCATGGTTAAAAAGAAAGGCCATAGGTATATTGATAAAAGAAAAAAATATGAGAAGAGCGATCATTGTTTTTGACTTACACCCCGCCACTATCAGGGTTACAGCTTGAGCATCACTCAAACCAGGAAGGAAACGTGACCTTGACTTTTTACTTAAAGTGGAAACTTCATGTCAGGAGAGAGAAGAGAGAAATGTACTTTGGCAGAATAGGAAAGGCATGTGACACAGCTGTGTTGGTGGTAGTGTGTGTGTGTGTGTGTGTGTGTGGGTGTGGATGTGTGTGTGTGTGTGTTCCCCCAGCTAACAGTATGTTCTGATCTACTCCAGCGAGATCAGAAACACAAATAAGGTCTCAGACTTTATTGACTTCAGACCACTCTTATGTAACGCAGGAATGTTGGCACCTTGACACCAAATCAAACAGAGAAACAGAGGTTTCTAAAAAAACAATATTTATTCTGAGCCAACATACTTGCGGTAAGCACATTTGACGTTTATAATGTTGAACCTCCTGAGGCTGCATGCCATCGCTGTGTTGAACTACTACAAACCTTAATTAGTTGCCCCCTCTAGATCGCTTGTTCATTTACATAGATCCCATTGACTCATGCTTCTGTTCAAATAATGATATGGATTGTTGTAGTTGATGAAAAGTTTGATCTTCTGAGCTGGTTGAGACAGAGGTATTTTAATGACTTTCCCTGTTAGTCAGTTTAATCAGTAACAGCGCACATTACTTTATGAACTAAGTTTGTATGAACAATTATCTCAATCTGCACTAACATTTCACATGGCAGCTTTGTGGGGAAAAAGTATAAAGTGGTATGAAACTGAAATACTTTCTGATAAAAATGATGCACCTATAACTTCTAACCCAGCTGCCAATAGTTGAGTTGCATTGTGGAGAATGCAGGGTCCAGATTTTGAGAAGAACGTGTGGAAATGAAAAAAATATATTTTTAGTATCTCTGCTGGACAGAGTAGATTCTTTCCGAGACGTCGTCTAAACTGACATGCAACACACTACACTGGTGGAGTAGTTCAAATACTGCAAAACTATAATTCATAAGCTTAGTTCTTAGAGGATTCTGTTAATGAATGATGATACTTGAAGGTACAGTGCAGAACATGTGTCTTCCCCTTCTGAGTAATAACACAAACACTGCAAATGCATGTGTTTAATACTTCACCAGGCATAACATTATGACCGGAGAAGTAAATAACATTGACCATTTCGTGACAATTCAAAGTTCACAACAGGCACCCCCACCCGATAGCAATGACACTCCTTGATGTCAGCAGCCATCCCCAGCAGGATGCAGACTGACACAGGCACACACAAGAAACATGAAAGCACGGCACAAGGTGTTGACCTGGCCTCCAAATTCACTAGATCCCAAGCTGATCAAGTATCTCTGGGATGCACTGGAACAAGTCTGATCCACACCTCACCTCAAAGGCCCCCACTAACAACAGTCTGTTGCCATGTCTTTGGACAGTGGGAGGAAGCCGGAGAACCCGTAGAGAACCCACGCAGACACAGGGAGAATGAGGTATCAGTGCTAACCACCACGCCCCTGTAGCCGCCCTGGATGATCCGTGTTTTTCCTAATGGGCCGTGAATTTTTAAAAGCTTAGTCACATTCGTTTGTATGTGAAAGTCCCACACTCTCGCCTTAAAACCCCCTGACCACAAATAAAAATGGGATCACCTTCTAAGAGCTCAACAAGCCTAACCCCATGGTTGTGTAATTAAATACTCGGTACACACAACACACAATACTGTTTTATTATGGCTTCCTCCCTCCATGCCGTCACTGCTCAGTTATTTACAGTTTTCTGGTGCAATAAAAACAGCCAGTTGTAGAAACAGTTAAGAGTTAGTTTTCAGTTAATACAGAAAGTTATTTTGTGAAAGCACTAGGTTATACGTACAGTAGCATTTGTTCAGCCATATTAAGTTACTTCGTAATATTACTGTGACATTAAAACATCATATCCATCATTATAACACGGTGAGTAATCATGGGAAACAGCAGCGGCTCGAACAATCAATATGAATTAAGGTCAATGTGCTCATTCACTCGTAAACATAATGCCTGTAGTGAGGTCTACGCTTATCAATAGATAAACAAAGTGGGTACACAGTCCAGGACATGAGGATGAACTAAATATGTGCATTTATCCAGAACATGTTGTTACTAAAAACAACTGGTATCAAAGTTTGATATATGCAAAATGTCATGTTCTGTTTACGCTCAGTGGTTCAAAGTAGTAAATCCGTCTGCTCGCAGTTTCATGCCAAGACTGTGCAGGGCGCCTCGTAGGCAATTTCCTGCCCACAACAATAGTACGAACAAAGAGCGAAGGGTCCTGACTGGAAGTCGTGCAGACCTCAACTCTTTAGAGCAGACCAGCGGTGGCCCGGCAGGAACACACACTGGAAGGCTGCCCGCAGATTTTTTTTACAGTGCCAAAAGAAACGAGGCTGAGAGGATGCCCAAGCCGTGGGAATTTCACCTATCGTATTTTTACAAAGAATTTCCAGGCCTGTGACCAACAGACTTGTAACAGGATGCGTGTCTGAGGAATTTAACCTTGCGAATTCACACCGGCTGAAGCAGAAAATCGAGGGTAGATATGGGTCCCACTCACTTCCCAAATATGAAGACCGTCATCTGAGAAACACTCAGCCTCTCCCGTAAAGCAGCATTTATTTATTTTTCCTGATGAATCAATGAGATTTTTTTACGGGTCAGTGGATGTAAACTAATGTTTAAGTGTTTATTTCCTCGTCTTCTCTACACACAACAACACAGACACCTATTGTTTCAGACAAAAATAAAACCACGACTCAAACCTCAAGCAGCACACTGCTAATACCCCTGACAACCTTTGTGACCTGTCTCCTTAGACATCATATAAGAATGCGGTGTGGCAGGAAATAAGTAAGTCGGTTGCAGTATGATGCAAAACAAGTGAATCAGCCAACAGTTTAGGACATACATTGAAGTACTCACCAAGCGTTTGCGTCGATTTGCTGTTAGTTTTGCACATTCATTCTGTTAAATAGTTCTTAATCTGATGATAAATGACTCCGTACCATTTCACAAACACAAGAAGAAGAGTCTGGACAAAGATAAGACATTTGCTGTAAGTAAAGTTAAAAGAATGCCTGTAATGAGCCTCACAATTATAGTTTTACTTAGACATAAAGTACAAGAGTGGGGGTCGCCAGAGAGCAGCATTTTGATGTAGTTTGAGGCCACTAATCTCATTCTGTATCATGCTGCATAAACCGATTACACATTTGTATATAAAAGTTTGATATCCCAATTAAGTCGTACTTTACAGCTGTGTAACAAATGTGGTGGAAACAACAGTGCAGTGTCTCTCTCTGAAATATTTACCACAAGACTGCTCAGTTCATTCTCGTCATGTAATTTATGTCCTCGCATGTGGAACTGTTGCCTTTTGTTCTGATAAAATCTGGGTAATTCCCTCTTCTCTACAAGCGCAAACATTGTTTTACAGGAGGAAATTCTTCCTCTTATCGTATTGCAACGGTTTCTCGAGAGTCACGGTCCAGTGAAATCTTGTGATGGGATGGGAGCCGCCTAGTGGTGGAATTTATGCCAAATATTCCTTTCAGCTGATATGATTTGGAAAATGGGAAAATTATTTACAGCTACAGTTCAGACACAAATTTAAAAAGGATTATTTTCTACTACTTACGCACACTCTGAGGCTAATTCGTGTCAGATTTGTTACTGTCTTTGAGTAAAATATTCTCCCTCTCCCTGCGTCAGAGATGCCGCCTTTCCTTCAAGGACACAGAGCCCTCAAGTATGCAGGATGTTTCATGAGCCATTTAGAAAGTGGACTGATAAATAAACAGAGCTGTGTGCGCACACACACACACACACGCTGCAAAGAGCATGTTTCTCATCCTCTGTTTTGGGCCTGTAGAAGCTGGGAGCCATAGCAACCGAATACCAAGGGGAGAGGAATCTGCGCGCTGCCTGGCCGAGCTCCATCCCTCTGGCAGTCATGCTAACATTCATGAATCGCATGACAAAAACAACATTCCTCATCTAAGTGATATAGTCCTCAAGGAATTCCTGTTAAACAGAGGCATTTCTCAGCGTGCATGCCTCATTGTATTGAAACCATCTGGTGTGATGTTAGAGCTCTTCTCCAGATCCAAACGCAGAGAGGAGGAAGAGGACACATGTTTGCATTGTCCCCTCTTTTAACCACTATCCATGTGTGCATTCATACGCTGTTACGCTTTACTCTCTTCTAACATTGATGTGTCTCTGGAGGCTCTGACAGAAAATAAACCTCAACATATAAACACATAAACTGCTAGAACCTCAAATCAAATTGAAATACACCATCTGAAAGTTTTCAGGACCCCCGCAGTGAAGGGATGACAAAGTTAAGTTGTTTCTGTTTTTTAGATGAAGTCTGGCCTGAGCAGAGTTGTCCATGGCCCGCTGCCAGCGCTCCCACGTCAGTGCCGACCCCGAGAGAGTTGGTCCTCATCAAACATGTTGCAATGCTGCACAGGACATCTTGTATATGGGGTTAAAATAAGGACAGGCAACAAAAAAAAGGTACAACCAAAGTCCAAATCTAGTTAGAGCCATGGTTTATAGCTACAGTTCATGGTGCACATTTTTAAAACAGAGTTTTGTTTGGTAAAATCTTTACAGCATAGGTGCACTGGACTGAGATATTTGAACGCACAGTGGTGTGGTGGTCAGCACTGATGCCTCACAGCAAGAAGGTTCTGGGTTTGATTCCAACTAGGGCCTTTCTGTGTGGAGTTTGTATGTTCTCCCTGTGTCTGTCCAAAGACATGCTCATTAGGTTAATTGGTGATTCTAAATTGGCCATTTAACCCTGTAGGTGTGCATGTGAATGTGAATGGTCGTCTGTCTATCCCTGATAGACTGGCGACCTGTTGCCCAATGACAGCTGGGATAGGCTCCATCACCCCCGCGACCCTCTAGAGGACAAGCGGTTACAGAAGATGAATGAATTAATGAATAATCCAGCCATGCAATGCAAAAACACGTCCAATTAAAGTGTAGCCGCCAGACATTTATTTCATGAACAAGCATCACTCTACATATTAATTCGGTTTGTTTAATTCGGTTTGTTTAATTGGTATTAATTTCATTGGTGCTTATTTACAATATCGCATGCAAGTCACTGGTAGTATCCCTGGGAGTCTGGAAGAGGTCGAGAGATGTTGTGGAAAGTCCACTGCAAGATGCCGTCAATGGAGCTCTGCTGCGATGAAAAACACAACAGGAAAACTCATACTGGAAACCATGTGTGTGACATTATTAAAAACATTCACGTAGATTTACAACTTCGACACATTCTCAGTCGCCCCAGCAATATGTACAGTGATATGTGTTTGAGCAATGTTTTTGGAGATCAATCTTCTCTTTATAATTCGTAAACATAAAATCAGAATAAAACTCCAGCGCAGCGAAGACACAACACATATTTCACCATGACACATCCCCTCTCCCCTTCACTTGTTGTTGTGTCCTCAAAGCTGTGTGTTTACCATGCCGACTCATTTCCAGTCCGTATGATAAGAGAAGCAGCCATATTGTGTCTTTATATAATTCATATCGTGTCTACATCTGAGGTACGGCCATGTAACGAAGCGCCACTCACATCACATCCCAGGATGGAGTCCAGTTCATCTTTGCGGAGGATTGGCTCAGATACGGGGGCACTCTGATCATGACTGATTGAGTTTTGGAGCACCGGTGCGAGCTGAAGACACACAGTAGAGATTACACAGATTGCACTCTGGCATATTTGTTTTTTTTTTATGTTCTCGTGTGCAGACACACCTGTACACCTCTGGATTCAGCCTCCTTCTCTGCAGAGCTGCCCCACGGCCTGGAGCAGGACAGACAGATGGACCTCCCTCTTTGAAACGTACAAAAATGTTTAGTGAGTCAGTTTGTTTTCCGTGCTGTGTGACGTTCCGGTCAATCCATATGTAATTTCCGACATTTGGGAGGATTCCAGGAGTAAAGATTCTCAACATGGGCTTCTCATGTAAAATGCTATTTTCTAGGAAACAGTTTTTTGGATTCAGCTTTCATTTGTATCTCTGGTATCCTTTTGTACAAACCATTGATTGCCACTTTAATACATTATACCATACACCCTGATGTCAGGGTGCATTTATAAACCATTAGCTGCCATTAGCTAGATAATGATCACTGACAGCAACGCCCTCAATGCACTCTGTTGATCAATTCCAACACGAGCAGGGAGTTCCTATTGTGTTTTTCACAATGATAATGATTTCTTGAGATCTTGTGTAAAATATGCACAGCGCATCATCTTCTAAAAATGCTTCACTGTGAATGTAAAACAGGAAACGAGCGGTTGTCTTACTTGGAGAAGTGGCACTGTACGTGGAAACGCTCCAGACACTGGAGGCAGTGAGTCAGGTCTCCTCCTCCGAGGTGACAAACGCCACACACCTCCCTCAGAAGGACCAACTCTCCACCTGAGCACTGATACACAAATTTACACATTTAGCAAACGTTTGTTTTGTTTTGTTTTTTGCAAATGTTGAATTAAGATGTTGCTGAGGAAACTGGAGACGAGAAGATAGCAGAATTAACTTCACCTGGTTTCTGACACTGGTCGCATTCATAGACGCTGTGACACTCGTGAGGGAGGACGACAGCGAGGGGAAGAACGAGACGTCTGTGATGGAGTTGCTGGCGTTTGTGTTTTCCTGCTGAGGCTGAGCAGAAAGCGCCTGAGAAACCAAGTGTTTAGAGTATGATCAACATCAGAAAATGCAGAGCAGCAATGTTTAATAAAAAAGAAAACAAAGTTAGGTGCTCAAATTAGACGGTGATTTGGGATGTGAACTTCGTGACTGCAGTTGGCTTCGGCCCTCATTTAGACATGAACAATTCTCGAAATATGAAGCTTTCTTTCAAGAGGCACAACCTTGGTCGTAAATCACTGACCATAATCACAACTGTCATTATAATCTAATAATGATTGATTACAGTTTGTAGAGATTCTCATATAAAAATTAGCAAATGTTTTTTCCCAGCGTGTGTGTAAACTGTGTACACTTCAGCAGCTTACTTGTAGAGGTACTTGAGCTTTCTCTCTTTTCACTCTGAGTCCACAGCACCACTCACACTGCCAAGAGCCACTGCAGATTAAAACAAAGAAGACAAACCTCTTTTTCAGAGCAAGAGCTGAATAACAAGTACACACGCTGAGACACTGATCGGTTACACTGAGATAAATTTAAATCTTTGGGGGTTTTTTTTCACCTCGGTATGGATGTGAGTGGAGGGTCGAGGCAGCCCAGATGAAAAGCCCGGGGACATCCATCACAACAGATCAGCTCCCCTCCGTCCCTACACACCGTACACTCGTCATCGTTATAGTGAATCTATTCACACACACACACAGAGACACATACATGTAAGACAATCTCACACCTTTATATAAAGGACAGGTGACTATGGTAAAAGTGTTAGAGAGTTGCACTTACATTTGCTACCGTGCTTGTGGTTGTCGCCCCCTGGTGGTGAAATATTTTCTTAGCACAAGTAGACTTGGACATAGCTGCATTAGTCTCCTGTGATGGAGCACAAGTGTAGACCTCCCCACTCGCTTTAATGGACTTCTTGGTGGACCCTGATGAAGGACGACAAGTGATAACAAGTTACACTTGTGGCATATTTCAGGTCTGATTCAAATTTAGAAGAGGAAAAAGAAACACGCTGTTTGATTTGGGAACTCATGTTTCCTCTAATGCAATACAGTTTTACTAATATTCAGAAAAAAAAATCTGCTATTTATCCAACGTCTTACCGTCTGAGCTGTACTCGTGCTTGAAATGCAACTTTTCTCTAGCTTCTTGGCTGACTGGCAGCTCCGTGGAGGAGGCCGAGGAGGAAGACGAAAGGGGGAATCCTCTCTGGACTGAGGAAGACACGACCTGCACGCCTGCTACATAAGTTTGTGATAAGTGATGTAGATGTAGTATGAAAACATTGTTTGTACTTTAATTGCTGTTTAATTGTAGTTACTGTTTGCAGATGGCAGCTGCGTGTTTGGATCTTCACTCTTCACCCTGTACAGCTTTACTTTACTCCCTGGAAGAACACAATACAAACTTGTCAAAGTAAATGTTGCCTTGCCTCTAAAGAAATTGTTTTATAGCATTAATCGTTCATGGAATAATCTTGTAACAGAGTGGTCTGCAGTGACTAATGTAATCCTGTTGGATGACAGATACAGAGCAGATGCATTATGGGTGATGACCTTCTCCGTCGGTCGTCTTGGCATGATACCGTGAACACTGATCGTGGGAGTTTGTCCCTCTGTCCCCGTGGCTCCTCTTCTTGCCGTGAGGAGTTTTGTGATCACCAGAAGACTTGCTTTCGCTCTTGGAACCTGAAGCGTCTCTTTCTGTCAAACAGAACAGAACAAGCAAAAGGCACAATAATGTACAACCGCAAGACTTGAGTAAGCCTGTTTGTCAGCTTTGATTCTGTGTATCGGGTGCAAGCAAGGTTTTATACTGCTCAGCTAAATAGTACGGAAGAATTACACTTGAGGCTTGAAACTAAAAAAGAAGAGGAATGAGGAATTATTTCTACCTTTATTTTACTTTCCTTTGTCTCCAGTTAAGTCATAATTTATCAAACAAGATTCAAGTTCAGTCAGTTTTGAACGAAGGTGGACGTATTCAAAGTTAATTAAGATATTGGTGGTATTTGGGCGTCACATACTGGACTGCAGGTTAGAGAGCAGTGTCCGCAGCTTGGGGTAGCTGTCCTGATTGTAGTCTTTAGATATGTTGCTCCAGAAGGCCTGGACAGTGGATCTGCTCTGCTCCAACACCCAGGACACCAGGGAGTACATGGCCTTGTGGATCCCCTCTCTACCCTCCTTCTCCAGAGTGTCCTATAAATTTAGAAATAGGCAGTCCAAGATATAGTCCAAGATATATATGACCAGCAACATTGTGTCCAAATCTAAATTAAAGTTATGTAAATTACTTTTTGGAGAACATTGCACGGATTAAGGTATATTCCCAAGGTATGGTGGTTGTAATTAGGACAGAAAACAATATATTATACGTTGAATAAAAATGGAACTTGGGG
Source organism: Chelon labrosus (assembly GCF_963514085.1). Classification (NCBI taxonomy): domain Eukaryota; kingdom Metazoa; phylum Chordata; class Actinopteri; order Mugiliformes; family Mugilidae; genus Chelon; species Chelon labrosus. Next base: position 13,857,952 of record NC_140342.1, read on the forward strand.
TTTCTAAAGTCTTACCTTCAGCAGTTGTTCAGTGATGATGTTTTTGTCCACCAGTCCATAAACGAGAGGGAACGGGTCATCCACAGCCATAGCAATGTCAGTACGCAGCTCTCTGAGCAGAGAGCGGAGGTTTGTGTCTCTAAATGCCTCCACTCTGGACATGATCTGTTCTTAGTGTGAACGAGATGCGGAGTGACCTGAAAGGGCCCGGGATCATCGATCATATATTTTCAATGCAAGAGGTGTGTCCTGTCGTTCTCAAGGAAGGAAATACTGAACAGGTGAATCGATTCATGATGATTACAGACGCAGCGTACGTTGAAAACAACATTGTTCATGTCTATTATTCATATAAACCTATGTCTCTGTATTATATTTATATTGCTGCAAAACTCCAGCTTATGTACACGGCGAACGTCACACAAATTTGACTTTTGGAGACTTTCTACACTGCAGGTTGCACCCCAGGGAGTCCACCCCCTCGACCTCCTGTCTCTGAGGAGTTCATTTGTCCACTAACAGCACTAACCGCCTCCGTCCAGGGGAATACCTGTCCTCTTGCATCAGGAAGAGCTCAGTCAAGTGACCTGGTGTGTCACAATGACAGTTTTCTTCTTAAAAGGTTCTTTCCATTTCAACTTCCCCTCACCTATCAGGTTTTCAGACTCTGACTCACTACAGGGAACTCAGCATTAATGTGATAATTATGACTTTGCAAAAGGCAGGAGAACACGAACACTATAAACAATTAAATGACTGATAGATTAATATACTGGTTGGCTGCTGTGCTCTCAGACCAGTTTTCTCTCTGTCACTTTGTCCTTCATTGAATAACTCTCTGTCAAAAAAGGCTGAACAATAAATTCTTGTTTACAGGATTATTTGAAGCCAGTATACTGGAGAGAACCAGTCTTCAAATTGTCTTGAGCTTTAACCGTTTATGTTTCATCAGCGTGTGTCATTATGTCATTTAAATGTTATCTTAGTATCCGGGTAGAGCCAGATTCAGTTCTTGTCGGAATCTGAGTCTGGTACCACGCTATTGGGATTTTATTTTGGGCCTGTTTCAAGGTACAGAGAAAATTAAAAAACCTGCACACCATTCAGAGCAACAAATTATGTTACATTAGCTTCTTGACAAATGCTTCATAGGTTTAAATTATTTCACTGTGAATATCTTTTACAGAAAAACGCCTTGCTTCTACGACGGCAGCCATTTTGTTGTAAATAATCAACTCAGCAGCACTCAGTTGATGTGAGTATGACTATGGCACTGTTCCTTTTCTGTCCACTGTGGCATTAAGCCAGCCAAAATTAACTGTTTGTTCCTGGCAGAGCAATTCCAGACCGAAATCCCCCCACTAAAAGTTTGAGGAAAGGAGAACTTCGGGCTAGCTTCCAGGCTAACGTTGGCTATCCACTTAGACAGGAAATGGGGGAAACAGCTAACATGTCCACATTGATATGGTAGCTTAAAAAAAGATTGTATCTGTTGCTTTAGTATGTAAACATAAAATGAAGGAATCTTGCTGATTATTCTTTAATGTGTCTGCCCTCAGTGAAGGCAACTTGCTAGCCAAATAGCAAGCTAGCATTAGCCATAGCAGTATGCTAGAGAAGCTGTGTCACATGTTAGCATTGTGAGTTGATGGCTAATGTTAATAAGGAACTGATTAGCTAACCTTTCTACTGTAATTTACAGGTTATATTCCAGTTTGTGTTAAATGCTCCTGGTTGTAGCCTACACAACATCTACATTTTTTATTAGCTGCAGCAACAGACTGTAGAAAATGTTTTTAAAAAATCTACAGTCAATAGATGTAGTTAGCTAACACTGCATAAATCACCATTATTATTATTGGTTATAAATGTTTTAAATTCCTGACTATTAAGTATTTCATAACCTATTCCACAAACATTTAAAAATATATATTTTCTGATAACGTCATACTTATACAGTATTTCTGATTTGGTTCAAATAAATCTGAGTAAAATCTTCTACATTTAATTTATATTCTCCTTTAGCAAAAATACAGGATACAGTTAAATAGAGTAGACCATTTTGCTACCAGGTAAATGTTGATGGTTAGGAGAGTGAAGCCCTTTAATCTGTAATTTATTAATCATTAAACATTATTACATTATTCATACTGGTGAACAAGGACCACTTCTACAGAGGGACGTCCACAACATACATATTACATTATTATATACAGTGCAGTGCATTACAGTGGATTGTTATATGTGTATTACCGGGATGGAGGGACGGGGACACTGGAAGGAGAGAGGGACAGAAGGAGGAAGGAAGGAAAAGGAGAAGATATTTCGGAGGGATGGGGAGTTGTGATAGTTAAGTTGTCTTTTTATTACTTCATTTTTTTTTTAACCACAGTACAGTTTGTTCTATAAAAGTTAAACCCATAGAGAGATAGAGTGCCACATTTTTCACAGCTACTGTTAGGTGAACCTACTGGAAGTCGACTCTTGTGGGAATATCAAATGAGATACGTTTTGTCATGAGATGCTATAGAGAGATGCTATAAAACATTCTAAGATAGTCAACCTCCTTCCAGAGCACGGAGACCCCAGAGGGCAGGTCAAAGGTCAAAGGTCAAAGATCAGATCAGCGTGCATGCGTGCTGCAGACATTCAGACATGTTCAGCCATCTACAAAAATGGCTGACCCCCCACTATTACTCCTTGCGTGTTTAGGCATCATTTTTGGTGCTTTCCCTTTTTATATATAAAAAATACAAAACATAACAGCGAAAAGAACTCTGTTGGTTATCCCCTTTTTCTCCCTTTTTCGTTTTTCCCAAACTGTTTTTTGTTCATTTTCATTGCAACATTTTTTTTTCTTCCCTTTGCTCCTCCAGTCACTTACATATTGACAAAGTATACAATATTTTACAACTGAACAAGACTGAAAGGTAACATTTGATTTGTCCAATCAGATACAAGGCCCAGATCCTATATCCAATTAGAGAAGTCAACTGGAAGCTAACCAGTAGTAAGCAACACAACAAGCCTATGGTGTGAAGGGAGCTGTCCAAATGCAGCTCTGCATTAACATGAGCACCCGCCCTCGGGGACAGTAGGCTCCGCTGGTTTGTCCAGCTTGATGTCAATCACTGGAAGTTGTCGAGTTAAGGAAAATGAATTTCATAAAATCCTTGATATCACATGCTTTACAATAAACATATAAATAAATAACCTGCTGCATACGTTACCCACTGTCCAGAACCACCACCTAGAGTTGCAGGTAGCTAATTTAACCTATCATTGTGAACGAGAAAATAAAATAAGGAACTTTCACTTTTCAGTCAGTCTCTATCCTCCTTTAAATATCCGTCCTCCATCACACATCCTCTCCTGCTGTCACTTCCTAAACAACCACTATGAGGTGCTGCACCTACGCATCCCTCTTTATATACTGTCAATGGTGCATCCACATTGTCTTCCTGGCTCTGTGCATATCGTCTCTATTAAGCTTAAAAGGTTTAATGGATGATGCGTCGGTAGACAGTAGGCTGGACTGTCTGTTTGTACTAGTGCCAACAACCACTAAGAGATTAAAATAAGCAGCACAATTCTTGGCTGTTTGGCTCTCGGCACAATGAGTCACAGCGTCTGTAAAGGATACTGCCTTCAGGATTTGCGTCGTCCAAGCTTTCCATTCCAGGTAGGGCTGCTGCGACTCGACGAAACAGCTAGGAGGGGACAGGTAGTGGATCAAGAGAAGAAGTAGATGAAAGAGAACAGTTAAACCCTGAAATGTAATATCATGAGATCCCTTACTTGACTGTAAACTGTAAAAATGTTTTGGTACAAGTAAAAGCTCTGTGTTTAAAATATTATTATGTGAATGAACACAAGAATTAACTAAGTTATGTATTTAAAATATCAATAAGCAAAAGTGCTCAGTCACAGCATTTATCTGTAAGTAAAATATTGATGTACTCATATAAATCTCATTCATCCACGCTGGTGGCTCAACCATCTCTGAGAGAGTGGCAGAGAATCTGAAATCAAGTGACGCCAAGAATGCTGTGAAATATGGTGAAACTGCAGGGATCACCTGTTTGACATTGCAGCCAGTCTTGGCACTGGTCTCAATGAACATAACGTTCAGCTCTTTGGCTCTCTGCTCTCCCTCCTCGATCGTGATTTGCCTGCAGGAAAATCGGGCCAGACTCAGCATCTCAGGATAATTCATTCTAGACCGATGTGCTGCTTTTCAGTTAACAAAATATCTCCACGGCAAAGACCACTTTAGCTGAATGTTAAGAGTCGATTATGGGCCAACGTGTTCACCTTTTCTCCTCCAGGTCTGTCTTGTTGCCTACTAGCATGATGATGACGTCACTTCCTCTCTCTGTCCTGACATCATCGATCCATTTGCAGGTTTGCTGGAATGAATTCACATCTGTGGAGACCAGACACTCATTTTATACTCACACTGGATAGTTTGTGTATTAAATGCAGAAAAACTGATTACTACATGTACACATATAACTGCAAAACATGCATCTGCATGTAGGTAGCAGCTTGCTGCTCACTTGTGATGTCATAGACGACCACAGCCACTGTAGAGTCTCGTATGTAGCTTGGGATGAGGCTCCTGAAGCGCTCCTGTCCAGCTGTGTCCCACAGCTGCAGCCTTACCTTCGTATGCACACACACAAATACAAACACACACCTTCAGCAGCCGTTTCAGCATTTAACTGTCACGCCGCACACAAGCTACACTGATATAAGTACACATCCAAGGGGATAAGCCAGTATCAGCTCATGTGCAGGCTGGCAGAGCATAATATCCTCACAAAGAAATCGTATTAATACTAGCTAAAGTAGATCATCCACGGGTAAGGCTTTGACTTATTAGGGTAAGAAAAGTCAATGCACCAAAGCTATTACCACCAGAAATAACCATAGGATAATCATGTTATTGCATGAAGAGAGCAGTAATTAATATCAAATCAAATCAAGGATTAGTCAAAACTGGGTGGAAAGTGGGACGTTTCTTACTTAAGATGCTGACTAAAACCATACAAGCACAAGTGCATCGGTGTAAGTGTGTTTCTACATGGGAGTTTTAAAAGGCAATCAAGATTTCCTACTGTTCGGTCTTCCAGGTACATTGTCTTTGATAGGAAGTCGATTCCAATGGTGGCCTGCCGTGAAGAAAGAACAAAAGACAGAGAAAAAAATAATAAATCTTCAGTGAAACCCAGACATTAACATTCAAATGTCTCCATGCACCATCTGTTGTTCCCAGCAGAGTCATTGTTGTTAAATAAGAGCAAAATACAAAAAAAAAGCTGTTAAGAAAAAAAAAAAGGAGCCAATAAGCAGAGAAACTGAATCACTGTGAAACACTAATTTCATTTGTGCTGCCCTCAAGGCTCAATCATTCTGACTTGTTATGTATCTAAGTTCTTAGAAAAGCAAAGGAAAGATTAATCTGCTTTTCTCTTTCTTAAACAAATACTGCTAACATTATCTTTCATATAGTATTTGGATGATTCACAAATAAGGACATTACTCGTACCAACCTAATATACGTAGACTAATTGTAAATTCTATATCTAGATGTTTTTTTTTTAAACCAAAATGCTCTCAGTTATCAGTCAGCATCAGTATTATTACACCATGGACCTACAATATGACCATTTTTCCTCCAAATACAACATCGTAGTGAGCTTATTCCACATAAATTATAAATCTGACCAGAAGAAAAGTGGGAGAAGAGCTTCAACAAGAAGAGGCACCACTTCCTTTGCTATCATCAATCAATGCTTCTTAATAAATGAGCATGTTTTGCTCGTGGATCCGAGTCTCACCTGATATGTGTTGTCGAAGCTGTCGTACATGAATCTAGTGATGAGAGACGTTTTCCCCACTGAAACAGAGCCCACAGACGTTGCTTTTTAGTTAAGCGTTAGTTCAGAACATAAATAAAACCTCAAAATCAATCGGCAAAGGTTCCTAATGAAATTATTGGGTTAGATTAGGTTTCTTTGGTGAGACTAAGGCAGGCAAGTAAAACAGAATCCACCGTTCGACCAGTGCCATGTAAAAAATACACCCATCCTTGACAATAGTGAACGTTAATAATTAAAATTCATCCAATGTTTTCCATTGGAGACGACAAAAATACATGTCATTGCAAAGATGCATAAACATATTATACTCAGACCGCCAAAACAAGTGTGTAAATGTTCCTTGCTTTCAAAACGATAAATAAAGAAATGTATGACACAAAACAGTGTAAAAAAAAAAAAATAGACGTTGAGTTTAAATCTGCATTTTCTTTCAGGGCTGCAAACAAACTGTGGTTTTATTGTTGATTATTGTGTCAATCAAAGCCCCCCTAAAGATATTAACCAAAAACTGCGCAGTTAATCTGAATAATTAGTCAGCCATTAATCATTAGTATTTTATAATAGTTTGTGTCTGCGTATTTTCTTGTTGTTTTTGTATTTGTGGCATCAGTCCACACTATATCGCCTCTTTACAAATTTAAAAAATATAAAACAAAATCAACAACTTAATCTATTTTCTGTTATCATTGAAAGCAAGAATATGATGAGGGGAAAAAATGCATGGATCAACGATATGTTGCCCAAAGATCAATCAAAATGACCAGAAAAAGACTCTTAACCAAGCAACATGAAGGTTGCTGATATCTAACAGCTTTCATAAAGCCTTCTCAGAAGATCGAGGTGAGCTCAGGGATCTCCATTTTTATTTACATCCCTCGCAGCAGCGGCACCTTTAGCACCATTTTTTGACATCAGATCTACATGGGACCTTCCCGGGCAGGCCCCTGCTCTCTTGCAGAGTCCTCTGTAAATCTGAAGACAGCGATGGGCAGTGGCCCCACCAGGCCTCAATTCAGCACCACGGACAGCAACATTGCAGCACAGGCCACGCAAACACACACACACACACACACACACACATACACACTGGAGGCTTTTAGTCGACATGCAGCCCTTCTCATAGACATGCTGCACACACTGAAGCATCACAGTGTAAGACACAATCACCAGTAAAGCTTCTGTCATATAAGCCATCAATATGCGTATTGTCTGTTATTTTATTTGTATTTATTTATTTATCTGTGCTCCTCTGCTGCCACTTTGGATGTCTGAACACGTATTCAGCTTTACAGCGCTAAACCATTATCGATCAGCTCCTCCTGCATTTGTGCCATCGCGTCAAAGCGCATACACAACCCCGAATAGATGGATTATTTGATAAATAGTATAACGCTGTGGCGCTGTCAAGCCCGTTGTGTTTTTATTTTTATATTTGATTGTTTTATTTGATTAATTTATGGGACCGATCCGGAGACTGCGAGGTTTAGAGATGCTACAGACATCGCCAGCCTAGGGTGTGTCCCGAACTGACACATGGGGGACTGTTTGTTATCCTCTACAAAAAGAAAAAAGAAAAGGAAAAGAAAAGAAAGAAAAGAAAACACGAGAGGTGGGAGGAAATATTAAACATATAATATAATAGGATAGAAGAGGGTTCGGTTGAGAAATAAGCGATGGGAGTGGAATAAGGTCGTTATCTGGAAAAGGCTGAGCGTTTTTGTCGGTCACTGCAGCAGCACATCAAAACATCCCAATTCATATCGCAATGCTATGAGGGCAATCATGACAAATTCACGACAACTAAACAATCCCTACATCTGGCATTTACATATTTGAGTGATTGAGTTGTATTTCATTAAAAGCTTTATATGCGTTTTTTTTTCTTTCTTCTTCGGTTAATCGAATTTCCTCCTGCCACATTTTGTGCCAGGAGCAACATGGGCGTCAGATCTGCCAAAGAGAGCCGGCACATCTCCTGGATTCACTCTAAACTTCCCAAATCAACACGGATTACATGCATGGCCTTCTACATATACGCATGTTTGATTAAGGATCACCCAAACCTCTCCCGAGCACACGACTCACCGCTCTGCTCTCCCAAAAACACGAGTTTAAATTTCCTCAGGGGGTTCCCCAAATCTCCTCCGGCTGACATGGTGGCAGATAAAGAGCTCAACTTGGATTATTTTTGTATGTTCTTATCGCTCGGCGTCTCCTCCTGTTGTGGGTGCGCTGGGGGATCCTCCTCTCCTCACTGAATGATGGGAATGCAGCTCAGCATCCTCCTGTCAATTTCGGGAGCTTCTGCGCCTGCGCGACCTCACCTATATTTCAATTCCTCACCTTTCTATTGGATCTGAAACTCAGCTAGGATTTTCACGAATATTAGCTCGTTTAAACAAACGCGGTGTTACATCAAGGCAAATAAAGTGATAAATGATAAATCAGTTAATTGTTCGAATGAAAGAAAATAATAAAATAACAGCAAAAAGCAAACGCACTATAATGTGCTATTGCAGGTTCTTAAATGTGATCATTTTCAGATTTTAATTTTGTCATTATCACAAACTGAATATTTTGGTGTTTCGAACGACACCTTTCAGGCATAAAATTATGACCACCTTCCTAATATTGTGTAGGTCTCCCTTGTACCTCCAAAACAGTTCTGGCTCATCAGAAAATGGACATGGGCCTTCTGAGGGTGTCCTGTGGTCTCTGGCAACAGAAGGTTGTTAGTGGGGGCCTTTGGGTTCTATGGGTTGAAGGGAGGGGCCTCTGTGGATCAGGCTTGTTCCAGTGCATCCCACAGATACTTGATCAGTTTGGGATCTAGTGTTTTTTGAGTTGTTCCTAAACTGTTTGTGTGTGTGTGTGTGCCTATGGGGGATGGCTGCTGCCATCAAGGAGTGTCATTGCTATGGGGTGGGGGTGCCTGGTCTGGTCTAGGTGGGTGGTACATGTCTATGTAACATCCACATGAATGACGGTTCCAAACGTTTCCCAGCAGAACATTGAATTGTCACGAGATGGTCAAGATGTTATTTACTTCTCCTGTCAGTGATTTTAATGTTGTGGCTGGTCGGTGCGTAATAAATTAATTGCAAAAACAATCAACAGATTAATTCAAAACAATCATTTCAGCTTTTGCCAAATCAGCTCACTTGAAATGTGTCATGTCAGCACTGGTCACTCGTCCAGGAAATGCAAATGTTCAAAGTAGAAGCAACAGAGGAACTGAAATGCAGACTTTTCATCAGGTCAACAAGCAATGTCACATAAAAAAAGGACATTAACAAATAAACGTACCATCTAAATATAGACCAGAACATACCATCTGAACTGTGCCCATCAAACTGCATAAAATGATTTCTGTGGCTCTGCTGTTGAAGCAGTTTGAATTAAAATCATATTGACTTGTTTGCAGAAGCCAGACTGGATCTTGAAGGATTGTGCAAACTGACCAAGTCTATTTATTATTTCTGTTTGCAACAATAGCACATCAGTAATGCATTCTCAGCAGATTTTTGTAACGCTCCATTCAGTTTGCAAATATACCACATCATCATCATTCTGGGCAAAAACTTCCCATTTGACGTTAATGGTCAAAATCAAACAGCTCTGCCTCCTTCTCTTTCCAGAAAGTAAAACTGCGGTCAATATATGTACAAATGTCTTCGTTGTTGAAGCAGGAGAAGTCTGTGTCAATGCCGCACTCATCTGGAGTCGCACTTTGAACTATCACCTTCGGTACTAATATGGAATCTGGCAGCAGTGGTGATGAAGAAGACGATGGACAGTGACATTGTCTTGATTCACCAAAGAAGTGAACTTTGAGGTCCTCAAAGCCGTCGCTCCACTGTCGCCTCCCCATCTGGATTTCCTGGAGGACGGCCTTGTGGAAGTCCCGCACCTTCTCCCAGGGAAAACTGCCGACATGGTCGAAGACTTCAAAGCAGAGGAGATGCCTCATCTTCCTCTCCTCGGGCGACAGCTCTTGCTCTAAGATGTGGAAGTAACCCAACATAAAGAGGTCGAGAGTTAAGCTGTCGTGACTCACTGCAATGCCGTCCACATCTGGTAGGAATTGCTCTGGGGAGTAGGTCACCAGAGGGGCTGGATCTTGAGAGAAGCTAGAAGAGGACAAAGAAGGCTTTTGAACATCTTTGAGTTCAAGTTTGCTCTTCCAGGAGTTTAGTATTTTGCCCACAGTGCCTCGTTGTTGGCAGAACTGAAACATGGAGGTGATTTTCCGGTTAGGCTGTGCTGCTGTCACAACCGATCCCTGTCTCTGCCTCGCTGCCCTCACTGAAATAGCATATGCAGACTTCTTCCAGTGGCTCAGGAACAGCACCACTATACGCTCCTTTCTTAAGCTGGTAGTCTCCATTACAGGTACAAGTGTTTTGGGAGTATCACACTGGTTGACCTCACAGCTAAGGCCTGTGTTGTCATTGTGTTTTGACACTACCTGGCTCTTCAGCCTCTGTCCTCCTTGTATAACCCCAGCAAAGGGATAAATGCTACCAATCTGACCCTCAAAGTTAGATCTGAGGTTTCTCACCGACACCCCAGACTGTTGGATCTCCCTTTCGACTCTCTCCCTCTGTGCTCTGTTGTAACTGTTGCTCTCCAAGCGATGGCTAAAAGCAGACGCAATCCCTATGTGTGGTATCCTACATCCACTTGAGGTCTCCACATGAGCTGGATCTGCCTCTTGGTCCTGTTGTGCCGATCTCTGTTCAAAATCCACTCCTGAACAGTCTCTTATCCCATGCAGACTTGTCATGCCCTCCATCATCTCTTCTACTATCACCCTCTCACCCTCTCTTTCTTGTGTCAGATTAGCCACCAGCAGAGACATGCTCTTGACAATCTCTGAGACACGACTGCACCAAGTCAGCTGCATTTTCTTCTCAGAGTCCATCTGTTGTAGGACCTCTTTGTTGAGGGAGATGTTGACAATGGGATCAGGTAAAATTGCCCTTAGCTCCTCAGTCAACCGGGTCAACTCCAGCTCATAGGCCTGGCAGCGTTTCTGCATCGAAACAGACTCTATCTGCTGCTGCAGGTACACCAGGTCATCCTCTGTTAGGAGCTCACCGAAAGGCCCCAAGACGGCGTTGTGGACTTCGGAATACTTCCAGCCATCCACTGTTGTATAGCCATCAGCCATGTCCTGTTAGATGCAGAGATGTTTTATCAAACAGCCCTGATAGTTGATTTTATGAAAGGTATGGTTAGGCATCTCACGAAATACATGTATTTGCTTTTCCATCTTTAACATTACAAGTACAACAGAACAAACGAAGAGCACCTGTCTCCTCTGCTCCTCCTCGTCTTGCAACCTGACCTGCAGCTGCCGCACCATCACCTGTCGCTTCCACTCTGCTATGGGCCGGCCGGTTTCATCGTGAGTGGGCACCAGGGAGTCGATGTCGGCCAGGATCATATCGACGATCGGTAACTCTTCCAGCACCTCCTCGCCGTCAAGCCTCTGTCATGGTTCAATAATGGAAGACAGAGCGTCACGACTGAGCTGAGACACATTTGAGGAGATAAAATCGCCGCATTTAAATCCTCACAAATCCATATTTTGAAAGATGCTTATGTTCCTGGTTTCTCTGTTTAACCCAAAACAAACACTGGGGCAAAAATATGAGTACCATCAAGGACCTTTCACTCAGATAGATATTCAAAGACACTTGGAGTTACACACAGCATTGCATTAATTACCCAGATTACAGTATTGTATTGTAAGATTTTCTGTGACATTGCAACTGTGGTATAACAAGTATCACAAGATACAATAAACTACGAGTCTGATTTAATGTAGTTAAACAAATTCAAATTACAGCCTCACATGCACAGCACATCTAGTTTTTGTTTTACATCTTTTGTATTATAGCCTAAAGGCATATTTGTTTGGAGTTTTTGTACTTCATACAGGGTTTACGTTCGTCTCAAAAGCCACGGCAGCGAGCTCACCGTTGGTCCCGTGAAGACTGCAGTGAAGCCAGCATGCCTCAGAGACCTAATTGACTTCATCTGAGACATCGGCGTGAGGTCCCTCTCGGGAGGCCTCAGATGATTGAGGGATGTCACCACTGCAAACAAACGGGACAAAGGTGAAAGGTCAAGTACAAGACCTTTATAGACTGGTGTGCTGTCTGCTGCATGTGTGTAACACTTAATTTAAGTATTTAAATATGGTATTATGGTGCATGTTAGTTCACTTTCAGTCACATTAATTTAGTGTAATATAATTTTATTCACATTCCTAAAAAATGATTTTACATAATGAGGCGCTAACACGTGGTCTTTGTGCTGATCACCTGAAGAGGCCATCTGTATGTGCTGCATGGAGCCTGTGGTGTGCCTTTTTGAAGTAGCAGCAGGGGTCAGTGAGGAAGAGGCGGCGGTCACAGGAAGTGGGGTGGGGTGGCGAGGCAGGGGGAGCACCTCCTTCACTGGCTGCTGGGGACACATACGGAGCAGGGATGAGCAGTGCTTTAAGGGACAGTTCCCCCAAAATCAAAAGCATGTTTTTCCAATTTTTCCCAAAAAGGTAATTTTTTGCAGAATATTTAATATTTTTGTTGTTATTTTCAAGTGTGTCTACTCTGAAAACGGTTTAGTCAACATTTATTTCCCTCTACACGTTTGGGAACCACTGCTGCAGGCTGTGGGTTCAGTAAAGCATCTTGCGACAAACTAATAAAGATGAATTAGATCGAATTGCTCTGAGGTGAAACCTTTATTTAAGTCACTATACTGCTGACTGGTCACCTTGCTGTTTTCCATGTTGGCTCTGCCCATTCATCCCTTGGTGTTACAAAGCTGCAGAGGCTCCTCTTTCTGAAAATGACAAGAACAGAAAGTGAACAGATTAAAAAAAAGAAAGAAAGAAAGAAGGAGTGGACCCCACCGGTGGAGAAACATGGCACAGATCACTCAGCAGCAGCCGGCTCCAAAGTAATCTGCTAAGAGACGGAGACCCCCTAATGGCACATAGACAGAGTTAATGTAAAGACACAAGCCGCGACTCATAGTAGCCTACTTGGAACTAAAACAAGAAGTGGTGAAACTGGACTCCAGTCAGTGAATGCAGCATAGGCCACACAGAGTGCAGGAGAAAGCATGTTGGAGTTTGGAGAGACATGATATCCTGCTTCAGGTGACCCTAATGATTCACAGGATTATTTCAAAAGCTCCATTGAATAGCCTAAATACTGTAATAGCCTAAGAATCGAATGCATTTTCAGTGGTAGCTTTGTAGATATATTCACAACAGGCATCCTTATAATTTAGAAAGATTAACACAGTTAGTCTCCACACTTGTAACTGATGTTTTATATCCTGTACTGACTGTCAACAATGTCTTTATTCCTCTTATACCAACCTTGAGTTTGAATAAATGCTACTTGCATCTGCTTGTATCTTATTGCCATTGCTGCCAGGACACTCATCAAATCAGAAAGAGATTCTCAGTGAAAGGTTTGTGGTTAAATAAAGCTTAAATTAAAGCATCATTTTATACAAAAATATATATATAAATACATAAATAAATAAATAAAAAAATTGAATGAATTAGAGCTATTTCTTGCAGTCATTATAATCCAAAGACAGTACTTACAAACAGATTGATGAAACTGTGGGACCATCAATAGTGCGACAGAGGATGAATGCAGACCGGTCTCAAAAACAATAAAAACAGAAAAGCATGAAACAGTAAGGTAGAAAATCCAGAAGCTGAAGTCTGTCTCTTCACCCTATAGCAGCCAGTACACGGTAAGACCAAGGAGCAGCATCACCTGGACCCAAACCTCAGATGGGGGTCCTTTCTTAGCGTGCATAATTAAAAAGGTGGGATAGGATGACCTGGACCTGGAAGTATAGAACGATAGCACTGTGAATGTATGTAGGAGACAACATACTGTAGGCTGCTGCAGGCCACGCCTGCTCAGATGTGTGTGTTAATGTCACATGATGACAGTCACACTACGTCCTATGTCCTTCTGTAGCGTGTTACTTTGACTTTTCCAGACACAGAGTTTTGTCTTTGGGACAGCTCAGTTTTTAATTGTATGGTATATCTATTATTATTACTGTTGCCATGGCAACGCCCACTGGAAGGTTCTGTGGCAGTTACAGTTTGTGGCCACCATTTTGTCAAATCTGTGAGGCTAATGGTGTTTTCAGATTTGTGTTTTCTACTCAAATGTTCAGCATTATCTGCAGGTACTTGATTTATAACAGTTGTTTAGTCATACGGTTAATGTAGTATGGTGTTGTAATATGTTGAATAGTTATCCATTTTCTGCTAACCGAATTATACTAGCCTAGCTAGCTAGCATGTCTTGCTAATACTGTTAACTGTTGCTTGGTTTAAATTAAATGTGTCGTACTTACTACGTAAAACGTAATGTTTATTTTCCACTATATATACAGTATCTTTTTTTTGTTTATTTGTACATTTTGTTCTGAGATAATATGATGGACAATACATGGATTAAGCCAACTTGAACATACAGGATACTTGTGAATCAGTAATTGTAATAATTATTTGTAATGAGTAGTCTTGATTTGTGGTCTCTCTGCCTTTTCTGCTTCTTCCAGCAAAAACATCATTAGGAAACTCCTATCTACAAATTTTGTTGCATATGTATTAAGCCTGCAGCCTAGCAGTGTTTCTACAGTACTGTACATGTTGAGGGTACACAGGCGGGCAGCATTGATATGGAAGAAGAAATGCATTCATTATATTGAAAAGACCTACAGTACCATACCAGACTCATTGTTCAGAGCCTGGTGAGAGACAGCCGCCCCTCATTCGATGCAGGGCCTTTGTGTCAAGCCCCGTATTCTTGCCTCTGTTATTAGGGCATTAGTCTGACTGGCTCTGCTGAAGCCGAGCTGGGTACATAATCAATAATGGAAGCAGCCTCACACAGGCTTGCACATGTGTTCACCCTGAGCAAAAGTACAAGCTGATATGCAACTGACATGAGAAGAGCATTAAGATGTGTTATCCATTTATTAGGTTCCTCCGTCAGTTTTGTTGGGGGTCGTATTTCATGCGACACATGAGGATGCGTGTGCTGCTGCGGATAAGTAACCTGATTAATGCCTTGCCAGGTTTTTCTGCCACAGCCCTTTGCCATTTATGCTGTGGACAAAATAGTGACAACCAAACATGTTATCTGAATCAAGACTGAAGGAATTCATACTACTTTCAAATGGAGACAAAATATAACACTGGTTAAATCTATTATTTGATCTAAGTACACTCAGCTGCCAGTTCATTAGGTACATCATTAGGTACACTAGTGACTTCAAATGCATTCTCAGCGCTGCACTAAATCTTATCTTCATGATATTCAGCATTTGTTTAAAATAACAGAGAGAGCTGATGATTCAACTGCGCATTCATTTTACAGGCTGTGGTTTGAATTGTATTGTTGTACTGACACACATTTCTATTGTTTTGACAACCCCATTTCAGTCTATAAAAATAACAGAAACGCTTTTAGTTTCACAGCACCACGAACTACATCCTCAAAAATCAATCTGACACTGTTTCAGAACAGAATACATTCACAAGTGTACCTAATGAACTGGCAAGTGAGTGTAGTTTCAAGGACAGACTACAATGTGATAATATGGATGGATCCATGCTATCTGTAACTGTAAAAGTCATTCATAGAATTGTGTTATCTATTCTAATCTCCTGAAGTCTAGAACCAACAACACCAACCTCAGTTTTGTTGTTATAACCTTATGGATACATTTAAGACACAGTTATTTAATTAATAAGTGACTTTACACAGCTTTGGATTCTAGGGGATGATGATATTAATAAAGGCGTGTGATGGGCATAATCTCCTACACCACATGTGATCTGCTGCCCCTTACTGGTCTCTCATTGTTACCTAAAGAGGTAACAGTAAGGGACCTGTAACTGACCCCTGGGGAACTCCACTCACCAATTATGATTGAAAACGCGTACAATGTTACTGAAAATTAAATTTTCTGAGATATATGTGAACAATGAAAGGTGGGAACACTCGAAACACATCACATTCATATTTTGCATAAGTTTCAACACTCATTTATTTATTTACCTTATTTTTTTTTTCTTTGACAACTTTTGTTATGTGTCCACAGACATGAGAAAGAACTCCAGTACACTCAAAAGATAAACGTGAGCACTGAGATTAAGACTTCACCACAGGCTGAGACCCATTTCTGCTTCTGTCAAGCAACTCCAGGCTAGAGTACAGACCCGGGATCATCTAAGCAGTTCTCGACGACTACCTCACCCTCACTGAGCGGAGGTGTGCAAAAATG
Source organism: Chelon labrosus (assembly GCF_963514085.1). Taxonomy (NCBI): domain Eukaryota; kingdom Metazoa; phylum Chordata; class Actinopteri; order Mugiliformes; family Mugilidae; genus Chelon; species Chelon labrosus. Next base: position 13,874,184 of record NC_140342.1, read on the forward strand.
ATCCCTGATCAGCACTCTTTCCTTTGCGGCGGCACTTGACAAAGTAGCAGGTCTCTTATTCTTATTCATCATGGTATACAGAGGAAAAGAGAGTTAATATCATCTGTGTGATGAGACCCAACACAGAAATCTCCATTTATATACAAGACAGAGCCAAGAGGAAGGTTTCCAGATAATTATTACAAGGATCATGAATGACAATACTTTACAAGCAGCACTTCAGGGGTGGAAAGCTGTTGTCATTAGCGAGCGGTAAGGCATGAGAGGGGGAGAGGGCACAGCAGAAGATAAGTGGACCTGCATGCTTCGATCCAGTGCTATGACAATTAAAAAGCAGCCAAAGAGAAAATAATCAGCTCATATACCTTTTCAACAGTTATTGGCCAGCACAATAAGACTGCCTTACAAAGTGTGTTAACACGATACCCTTGAACTATTGGGGCTGGAAGCATTGCCAGTCATCTGCCAGTTGTAAATTAAAAAGTCGATGCAATTTGGTGCAGTGGTGGTGCTTTGACCGCTGAAGCAAAAAACAACACAGACTCTAATCTTCTCCTTTCACGACAGGGCGGGCCCATAATAAATTTTTAAAAGCCAGCTTTCTTTTTCCTATAATCTACACTATGATACAAAAAAAATATTAAATAAAGATGCGTTGTGCGTAAGTGCAATATATTTTGAGAACATTATTCATCAAAACTCTATAAATAAAACTTTCCATTTGTCTTCTGTGCCAGCAGACAACATACAGGACACAACTGGAACGGATTTACAAAACAACGTTGATTGTACCAAGATGACCCACGACTAATATGAAATAAATGGCCTCAGTTAACTTACAAAATCAAAGTAGACACACACGAAACAAAAGTAAAATGTAAAATATGGCCAGTCAGAGTCAGGATATTCACATACTTAAACTGTATTAGGCTGCATTGCTCAACAGGTTGGCTGGCCTGTGGCACACAGAGTCCTAAATCCTTTCTGTTTACTGACTCTGACAAGAAGAAATTTGGAAAGGTAGATTGGTTGGCTGACCAAACCTTTAAATAATATATAAATGTGTTTTCCAGAAAAACATACATCATTGGGGTCTATATCTATTGATTCTCGCATGACAGGGTGCATTTTTTCTTCGTTCAATTTCACCTTGACCTAATGGTATTGTTTAAAGGCAACAATCGAGGCCACCTTGGTACAATAACGACAGACAAAAGCAACTAGAAACCATAAAGTGTTAACTTCCACAAGCTAATCATACTGCACTGGTGTGTGACACGAGCATCACGCTAAATCTAGTAGCTACCGTACAAAAGCTGAGAGGGAGATTTCTTCTGAAGGCAACATTTACAGTCCATGATAATGAGACGTACGCTGTACTCTACTGTTAGGCTATACTAACATACTATAGAGGATCATTGATAATATTCACTCTCCAAAACATTGACATAGAGCATTGTCAATTTAAAAAATAATAATAAATAAAAATCAATAGTACTTGTTACTCTACACAAAAGCTTAATCTTGGACATAGATAACTAGGTTTAGCATTTAACGTTAAAGACAATGATGAAGGAGGGAGAGAAGAAAAAGAGGTGAAAAAAGGGAGGCACTATCTGGTACGTGGACAACGCTCTTGTCCACTCAAAGAAACTGCCCTCAACGGATAACAGGTCCATGGTCAATTACAACTTTGTCCTTTTCTATTTAGCTACAAGAGGAGAGAACGTATTTAATGTAGCAACTCTGCCGGCCTGCAACCGACAGAACGAGTGCTTGTTTGATAAAAATTAGCAACCACACACAGTACAGTTGTCCTCCCGGCTCCTCGTATAAAATATCCTAGGTGAATTTAGTGATTTGTTTAAAAGAATAACGTCAAGGTTTTGGGGAAATTTGCTGCTTTGCTTTCTTGCCAAGAGGTGGAAGATGTTCCCTGAGAGGGGGAAGCACTGCACATATCAGTGTGTGGATTGATCCGAGTACAACGATAGAAATGGTTTCACACCACTCTCACATGAACCCCTTAGACTTAGAAATAAAGCCAGGAGATGATTAACTTAAGATCTACCCAAAGGTAACGAGAATCCACCAATTGTTCCCTCTACAGTTAACTCACACATTATGATGTAACTCCATTGTGTCTTGGCTTTATGCTAAGCTAATCATTTCCTAGATTCAGTTTTGTAGTTACCGTACAGCTACGATAGTTGTATAAAACATGTGACTCTCAGCAAGAAAGAGAGTAACAATTTCCCAAACGGTTGAATTATTCATTTTAAATCCCAATAGTTCTTAAAAAAAACTGTCTGCCAACCCAACGGCACATTGATTGCAACAATTAAAACAAGAAAACAACGCTTTGGTCAAAATAACAGAGAAAATGATAAAAGACATTAACTCATTAAAGTGCCATGCAACAAAACCGTCAGTGTTCCCTGTCACAAATAAATAACAGTGCAAAGGAAATGACAAGAGCAACAATACACAACGCTTTCCTTTATGGTTATGTCTGCAAGGGATTATGTAAAAAGAAACAGTGTTACTTTGCCTTAGAAGCCCATGTTTATAAAAAAAAAAAAAAAAAAAAGCACACACAAGAACAACAGCTTTTCCTTTAGTCCTAACAAATCCCTCCTCGTGCTACTTCAGTGTTAAAATGACGAGCCACAGCAGTTTATGTCTTTGCTATCTGCAGCAAAACAAACGCTCTATGCTGTAGAGCACCAAGCCAATCCAAACTGAGGTAATGTACAGTCTATGTCTGGTGGACGTACTATATGGAGCTTTCAACCCTGCACTTAAACCACTTCTACAAAGAGGAACATCCGCTTTCATGTTTTCATTTTCCTCTTCTCGTGATGCCGTTAATGGTTGATGGTTAATGCTTCATTTACAACTGTGATATGGGGCTGGCCTCTATCTTCCTACAGGGAACTGGTAAGCCTCACAGATTTCTACATGTACATGAAGACTAATCAGAACTAGTCCCAACGCCCCGCAGAGGTTTGGGTGGTTAGTTTTTTCTTATGAGTTATTCTAGGGGTCTGAAGGGAGCACACCATGCAGGGTTTGAAGAAAGTAAAAAGACGTTTTTTTTTTTTTGTTGGGTTTTGGAATAAATGATCAAGTGACTTTTTGGGAGTGGAGCGGTCGTCATATAGAATAAATGGTTCGATGTTTAAGTTTGTCTATGTTCATTAGAGCAGGATGCCGAGCTGAGCGTGCTCAGATTGCGCTGTTTTGTTTGTTCGTTGCTTCCGCCAGGCTGGTTCACATCTCACATCCTCTGAGCAGACGGGATCGACTGGACCGACTTTCTCCTGGAGAGCTTCGACCTGACGGGAAGCAACACAAAAGAAAAGAGCTATTATTGTATTTAGGAAAACAATTATTCACGTTTCAGTTTTTATTCATATAGCGTCAATAACAATACAGTACAATTCTGATTTAGCACTTTATCTTAACAGGTTCTATCTAATAGGGTCATGTGAGGTTCCTGAAAAAAATGTTATTGGGTTTATAGTGGGAGGATAAAAGCATCTGGTGGTTTCCAGAGGCCTGGCCAAGATCCATTCAGACATATTTATATGCTGCAAAATCTATTTCCCATATTTGATAAATTGAATGACTGTTTAATATACATTTTAGGGTATTCTGCAGATTTTTGATGCACCAACTAAAAGACTATCTAAGCCAAATTAAGTGTCACTAGACACTTGTTTTTCACAAAACTATTTCAGATTTGTTCAGGATAGGTTTGTGTTGGGTCTAACAGACTCTAGTCCTGTTAGTTAAGCAAGCTAAAAAAAAACACCACTGATTAATAGTTTTTAAGTTAGGAATTTAACGCTATTTCCTGGTAAGTAGTATTATATTGCCTTTGAATGATTCCTTTGTATCCATTTATCATTACATTTCAAGGAAGCTTTAGAAAATGATGTTTAAGGTGTATTTTCTCATTACTGTTTCCCCAACACCCACCTGATGGTGCCGGCTAACAGAGGGTTAAAAGCGTACAGCCAGTCATGCATCTCTTTGTCGTTGGTGGCCTGCAGCAGTATCCCGCGATGCTCGGTGCACACAGCGAATGTGTTGGGAGTCTGAAGAGATCAAACACAGCGGGGTTACTTAGGTTCATTCCAATTCACTTTGTTTATGTATTCAGCGGTCAGTGTTGAACCGATGCATGGTCGTACCCGCAGTAACGTCTGTTTGTCTTCGCTGTATTCCACCTTCGCAGACGACAGGTTGATGACGGCTCTCTCGACGCTGTCCCTCTCGCTGCGGTACAGGTAGACGTAGGGCCTGCGCACCACCACGTAACGCTTCACCCATCCGCTGGTGTGGGGCTCCAGGAAGTGCAGGTAGCCCTTCTTTGAGACGATGGGACTGCACGTGATGAAAGAAATACTTGTGTTAATAACCTGTCTAAAGAATTAAATGTTTTGATCTGGTAGATTGCACGGCATATTTTTATGGCAAACAACGAGGAATCTGACCTGACACGAATCTCCTGTATGTCGGGAACGAAGGTGCATCCTCTGAGAGCTTTCTTTCTGTCCACTGGACTGTAGGGGTCCAGGTCTGGTGTGGATGCACCTGAACTGGGATCAGTGTGTCTACACAACACAAACAACATCAACGTGACAAAAAGGAACACAATTTTTGGGAATTTAAGATCTAATACTGTTAGCACATGATTATGATTAATTCTAAATATTTTTATAAAAACATACTTCTCATACAGCCACGGCTACGCCAAGATCTTAGTAACTAAACCTGAGCAACAATCTGAGTTCAGCGAACGCTGTTAACGACTAAACGCATCTATTCACTCACCTAATATCATAATGTCCCTCGACCAGTGAGGGGCATGTAGAGGAGGGCGTGAGCGTGTTCAGCGTAGAAGAGGATGATTCTCTCATTAGCGACGCGGACATCTCCGAAAGCTAAAACACACCCACACACGCGCGCACACACAGATATAGGAATAACAAGGACACACACGACAGGAGGGACGAATACAGATACAGACAAAACATACCAGCAAACAATTAAGAACGTACGACATAGACATGCATTCAGAGAACAACTCAGTCAGACACTTTGTCATTTTCTAGCAATGTATTGTAGGACCACGGTTGTAATATGAAACCTCGATATGTCTAAGAGCCCCTCGCTGGTTAACAGGTTAAAGAGGACATGCAGGAGTGTTATTGGGTTAGTGCAGGTCTAGAAGGGTCTAAGTGGGGGACAGACAGGGAGGGGTGAGGTCTGGGAAAGTAGGAGGTGAAACTAAATAATTTTAAGGTTTAACCTATTGATACATGGGTTTTGGGATTAATCAACAGACCTGAGTTAATGATAGTATGAAAAACGAAATGATTGTCATGTTTGGCTTATTTCATCTATCAAGTTCCAATGAAGCAAGACATATTTGTGAATAATAGTCAACCCAGGTCTGCAGGAGGTTACTATGAACTTAGTCGGGATACAGATGAGTGAAGTATTAAAAAAAAGAGCAGAATCTCTACTGAATAAATGAAAGAATGATGAATTGATGCAGTAGCAGAGAGCGACCAGAGGGGAGGGGGTCGGGGCTTAAGTGTTCTGTGAAGGTACACGTTAAACATTAGGTTCAGAAGGATTAACGGGCCGGGTTAGAGGGCCTAAGCTGGGGCTCACCTTGCTCTCACTGGCACTGCTGCTCACCTGGCTGTACTCCCTGTTGAAGGTGTGCATCAGCAGACGCAGACACTGGGAAGAAGAAAGTGAGAAACAGCAGTGTTTTCTGTTAGATTCTGCTGAACGCAGTCGTGTCCCAACAGATGTAAATGAGAAAAAAATGACGTTCTGGAGGCCTCGTGGACCGGCAGTCACCTTAGCAGCCAGCTCCCTCTGCCTCTGGTTGGGGCTGTCGGGGGCGGGGCTGCTGCCAGGACTGTGGCTGAGGACGGGGCTCTTTGCGAAGTCGCTGATGTCGCTGTTCTTGTAGAGCGCGTCCTGTCCCGCCTGCAGAGTCGCCTCCAGCTTCTCCCTCAGCAGCAGGTAGTGCCTGGTCTTCTCCACCTTAAAAGATAGAATAGTTGTCATTTAAATTGGTCTTAAATCTTGTAAATAAGAAATTCTAATGATCATCTGGACTAATATTCAATCCTAGCATGTTTTTAAGAAAACAATATCTAAAAATGTATATGATATTATGTTTTGTATGTATGTTTCAACATGAAAAATATGCAGCAATACTGCAGCTGCTTTTGTTTTTCTCGGAGTGGTGTCATGTTTCTCCGCAGAAATAAGTCCAGAAATAAGTTAGGGCAGGCTGTACGTAGCCTCACAAGCAAATGCCATCCATTATCTGTAATCGCTTATCCTTTGGGGAGCTGTGGGGGGGCTGCAGCCTATGCCAGCTGTCAGTGCAAAGAAAGAAAGACAAACTTGCACACCTACGGCCAATTTAGAATCACCAGTTAACCTAACAAGCGTGTCTATGGGCTGCGGGAGGAAGCCAGGGCACCTGGAGAAAACCCACGCATGTGCAGGGTGAACCATGCAAACTCCACACAGAAAGGAGAGAAAGAAAAATGTCCACAAAGAACCACTGACTGCTGCCTGTTGGCCTGACAGTAAAAGTAAGAGAGCCAAAAAGATTCCTCCACCTCCCTATGTGAAGATCACCCCTCAGTTTGTATAAAAGATTTAAAAGGTGGCAGAGTTTAGAATAATGTTATGCTGCTGTGAGTCCCTCACAGTGAAATAAACTATAATCTGACTCTACAAGAAATATTTGGTCTTGTCATGGTTTTAGTTCTGTCATCGACCTCGTCAGTCTTGTAAACCGACCTCCTGCAGTAAGCTGAGCTTCTCCAGCTCCCACTGGTGGTCGAGGATGAGACTGTCACTGCGAGGCCTCCATCCAGCCAGGTTCTCCTCTCCTCTGACATACGCCACAGAGGTGTCCAGCACGCGCCTGCGACGGCGCTGCATGCCTGATAAAGGGGAATAATACGGACCATGAATTTAGCAAAACAAACAAAGATGGAAGATTTAGTTTTTAGTTTTAATTCTGCATCACCTGGACTTCCATTGTCAGCCACGTGGCAGAGAGTTACTTCATAGACCCCTGTGACGCGGTTACTAAGGGCAACATAAATTAAAAGTAAAAAATTAGATCAAACTATAAACTACATTTAAGATAACTGCGACTGAATCCATATATCTGTACCTCTCGGAGGGCCGGAGGCAGCCAGTGCTGAAGAGGTTTCTGATGGAGCGGGACGCCGGCAGCTTCGCGTCCCGAGAGTAAAACACCATGCAGAAATCTTTGGTGATGACCGTCGGCTGAGTGCAGTTCTCCATCTAGTAAAAGTGTACACAGCATTGATAATAACCCTGACCAGTGATTGGACGTTTGGTGAAAATCAGCAAACACCACATAAAGTGAAATCAGTGTCATTGATGCATTTAAAACATACTGTTTCAATTACACAATAATTGTGAACAGATTCCTTCTTGTACTTCCCAGTAGAAGCTGCTGGGAACTTTCGACACTGAGCGAATGCATCATTACATGTATTTTCTATTACCTCTAGATAAGCAGAGAGGGTGATGTAGATCTTCTCCCCGTACGGAGTGACCCTGTTCAGGAGCAGAGAGTTGTGCATGGAGCTGTCCCACGCCGCCTCGAATCGGTAGAAAGTCCTACGGCGAGAAAAACAAAATGTACCATCTATTTGCCTTTAAAGAAATGTCAGTCATCTCATGAAAAATCTGCCAGCAAAACGGACGTTTTTGTTATTAGAAATAATAATTGAAAGAATAAAAAAATGATTGTCAGTATACCTATGATCAACTCCCAAGGAGACGCTGCCATTAACAAAGAATAAAGAGACACAAGACATGAATTAGAAACTTTTAACCGCAGCTGTTAAAAGTTTGAACTCGGCAAATAAAACTGATCCATGCAAAATGAAAATTGCTTGAAAGGAACATTAGACTCTGGATTGTAAAAGACACGCTGAAGCGATGTTAAAAAATACTGCAAAGCATCTGATGTGAAATTAATTTTGAATTTTAAGACACTGAATAGAAATCAATCATTTTATTAGTCAAAAATTCCTACTTGTCATCATGTTTTGGCCAAAAGTATCCAGAGGACAGGATGTTGAGGGAAAGGATGTTGGGGTCTATGATGGTCTCATCAGCCTCTGGAGTGTTTCGAATACGACCTGAAGTCAAACAATTCACGATGAGATTGGTCCCTTCTTTTTATTTTTTATTAAAACCTAGCCAGTGTTTTACTCACCGATAACCAGCTCCTTCACCTCTTTCCACTCGATGTCATTTCCTGTTTCGTGAGCAATGGTGACGGTGATCCTCCTCTGAATGCCCTGCGGAGTCACAAGAAGACGTTAAGTGAATTTGACTGTGGAGTCTGAGAATTAAACGGACACACGATGGTCATTTGTAGAAACGTGTTCAAACCTGATGTAAGAGGAAGGTCCCGTGGCAGGGCATACCACCTCTGTGGTCAACGACAGCTGGGATGTAGCTGGAGGCAGAGAAATAATCCGTTCGTTACATCTTATGACAGAGTGCTGAGTGTTCAGTGCCTTATTTTTATGGTGTTAAAGGGGCGACAAAAACAGATTAGACTCACTCTCCGTTGGCTTCCAGCTCGCAGATCTCAAAGAACACCATGAGGTCGTATTTGGCGTGACAAGGTCCTGCGGTGGAGCGAGTCAGAGTGCTGAGCTTGGTGGCCGGCACTGGAAGAAAGAAGAGAGGAAAGATTAATTCACGGTCTAACAAACTTAGATTTACCATGGCCTGGATGACTGAGAACCTCCACAGAGCGAGTCAAAGGGAAATCAGTGAACTTAGACCAGGCTATAAACTGAAAATACTTGTCCTGGTCTTGTCATAGGAAGTAAAAACATCAATTATGGCTGTTACAAAATAGACCTTTTTATACACAACTCACATACACACGTGTGTATTTATTATTGGGTTAATGTTTCACTTTTTGCTGTTTGCATTTCTGATTAGATGCCTAACTGCATTTCATTATGTATGCACATGTACTATATGCAAACACAATAAAGTTGAATCTAATCTGATCTAATTAAATATATTAATATGATGACTACTAATAGGGTTAATACTTTACTTGAGGCTCATTTAATTCATTTATTACTAACCTGGTTTGGATAGCGGCATGACCCGAGGGAACTGCCTCCTGGAGGGCCTCAGTGGACTGAAAGAAACCCAACATGAAACCGTCAAAAAGAGAAACAGCTTTCCTTCCATCGGGAGACGTCAAATCATTAATTACTGACGAGCTGCTGGTGGAAAATGAAAATTACATTCCCGTCTGACCTGATTAAATCTTTGCAGAGCGGGGGAAAGGGCTGTTTCTGGTAGTGTCCGAACACCTCAAAGACGATGGGCTGAGTCTTGATGTACTCCGTGAAAGACTTGGTCACCTCCACTGTGATCTAACAGGAGAAATATGTTTGTTCAGCCTGTCAGTTACTAAGACCACATGTTAAATAACATTCAGATTTTTTATCTAAATGATAGTAGCTGTTGCAGTGTATGCCGCTTACATTTTGTACATGGTAGAATCCCAGTGGAGGTCCTCTGCCCGTGTTCTTCAGAGGCTCAGTGGAGAAAGCTTCGTCATGGCGATGAATGAAGCTAAAAATACGACATTTCATTACTTCCTGCACGTTACGCAAGTCAATTGAAATCAATCCAATCTGTATTCATTGCTCTTCTTAGACCGTCCCCAGAAGACAGAGAGACGGCAGAGTTCAGTGAAGAGACGCTTGAACTTACTTGAACTGGCAGAAGATGTCAGCGTACTCTGCCGAGATACTGGAAGCCTGTAAGACGGTGACTCTGAAGGTGAACGTGCTGCCGATCCTCAGGTGAGACAGGGCTTTCTCCGGAGACACGTCCAGAGGGAGATCCAAACCCAGACCTAAACTCTTCACTGGGCTGCGAGGAAGCTCCTGTAGGGCTGCATGTCACAGAGGAAGCGATATAAACTAATTTATTGTAGTATTATATTTAGTGCAGACAAAAGTTCCAACTAACAGACAAATTACATGTCTGACTACGTATTTTGTTATAGAGTCATCCAAAGGTTTAACTATCATCTATACAAGGTTTAAAATTTCCCACACAGGCCTGATCTGTAACCCAGAATATTAAGCAGCCCTCCAGTCACCTTCACACGTGTTGTTGTTAACTTCATCTGCAGAGATTCCTATCTCAGCGTTTTGTCCTTCTCCCTCCACAATGCGCAGCTCTTCCTGGGAGGTGCTGGACTGCGACAGACCGCCAGGACACGACTCAGTCTGGAACTAAAACAAGACATACACTGTTAACATGCCAAAGTAGAAAATGTACATTCAATTCCACCCTTGTAAACTATGATGAATTTAGAGGTTCACTATACCTTCTCAAACTGTTTGTCTTCGAAGGAGATCTTGGCGGTTCCTGACTGCCTAACACCAGAGCCGTAGTCAGGAGCCTCCTCATCAGCTGAATAGAGATAAAACAGAAGAAACAATTATTTATTTGAAAGAACTGCCATAATGTTCAGCAGGATCTGTCTGCTTTAGTACCTGAGATGGCCTGCACAGCGACTCTGAGGAAGCCTTTCACCTCTCCTTTCTCGCTGACAATGGCCACGCGATGCACCAGGGGCACCGGGTACAGCAGGTTACTCAGGTACACAAAAGCTCTGAAGGGAAGAGTGAGGAAAGTTTTTTTGGTTTCAACAAGCCTTAACCAGGGAACAACAAAAAAAAAAAAGAAAGGTGAGTTTAAATCTGTTTAATGTGCTGACCTGCCAACCAGACGGAACCAGGGGAAGCGGTCGTAGAAGGGGTCGCCTCCTGTCAGGGCGTGGTCGCAGTCCTCCACGGCGCTGCTGGGCAGCTCGGCAGCACGGTCATACATCTCTCTCATTAGGTCCAGCCTCTGCCTGCAGGGGGCAGCATAAACAAGAGAAGATAATGCAGGAGGGGTCGGAGCTAAAATGAGACACTTCACTGTACTTTATGTAAAACCCCCGAGATTAGAAGGACCAACAAGAAATTTTTTTAGGGAACAAAATATATTTTAGCTATTTTGCATTCTTTTAAGTGGATGAATACATTTAATAATGACTTTCATCAATGTTAGTACCTGAGTTTTTCCAGGGTCCAATAATGTGTGGCTCCATTCTTTTGATCTTGTACTTCGACGGCAACGATCGTTTGAGGGAAAGGTCTTCTCTCTCTCTCTTTAGCCACACTGGGGGGCAGCAGGTCGCCGGGTAGCGGAGAGTAGAGAGTGTCCGTCAGCAGGACGAACTGGAACTGCACCTGCAAGGATGACACACGAATTAAAAACACGTGTTTATTTCTTTATATTTTCCTGCATCATGTCTGCGGTATGAAATTTAGCCTTTTTTAAAATATCATTCTAACGGCAGCCAGTGTAACTGGTCATTAAGCATTCAAAGACAGATTCACACAGATTAAAATCTGATATAAAACATCACAGGGATTCATAGCTGCAGTATTTAGCATAAAAATAATAGGCTGAACTTATTATTATTAGATAATACTGTATCATTCATGTTAGGGGGGTGTTTGAAATTAAAAACTGGGCGAGGCATAGATGACTCACTGTGATGTCCAGACAAGGACTCACGCTGAATGAATTCAAAACGGTCAACGACCACTAGCAGACACTTCACACCCTTCATGTGCAAGTGTCACATTAAAATTATGCTAAATTTATTTTAAAAAGGTATCTAGCTTGTCAAGCGCAGGAGGAATATTATTAGTGCCAGATTGAATCTAGACTCTTACATAATATTACAATAAATTTATAGATTTATATTACATTATTTTTAAGATTCACTTTTACTTGCTGTAATAATATCTAACCTTCTTCTTCAGCTCCACACTAATAGCATTGGCCTCTTTGAGGAAGATGGCGTTGCCCCACAGCAGATCTCTGAGGGAGGTGAACTGATAGAAACGCCACTTCCTGAAAGCCCACAGCGCCAGCTCTGTCTCACGGTTCGTCCACGGCACTGGAGGGAAAGAAAAGTTGAGATGTGAGCAAATATTCACCAAATACAAGCCTGACACAGAAATCATTGATTAATCAATAATCCGTAACAGTGAACAGCGACAGTATCACCTTCCTCTTCAGGCTCCTCCTCTTCCTCTGGTGACTCCAGGTACCGAGAGTCCACCTGTCTTTGAAGGGCCTCCAGTTTGCTCTCGTAGTCCTGGCAGAAAGATCACGAGCAGAATGGGTTTGAGTATGAATCATCATCAGGCGCCTTTGACAACACAACACGACACCTTAATGTTGATAACAGGAACCGAGCATGTACTCACCAGCCTCTGTTGTTCTAGCAGGTTACTGGCTTCTTCTCTTTCTCTGCGGTATTGATCCTCAAGCTCCTGAAGCCTGGAACATTTGATTTCAGTCAATACCAGATAAAAATACAAATACTAGCAACAGTAATTCAAACAGTTATTACGAAATAAATCTCCAAAAACAAGAGCCAAAGCACTACATATGTTAAAACTTAACATATGTAATCATCAGAATCATCATCATTATAATAATTAGTACCTCTGCTCCATCTCCTGCTTCATGTCGATGCCTTGTTTCTCCAGCAGCTCTCTCTGAGCGAAGGCCCAGTCGACGGGCTCCACCGGAGTCTCGGCACATGGCGTCCTCTCTCGCTCCAGACGAGCCTGCTCCGGGTCGTTGAAGCGGAACACGTGGCTCTTGCCCATGATAATGCGGTTTCCTTTAAAGATCGAATGTTTTAATCGGTCACGACGTTATGCTGTCTTGTGATTTATAGAAAGCGCATATTTTAATTAGTAATTACACAATTGCAAAGTCTAAACTGTTCCTCACCAGAAACTGTGGTTTACCAAGTTGAAATGCTTTAGTGGCTATTTTAGTTGCTGACTCTTCTCCGTTTACTCTTCTACATATTGTTTATTGTACACCATTTTAAAGAAATTACAGTGGAAATCAAAACTTACCAGACCGCAGAACAATGGGAGAGGTCACTCTTTTGCCATTGACGTAAGTCTCCGCTCCCTCGCACGGCTCAAGGATGACACATCCTGTTCCAGAAAAAAAGGCTTCATTGAATCACATTTGAACAAAGTACTTAAAAATATAAAAAGTTGGCAGGCTTTGTTCTTAGTATTTATTTACACCCTAGAACATTTATTTATAACGCTGTAATTTAATCTACAGAGAAAGCGCAACCGTTACCTTCTCCCTGAGGGCTGGTGGTGCTGCTGAAGGTGCAGTGCTCGTCTCTGATAAAGTGGCCGCTGAGAACAATGTCCTGACGAGTCTTTGCATTTTCACGGCCAACCCTGAGTCAGGATAAAGCAAACAGAATTATACCAACTCCTAAAGACGGCAGACTATCTGGATTAAATCAAAAAAAAAAAAAATTATACTTGGTGATGCCGTCTTTGATGTAATACAGCAGACACTCAGACATCAGCGGATCCTCGTTGAGGTTCACCAGATGGGGGGTCTAAAGGGAAAATGTCAAATAGTTTTAATGTTTGTGTGAGGTTGGACAGATAAATGTATGTTGTTGTTTTTTTATGGCGTGTTTTAAATTTGTTTACAACTGGGACAAGTACCTTTTTGGGCGAGAAGACACCAACAGTGCCTCCATCTTCTCTCATGGCAACACCCATCTCAGCGAGCAGGGCCTCTCTACAGAAAGTCATAATGAATGAATCGAATTTAGAAACCAAAATAGGATTATAGTTGTAATAAAAGGTATGAATGTTGGATGATAAGTGATGACAAATGTTTTCGCCTCTTAACTCCCACTGTTTGTTTCATAAGATCACTGTATGTGAATCACTGGGGTGACTATGAAAAGTTACAATAATATAAATAATAAATGACTAATCATCTAATATGTATGAGTAAAAATGTGTAATTTTCAGTATGTACTGAGCATACTATATGTCAAATGAAAGCCTCTATAGTGCACAAAGCTAAATGGTAACTTCACTGTGCTAACATGCTAACATGCTAGTAGCAGGTACATTGGTTACCGTGATCAACATCTTTATCATAATGACATGGTAACGTTTGCTTATTCGAACTAATTTGAGACTTGAGGCTCATGGGCTTGTTATAGATTTTTACAGGTATAAATAAATAAGTATATTGATCTGATCGTGAAACAGTTCCTCCAGCAGTAGAAAACTACGTGTGAAAACTAGTTTCATTACAACACATTTAAGATTTCTCTAAAACAAATAAATATCAACCTCATGGTGGCAGTGAAAGGATCACTAAGTTATCAGGACGCATCCCACAGGGGCCATTAAACCGGTTTTCATGAAAATCCGTCCATTTGTTGTATTTCAATCTGAACCAAATGACCTGTGTTTTAATATGTACAGCAGTCTGATTGGAGCATGTCAAAAAATATAGTAGGCTATATTCCTGCTCTCAGGATTATCTTAATTATGAAACATGAGAAAAAAACACAATCAGTGAATAAAATGAATAAATGTTAACTTTACTTTGAATATTAAGAGAGTATGATCATATATCATAGACTGTATAAAGATAAGACGGCTGAACTGCTCCTCAAAAGCGAAGCTAAAGCAAGTAGAGCTCCCCCTGGTGGCTGACTGCAGTATAGGTCATAAGCTCCACCTCCTCCATGTTTAGTGTGAACTAAAACACTAAAACACACATCAAATAATTTTTTTTCAAGGATGGTGTCTGTCATTTTAGGTAGTTGACTGTAAAGTGATCCAAAACTGCAAGATGGCGCCGCCCGTATCCCCGGGAAAATTGCGGCAGTTTGTCCATATTTATACAGTCTAGGGCATATATGATCAGGAATGAGACTTGAGGACAATTCTTATATCTGAAGCGTGTATAAATTGGACAAACCTCTCCATACGGATGGCCTCAGTGCGGCGCAGCTTCTCTTCCCAAGTCTCATTGAGCTCTGCGATGATTTTCTCAGTTTCCTGTTGGTGAATTTATAACGAATGTGTAAGAACAACTCATACTTTAATGGCAATAGTAACATTGCTCAGCATCTTATGTCAAGATCCAAACACACTTTGGTACTTTCATGTCTGCTCTTTTTTTTTTTTTTTTTTGCATACATCTAATCTTTGCATCCTCCCTACCTTGAGCCTTTCAATCGCCTCTTCGCTGGCCGGGCTGAAAATGCGATCGTGGATGTTGCTGATGGAAGCGGCGCGACTGGACAGGGCGGACATCGAGGGGGAGGGGCTCATTCCCGTCATGGCGTTGGTCACTGTGGAGAGATCACCCCTTTGATTGACAGCCTGGCGATTATTCACAAAGTTCTTGTAATCGCACAGGTCTGCCAGAGAGAGAGGCGTTGCGTGGAAGAGAGCGGACGGAAGAACGGACGGTGGGAGCAGACGCGAGGTATTTGAGGAAACACATCGGGGGTTGAGAGGAACACGCAGGGATTAAAAAAAGGACAAAATAGGGGAACGACAAGGAGGAGTACAACAAAAAAAAAAAGAAGAGAAAGCTCAAATAATGGATCAAACAAGCAGAGGTCTTACTAAAGCCAAGACAGATAAAAAGAAAAGAGCAACTGATGAAGCACAAAATGTCAGAGAGAGTGAAAGTTTTTTTTTTATATATATCTGACACTGAACTACACATAAACACACTCGACAAGCTGCTGCAAGCATGGTTATGAGAAAGTACAAACATGTACAAAATAAACGGTGTGTTTTTTTTTTTGTGTGAAGCATGTACTAATATCTTGAAAGTGTTCAGCACAGCATCTGGTTGCGCAGATCCTGGCAGTGCAGGCCTCTGAGCACCTGACTCATAGCTTCAGCTACGGGAGCTCCACACACAGAGAACCAGGATGCAAAGAAGGCAATCTAAAATGGCGTCCTCCCAGTCAGTCCTTTCTTTCGTGTTATGATCTTGTTTAAAAAAAAAAACAGAAACACTGCACGAAAGGTTTTATGCGAAATTTGGGTCTGGCAGTTTCTGCTATTGTTTTGTCTGGAATTTGTAAAAGAGAACAGAAACAAAGAGCGAAATCTTTTCAGCCCATTTAAAAGATTTAACGATTTTCAAAACCAAACTACCAAGGAAATCTGAATGAATGGAAAGAAAAAAGGAGGCCATTTTGGAGAATTTGTTTTCGGAAAAGAAAACGATTACAGCAACATGATTTTAACCTTATTGATTATTTTTGTGTTCGGCCAAACATGCTTTACGTAATTTTATCACATTAACACACAATCTAGTCTCTTGGGATTATTAATTTGGTCTCTGGTGTGGTGAAGGAGGAAGGCTGGCTCAGGATTGTTTTTTTTTTTTTTGTTTTTTCTAAGTTGCAAAGCGCAGGCTTGCTAGAATTACAGTATACACACATTTCAAACCAACGATGGCAGGACCAGTGCAGCGATACGCTGATAGAGGACAGAGGAGAGAAGAGACTGTGAGCGACACCCACATTCCAAGTTAAGCCTCTGTCTGAGAATAAACCTGCACAAAAGCTCTGAACGCAGGTTTTTCCGTGCTTGTGTGTGTGCCTTTAAATGTACATTTTCCATGAGTAAGAATCGCGTTTCTTCACGTAAGACTCACTCTCTATGATGTCTCCCAGGCCCTGCGCATACAGAAGGTCCTTGAGACGAGCCACCTCCTCTTTCAGCTCACGCACCAGGCGGTTGTTGGGGTCCTCGTTGATCACTGCGTTGCAGCGGATCTGTTTGGCCCGATCAGCATACCTGCAGGGACAGAGGTCCTCAATGTCAAGGTGTGTTATCCCTCAGCCTTTTCATTCAGCTAATGAAAATACATGAAATGAAAAACTACAAAAGCTACGTAAATCCTTCTTCAGAAATATTGAAAAGTATGAAAATCTGAGCAGCACATCCATTCAGCTGGTTGAACCTGAAGTGTGACATTGAGTAATCTGACATTATCTTTTAAATGCCAGCGAACGAAAATAACAATTTCATGACATTTTCCTCACCGTAGCGTGCTGAGGGTTTCATCATAGTTGATATCTGCAGGGCTGAGGGCAGCCACCATGGCTGTGCGAGAGTTTCCTCCTGAAAAGACAGACAAACGACGCATTAAGTGCACAGAAAATGCTTTAAACGTGGCAAGAACTGAGGTTTTGTGTTGCGTTTGTATACCTAAGTTCTCCCTCAGAAGCCAAGTCAGAACTGAATCTCTGTAGGGAATGAAACTCTCCACCTTCTTCTTTTTCTTGTTCTGAACACAAATAGAAACACACGATTTATTCTCACGTCACGCAAAACACTAATTAGAGCCTGTTATTGCTGCAAATTGTTACATTTATTAGGTAACACTCACCTTGTTTGGTGCTGAGTCCTGTGAGGTGAAAGAAAAAGTCCAACAATTAATATTTGGAGAAAACAAAAAAAAATACTTTTTCAGCTGTATATTTTTTTTTTTTTAGCAGAAATCCTACCACTTCAGCCAGAGCAGAGATAACTTTCCCCAGTGTGGTCAGAGATTTGTTGATGTTTGCTCCTTCCTGCAAACACACAAAAAAAATACATTTAACGTCATTTAGTGTATTTGTCAGTTTACTCACGTTTTACATTTGAAGCATTACTTCCAAACATTCACAATTAAATTGACAATTCACAATGCCATAAAACTCACCAACACAAATAAATAAAAACAATGACACAGCAGACAGCTCTCACCTTCAGTCTGGTCCCTTTAGCTCCGGTGGAGTCGGCTCTCTCGCTGCCAGCCAAGTCCACCAGACTGATCTTACTGACCTACAAAGGACACACAACATACTTTCAAAATAAAACACATCCAACATAATTAACCTGAAACTGAGCTAGAGTAACCGGCAGTAAGGCAGTTATTGCGGTTATCAATCCATACAGACGCGGCCTCCTCTCAGGTGATAAAATTATTTCTGCCTTGAGGCATCTCTCCTTATTGATTTATTTGTCCAACGACGCATGAAATAATCATTTCTTTTCGTGAGGCGTGACAGTGAGCTGGTCTTCGAACCTTTTCCGATGTGTTTTCCGAATCCATGTCGTGTTTCTTCTGCGTGAAGATGATGTTGAAGACGGCGTGGGAGCGGCTGCTGGTCTCGTTCATGTTGGTGGCCGCCACGGTCCTGAAAGAGCAACAGTGCGCACTCTCACATTTCTACCCATGCTCCGATTATCACGTTCATCGTCGCCGGTCGACTCGCTACGTTACCTGGCCTTGTTTCCAGAGTCCATCAGGTCCTGGATGTCGTTGTAGGAGGTGACGGCCAGCTTGGACAGATCTTCGACGTAGGGTCCCATCAGAGGGTGCTCTCTGACGCGCAGGTTTCCTTTGTTTTTGGGGTTGAGCAGGTCGCGCACACGTTCACAGTAGATCTCCATGTAACTCACCTGTCATAAAAAGTGTTTTGTGTTATTAATCAGTTATCAGATGTGCTCCTGGTGCAATAAAAGAAAGAATGACTGAGCTTCTGAACCTCTGAGAGAGATTCACTCACCTCCACAGAGTAAGACATGCTGTTGTCATTATTGCTGTCGTTGATCTTGGTGAAGAGGTCCTCGCACATCTGGAGAACAAGGAAGTGAACGTCATTTTGTGGCGTCAACAAATACATTTGCTTTTCCGAGTGGCAACATTTACAAGAAGTCGGTCAGAGCCGTATTCTGTTTTACCAGAGGTATGATTCCCTGCTGGTCTTGTTCCTGTCGGCCCATCATGGTGTAGCTTTTGCCTGCTCCTGTCTGGCCGTACGCGAATATACACACGTTGTAGCCTTCAAAGGCATGAAGCAGCATCTCCTCTCCGATGTCCCTGTACACCTGCATCTGGGACGCATAGTTGATGTCCTCGGGCTGCGGGCACGGTGAGAGCAGAGCAGAAATAGAGATTAGAGGGACGGCGTGAATACTCACTATGCAATCAGACAAGAAGTGAGATAAATTAGTCACTGGTAATTTCCTTATGTGACCGGTACTGATGTATTGTGTACGTATTTGATGAAAGCTGCAAAACTCACCGTGGTGTGTGACCAGTACGAAAAGTCAAAGTTGAAGCTCTTGTTTTCTTTCGGCTGTTTAGGGTTCAAGATGGCTGGAAAGACCAAAACAGATCAGTTAGAAGTCTCAAAAGCTGCATATTATTTTATAACAGCCTTTAGTTTTAGATTTTATAAATCTACTGTACACCTTTTAATACAAAACATTTATTTGTCAGTCTTCTTGACCTTGTTTATTCTTATCTTTGAATAGTTTGCTCTAAAATCCTTATTTACTCCTTCTTTATCAATCAAGTTGAGTCTTTTCTTGTCATTTATGTGCCTATATCATTGATAATTGTAACCGATAATCCAGTCGTACATTGTTCTGCCTCAAAACTCTGCGTGGGAGCTTATTCTATTTCTGTAATTGCCACTATTACCGTGATAAAAAAGCTAATTTAAGGCCATAAACCAGAAGCACTCAACTTTGAAATGATACATATATATTGAAATAATTAACAGTTCTGATCAATAACAGCTTTAATAGTGTCTTTTTAAAGAGGAAATGCATGTGGCTTATGTAGACAGTGGAACAAAGACTGAGCTGCTCTTTTCCCTGCACACTGAGTCCTCTGTTTCATCGCCTGTGGACAAGTTTAATATAGCGGCAGCAGCGTCCTCGTGAAACGTGCACTCAGCCTGAAACAACGCAGCCCGAAAAGAAAACACAAGAGGAGACAGAGCTGTAAGCACTCACATTTAAAATGAGTTCAAATAATGAAAGTGTTCTGGGTTTAATGAGCTCACTAAAAAAACACCGACAGGCACAACAAGGCCGACATGCCTCCCTATTTCTCCTTCCAACACACATACACTTGAATCAGCTGACACCTAGTCTGGACTCGAGCAGAACAACGAGGCCTTTCTGGTCCCTGCAGCCCGTGTGATGAGAGAAGAGAGCTGCGGCGGTCGCTGCATCCTACACACACTGACAGGCTTCAGGCCTGACTGAAGCTTTTGTTTCCTTCTCGAGCTGCCAAGACGCTGCATGCCTCCCTGCCTACTATTATGCTGCCGGGGGGCAAAGCTGCCCACAAGACAAATAACTGGCAGATAATGCTAAACTTGTCTCGATGTAGCTGACAGAAATACGATCACAACAGCAGCAGAGATATCATAACATTTATGGTTTTAAAGACAAGAGTCATAACCTTCACTGTGTCAAACTGTCTTAATTATTCATTAGAACATGCTGGGGTTGAGCTTGGCGGAAACAAAAATCACCTGGCTGAACATGTTTTGACAATACGTTCAATCAATAATCCTGTTTATGATCTATTTACTGGATGTTTAAAAATGTACAAGATATCCTTATCCCAGTGACCTACTTACAAACAGCATGGACAAAATCACACCAGTGGTTAGTTACCTTTTGTGCATGTGTGCAGTTATCAATTTTTGAGATATAATGTCCTTCCTATCATTCATCCCTGAATGTGAGTGCATAAACACCAATCATCAACAACATTAAAACCACTGACAGGAGAAGTAAATATCATTGACCATCTTGTGACAATTCAATGTTCTGGGAAACTTTTGGACCTGGCATTCATGTGGATGCCACTTAGACATGTACCACCCACCAGACCCACCCCATAGTAATGACATTCCTTGATGGCAGCAGCCATCCCCAGCAGGATGCAGCCCGACACAGACACACACACAGAAACAGTTCAGGAAGAAAATAGGAAAAACAGCACATGGTGTTGACCTGGCGTCCAAATTCACTAGATCCCAAACTGATCAAGTATCTCTAGGATGCACTGGGACAAGTCTGATCCACAGACGCCCCTCCCCTCAACCCATAGCACCCAAAGGCCCCCACTAACAAGATTCTGTTGCCAGACACCGCAGGACACCCTCAGACGACGGCCCATGTCCATTCTCTGATGAGTCACAACTGTTTTGGAGGCACAAGGGAGACCTGCACAATATTAGGAAGGTGGTCATAATGTTATGGTTGACCACTGTATATCTCAGCTGTATGTACGTTTATGTTGTGCAATTTCTTTTCAACCCTTTATGTGTGGACTAAAACATTTAAAAATATTCTGCTACAAACAATGGTATGTGTCTCATATATTTTGTCCATAAAGATTCCAATTACTTAATTTAAGTTTCTTAACAGGAGAACTACTTTTGGAAGAATTCAAGTATAACCTACAAGTACACAAACTTTAAGTCCCGAATAGAAGATGTCTCCTGCTTCACTGACTCCATTCTTAGTGTAAGTGCACTGGAGGTTTAACACTGGTTGTACATTTGACAATGATTGGCTCGCTGGTAATGTGATGAAACGTCCACACCGTACACGGTGAGCACAAAGAGACTTTCTTGCCTTTAGAAAATGATATTAAATGTCTGCACACAATTCATTCTGCACTGTGAAGCTCTAAGAAACGTAACAGCAGATGAAAACAATTGTTACTGAATGATAGCTTTGTCTGTATTAGGAGAAATATAAAAATATATCAATAAAAAGGTTGAGTTCCTTCCAACTGAAGGGCATTTTTTTGCTTTCATTACAGTCAAAGTGATGTAGAGAGGTCGACATATGACGCCACGCAATTACAATTAAGTCAACAAGTCATACTCACTCGTGGTGTTCCCTGACATCTGAATGATGCACTTGCTCTCCTTCCCGATCTCCCTGGAGTTGAAGGGCCGGACCCTCACCGCCACCTTCACCGAAGCCCCCGCCATGTTTTTGGTGGGTGTGAGTGAAAGAGCTAGAGATCCGTGTGGCTACAGACACGCACACCTGAAACCTGCACAGGTGGACGATGAATGAGGGCGTTGTTCAGACACAGACCAGCTTTATCTTACAACAAAGACGAATGCCTTATTATTCAGAATAATCTACAGCTTGACTTTTTTCTTTTATTAAATACTAAACATAGAGCCTTGTTGGTCGTACACAGCTAAGACTAATAGATGACACATTCCCCCATGTTTAGGTCGTGAATCAGAGTCAGCTCGTCTTCAGGATGAAACACACAGCTCTAAAAACACACTGACTTAATGACTGGGCCATTATTTGGCAGAATGATCCTCAGCATCCCCGCTATTCTACAGTAAAATGGCTGCTTATTCTTCGGGCAGCCTCCCCATCATGGCTCAGGGCCTTGTGATGAAACTGGATGGTCTCACTGCTTCATTCAAAATAAGAAAATAATCCACATTCCTGTCATCAAATACGAGGCGTTTATTCGCTGCCTCTTTACAAGGATATTCTCTGACTAACGTTGTTTTTATTTAAAATCCACAAGGATGGCTTTTAGGAGTTTTCTTCTATTCGTGAACAGATAAATTAGAGTTATTTTTAAAGGTGCATTTGCGTCAAGTCGGTGTGGCGCACATCCATCGGCTTCTCAATCGATGAAAAACACAAATCCTGCGTAACGTCATTATAACACGCCGTCACACATGATAAACATGAGCTTGGCGCGACTTCTTTTTTTCAAATTTGAGAAGATATTTGCGGTGAAGACCGGGGATATTTCCAAGTATTGTGTCAATACTGTCTCCTCCATCTTGCTTTGCCTGCCGCACCTCAAAGACAGGCCGCGTAAACATAGAGCCTCCAAATCATCATCCACCACTGCGTCAGAAAGGAGGTCAGCACACATTATTACAGCTCAGATGACATCTGCACCTTCTACAAGCCCGTGTGTTTATCTAACTGATTCAAAAGGCTTATGATAGGCTATTTTTTTTTTTAAATGTAGATTTTAGCATTTTAGAGACAACTGTTGACCCAAACACCCTGACGCAGCGTCTCTCGTCTCTCTTTACAAAGGCCTCGACATCACCAACACACGCACACATACTGTCCTCCCAAGGCGTGACACTCATATGTGCCGATGCTATGCCGTGAAAAACATGCCAGCGGAGCCGCGTCTTACCTCAGCAACTCAGACTCGACCACCGCAGAGGGTGAATCCCCTGCCCATTCAAAACAACGGCAGGATCCTCCGGTGCCTCCTTCTTGAATCTCTTTGACAGCCTGCACTTTGGGTTTTCTCTCTGTCTTTGGTTAGCCTACAGCATCATTTCCCTTCGCGCATCCATACATGGAGTATCCGCCGAGGAAAGAGAGAGAGAGAGAGAGAGAGAGAGAGAGAGAGAGAGAGAGAGAGAGAGAGACTCTGCCTCAGCTTCAGCTTCAGCAGCAGCAGCGCTCGGTGGGCTGAGTGCTGAACACAGCGGTGCGTCAGTCGGAGAAAAGAGTGGGAGACAGAGAGGGGGAGGGAGGAGCGAGGGCCAGACGGATAAACAGGAGGATGGGTGCGGGATGCTCCAGAGGCCCCGCCGTCAATCTGTCCCTCAGTCAGTCAGTGGGTCTGAAAGTGGGGAAAATGGCGGCGCAGCTGTGGCAGGGATGCTGGGAGGCGGTGATGACATCAGCATCAGCATCATCAGCGGCAGGCAGAGCGATGCAGCACCGGAGGAGGAGGAGGAGGAGGAGGGGGAGGAGAGGACAGGGTGGACCGTAACATACATCAGACACCCAAACAGGGATGCAAATATGAGACTGATGAGACTGGAGGTGTAGATAGACAGCCAGGCTCTAATGGTGCAGTTCTCTGACCAGAAACTTGCAGACTC
This sequence comes from Chelon labrosus, assembly GCF_963514085.1. NCBI lineage: Eukaryota > Metazoa > Chordata > Actinopteri > Mugiliformes > Mugilidae > Chelon > Chelon labrosus. The sequence goes on from NC_140342.1 coordinate 13,897,924, forward strand.
TGATCTGCAGAAGAATTTCTTTTAATTTTTTGTCCTTTTTTTTTTTTGTCCAGTTACTGTGCTCCATGCATATTTCTAGATGCACTTGAAAGTGGCACAAATTGCTCATGACACTGGATGGCTCTCTCTCAGCACTCCTCCAGCTAAAGGGCATCAGAGGCAGCTGCAGTGATTCTGTAATGGTCAAATAATACAAACATGAAGCAACTTTCTGAAAACCAGCCTGACAGTAGCTCCATATCATGATTAGCCAGCCACATGAAAGTGAGCTGGGGTTTTCTCTCTCGTGCTCTCTTCCTTCATTCTTCACACACCGTCATGGTTCAGAGTTGCAACACTGTGAGCGACACAAAGACGATAGCCAACCATAATCTAGGACCTCTTATCCTGTAGAAGGTTACAGGGGACGGAGACTATCCAACCTTGCATTAGGCAAGAGGTGGGGGTACACTCTGGGCAGGTCACCAGTTCATCACAGGGAACACACACACCATGCACACCTACAGCTAATTTATCATGCAGGTATTCGGACTTCAGTAGGAAGCCATAGCACGTGGAGAACATGTAAACTTCAAACAGATTTGAAGTCAGTCACTGTGTTTTTGGAGTAGAGTGCTTTAAAACAACAAATGAATTGTAAAATGTGGACACATTGAACTTTTTTTTTTTCTCATTTAGTCCTATGTTTACTGTGTAAAACATTATTTACCATAAGCCAGCTGTGACAGCTCTGTATAGACTCTGTTAATGTACTGTAAAGAAAATTATAAAACAAATCATCCTAACCCAACATTTTCATCCAAATACCCATGTCTAAAGCATCTAGCGACAGACAAACCAAATACCACTAGCACTATTATTGACAGACAGACAGTTTCATTGCTCTCTCTCTCTCTGTACCTCTTTTTCTATCGCTCCCCAGCTCCTCCTCCTCCTCCTGCTCTGCTCTGTTTGGGCAGGTTTGAGCATCGAGTCCAGGGCAAAGGCCAGTGAGAGGGTAAAACCAAGTCGAACATGTTTACCAGCGGTGTAATTATTTACCCAGCCACACTCGTAGAGAGGCACCTGGACCCTGAAATGACCCTTAATTACTGATAACCAGTAAAGAAAACCCACATTCACGAACTAGTTTTGTTGTCAGAATTTTTATTTTAAAAGAAAGATGTATTGATCAGGATATCTTTAATGTCGGGCGGCACAGTGGCGAAGTGGTTAGCACTGATGCCTCACAGCGAGAAAGGTCCCGGGTTCGTCTGCTTCGCGCCTTTCTGTGTGGAGTTTGCATGTTCTCCCTGTGTCTGCGTGGGTTCTCTCCAGGTACTCCGGCTTCCTCCCACCATCCAAAGACACGCTTGTTAGGTTAATTGGTGATTCTAAATTGGCCGTAGGTGTGCATGTGAGTGTGGATGGTTGTCTGTGTCCCTGTGTGTGGCCCTTCGATGGACTGGCAACCTGTCCAGGGTGTACCCCCGCCTCTCGCCCGATGACAGCTGGGATAGGCTCCAACAGACCCCCGCGACCCTCAACGGGAATAAGCGGTTACAGAAGATGAATGAATGGATGAATGAATCTTTAATGTCACAAAAATGATCAATAAATGCGATGATACTGATACTCATTAGAGAAGCCATAAAAACAAAATTTCAATCATTTCATAAAATTTTTTTGAATTGTCAAACAAAGTGACACTGACATTTCACACTGATTTAAATAATGTTGCGTGATAAAACTTTTACCTTGAGGTTAAAACATGAAGAAATACGTATAATTTGCTTAAAAAAATATGGGAAAATGAGACTTATTGGGGAGAATATAAATTGGTTCTGATCAATCTTCTCTGTCATGTTCTGAGAATCACAAAGGGCAACAGCTCTCTCACCATTAGTAATAATACAGCTTCCTCTCCGATAAAATCTAATTTTAGATCTAGTCTGGTGCCAGCTGTGAACGTCCAAATGTCTCTGGTGGATTTCGGTATAATTATAATTAGACTGAATAATCTAATATTCTACCTCTGATATGCAGCAGAGCAAAATAAAAAAAAAAATCTCTGAGTCTATTAATTAGTTTCCTGTTTAGAAACAGGAAAACATTTGTGTAATAACCATATAACGACCACTTTGTGTTATCTCACAGGGGAATTACCCAACTTGATAAAGTGTGTCACTGATAATGCACGCTGCACAATAAAACTGCGCAGCTTCCCTGAGCGTGCATATGTGTTTATATGGGTGGGTGTGTGAGCGGCTGTTTATTTACCTGCCCCCTTCTTCCTGCGAGAGAGCAGATTGGCTCTCAGAGAGGAGACTCCTCTTTACGATCTGAATACTCCAGGGACGGAAGGGGCAGACAAAATCAACAAACCATCTGTAAACTAACCTCAACCGGTTCCAAGCTGCCAAGTGCAGGACCTCACTTTTCCACCCAGTTCAAGAGTCAACGCCACTGAAAGACCAGAAATAAGTCACCAAAACCAGTCCAAGTAGCTCCAGACATGCACCTGTGGGTCTTTGCAGGAGACTCGTGGCCATTCATTTAAAGATGTTTAAAGAACAGACACATCCCTGATCAGAAATTAAAAAAATAATAATTATTAAAATGTTCCACACACAACCTGGAAAGGAAACCCATGTGGTTATCTATTATTTCAGATGTTGTGAATAATTCACAAAGTCAAACTGTTCTAAAATATAACTTCTACTTGCAAACCAAATAAACGAGGGTCTGCACAAACACCTTTTTTTCACTCTGTCAATTTGATATGACATTGTGCACGTTGTTGCCAAACCTTAAATGAAGTGACGCACACCGCCCCGTGGCCACAAGGTCAAAGACCTGTTTGTTTTAAATCTTCACCCAAACTCACAGGCAGGCTCAGTCTGCGTCTGTCAGCGGTGACCTCAGTCGGTGCAGGTTTCTCAGGAACAGGACACCAGCCATGATGCAGCGGGCTTTGTTCAGCCGGAGCGCGCTGCTGACCCAGCAGGCAGCAGCGGCCCTCGACAGTCCGTTGGCCGCAAGGTGCGCGCCAATCCTGCAGCGCCTGGACCGCTCCATGTCCTCAGTCACCATCCCGCCGCCGGCATGCATGCTCCGACCGCTAGAAGTACCTCTCCGTTACCTGTTCGGTCCGGGACCCTCAAACATTCCTCCACGTATCTTAGCTGCAGGGTCCAAGCCGATAATTGGGCACCTCCACCCAGAAATGTATGAGGTAAATGGAATCAGACTTAGATAAATTATTATTATAAATTCAAACAAGTCTACTTTATGAAACAGACAACTTTTACTCAAGTATCTTACTGAACGTTGGAGGTGCAGGTTAAAATTTCTTGTGGACAATCTTAAGTCAAATGTGGGTTTTGGTTTTGTTGTATTAACTTCCAACGTAAACATCAATTGGAACGTCAATAATTCATGCTAGCAATTTAATTGTCCACCTTTTCTAGATTTAATTACAAAAAAGGCCGAACGGATGGGCTCCAAGCTCGAAAGTTTGTGCGTAATTTCGCACCAGACAAATTTAACGACGTTTTCTTTGCGTGTCATAGATCATGAATGACATCAAGAAAGGGATCCAGTACGCCTTTCAGACAGAGAACAACATGACGATATCTATGAGTGGCTCCGGGCACGCTGCTATGGAGTGTGCAGTCTTCAACACGGTGGAGCCCGGAGAGAGTGTGCTCATAGCCATTAACGGCATCTGGGGAGAGCGCGTCGCAGAAATCGCAGAGAGAATGGGTAAGTGTTTACGCACTGTTTTACGCACGCACCAGCTGGGTCTCCACAGGGGACAGACACACTACTAGGATTGCGTATTTGATCTCCAGTGTATCCATTTATCCTTTCATTTACTACGCTGGCTAATACTGTTTTTTTTTTTTTTCTGTGTAGGTGCTAATGTACATAGAATGGTGAAAGACCCTGGCGGATATTTCACCAATAAGGAAATTGAACAGGTAGGCACCATGTCTCTGAAGCAACCAATTACCTCTGTAAATAAAACGGTTCTATCAGCCATAGCCATGTCTGAAATGTTCCACTGAATACATCACTGAGACTCAGTTACAGCACCAATAACAAGAATGCCTTTTACATCTCTCCGTAGGCCGTACAAAAACACAAGCCCGTCTTGTTTTTCCTCACACACGGAGAGTCCTCTGCTGGTCTCTGTCACCCAGTAGATGGCATTGGAGACATCTGCAGAAAGTGAGCCTCCCGTCATATCCGTCTCAAACAGAGCATTACAGAAACCTAATATAATGCCATATTTCTCACTGCTCCTGTTTTAACTCCTGCAGGCATAACTGTCTTTTCCTGGTCGACACAGTGGCTTCACTTGGAGCGGCACCAATTTTTATGGACAAACAAAGTAAGACAATGATATAAGATTCACTTCCTCCGCTTGTTGACATCAATAGCGCCTTCATGTGATTTAATCCGTCTCTCACTGTGCTCCCAGAAATTGACATCCTGTACACTGGTTCTCAGAAGGCACTGAATGCACCTCCTGGCACAGCCCCTATCTCTTTTAACGACAGAGCGTGGTAAGGAGGGACTCTCTGTATGTGTCCATGTGTGCATTCTGACTGATCACAAGAAAACAATAAACAAAACAAAAACAATATGTTTGTTCACCTACACAGCCACAAGATGTTTAACAGGAAAACAAAACCCGTATCCTACCTCTTTGACATGACACATCTGTCCAACTACTGGGGCTGTGATGGCGAACCAGTCAGAGCGTAAGTCCACTGCAGACAACTGATTATAAGTTGACTGTTGGCAGTGCAAATTTTATTCTCTTCAGACTAACCTAAACTTTAGTTTAACTCAGGCTATGCAGGCCATTTATTAGAATGAAACCAAAAGCTGGACTGGTTCCTATCAGTAAATAACACGTGTGTGACATTCAGATAATCAAATTAATATATTCTATATTCAATTATGTGTCCTCTGGGTTTTAGATATCACCACACTGGTCCAGTTTCCGGATTCTTCGCCCTGAGAGAGAGTCTGGCAATTCTTGCTGAGAGGGTAAATGGATATTTGACCACTTTATTAGTTGCTTTAGTGAAAGGAATGCTGAGATTTCCATTGAAAAACTTTTGTATGCATTTTGTGAAATCGGTTATGGAGCAAGAGGGTAGATAATTAGCACCACATAAACATTAACCATGTAAATGGAGTGTGTGCTCACCAACCATGGCCATTTGACCATAAATTATTTCTTATATGTCATCAAGACACCAACTTATCTGCAGCTATCAATTAATGTCTTTAATGTTCTGTAACGGAGGAAATTGAAATTTGTTTTGCATATTTCATGATCTTAAGTTTGAGACTTTAGATACATACATATTATTGTGCGGTATGCTCACCAGTCTTCTGATTTTTGCCTGTAATTAAGTCAAGCACACTCACCACTGAGTGTAAAAATACATTGTCTGGTGTTTAAATCACCTTTAGTCTGGAAGCTGCTCTAAGAGTCACTTCTCTGACTTTCTTAGCCATTTACATCTGAACATAATCAATCGTTGTCCCTCTGTAGGGGCTGGAGGAGTCCTGGAGGAAACACAAGGAGGTGGCAGCCTACCTGTACAGAGGACTCGAAGACTTGGGCCTCAAGCTGTTCGTCCCTGAAAAGGTGAGGCAGACAACAAAATAAAACACTGCATATATGAGGACAATGAAACGTTACTCATAGGAACAAGAAAGACAAACAAGACTGAACAAGGACATCAAAACTTTAAATAAAGAATATCGATAGCAGTACTTATTATAATTTCTTTAAGATGTAACTGTTTGTGTTGTACTAAACGTGAGCAGAGTGACAACTTGTGCTCCCCTGCTGTAACTACAGTCAATCTGTGACATGTGTCCTGCAGGATTTGAGGCTTCCCTCTGTCACCACCATTGCCATCCCTGAAGGCTACAACTGGAGGGAGATGCTGGTCTACATCATGAAACACCACCAGATGGAGATGACGGGAGGACTGGGCCCCTCCATCGGCATGGTTAGTTACTATTATGATCCTGTGCAACACACATATATATGTATAATGTCTGCTTTTATATTATTAGAGACCACTTCTATAGCTACCTGACACTGACTCCGGACTTAACTGTTCGGCATGTTTAACAACAAGAGTTTTAAAAAAGCGCAGTGTCATCAGTTTGGCGTCTGAACAGCTGTCTGAATCATCCTGCTGAGTCACTGCAGACGGTAACCTCACATACTGTGCTTTCCACCTCCCTTTTCATTAGGTGATGAGGATCGGATTGATGGGATACAACTGCGAGAAGGCTAATGCTGACATGGCACTGCACGCCCTGGCAGATGCTCTCAAGAACTGCAAAAAGAGCAAGGCTTAGAGAGCCCATATTCCCAGACCACTGACCTTTGGCTCATTCATTAGGGAATAAGAAAGGAACATTGCGTTTCCCCACATGCAGGACAGCTGGAACAGCGCATACATTTCAGGGATTCTTCTATGCCTTTGACTGCAGGGATTTTTAGTAAACACAGGCCTTGTGCCTTTGTTCTTTAGGTAAAGGCTAATTTTGAAATAAAGAATCAGATGTTGTCATTTGCCACTAAAGATGTCAATAAAGTGTGCTTTATTTAATCAAAGACTCCTTCAGCTTCAATGTGTGGGAAAGCCAGGGAGTATGAAAGTCGACAAGAGGTCAGCTGCACTTACATTTGGTGAAGGCTGTTTTTCCACATCCTTTTATACACAACCGTTTAAAACTACATTTCCCAGTGCACCCTGCGGCACGGCAGCCTTCACAACCGACGTCACACTGCATCAACGCCGTCGCAGTGTAATTTAACTATTTATATCGTGACCTTAATGTTGGGCTGCTGTTCAGATTTATTTATCCGTGCTAGTCTGACTGCTGTTTTCCCGAGTAATGGCGTGTCCTTTCAATCACACGGGTAGGTTAATTGTTTAACTTTAAATTTTAGAGCAAATATTGTGATGATAAAATAAAATGTTTGTTTCAGCTGTCATTAGCGATACTCCCACTGTGACATGCTACTGCTGACTCTATAGACTTGAGACAACCTTGATTTAAAAGTTGCTACCGGCTATTAAATGAAATAATTCACTAGCAATCTGAAAAGTGTCTTTGGGTCCCATGTCAGGCTCATATTTTGGCTTTTCGCAGACAACGAGTGTGTCATTTGGCAGAGCTTTGAAAAACGAAAGTAGCAAACAGGACTTTAGCATCTGCGATAACAAACAAATAAACACCGGAAGTTTTTGTGCTCTGACCTCCACAATTCAAAACAACAGTAGGACTTGTGCTTTATTTGTGACAACTACATTTTGTTGCAGATATTTTCATGTTTAAATGTTTAAATGAGAGTGATGTAAAACAGTCACCTTCCTGTGTTTTGTATCTTCTTCTGTTTTGCGCCACACTGCGACATTACCGCAACATTACCGCCACCTACTGTACAAACTTCTTCTTCTTCTTCTTCTTCGTCTTCTTCTTCTTCTTCTTCTTCTTCTTCTTCGCTGGCCTCATTAGCGTTGCTTCGCTGCCATCTTCCTCTTTCCTCTTTCTAATTAACCCCCACTGTGTCTGGTTCATCAGTCCTAATCTTCCTTGTCCTAATGTGCACTCCCTGGCCAGTTCATTAGGTACACTAGTGAAAACATTTCTTTCTAATATAACAGTCCTGCAATAAATCCTCCTCCATGATTGTTATAATGTCCAGTTTATCCTGAAACAGCGCCAAAACAAAAAGGTGGTAATTGGACTGTATAATAACTTTTGGAGGGTGTAGTTTGTGGTGCTGTTTTAATGTATTGAATTAAACACTAAACCTTATTCAGCCTAGCTCACTGCCTAAAATTTGGTTGTCAAAATAATAGGAACATGTCTCTGTACAACACAATACGATTCAATAGTACTACAAAGCACAGCTTCCAACATGAAAACACAGTTGAATCAATTATTTTAAACAAATGCTGAATACCGTAACCTCCATGAAGATTTAGTGCAGCCCTGTTTATTAGAAGGCATTAGTTTTCACTAGTGTACCTAATGAACTGACAAGTGAGCGTGTTTCCTGTTTGCTCCCAAAGACGCTTCCTTGTGATATCAAGCATGGCTTTCAGATTACTTTGTCCATATCTTAATTAAGTCATGACTAACTACTTTTCCTTTTCTCTTCCTCTCCTCCTTTGTCTTCTTTTCCACCACCCTCTTTTCTCTTTACCTGGCCTCAGGCAGATGCCGGGTTAGATGCTCTGTGTGTTGCCACCAAATTAATAAAACTGATTGCATTTTCTGTTTCCTTGACATTAAAAGTTTAATCAGGACTTCTCCCTTTTGTGACATCTTGTTTGGCCAGTTGTTCTGCTGATTCATTACCCAGAATGCTTTGCCTCATTTTAATATTCTCTAATGTACCGTTATTTCATGAGCAACTAGAACTGTGCTTGGTTTGATTTATTCAAAATGACGTATAAGTCAACTATTTTTTTTTATCCATTTGTAAATACCTGCACATGGAACGAAATCATTCACTTTTTCTCCTCATATTTAATTTTAAATGTGACTCAAATGACCTTCACAGGAAGTTAAAGATGATGATTATTTATGTCTCTGTTTTCATGATAATGCAGCGTGACGTGTTTGTGTGTGTTTCACAATCAGTGCAGTTGAACCCAGCCATCCTCGCCCTTGACTGGCTTCTGGGAACCTGGGAGTGTGATGAACCTGGGGAGGGCTGCTTTCCCAGCATTAAACCTTTCCACTATACAGAGACGCTGCACTTCAGCCATGTGGGACAACCAGTCATCAACTTCACGTAGGCTACCACTGAATGCACTAAATCTAAACAGACAGGCGGCCACCGTAAAAAACTGATGGATCATTAAAATATTAGATGCATTTATCACAAGGAGAGATTAGTGGTTCCTCTTTAGTTGAGCTTATCTCATATAGCTGTGAGAATAAAGTCATAAACTGTTCAAGATTATAGAAAATCTGCTTCGCACAAGGTACAGCAGGGTCCAGGTGACTCAAAGTGCTCTACTTTGCATCAGTACTGGAATAAAAATTGCTGTCAGACTTCAGTCGTCCGGTAGTAGATTACCCGCTGATGCTGATTTTGTGTTTGACAGGTTCAATGCGTTTCATGCAGAGTCTAAAAAGCCTCTGCACAGAGAGTGTGGCTTCATTCGAATGCAGCCGGGGACTAACAGAGTGGCATTCATCATCGCTCAGAACTCAGGTACTGTTTGTGCCATTCCCACCCCTGCTTTTGTTATCAGTTGCAGTTTTCTTTTTTCTTTAGTTTCTGCAAGAGCATCTTTTAAATAATCTTGAGGGGGCGAGTCACTTAACATGAATATACATATTTGTATTTGCAGCCACAGCACAAACATATTCCATACACAGAATGCATAAACTCCTGTATTTGTGGGTCACAAGTAATTTATCCTCATATACAGACACACGTCATGCATGTTTTCATTGAAACGTGGGTTTATACAGGTCTGGTGGAGATTGAGGAGGGAGAGCTGACCGGGCAGCAGCTGAACCTTCAGTCCCAGTCACTATCCAGGATCTCTTTTGCCAAGGAGCCTCATGTGCAGCAGGTAAATCCGGTCCCCTGATCTCGCCCGCACAACATTATTTATCTGATCCGCGCGTTACATCGGATTTGATCCTCGCCTGCATCTTTTCCATATTTCAGATAAGTAGAGTCTTTCAGCTACGACCCGACGGGAAGCTGGAGCAGACAGTTTCCATGGCAACGGACAACCAGCCTCTGACGCAGCATTTGCACATCACCTACCGCCGGTCATCTTGACCCAACACGCAGGCAGTCTTCACATGCACGGATGCACTGGCTAAATTATTGCAGCTGCATCCAGTTCTCATAGAAACAAATATGCATTATTCTGAAAAGCTGTTCTTCTTTTTTGCATTTCCATCAAGCCATAGCATTCAGTGGTGCCGGTCGAGTAAAGGTGCTTAATGTAATGTTGATATTTATTGTCCAGACATTTAATCTGTGAAGCTCATAAGTGCAGCATTTATGGAGAGTACGTGCAGTGTCCGTCCGTATCTGACATTCATTGTGCTATTATAAGATTAAGATAAAGCAGCTGCTGTTCTGGAGTCGGTGCTTTCTTGAGTGTGGGTCACAGGGTTTGTTCTTACACTGGGCGGCACTGTTTTTGTATCAACTGATGGCTTCCTGATAAAAAAATAATGCGACCATTTAAGGTCAATTTCCCTTCCCGGGGTTCATGGTTGGTTTACGTCCTAGAGGGAACAGCTTCGTCGGTGTACATGCAGATGTTGAATAAAGAAAAGAATGACTCTGTCTTCACTTGATGTGAATCTCTTAATGTTTTAAGCGTCTTGTCTTGTTGTGAAGAATGATTAAATATATGTGCAACTGTCTGTGCATTACAGAACATAATTATATTGTCAGGTGCCTTTATTGCCAAGTTTATTGTGGCATTTTGCTTTCCTTTATTCAAAAGATGACATTAAATAAGTGGAAAGAAGAAGTGATGCATTACTTGCAACAAAGGTCTCTTGTTAAACTCCAACTTCATCCCATGGCTATCATACTATACGTGTGTCAAACTTTGGTCATTTTAATAAACTGCATCTTTAACCTGCCTGTTTGCTGCCTGCATCTGACTTTATTTTAATATCCAGTGATTCAGTTGTCGATGTGTAACTGTTAAAACAATCTACCAGTCCATCCTTTCACTCTTGAGCCACAAAGGGTGCAACCGTCAAAGATCCTGTGATAACAAAGCTGTATATGTTACGTAATTTGGTTAAAGGATCACAAAGAAGCATCAGTGAAGATTTTGTTAAAGTTTATTGTAGCTTTAAAAAATAAAATAAAACTTTTGGACGCACACATTTACAAATTAACACTGGAGGTGACACCCATCACACACAATCATCCTGAAGAGCCATTGTAGTGGCTGTCTTTATACTGCAGTGGCTTCAACTGTTATGTGGAAATAATAAAAAAAATAAAATCATAAATAAACTATTTACAGATTAAAAAGAATATGCACATTCAGTATGTATCATTCGTCTGTCCTTAAGTTCTTTGGCCAAAAGCAGGCGCAACGAGACCCAGTGTTTCTCAATCATTTGTGTCTAAAACAGCAGATTATTTTGGACCATATTTGGAAAGAGACACTTTTGTGCTTTGGTAAAGTATAAACTATTAAACCAATGAAGTGTAAACAGTTGATACCACCTGATATTGCTCTAAGGTGTGAACTCACTCCTGATTTAAACGCCTTTGCTTCTAACACCAGGTCCGTTTCAGCCTGATCACTCCTTCAAGCATATAATCTGAGACATTAAAACGTCAGGCTCTGCTCATGAACAGCTTCTCACAGCTCACAATCAAACTGGACACCATGTCACGTTACAGTCACGACACTGGAGAAGCCTGGTTTACGGCACTGGCTGAAGCAGTGAGGAAATGCACAGAAGAGGTGGAGTGATGCAAACGTTGCCATTAATGCTCCTTAAATATCAAGGTGACTACTCTTTGGATGAAGGGCAGTCACTGACAGACTCGTCTGACACCGAGATAACACAAACACGCTGCCGATGAAACATTTGTCGATGGCCATTCAGCAACAGGCTCGAAACCTGCTGACAGGCTCAGTCCCCAAGGAGCGCAGCGACCATCTCCTCTCCAGCTTTTATTGACAAGTCTGAGATTTTAATCCCGAATACGACGGTTCCCCCTTGCTCCGTCTCGGCCGATCACAGCTCCTTCATGACGTAGACATACATCGTGGTGAACAAGTACTTGAGGGACTCCGCGGCGGAGGAGAGCCAGTGATGTTCAGGGGTTAGATCCTTCTTCACCACACATTTAGTGATCTCTGACTGAATAGAAAACAAACGGAAAGATATTTAAAATCATTTGAGTACAATGAAACCACTTTAGGCACCTCAACACTTACTGTGTAATTTAACTGCTTTTGATTTAACTTAACATTGCTATGTAAACACCACTGAACTCTTGTATTTATTCATTTTACTTTTCAAGCTGTCGCAAGTGACAAGCCTCTGAATGTTTGTTTCATAATTAATTTTGAGCATCTTGACTTGACTTTTTTTAACTATAATTTTTAGATCTCAAAACAACTCCTTGGATTTGAGTTTCCTGGATATAAAATCTGAGGTTTTTGAGGCCAAGCAAAGGAGATGAATCGTGCCAAATGAATTAAGAGAGAGTTTATTTGGTAAAAGAAAAAGTTTTAATGCTATTTGAGTATTTGGACACTTATTTATTTGTCCAATAAATAACTTCATGCCTTTTCTCAAAAGCATGAGAAAGCACCGATGGTCATTTGTGCCGGGTTAGGGTTAGACATTGTTCTAATATACTTGTTGTATTAATTCCCCAAAACAACGGACACTTCCACCAGTTCAACCAATGTGACGCCAGAAAAAGTTAAGAAGAGATGTCAGAGTTATGTCTGGGTACCAGGAGATTTAACTCTGACTGTTGGAGCTTATGGAAACAAACTGAGGTCTAGTCAGTAAAAAAGTTATATTGCTTTAAAAAAAAATCTGTGTAGAAAAACAGAGTGCTGCCAGTTTTGATCCTCGTAAAAATGAAATGTGAGTGAATGTCAACTAGTTTCATTAGTTCACGTTTACCCAAACTTTCTCTAATGTGAATCATACAGCAACATTACACAACAGACATAGCAGTGTTTCTAATTATTAGTATTTAAACACGAAGTCCCTATGAAAACACCAGTAGTCTGGTATGTGAGTGATCCGTTCTGATTGGCGAGTTACAATGACCTGACACGGCACCACCCTGCGGATGTTTTAAAATGAACTGAGCTGAAACCAGCAGTGCTCCTGGTGAAGGAGAGGCATAAATATATGAAGAGGTGTTTCATTGGAGGAAAATTTGCACACGCCACCAAGTGCAGGATGAGTCACCAACATTTTTAAATCGTTTTGAATGAAAGGACAAACTATGAAAAGCCGTTAAGAATACATACAAAACGATTTTTATAGGGCGTATACAGGAGGTTATGGACAGTGGAAGACATACTGACATACCACTATCTTTAAAAACTCCCTAAAATCAAACTAAAAGCTCACACATCATGACCTCAGTCGGTCTTAATGAGCATAAATCAGATTTGTGGACACTTACCCATCCTCCCCGTCTCTTCAGCCAGGGAACCAGGAACTTGCGGACAAAATGTCCCAGACTGTCCACCAAGATGTGTACTGTGGTCGGGTGGCCCAGACGGACACAGTCCACTGCCAGGGCTCCGGCTACTGCGTACATGGACACCACCTTGCCCCATGTTATGCCTGCAGAACAAACAGACATTACTGGGTTATGTTTAACCGTCATAAAGCAGACAGAACGCTCCCTCCCCGTTATTGCGTTTCAAGACACGTTAGTACAAGACAGATTTTATGAGCCAACGGTAACAAGTCATTCTGGTCCAATATGCAGCTCAACATTTCAAGTGTGTCAACATGAAACACAGAGAGACCTCTTATATCCAGCAACTTTTGAAATGAGCAGTATTTAAGTGTTTTTATGTGTTTTAAAACATTTGTTGGAGATTTTTAAGCTTCAGCAGCTGATCCCACTTCATCCAGAAGACATGAGGTACAAGCCTTCACATAAATGGCAGAAATTTCTTGACCGGAAGTGATAAGCTGCCATCGTTATCCCACTCTAAACATTACTTTCCTGTTCTTCATGGTGCCAGTCCCTCCCCGTGCTAAGAAATAACACGAAAGGTTTCATTTTCCCTAAAAGCCTGTTACACATCCCATGAACTACCATGAAACATGTAGGGCAACCGGTGGACTTTGTCCTAAAATAAACCAGGTAGAAGTCGACAAACACTGTGCCTATGTAGCTGATAAGACATTTTATAAGACCATGACAGGTGTAAATCAAACAGGGTCAACAGGGTCGCTGCCATTGTCGAGAGGGTAAAACACTGACGCCGTCTGAAATAGGGGAGCGGGTTAAAAAGTTATTTTTTTAAAACATCTCACTTCAAGAAGAGCCGGCTGCAGTCCAGTCTGATAATTAAGGGCGTCTGGCCATTTCTAGGTACAGTTTCTAGAGCAGCGAGGATTGTTATAACGACCGTCAGTGATGCAGTGCGGGGCTAATGGCATTGGCCCGCTTTAGTCAAGCTTGCATTGTCATGTCTGCGCGCTGACCCAAAGCATCTGACTGTGCCTATAAGGGGATAGAGTTGTGGGTGAGCTTAAATGAGATAACCGTCCACGGAGGCTGTCAGAGCACGTCATGTCTCAGTCCCTACTGAGAAGCAGGACAAGAATAGACACAAGATTGTCAGGGATAAGGCCGGAGGAGAGGAGGGCGGAAAGAGAAAGAACAGAAGTGGGAGGCAGGCGAAGATAGATGGCAGAAAGACGAGCCATGTTGACTTTACTGAGGGAGACCACAGCACGGACGCCTGCTAAGTATGTATATGTATGTGGAGTCAGTGGAAATGTCATTCCTTTGTTGAGGAATGATAACGATTACCAAGATGCTAAAAGGGGAACTTTTTAAATAAAAGATCTGGACAGCAGGAAAAACAAACTTGACGAGTTTCTAGATTCTATTTATACCCTTGTTTCGATGCGTCCCAGAAGGCTAGAGCAGCCCGGGTTCAACAGTTTGTTATTCTTCAGGAGGAATCCCACGCTGTTTCCAGAAATTACACCATGGTGACGTCAAAACAAGCACAACACAAGCTCGAAAATTATATTAAGCAAGTCTGCTCTTGATCTTTCATTACACCGCACCAAATTTTTGTTGCTCATCACACCGCCGCCAGACTGATATATGATCTATTCCCAAAGCTCCCGTGTCACTGTTGCTTCGAGACCAAGACCGACACAACCACAGGACTAGCATTTCAGCAGTTTTCCCTTCTTGGTACGCTCAGTATTCACAGAGAGCGGTCTATGACATTTAATCCTGACAGGAACAAGAATGACCGTTCATGTTGTTTACTCGGATGCAGTGGACTATGATTCGCAGAAGTGGCAAATTGGTTGGACAACATTATAGCCAGACCATGATTTATTAGTCAGACATCCCAGCTTCAAACTTAGCCAGCGCCCTTTGTTGCTTTCCCTTTGACCATTTCTCTCTTTAGTCTCTAAAAAATACAAAAATACCTTAATCAATTGATGTAACAGAATAAAGTTTAAGGATTTTAGACTTGTAAAGATTGTTGCGTACTGCCTCCTAACAACCCTTGGACTGCGTCAAGAACAAATATCAAGAGCCAAACCATGAAGGCTATGACTAACGCAGCGAAAAAAAGATTTAGCTCGAGACTGAAAGATTCAGAGACAACATTCAAGGTTACGTGGGCTGAAAAGATGACGGTAAAGGATGCAGCATGATTCACATCTCGAAAGTAATCTTAAATCTGTAGCTGGGCAACAACAAAATACAAATTAGCAGGATATCTCAACTAGTATCAGTCTGCGAAACGGGGACAGCATTTCACTTTTCTTGAGCCTTTTTCTTTACTTTTCGAGGACTGCAATAGTAAAGCTGCACCGTCTGGAAATTGACCATAAATGTATCCAATGAACATTTCCTATCAAGCCTGTCATCTCGGCATGTGCCATGCAAAGTCTGCAATCTGAAAATAGAAGGAAGCCAAACCCCAAACTATAAACAACCCAGTCCTCAGTCTGGGAAACTTTTTTTCTGTTTTTTTTTTTTTTTTTTTTACTTGGAAACTTAGATGCAGGAATAATTATGTACTTTAGATGAAGTCTCACTCCACCTACGTCTGATTCGCACCCACTCATCCTCGCTGAAAAAGCTCCTCTCAGCCAAAAGTACGTGATGAAAACTGCAGAGGCACACACCTGTTAAAGCACACTAGCTGCCTCCATCAGTGGTCAGTAGCGAACTTCCTGTCCTGGCAGACTGATTTTGGCTCAAGACTACACGTTTCATTTTAAGAGTGATGCATCATCATCATCATCATCATCATCATCACGTTCGGCTTCGGACCAGCCACGTACCTGCTGAGAAGATCTCTGTTGCTACGCCGATGAAGGCATCCGAAACCATGTTCTCCATGGCAACAGAAATGTTGAGCTGCCGCGCCACGTTCCTGTACAAACCGGGCTGTATACACTCCAGCTCGTCGCCTTGGTAACAGAGGGAGAAAAGAGAAAGGTCTGTCACAAAGAGCAGTTAATCTGAATGGACGGGAGAGGCAAGGAGAAAGAGGAGCAGTCACTTAAGTTGGGCCAGTTATTTAAACTGCCTGTAAACTATGATACACACATTCAGATCATTCATTCCGCTCTGCTGGCGCTCAGACACCAGGATGTCGAGGTAAAACATGAAATCTGGGCGGACGGACGCGAAAGCGGAGGCCGGGCGATCCAGCTGCTGTCTGCAGGTCGTTCGGTTCAAGCGGTTCTCGCAGACATAATCCTTAACCCATCATTTCCCCCGAGCTTATCGCAGACAGAAATAATCAGAACAGGACGAAAGCTGTGTGCGGAGAGTCGAGTCTACCATTTCTCACTTCTTTTACTTCGCATCGTGAGTCATTCAGTTTCTCAAACACAAAAGAAGTCATCTCACACCAGCTACAAGTCACACTAGATAATGTAGTGATTGGCATGAAACAATAAACTGATCCAGCTGTATTAGAAAGTAGGGGGGGTACATTTACAGTACATAAATGAATCTACGCACTAGTACATGCACAAGTATTTGATTATATATGACAATTATGGTATAGTCTGTCTCTCGTTTAAAAAGGTATTTAAAAAAAAAAAAAAAAACATACTGTATTTTCTGTACTGGGTGAAGATTCAAGACTTTTAAAAGGATTTCTTAACACTGGGAGGAAATGCCTTCTCCGGAGCGTTTGTTTTCTACATTTGTACATTTATATTTAGCTCTTTCATATTAGAGGTTAGGACTGAAATGATGATGAATGACGCACATGTGGGTCAATACAATAAACTTGCTTGTGTTCCTTTTCCTGACTACACAAGGAAAAGTCAGCCAGGTTCAAAGTGTTTATATATATATATATATATCTCAATATGAAACGACTTTGCTTTGCTCTAAATATAACACCATTTCTCATCCATTTGGAGATTAAAGCCTCATCGTTTTCCGTTTCTCTTACCAAGACAGAGAAGCACCAAAGACACCTCGGCGAGCGCTGCACTGGAGGGAGAAAAACTGAGTTCAGCTTTGGACCATCCGAGCCCGTTCTGGTTGAGTCTGGACAGGATGTATTCCCTGCACAGCGCCTTAGACTGGGACACCAGCTCCTTCTCACTCAGCGATCGGTCAAACACCTCCAGAACCTCTGCAGCAAACACAGAAGACCTTCGCAGGACATCCATGTCCTCCTGCAGAGGGGGGGGGTCAGAGTAGGCCTGACCTCTTCAGATCAGCTGTGGCTCAGTGTGTCCTCGCTTTCCCCCCACAGGAAAAAAACGTTCAGTGGTGAAGACAATACAGCAGCTGTGAGGGGGGAAAAAGACACAACTTTAAAATGAATGACTATTTGATCTGTTACTAGCCGGAAGAGGAAGAAGCAACAAATTAAATTAATAACTCCTGCTGTTACTACACACTTTTTTTTTATATATTTACAGGAAACGTGGGTGTGCAGAGACACTGAAGATCTAAAACTGACCAGAAACTTACATAAGAATATGATGGAGGCGTTATTATTGTGAGTCACATGGTGGGATAGTCAAGATGTTGCTACATTTCTCTTAGATTATGCAACAACAAACACTGATAGCACAAGATGACACAGGAAATATCTTGCTGGCTGGGCAGAAACAGCTCTATCTCGATTTGAGATCAAAGAAAATGCATTTAACCATTTAACTTTTCAATGCAACCCAAAGTAACGTGCATTTTTAAATATACTGCACAATTAACTTGCAAGAAAAGGGACCGCGCTTACCTTCAACATTATATGAGAAGTCCCCGCTCCTGGTATTAAGTGTGGAATTTATCCGCTTTACTGATGAAGGAACCTTTCAAAGCAGGGAAGACAGGCTCGCCTACTCTTCAAACAACTCTTTCAGACATGGAAGCGACCAACAAGCGAAGTCCCGCAGCAGCTCTCATTTCTCAGAGGACGCATGGCCTGCTCGGTCCACTTGTTTCTGCGAAGAGCGCAGTCTGAGCTGAGGGACGCAGTTAGAGGACGCCTACCTGTTGTTCCACCTTCCCATTGGCGCTCAGTGGGTGTGTTGCATTTAGAGCCAGGAGAAGCCCGGAGGAGGAGTTTGGCCCACCGCCTACGGTCCATTGCAAGCGAAGCATCCCCCCGCGGCGGACAGAGGGAGACCAATCCACCGCACCTACTTTCATTCATTCAATTCTGGGCAGATTAACCAGTCGATATACTGGACACTCTAGTGTCCGTATCACGTTTTTAACATTTTACCTTTATGGTAATAGTTTTCGAACATTCAAGACACATATGTGAGTCATTAAAATGGAGTTTAAGTACATGTGTAACACATGAGCTCATCTCAAGTTTATGTAAGTGTTCCTTACTCAAGCCCAAGGTGTCACCTTTAATCCCTTGCTGAGCAGATAAATACACACTTGCCAGTTCATTAGGCACAGTAGTGAGAACAGATGCATTCTAATGTTAGAGTCCTGCACTAAATTTTATCTCTATAAAGGTTATGTTATTCAGGAGGATGTCTGAAATAACAGCTAAAACATTTTGGAGGCTGCTGGTTGAAGTACTATTGAATTGAATTGTGTTGTACTGTTTCTATTATTTTGACATTTCAGTCAGTGTGCTAGGTTAAATGACACAAATACCTTAGTTTTTAATTCAAACTACATCCTCCAAAATTATCATACAATCACCACCTTTCCAATGACGTTTGAAGATAAACTGAACACATAACAGTCATGAAGCTAAGATTTAGTGCAGGACTGTTATATTAGAATGAATTAGTTCATAGTAGTGTGTCTAATGTTTTGGTAAGTGAGTGTACGTGTACTAGTCTGAAACAAAACAAGCTGATCTCTATGGTGTTTCTTAAATCTAGCCTGTTGTATCATGTGCTATTACCTATTTAATCACATTAAAACACAGTGTAATGAAAATAGGCAACACTTGCTTGTTGTGGCTGCTTAATTTTATTTTTAAGGTACAGTCAGTTGCTCATTTTTATGGGTAGAAATGTTTTATTAAGGCTTTAAAAATCTAAATGAGGTCAGTAGAGAGAGGATATTGTAAGCAACGTTTTTCCAGGTGCAAAATCAGATGTTCACCTTCAACTTTTAACTTCCAGTCTGTGCAATATTAGTATTGTGAGGTTAAATGTTTAGCAGTTCTGTGTGTCACCGCTGAGTGTCGCTGTTTCTCATTTCCTGTGGTAGTTTACCCTGATGAGGAACCTCAAAGCATTAAGAGGAAGAAAGTAGACGGTCTTTTGACCTGATGTAAACAGACAGTATGATATTACCGGTTTAAGAAGAAGGATTCAGATTTTTACTTCAGTAACACTTCCAACACAACAATGTAAAACACTATTACTTGTAAAGTCCTGCATGAAAACTGCGACCAAGTATAAGGATCAAAACATAGTTAAAATATTAAGGTAAATGCTTGTGGTCCTTCTGACTTTTTTTTTTTTTTTTAGGCAAAGAACCATGTCCAGCCCCATATGTTAATGAAGCACCAAACACTATTAAACCTGATGTACGACACCATGAAGTCAGTCTGAACTTGCATGGCGCCCAGAATCAGACTCGAGTTTGCATCTTTTTAAGAATAAACTCTGCCTGCATCAAACTTTGACTTCTCCAGTGACTCTGAAGAAATTCCAGATATACCAGTAGATTCCAAGAACCTAGATTACGTGTTGAAGTAAAGAGGTGAAGGCTATAACTGGCCCTTCGACAGATTACAGAAGCTTTAGTATGTTTACAGCATGCATTGTATCTGTTCTAGGTGGAGCTAGTTTGACTACTACTTCATGTATAGTTTTATACACAGACAGGACAGCAGATAAATCTGAAGGATTCTGAGGTGAGTTACGGGTGTGGAAACAAACATAACAGATGTCAGATACAAAAAACATCTGTTGTCAGTTTTTGGATGAGTAACACAATGGAGTATTTGAACTTCTATTGGTGTTTAACTGTGTGAAAAGTTTGGAGAGAAAATCAATATTTGGTGGAGCTATTAAGATGTCAGATGTGACTCTGACTACACACCAATATTTGTAAGTTGTCACTTGGTAGAAAGGTTAGAAACTCACGTTTTTAACAGCATGTTACAATAACTAAAGGTGTCAAATAAATGTAGACGTCTGAGCACAACATGTCACTCAGAAATGTACTGTGTGCACGGGAAGTGTATGGTAGCATAAAATGAAAATACTCAAGTTTGTCAAGTATTTTAGAATTGTACTTAAATTCAGGACTTTAAATGCAAATGTATTTAGTTGGTTTAACAGAATTCAAACTGTCTATGAAAAGCAAATAAACTAATGCTGTTAACCCATCAGAAACCAGCAAAACAGGTATAGAACCCTTGCTCTTGGTCAGAACTTCAACAATAACCCCTCCTTGTTAAACACAAACTAATAACCTGTTTCTGAGGTTTGCTGTCGGCACTATGCTGACAGTCTCCTGTGGAATTACTTTTATTCAAACACGTATTAGAAAAACTATTGTCAAGTTTTGTTGTTGTTGTTATTTTTAGTTTATTTTTAGTCTGTACAAACTCAGGTGACTAAGCAGACATTGTAAGATTTCAGACCACACCAGACACCCCAACAGCATGACACTCCTTGATGGCAGCAGCCATCCCCAGCAGAACGCAGCCTGACACAGACACACATACAAAAACAGTTTAGAAACAATTTAAAAAAAAAACATGAAAAACAGCACAAGGTGTTGACCTGGCCTCCAAATTCACTAGATCCTAAACTGATCAAGTATCTGTGGGATGATCCACAGAGGCCCTTACCCTCAACCCACAGGACCCAAAGATCCCCACTAACAACATTCTGTTGCCAGACACCACAGGACGCCCTCAGAAGGACCATGTCCATTCTCTGATGAGTCACAACTGTTTTGGAGGCACCTACGCAATGTTAGGAAGGTGGTCATAATGTTATGCCTGATTGGTTTATGTCTAAATAAATTCCTGGAAGTAGAATTTCAAGACACTAGTTTGTCCTTGACAGCGCCATGACCCTTCATAAGACAAGTGGTTACAGAAGATGAACGAATGAATGAATGAATGAATAATTTGTCCTTCTTTAAGTCATTAAAATAAATTTAAAATTTTTTTAAAAAAGTATTTAAACTCACCACCATGATGTTTCTCTTCTACAGTCTCCAGTGTCTTTAAATGCTGGAGTGGCTGCTCTTCCAGTAATTAGCATGTCAGAAACTGGGTGAGTTTCATGGTGACTCTGTTAAAAGGACATTGTGGATAAGAAAGAAGGCCTCACGCCCTTTCTACAACCATTAACAGTATTCACATTCATTTGTTCAAACAAGAAACCTGGACTTTCAGCCATCTAAGATGTCAGTGAAAGTGACAGTGAGGGGGTTTCCATGACATTACACTGCATTACGTGACACAATGTTCAGCTATCTTCCTCCATTAGACACCTCTGCTGCCTGCCCACTGGATCTGGTTTTGTCTCATTACAAATGACACAAACAGTGATGGAGAGTCACATTTCAAAAATGTCACTGTCACTGACAAGTGAATTTATGTGCTTTGGACCATGTGACTCGGATGCATGTGAAAATGTGAGATGCACGTTCACATTCTTGAGTAGTGAGTCCCTTCTTTCATTCATCTTCAGCAGCTTAGGCCACTCAGTCACGTCCAGACAAAGCATCTGCCCTGTCTAATTATTCACAATTGGCTAATTGAGGAGCGCCGGTGCATCTCGAGGATGCTGTCCATTCTGTGTTGTGACTCTGTCTGAATGTCATGTTGTTGGTCAGTTTCAATGTGATCTGTTCTGCTGTTTAGGGAAAAAAAAATCGACATAAGTAAATTTAGGCCAAGAATGACAGGGACTGTGTGGTTGTTGTTGTGGTGTTTAGGTATATAGCAGATATTAAAAACAGCTGACCACGCTGTTCGAGACAAAGACACCAACTCTCACATTCACGTTCAGTCTCAATAAACCTCCACCAGTTAAAAATCTGTTAGTGTGAAGACTAATGTTCTCATACTGCACATTTTAGCACTTTATCAAGATTTTGGATTTGGATTTATGGATGAGCTAGAACATATAAGTGTAAACGCCAACGTTCCCCTTTATGTTTTTAAACAGTTAAACAGGTCAGCACCTCGGTTTTTCTTTTATTTAATATTTTGGCTCAAATCGAATGAAAGTAAAACTCCACGAAGCAGTCATTAAAAATGTAAATGGTCAGTTAAACTCTTTGAGAAACAAAGAACCAGCATTTTCAACTGAATTCACTGTCTAAAGTAAACTTTTAAAAAAAGTGCAGCCTGGCTCTTAATTTTTATTTACATTAGTCAGTAGTCAGTACGTTTGTAAACTTCACATGTCATATTTGCGGTTTTTCACAGTAACTTCACGTTTAATGATAACGACCTATATGCCAGAGGCATCTTAACGGTCAAACGTTATGTAAACAGAACTCCCTCTTTCCCTCCTTCTCTTTCCCTCTCTCCCTTTCCCTCCCTCCCTCCCTCCATTTCTCTCTCTCTCTCTCTCTCTCTCTCTCTCTCTAACGTTGGCAGAGATGCCTTTCATTCCAGCCAGTCTTTCAGTAAAACGCATGCCTTGTGTTGAATGTGTTGAATGTGCTCAAGATCCATCCAGGGCTCACGCCCATCATTGCCTGTGCCTGGGGAACAGGTAAAACCAGAGGCACAGGAGAGCACGTCAGATAGCCGCGTGGGTTGGACGGGCCCAGCCTGGGAAACGGCAATATGACGTTATGTTCACGATTGTATCGTATGTGATTTTTACCTTTCACCTGAATTATGTGAGGGGAATATTTTTAAAGAAACATCATTGTATTGGCACATCACACATGTTATGGCACTATCTGGTCTGTTCATTGTTTTATATCGATTTTCAAAACCCATATAAATGCCCATTCATTAACAATGGGACTATTCAGCCCTGGTTCTTGGTTTCTTTAGGTTGGGCCTGCCACTCTGTGACCCCATCCCTGTCACCACCACTGAAGAGCCAGTCCAATCACAAACAGGCTGAGTGAGGACAGGAAGGTGGAGCTTAGCAGTGAAACAGGGTGTGGTCCTGAAACTAGAAAAGTGTGTAGTAGGGCCTTGGGTTTAAAATGAGTTGCATGAGCCCGGTCCCATACTTGTCACTGCTGTCACTTTTAGTCCGTTCTCTCTCTCTCTCTCTCTCTCTGTGGGCTTCTCCTTGAGTTTTCTGCCACAACTCCTGTTGGATTTTTAGTGAAAATACTGAGGACAGCTAGAGGCTAACGCACACAGTAGCTTTGCATGTGTCCCAATGGTGTTGCTGATCTGAGGACTGAGTGCTACATGCTCTGTTTTTTTTTTGTTTTTTTTTTCCACAAATAGGAGCGCTGAGGACTTAACACTCAGCCGGTGAGTCATCTTCATATGAATACAAGAGCTAAACCTGTGCTGCTGTTAATTGTGTTTGAATTGTAAAGATACATCTGATTTCAGTGTGGCTAAGCTAGTGCCAAAATACAAAAACTCACCTTCTCTTGCTTTGTCTGTAGTTTTACTACCTGGAAGTCTAAGTTGCTCCATTAGGTAGTTAGTTAGGTAGTTAGGCCAAATGGACCAAGTCCTTTGCCTCACCTGTTTGACTTGATCTGTTAGTCGGTACATTGTCATGAGGCGGACATCAGAGTTCAGGTGTTAAACAATCCTTCACAGTACACCTGAAGATTTCTGTTTTAATGCTAAACGTGGTTTGGGCTGTGATCCTGGGACACGTTCTCCCTGTATGTTTGCACAAAGGGTTGTAGGCTGGGGAACTCGGGGGTGTTTGATGAGCCTGAGCAGCTGTCTCTTGTTTGTTCAGTCAAAGGGAAACCAGGTGGATGGGTCATTTTGTTGCTAACCTAGATAACCAACCTGACTGTCACGTCCGCTTCATCCCCCGCTCTCTAAACGTTGTCTTTGATATTTTTCCAGGATCTTAACAGGACACAAACCAAGCAGTCACCATGCTGCGGGAGGCCATGTCAAACGTTATAAAGTTCCACAGTTATCTACAATCAAATATAGGTAAGTGCCCTCTTTTTTTGTGTCTGCAATAGATGTACACCTACACTTTGTCAAAATACAGAGGTTCACTGCTAGTGGCAACAAAAAGTTTGAAAAAAGGCACTTTTACCTTGTCTTACTCTTAAGAAATCTGCCCCAGGCTGTGTATAAACTCCGGTGACTCACCCGGATGTCCTGTTGCGAGACCACTGGTGGCTTTAAATGCTGGTGACCATTATGATTGCGTTTGTGTTTTCCAGATGACAGAGTCAGAGGCTACCCTCTGATGCAGAGCCCCGTGCACATGACCGTCCTCCTGTTGGGTTATGTCTTCTTCTCGGTGTACGTCGGACCTCGCCTGATGGCAAACCGCAAACCTCTACGCCTCAACACAGCCATGATTGTCTACAACTTCTGCATGGTTGCACTGAATGCCTACATAGTGTATGAGGTAAGTTGACTGCTGACTAAGACGCCTTACTATTCGTAACTCAAAGAGCTTGTGAGGTCAGTGTTGATGTGTTTTTGTCACCTAGTTCTTGATGTCTGGATGGGCCACCACCTATACGTGGAAATGTGACCTTATTGACTATAGCAGCAGCCCACAGACCTTTAGGGTAAGTCAGAATGCGGAGAAGCTTCTACAAATAAACTTTCATGTTAAACTGCTTTGAGAAGTAAACATTTGCACCTTGGATGATTGCTCGCAGTTGGATCTTTGATCTTAAAGCCCTCTTTTTCCTTCCCAACAGATGATTCGAGTGTGTTGGATGTTTTATTTTTCAAAATACATCGAACTCCTTGACACGGTAAGCTCATCTCTCTTCTAACGTTGGTGATACACATCGGTTGATTCGATATTTGAGACATATCTTGAAAGATTATTTACTGTAGATGTTGCCTCTTCATTCCAGGTGTTCTTTGTGCTGAGAAAGAAGCAAAGTCAGATCACATTTCTCCACGTCTTCCATCACTCCTTCATGCCCTGGACGTGGTGGTGGGGCATCACCCTGACGCCTGGTGAGCTTGAATCACTAAACGCATACTAATTATTTCAATTCAAGTATTTAAAGCACAAAACAAGCTACGGGTTCACCTACATATCTAATTAAATACATCATTTCCTGTGTGATTTTTCCTAAGCTGGAGGAATGGGCTGCTTCCATGCCCTGGTGAATGCAGCAGTCCATGTAATCATGTACTCCTACTACGGACTCTCTGCGGCAGGGCCTCGCTTCCAGAAATACCTGTGGTGGAAGAAGTACATGACCGCCATCCAGCTCGTATGTTCACTTTTTACGTATTCATATCGCAATGCAAGGCATATTTGATTCGATTAAAAACCATCTGTGCTTTACTTCTTGTTTTACAGACACAGTTTGTCCTGGTCTCCATTCACATCAGTCAGTACTACTTCATGGAAAAGTGTGACTATCAGCTCCCCTTGTGGATTCACTTGATCTGGATGTACGGCGTCTTCTTCTTCCTCCTCTTCTCCAACTTCTGGGTGCAGGCCTACATCAAGGGCAAACGACTTCCCAGCCCAGACGAGTCCAAACAGAACGGCTCAGCGAGCGGACCCATCGCCGTGGTGGCCAATGGCAAACACCACGAGAACGGGAATGCCCACCACCACACCAACGGCAAAATCCTCCTGGGCAAAGTAAAGGAAATCTAACTTGTTGACTCTGGAAATGAAAAGGAGGCATAGACTTTTAGCTACTATCACCCATCGTTCATATGCAGTAGCACACTGGAGAGGCACAGATTTCAACATGCTACTTCTAAACTGCCGAATTTCTATGCAAGTCTAGTCTTCTGTGAAAACACATGCACACTGTTTGGGATGTGAATGGCATATGTTTTGCTGGTGATCTCTGCTCGCCACATTTTTTTTTAGGAAGTTGTTGTTAAAATGATTAACTCTGATGAACACTGCATGAAGATTGGTGCTCATTTTGTCACTGATAGTATTCATCAACTCAGGCTAACCACTGTTGCTGACCTGTTGCTTGGGAGTATCACACAGTTTCCACCGAAGACTAGTTTGTGTAAATAAATGCTAAGAATGTAAATGTCAAATATTTAGGCTTTTTTTTTGTGTATGTTTTTATTTATCTTTTGAAATAAAACGACTAAATTTAGTTAAAGTTCTGTGTCATTTAGCAATTAGGTATTGTGTGAAATGTGTAAGGAAAAACACAGGGCACACTGAGAAATTTCAATTTTAAGAATTGTGGAAAAGAAATGTTATTCTGTATATTACAGTACCAATACATTTTAGCATTATTAGGTGGTAACACACACATTGCTGTGCGTGTTCATCCATATTAATCCATTCTGACACCGAATGGTCTTTTCTCTCAGCACACTATGCATGACGTTAATAAAAAGACTTTATATTAGGAAAGGTTCTGTGCGGGTGGCTGGTTCTGACTATCACTTGAGAAATGAAGTTAAATGTATCACTGTTTGCCGTTGATTACTCTTTTAAACTGTCTGGGATTCACAGCAAAATAAAAGCTAAGAAATAGAGGTTTAAGCTGTACATATGAAACTGTCACGTTCAACTGAAATTAAATCTAAATATGACTTATTCTGTCTCCAATTTCTAAGAAAAACTCAAACTTAAAAATTGCAATTTTATTCTATACTACCTGTAGGCCCAATTTGAGATAATTATCAATTTGCCCATGTGCAACTTAGTCCAACAGAAAAAGGGAACTGAAAAGAAAAAAAATAAAAAATAAAATGTGCAGCAAAAACTTTTCAGTACCATCCCAGTCATGTGACAGTGAAATTCAGTTTTAGGAATTTTTAGGAAAACTGCATGACTAGAATACGACATCCAATTATGTCCTATAGTACACCAGCCAACAAAGGATACTGCTAAAGGCTTTAACCCCTTCACGCCTAGTGTTGCGAATTTGTGACGCACTGTTTCCACTCAGACTGCAGCCGAAATAACGCATGTAATACTCGAATGTCGGTTTGTGCATGTTCAAAAAATTCCTAGGAACCTTTTGCAAGCACTAGTTTCTCGTAAGACCGGTCGGAGTGGTAAGCAAAAACACAAATTAATTTCTTTATATAATTGAAAAATCAATTCTGGCGTTAAGGGATTAACACCAGAAGCATGTGGTTCATGGACCAAAAGTTTTGACCGTTAAAACTATAGAGTGAACTTCAGGGCACCAATACATACCAATTAACCAACTGAAGCAGATGTGGTAAAACATTTATTTAAAATCCCATGCATCCTTATTACAATAAAAGCCAACTGTAGGTTATAAATACATCTCAAAAACAGTGCTTGAAAAACACTTGCAATTTACCACCTCAGTCGATATGTATAAACAAACTTTTACTAGCAACTCATTACCCCGCCAACAAGAGCAGTACAAGGCAAGAACTGGGTGGTAATCTTTATTGTGAATTAAATAAAACATTTGCACATAACTCATTTCGTAGGCAGACTCAAAAGAAACCCTCAGAAGTGGAGATCGATTATCTGATTGACTGATGAATGACACTGCTAGTTGGTTTGACCATCCTCTCCTTAGCCTTCTTCTTAACAGGATCCACTTCAAAGCTCTTCCACAGGCGGATACTCTCGTCTCCGGCGACGGTTGCAATGGTGGAGCAGTCTGGGCTCATAGTCAGACTGAGAACTCTATCCTCGTGGCCTGAAATAAAAAGAAATAATCGAAGTTTATACCAACAGAAATCAAGTGCAGTTCCCATTTCACTGGTTGTCCCTTTTAAAGTAAACCGTGTGTGAAGTACTGAAGCTATCCAGTGACTTACTGTTGAGCTCTGCAACTTTGGTGAGAGAGGGATACTTCCAGATAACGACATTGTTATGGGCATATCCATGGGCAGAGACCAGCTCCTTGTAGTTGGGTGCAAACATCAGAGACGAGATCTGAAAAGTAATGTGATTTGACAAGATTTGTTAACATGTCAAATTGCAATGGTTAAATTACACCAGGATTAAACACTGAAACACAAGCGTCCAGAAGAGAATGCTCACCTGGGACTGAGTATCAAGTGAACTGATGCAGGAGCCACTGTTTACGTTCCAGATGCGAATGTGACGGTCGCTGGTACCTCCGCCAGATGCAAGGATACCCGACTGCCATGGACACCAAGCCAAAGCCTAGAAAAATGGCAACACATGCATACACAAAAAGTTAAATCTCAAAATATCCCACAGTCTATGACAGCAGACGAATGCTTAAAATTCCTCAAATTTTGTTTGGTGCACGAAGCTCCTCACCTTGACAGCTCCCTGATGTTCACTCCAGCAGCGGACCAACTGGTTATCATTGCTGGCGCTGCCGTCCTGCACACGGGGCCATACACACACCAAGTTGTCGTTGCCTCCACTGGCCAGGTATCGCCCATCAGGCGACCACTTCAGGCCACACACCTCTTGTGAGTGAGCAGTGAGTGTGGAGATGTGATGATCTGCCACCCTCACATCATGGTGGTGGATGTGTCCTGATCTGGAGCCACTGTAAAAAAGAAAGTTGAGTCAAGATTTGAGTCAAATAATATAAAATTTAAAACCCTTTACATTTTTGTATCAGAGATTTTAAAAGTACCTTGAAAGGACATGGTCATTCCAGGTCAGGCTACCAACCCTAGCCGTGTGGCTGGACATGCTGCGCAGTCTCTTTTGATTTTCTACATCCCACAACTAAAAGAAAACAAAAACGTATCATTACAATACTGAACAGTTCATTTGAGTTCCCATTATCCATATGAGCTCAGGTGGAGCATTCATCACCACTCACCTGAACCTTGCAGTCACTGGTGCCAATAGCCAAGTAGCTTCCATCTTTGGTCCAGGAAAGTGAGCAGATGTAGTCCTCCTCCCGCTCCAGCTTCATGAGAAAAATGATGTCTCCGTGAGTGGCATCCCACAGATAAACACTGTTATGAAGAGCAACAGCAAGAAGATTTCTACTGCTCCAGTCAAGCAGATTCAAATCTGAAAAAGAAACGAGTTAGTTAATAGTCAGTTAAACAATAGCCCCAAATTTACATATCACCTCACTCTGTGCCAATATTTGTTTCTCCTCAAGCAACAATTCCATTGGAGTAATCAGTATTGACCGTATTCTTGATTTCCATACAGTATAGTCGGCTCTCAACTTCGATTTGGTGCCACAACTGTAAATATTTGTGGCTCTTTACATTTGTCATCTTTTATTCCATTTTTTTATTTAGCTCATCCCACCCCGTTGCTGTAACATTTCCCCTCAAGGATCAAGGAACCAAAGGTCTGATAAGTTAAATATGTTGCTGGTTTCAAAATAAAACTTGTGGGGCAAAATTGGGAAAACCCCTTACTTACAGAAATCATTTCGAAGATCAGGAGCATCCAGGATTTTGTCAGGCGTTAGAGATATGTATCTGGTCTTTTTGGCAGATGCTGGAGTTGTAACCTGACTGTAGAGAACTTTCAGATTGTTTTGATAGCCTGCAAAAAGAAACAAAAATCAGACAACAGGGAAAAAAGAGCAAGTTGGCTTGCCAACATTATGACAGCTTTCTATAAAGCGCCATGTTAACATCAAATACAGTTACCCTCTGGGGCATTGAGTGGTTTCCCTCCAAGGTGGAGGATCTTTGCATCTTCAATGTTGTATCCATTCAGGGACATAGACCAAGCTTTCTGGCTTTCCTTAATACACAGACGGCCATAATCATTAAGCCATTCTTACATACATAAATACATGGGATAATGTGTGAATGTTTTATAAAAAAAATAAATAAAATAAAACAACTTACTGCTGTGACCGCTGAATTGTTTGTGTCCACAGGCTCATTCTCCTTTGTGATCAGGAAACTTGCGACATCCATTTGTTTGCCATTTCTGATGGGGATGTAGCGGTCACCCCCCATCTTGGAGGGGGTCTGTTTTTTATTTTTGCCTATAATTCCAAAAAAAAAAAAATAATCTGTGGTCAATATTTGCAGATATGCAAGCACATTTCTTGCTCATGTGCATTAACCATTTCTTTCTGGTGTTTGTAAATGAGGCACAGTGCAGACATTTGTTCAATGCAACATTAAATGGACACCTTACCTGGTGTTTTGCTCGGCGTTTTCGATGAACTCTGCGATACATTTGCAGGTTTTCCAGGCGACAAACCATTCAAGGCGGATGTGCTCGATGAGCTGGCCTTTCTCTGCCACCTCGCCATGGGAGCGTTTGTAATGGGCATATCCAGCTTTAAGATGCTGTGGATGTCGTTCTCCAACCCAAACTGAGCCATCTTATCCACGTTTCGCAAACCTGGGTATCGCGGAAGTTATAAAGAAAAACATTAGGCACTGATTTGAAGGGCAACAGTTAACTGGCATGGTTTTGTTAGCACGCGTTTTTCTGTTTGTTTGCTAGCTAACCAATGCTAACGCTGGGATCTCAAGCGTTTACGTTATCAAAACTTAATTTCATGAAATGTTACATTTACGTTAGCTGAAACATTTTGCAACCACTTATCCATATTACATCTATTGTTTTTGAACATTTCGGTCAACTTAACCTTAGACTGTTTAGCATTAAACTGCAGCGAAAGAACACAAGTTAGCATTTGACAATTTTATGCGGATAACTTACCGTCCAGTCGACTCCAAAGTGGCAGTTCTGCAAGCGCAAAAGCAACTCAGTGAGCTCAAAGTCTCAAGAAAAACGTGAGGTCGAGGAAAGCACTTCCCGTCGCTCGTTCTCGTCTGTTTCTAAATTTTGAATTTGGAGACTATGACGCCACACGATTTAAACGCCACAGCGCGCCCCTGCGATTGGTTCGTTCAATGAGCGGCCGTTAGCGGACGCCGTCGCTACGGTAACGTTTATGAGTGCGATAATGTGATTGGTGGAGGATACTTCCGGCACGGGGCTGAAAAACAAACCGGCTCCCTGCCACCATTGACTGTGTATCGCCCTCTATGGCCCAGAGATTATACTTACAGTTATCATATGTGTTTCATTTGAAGACTTGGAAAGTACATATTAGTTAAACGTTTAGCTTTATGTACTCCGATACAAGAAACAAACACATATACCCGTTATTCGCTGAAAGTCTCCAGGAGAGCATTTACAGCTTGAAAGAAATTTGGATTTTTTTTTTTTTTTGTATTTCTACAAAGTTAGACTGTTATTTTAATTCTAAATATGCTTAAGAAAAAAATCTTGAGATGAAACAAGTATTTGATTCTCTGCTCTTTTGTTCAAGTCTGAATGTGCTGCTTTGATTAATAGTATTCAGTGATTAGTTAATTAGGTGAAAATCTCCACTCATGCATAATATTGATGGGGGAGGACAAACAAATCACTTTGCAGAAATCAGGAAGCATTGTTCCTCCAAATAAATTTATTTCTTCATGTTTATTTTCAATGGGCTTCAATAAAACAAAACAACAACAGAAAAATTAATACATCATAATACATTCATACATCATACACAATTTCCACTCTTAAAAAGGCATTTTACAAAATAAAATAACATGTCTGTGTAGCAGTGAGCAAAAACTGCAGTAAAACTTTTTGGATAACTGGAAGAACTCCTTTTGGTATTTGTCAGTGTTTCACAGTGACCGTTTTTTCACCAAATGCACAGTTTGAAACATAACACTTTTGCTGTTGACTTCCACATAAACAGTTTACTTGAATAAGGCAGCTCATCACTTATGATGCCTACCCTTAGAGGTATTAAGGATTGGTTGTGCAAAAAAGACATTTTTTTTGCAGTCACATTTTTGCAGTCAGTAAAATACACTTACATTTGTGTGTGTGGAGATAAATGACAAAAGCTCCAGTGTGAGGTGTGAGTGAAGTGCATTGGTTCATTACAGCGGGCTGTTTGTTCAGTAGCAAAGCTTTGGTTACATTCATATAATAACTCCATCCGCACAGCGCAGGAAAGGGGTTAAATCAATAATTGGACGTCCAGCAGTAGCTCAAGCAAGAGCCCATTATTGTGTTGCTTTTAATTATAAGGCAGAGTAGCCTGAGGCTTTCTTCTCTGGAGCCATTTCACTCAAGTCTTTGGGGTAATGTATAATTGACCCAATCACACCTGCAATGAAATCAATCAGAATCAGAATCAGAAAAGACTTTATTGCCAAGCATGTTTGTACATACAAGGAATTTGCACAGATAAGTATTTTATGCATAACAGGTATGTGGATATCATTTCTAGTACATCTTTCCATGCATTACCTGTACTGTTGTGTGTTTTTGTACAATTTTATCCAAGTGTAATTCGCTGACCTGGCAGCTGCCGTTATACTGAGTCATAATGTAAGTGAGGTCATACAAGATCATGGTGTTAATCAGGCTGGTTAAAAATCACACGAACGACCTACAAACGCAATGACTAGTAAAACACCATGCCCATCCAAAGGGTATGAGGTTTTGAATTCATTTAATGTTTAACTTTCTGTCAATCTTCCCTCAAATCTGTTAGCTACAAGGTGTACAGAGACTACATAAGGGTGGTTGTTTCCTTACCTCCAGTGTGCCCCAAGCCTAGACAGAGAGTGAGAAAGACAAAACACATGACCGTGCTTTATATTTCTCCGTAGTATGAGACCCCATACCGACATCATGTGACCTTACATATTTTAAAATGTAGCCAAGCTATGCTGCATTTTGTGAGGGTAACTGACGGATTAAATTAAAGCAGTAAGGATTAATAGTTTCCGGTAACAGACAATATGCAACATAGGACTGTATTTAATTGTTATGCTACAGAATGAAGGCTACTTTTAAACTGTAAATGCAGTTCAGCTTAAGTTATTATTATCCAAATGATAGAAAAAAATGTATTTACTCACCATGTTTTTTGGAAATGAGGATGCTGACTATAATTAGGCCTGCAAATGCCACGACTGCCAAAACTGGGATCAGAAAATGAGGCCAGGGAATCCCAGGAACTGAGAAAACATTAGAAATTTGTAATTGACTGAACATGACCACAACATTTTTACTGTGAAACATGCAGCTACCTCATGAAATTGCACGTGGCTGACTTGTGTTTTATTTCAGTGCTAACATTTAATTTTTTATCATGCATTGTTTCATGGGACATACAGGTAAATGCCATCATATGCCATCAACAGCTGCCATTAGCTTAGCATATTATTCTTACTAATGATGTATCATTATAGCCAATGTTGTAACTCGTCTGGTCATATGATTGAAATACTTGTTGGCAGCTGGTGTCTACAGTACAACCCCGTGGTAACAACAACTGCTGGCATGTGATTATATCAAGAAAAAATGTTTGCACTAGGAACTCAAAAACATCTCTAGGCTAAGTACTTGGCAGGTGATTAGGCTCCACAATTCATTCTCAAACGCTTGGAAAAATACGTACCCGATTGTTCCTCGGAAAGACTCAGTTCTCTCATCAGTTTTATGCACCCCTCCTGCAGGCGGATCCTCTCTGCCCTTGTCCGCTCCACTTCCTGGTCCCACAACACTTTGAGGGCCAGTCCTTGCGGCGCATGGGCCGTCCACGTGTCGACGCTGTGGTCCAGAGTCAGACAGACCTTGCCATCGTAAAACACACGGTCGGTCCAGTGGAGCTTAGACCCCTCCAGTATGCATTCTCGAGAGCGAAGGAAGGTGTGGTTTCCTGGGGAGTTTGACAAAAAGCTAAAATTTTACCGACCATGGGATAAAATATGAGTTTTGGTTTTGGCCAGTGACCACAGCCATCACATTCATTAGTACAAGATGAAATGTGAATTTCTTACTCAGCTCTGAAGTTTGGTTGACGCTGATTAGAGTAGGAAGTAGCCCATCCGACGACATGGCGTGGATAAGGCTGTTGACTTCCTGGCTTGTGCTGGTGAAGGAGACGCCATTTAGATGAACCTGCGCCATGACCTTGTGAGCTCCCACCACTCCCCACTCCTGGATCTGAATGATGATGGTGTCTAAAAGGGAGATAGTCAAAAACAGACAATTTAAACACAATTTGTACAAACTGCACAAGGAAATAGTTTGCATTTTATCACACTAGATGAAAAATTAGATCAGATTTAACAGTAAAAATAGCTCTGCGACAATGTTATGTAACTGCATGTACATTTTTAAGAGCTGCCCTGCATTTAGGTTTCACTTTTGGTAAGAGAAACAAAAGTAAAACAAACAAAAAAAAGGTACATTTTAAATAAAACGCCTGTGCTTCCCTTTGCATTTGCAGGAGCCTGATGTGTGTAAATAGGTGGATGTTACTGAACTCCTCCACCCCACATAAATAAAAAACTAAAGCCTCTCTGACAGTGTCAATAAAAACCGAACAATAAAGACAGGATTTATAGCACTGTGATAATTTACAAAGTCAGCTTTACAAGTAAGCGCACCTGTCTGTTATAGTTAGCATAATGGATAACGCCGTTAATTTAACAATGCAGTCCATTCGTAGCCATGTAAGACAAGAGAGTGCAAAAAGACAAGTTTCTCACCTACAGGCACAGGAAATGCCCGTGCAAGGAGGGACAACATCAAAATAAAAATGCAAAGAAAAGGCATTTTTAAATCAGTGATTTCATTCAAACGAAGCCAGCCGTCGACCAAGGACCACACTCTCCAGAGTTAAATACCCGGGATTGTTTTAAGCCATTTAACCGAAACCAGCCTGCGAATAAGGTGTCCCGTAGGCTACATCAACAGAAAACTCTGCACGAGCGAACAAAAACAACAGCGTCTCTTCTGCGTTCCTCTCTTCCTGTGCACGGTTCAAGTTAAGTGCATCGGTTTCGCTTCTGATTGGTTAGTGTAACACGTGAGCTAAAAAGTCCTCACCCACAAATAGCGTAAAAACTTAAAGGAACTTTAAATCCGCTTTACTGCTACACAAGAAAAGTCAGGAATTGGTTCCCTAACCTGGATAGCGTTAAATCAACACAGAGTACAGTAACCATCGACTGGCAGTAACCGAGGCAACGGTAACCAATCACCATGGCAACAGTTGAGGAGTTCAGTTCAAGTTCATCTTTCCAACAGTGGTGCTAATTTATCGATTTAACTTAATTATAAGTGGGCTATTTCCCTTCCTTATTCTCATTTAATGCATTAATCTCTTAAGTGCATGTAAATATAATAGAAATTTAAATCGTTAAATCATATGGGTTACTTAAGCTAATAATATAATATTACTTCTCTTACGTTTACAAGTTTTGGCAAATTTAGTTGATCATATGTGGGGTTTTTTTCAATAAATATTTTTAATGCATGGTTTATAATTAAGAAATTGTACTTTCTGATATTTATAATCGAATTGTATGGTGTGGTACCAACACATGTTTCTAATATTTTGACAACAACATCGTCATGAAACACTTTTGTGTTTAATTCAACACATTTTAACATCACCACAATCGCCTGCTGATGGTCTTCTCATCTTTTCTCTTTAATCCTTCAGTCAGTCCAGTTGTTTTAACTGCTGCTGGCAGCTCCGGGTCAAGGTCAGGGGTCAGTTATCATGATAGACTTTTTAAATGTGTACGTGAAGTGATACATGTTTAATTTTGTTTAAAGAAAAAGTAAATTATCTATACAGAGTGT
This sequence comes from Chelon labrosus, assembly GCF_963514085.1. Lineage (NCBI taxonomy): Eukaryota > Metazoa > Chordata > Actinopteri > Mugiliformes > Mugilidae > Chelon > Chelon labrosus. Next base: position 13,933,819 of record NC_140342.1, read on the forward strand.
CCTACACTGTGCAAATATTTAGCTCAGCACGGAAACCTTTATGGAAAACAGCGTCTGTCCTCTTCACTACGGCTATGCTACTGCTGTCGTTGAAAAATGCCTTCATGAGAGGAGTGGAAAGTCGGAGTTGCTTGAATTAACTCAGGTTGGCATTGAAGTTCCAATCAACTCAGGATTAACAAACAGAAATTTTCAAGATGACCTCATACATGGCTGAGTAACCACAAATAATAAATAAGTTATGCGAAAGAGTTTCGCACAACAATCTTGCTATCCTTAATGTTATTAATTTATTTGCAATGTAACAGTGCAGTGGCCGTTCTCTATAGTGCAGTACTGAGTTTTATATTTCCAGTGTGCTTCTGCAACATCTAGATAAACAATGTTGTGGTTAATAAGTAAATGTAACTGTTGTGTGGCCCATCAATGATTCTGCAATGTACGGCTTTCAAAAAATATTAAGCAAGTTAAGCAAGAGGCCATTGTCAACATTATCTTTGCTGTGTTTGTTAGCCTGATAATTAGGAACATTTTGTTCATCTCGGTTTGTTCCTTTATTATCACATCTGACACTTTGTATAAAAACTTTTTTTCAAAACCAAATGACATAGAAGCACATTAATGATTAGATAGCTTGAGCTAATGTTCACAGTATCTGTGTGTCTACTGCATTTGTGTGTTGAATGGTGTGGATAATTATTTGGTGCTGATGTCGTCGTCGGGTCTTTAGACGGCAGAAAGTACCTCTCTCTCGTGCAGCCATATTCTCAAAATAGAATGTATCCAGGACAGATGGGAAGTGACTGTATAAACAGTCCGCTGTGAGAGTATGAGGACCTACACAGAAAGAGGGGGTTTCAAGAGTCAGCCTGTTTTATACTGCATATAATTTACTTGCCTTGCAGTGTCATTTTTGTAGATGTGTATTCTCAAGCATATTTTAAATATTTTTTTTCTGTTATTCTGTGTACCCTCAATCTTATAAAGTGATTAGAGTTTTAGTCAACTATGACAAAAAAGATTAGATTCGATTTTTTTATGTTCTTTTAACTTGTCCTCAAATAAAAACTGTAATGCCACAGCTTTACAATATATAATATTTCAATATTCAGATTTTTACATGCGCAAAGTACAAGTTTTATAAGCTAAATATATAAAAGTAATAGTATTGCTTTTGCAGTATTTAACCTTACATGATTGTATTTCAATCTATATTACATAAGTACCCGACACGTGTGTGTCTGTGTATGTTCTCCGTCTGTGAGATGTGTACGTGGAAATCAATACAGTTGTGTGACCAATGTTAGTGAATGAGCATGTTGTACAAGAAATGTCTGGAGAGTGTGTTGTTACCTGATGTGTTTGTGTGAGAAGAGAATAACTGCACACAGGGATGGTTGATCTGGCTCGTGTATAAGGCATGGAACAAAATGTTGTTTATATCTTTTAGATTTTCTTTTGTTTTTATGATAACCAAATTTGGGTGGACCCTGCAGAAGGATTTCCTCCCTCCTGATACAAATCAACGTTATGCTGAAGATTGAAAGGACCTGTCGCTCATAAAACAATGAGCCTGTGAAGTATGTTCAAGGAAACACAAGATTGTTTAAAGGTTAGCGAAGTGGCTTTAAGGATGAACTGACTTAGAATGAATAGGAAGTAGTTAAAAAGGTAGATTTTTAGTATTGCAGAGGAACTATTTTTGTGTAAAGAAGGTTATGACGTTTAAAGTTGGTGAGTCTGTCGGTAACCAAATGAAGAATGTACAGACATACTTGCTGTAATACAGACTAAAAGCTTTAGATGCGTGTTTTTTTATTATTATTCTAAAGTGTACATATCCCTATTTTTCTGTGTACTTGAATTGTGTATTTGGTACCGCCTGTGTGTGACTGCCTACACACTCTGCTGTCAAAGGAGCCTTTCCAAAGGTACAAAACAAGTGACAAGGAAACACTGGACTTATGCAAACAGTAATATAGTTCTTACTCATGCTCTGCTGTGTGTTTTAAAGAGCAGTGAACAACATCCCTCTGATGCAACATTAAGCTGTGTTTTAGTGCTTGTGGTTCACAAGTAATCCAGCCAAAACATCATGTTTCTTCACAAATAGAAGCGCCTCACAATATTATCATTACACATTGTCTTTACTGATATACACCACGATTTTACTGTGGATGTTTAATATATTTTGTTCGGTTTTTAGACAAATATCCCTCATAAAATAATGACAATAAATCATTGCTTCAGTCAAGATTAAGTACAGAATTGTGAGATGATGTTGACGAGGCCTGTGTGGGTGATGTTGGCTGCCTCATGGAGATAAGTACAATATTTTCTTCTAAAATGTAGGAGGGGAAATTAAGTTGAAATACAGCACTTGGGTAATCAGTACACATTGTTTCCACCATCAAATACTATTATATTTTACTGTTTTAAGTACACTATGTACGCTTGTTTCTAGCTGTTCATAATGCGGGACGGCAGCGCCCCCTTGTGTCAGGTTCGTGCCTTCACCGGATTGGCTGAGCGGTTGTCAGGAGTGTTTACAGGAAACATGGCTTCCGTGTCTGTTGGAGAGCCTCAAGAAATGGAAGGTGAGTAGCTAAATATTTAAGGTTGCAGCCTGGCCATGATTATCATAGCTTTGTGAACTGGCATCCACTAAGATAAAGTTGTCTCTTTTTATATCACCGCACTCTGCGAATCGTTTTTCTGGGGACTGACCAGACCTTCATCCATGGGCTGCTAGCTAACGAGCTAACATGCTAACAACAAGACGTTAGCTGTCGTTATTAATTTAACGGCTGTTTAATCCTGACAAATTATACATACGGCGGCTTTAATAAATGCAACGTGGAGTCTCAAAGTGATTTTTCCATCTTAACGTCTCATGTGCGTCCGTATAACACGTTTGAAATTATAGCACGTATACCTGTTTACTGTGGTCCAGTCATCTACCTAGCTAGCTAATGTGGTTAGCAGTGGGATGCCAGTGTGTTAATGTAAAAATGCTAACCTTAGCTTGCAAGCTGTGTCCAAGCTGGTAACACTGGAAATACAGACGCGAACCGCTTAACGGAAATTCATACTGAGATATTTAAGTCTGTGGAAGATGTAATCATGATGTTTAGCACTTGATCGTGTAATTTGGGCATAGTACCGAATGCACTGTCGCGATGTAGTAAATATCCAGGAGACTGCCACGCTGAACAGCTGTGTAGCCTTAAGAAATCCACTGATCATTTGGTATGGACCATAAGGATTGAACTCTGGAGTAATACAAGAAAGCCATGTGGTCTGATGAGTGCAGATTTAATCTGACAGATTTAATGACCAGGTTATTCCATCAGTGGATTTTTATGCACTGTCACAATTTAGTAAGTATCCAGGAGAGTGCCATACAGAGGCTGGATGCTCCTCATGTCACCTCCTGATTGCTCAGTGAACGAGATGGAGCAGGCCTGATCTTAGCATCATATTACATTTGGATCAAGTGTCACAGAAGCGCTGCAGTGCATCTTTATGGGGATACAAAGCTCCTGTTTTTCTGCTGACTGTAGTGGACCGAAGGGGTGAGTCTGAGGAGTCTGGTGACGATGAGACCAGGAGGAAGAGCATCAACGGCGATGTGGATCCCAATCAACCCGCTACCACAAGTAAATCATAATCCTCTCCTTCACAAAACCACATAGAGCTCAGGTCACACACTCGCTTGTCAGTTCAGTGGGTACCAGTGAAAAGACATTACAATGAAACAACCCTGCACTTAATCTTATCTTCATGAAGATCATAGTATTCAGCATATGTTTAAAATAACCAAGAGAGCTGTTGATTCAGCTGCGTGTTCTTTCTGGAGGTTGTGGTTTGTCGTACTGTTGAACTGTATTGTATTGTACCAACACATGTTTCTAATATTTTGACAACAGCATTGTTGTCCGCTGTGGACTAGGCTAAATAGAAATACGCAGTTTAACATCACCACATACTACATCCTCCAAAATGATTGTACAGCTGAATTACCACCTTTCTGACAACGTTTCAACATAAACATAAAATCACAACAGTCATCAGGGGTGTTGTTTCTTACTAGTGCGTCTAATGAACTGGTAAAGCATTACCTAACTGTCAATCTCCCTTTCAGCCCATTGTGTCTTATACTACTTTAGTATTTTATTCTTATGAAATACTCTAGGTTGATGCTATTTTAAATGATATTTATATTCATATATTTTTTTTATATTATAGGTAAAGAAGAGTCTCCAGTTGACATGGACACAATAACTTTGGACCCAGATGAAGAGGTTAGTCAAATATTAAGCTGTCTATAATGATTTGTATTGATCGTATGATTAGAAGGAACTTCTTTAATAATTTAGGAAATGAAGTTTAATGTGGTGGATTGTATGTGTAATGTTTGCTAGTGGAGACACCTTTTCACCTGTGTGGCAGCGATTGTAGTAGTACATTACAAAGAAAACCAAATAACAACTCCTAGCACTAGTTAAGAGAATATATCAAGTCAAGTTGTCTGTGGTCTTTTTAGGATGTTGATCTTGTTCATTGTCGTATTGGAAAAATTGAAGGACTGGAGGTGCTACAGAAGGCTAAGGTAAGTAATTTATTTATTTCAGGTCTACTGTCAGTCATTGATGACATAAAGACGTAGCATGCACTTTTCAGGTTATTTTTTTATTCCTTTTTTTTTTTTTTTTTTTAAACTGGAAAACTAGGCAGCCATATTTGACGCAGACACAGTTGTACAGTAAAAACTGTTAACATCTCACTTTTTGTATCTCTGTTCATACAGACGCTCTCCTTACGACAGAACCTCATCAAAAAGATAGAAAACCTCGACAGTTTGAGCTCACTGCACGAACTTGATCTCTATGACAATCAGATTCGCAAACTGGAGAACCTGCACAACCTCACAAAGTTGGAGTAAGTCTGAAAATGATACATGTGGTTGTAATCTGTGCTTTATTGAGCAAGGAACCAACAACTGTTCTAACTGGGATTTTTGTTTAATTGATACACAGACAGCTCGACGTGTCCTTCAACCTTTTGAGGAAGGTGGAGGGTTTGGAGCAGTTAACTGGGCTGAAGAAACTTTTTCTGCTTCACAATAAAATTGGCAGCATTTCCAACCTGGACCACTTCACAGGTCTGGAGATGCTGGAGCTGGGCTCCAATCGCATTAGGGTGAGATACCGAGGGTCTCTACTACAGTGAGATGAGTCATATGTTAAAAATTTAAGTGATGTACTACAGGCGTCTTTTATTTTGTTGTGCTTACAGGTCATTGAGAACCTGGATGCACTCTGCTCTTTGCAAAGTTTGTTTCTGGGAACTAATAAAATAACAAAGCTTCAGAATCTGGATGGTTTACACAACCTGACTGTTTTAAGCATTCAGGTAACCTCACACAAGTTTTCATATGAATAAAACGATGTATTATGTTTATATATTGACCCCAGGTTTAATCATTTTGTGTACATTTATTTGCAGAGTAATCGGATTACTAAAATTGAGGGTCTACAGAACCTCCTCAACCTGAGAGAGCTCTATCTGAGCCACAATGGCATCGAGGTCATCGAGGGCTTGGAAAACAATGTGAGTTGTAGAAACTGAAAAGACTAGATGCAAAACTGTCCACGCGTAAAAATAAAGTTTCCCCTGGACATTCAAACATTTTTTGTCCTTCACAGAAAAAACTCACCACCCTTGACATTGCAGCCAATCGAGTAAAGAAAATTGAAAACATCAGCCATCTGACAGAGCTGCAGGAGTTCTGGGTACGGATCATTTAAAGTTAAACAAGAATGCCGTTCGATCTTTGTGTTCTGTGTTGTTTAATGTGCAGCCTCATTACAGACGAACATGCAAACAGCCGAGTTTGATGGCAGACGTTTGGACCTAGTAGAACTAGTAATACCGGTATCAGAAGTTTCATAAGCTCATTAGCTGAGCTGTGGAACCGACTCACCATTTATTATATAAATGCTTTTCTTTATTACTTGTACTTTGGATCTAATTAACGGATGTTAAGTTGGTTAATAGGAATTGATTAATAAAATACTTTATAACAGATCAACAAATTCTAACTAGAAATTGTCAAGTAATGAATTTAATTCAAGGTAAATCATAATTTGTTGAATATTTTGCATATTACAGTAAAGTTGGACTCACAGAGTGATGTAATCAAGTTTGAAAAACTGAATCGGACGTAGAGGTGTAGTTTAATCTCTGCTTACATCCCCATTCAGCCATTTTAAACAGCACTGTAGTGCCTTTTGTTCAGTTTATTGTGCTGCAAGCAGACATCACTTCCTTCCATGATCTGGCAAAAATACAAACACGGTCACCATGTGGTCTGTTTAACCACTGACAAATGGGGCTAGATGATGCGATGCCTGCAAAGACAGGCTATTAAAAGATATAAAAGCTTCCAGCTTGCAATTTCTGTGTCATTGAGAAATGGCAGTTAAGGGTTAAGTGTGGAATACAAGACAAAAAATGATAAGGGAGGTTTTAGATGAAGCTTCAAGTCTGCTGGACACAAAGGAAAAGCAAACAGACCCTGTGACTGCGGAGGAGCTGCATGAAGGTTTAGCTCAGGAGTGCTGTTCAAAGTGGAATTTCTGTTTAACTGTTTTCCTTTCAGAGAACATATCAGTGCATTAATGTTGTTTGTAATTGTGTCTTTTCTCTTTAAGAATCAACAAAATATTTTATTTTGCCGGTGATGCCCAAACTATTGCATACTACATGATTTTAAATAGATCAGTTATGTGGGACTTATTAATTATTTACGAAACACCAATTAATGATGCTTCATTGTTTCAGTGCCCTAAATGTCCTCTATACAGTATGTTGTATGATTGCTTTTCCATGCAGGGCAAGGCTGAATGTGTATTCTTATTGTCTATATCATCATTCTCTCCTTAGATGAACAATAATCTGATAGATAACTGGTCAGATCTCGACGAGCTGAAGAATGCCAAGTCTCTGGAGACGGTGTACCTTGAAAGAAACCCGCTGCAGAAGGATCCACAGTACCGGCGGAAGATCATGCTGGCGCTGCCCAGTGTACGCCAGATCGACGCCACCTTTATCCGCTTCTAAAACCGCAGCGTACGATTCACCTGCCAACTTCACAGTGTTCTCCCTCACTCCCCCCCCCCCTGCCTGCCCTGCCTACTGAAACAAAACCCTTTGAAACACATTGGCCTCACTGAGTCACATTGTCACTCCATTCACAAAGTACATTCCAACATCACCTACACGTCACTCACCGTACACGTATGCATGTGTGCACTCACTCAAACCTTGATCTATGCTGTTGTGTGGAAGCTTTTATTTAATAAGGTGGAACTGTGATGAGGATAAACTACCCCACCCCATTCCCTCATTTTTCCTGTGCACTTTCCTTTGCTGTTTTGGTCATGCAGTGCCCATCAGGAAATAAGGAAATCAGTCTTATTTATCACGTTATCTAATTTGTGCTCTTATATTAGAGAAAATGGTGGCATTCTTAATATTTGGGGGATTTTGTGAGTTTAATTTCTTTCGCTTGGGACAGAATGATGCCGTTCTCCTAGGCTACACATTGAGCGATTAACGCTAAAGGGAAATTCCATCATAAAATAGATTTTATTCAATGATCAGAATGCTACCTTGTCATTTGGCGTGCTTCAAAACTGTCCTTACCGGGTACAAAACACGACAGTCTAAGACTAATTCAAAGCGACGCAGTGAAGTGGCACTTCCATACATCAGTCTTTTTAAGGAAAACAAATCCTTTACAGCTTAAACTGATGTATCGTTTTAATAAACTGACACTGTTAATAATAACTGGCAAATTTTGATGTCCAGCAGCCTTGTCTATTCCTTCTAATGTAGTATTACACAGCTCATACATCCATTTGCTGATTAACGAGACTGACCTCTGCAATGACATAAAACTCATGAGAATGTAAAATCACTTTATGTGGTTTTGTAATCAGTGGTACCATTATATTTAAATTTTTTCTTTTGCATACATCACTGATTACATACAGCCTCGGGCCTTTTTTGGTTTGTTCATTAACTTAATTTAAACAGATTAGATAGCAGTAAAATATAGTTTCTGAATTTACTTTACGTTGTAAAGGCTGGACTGATCTCAGTTAAGCGTTAACTAATGTAAGATACTTGATGCTGTTGGCACAGACAATTTTTCTTTTTTTAAAACACATTTTGGAATTTAAAAATTTGTGATGTATAAAGACACTACGTTAACATTTGACTTAAATATGATAGGAATTGATGTATATTCGTTGACCGTACTTGCCATAGGATTTCTTATGTCAAACAGAAAGATGACCACCTGAAACCAAAAGTAAATCAATTATTCTCGTGGTCTCCTGTATATAAAGCTTTGGTGCGCTTGATTTACACCCTGTTAAAGTTAAAAAGTCGTGTATCTTTTATATGAAAATAATTCCCCATCTCAGGGCTGAAGGGTCACCTGTGAATACAATACGGAAGAATTGAACTTAGGTACATTAATGGGTTTAAGAGGAAAAGAGCTTTCTGTGCAATAGAAGATCATTAACATCTGATTCCTTTTATTTATCACAAGCCTTTAAATGACCCCTTGTATTCAAGAAAATACGAACAGAAAATGCTGATTTTTATTGTAGAGTCAATGTCTTTAGCTGATTACCTGCTCTTTTTGAAATTAATGGAAATTACGATTTCAACTCTCTTAAGTCAAATTGTTCATGATTAGTGGTCTTAAGCATAACTGTTGGACATTTATGAGTATCATATCAGACTATCAGCTGGGATGTTATACATTATTGATATGAATGTCATGTAACTTCCGATTCAGTGTAACGAGTGTACAATTGGCCAGCGGGAGGGTATTTGTAAATACACCTTGGACATTTCATGATGTAGAAATCCAGTGCCATCATCACCTCCCCTTTGTAAAGTGATTTTCTTCTTCTCTTGTTTTGTTTATGCCAGGCAGCACAACAGATTTATGTGAGATAATTAAAGTAACTTGACCTCGAATGGTCTCTGAAGGAGCAATTACTCAAACTGCTATCAGCTTCTCGCTGGTAGACCTGGGTCTTTGGGTTTAGGACTTGGTTGACGCTGTTTCGAAACTGAATGTATTATGCAAATAACAATAAAATTACACTACTTAAGAAACAAGTTTATGTAGTTGTCATTTGTATTTGCCATGACAGAACCTGATTTAGTATTGAGAGAATATGTAACTTGGTCTTAAAGAATGCGTAGGCTACTGTAATTATGAAGCTTCACACCCAGGTACGTAATATTTCCTGTTGTCTTTATTTTCAGTGAAAAACATACACTGATAATTAAAAAGTATTCCAATAACAAGTTCAAAAGCACCAGTGTTGCACAAGTCAGTGGAGTATATGATGCACTGTCAAAGTCTATTGATTTGACCTCCAACTGATCGCTTCATTTCTAATTAAATCTAACTCATATTTTAATGATTGAAGGTCTTATAGTAGTATTTTTGCCCTTTACACCTTTAATTAAATCCATATAGATTTGTGGACACATACTTTAAGTAGACAGATTAGCAGATGAATGCTGTATAAAGTCATCCCACCAGCAACAAAATAAATACATCAGTGTCCACCCATTTTTCTCAGCTATACTCCGCTGAATCTCTAAAATAAAAGACAAAAAGAAAAAAAGAATCTAACTTTCTGGACATTTTCTTTGAAATATTAATCACAAACATCACTTCCGTTTGTTCCCCCCCAAAATTACCATACCGTCATATTTTTTGAAATAAAGTCTTCTATTATTAATCGTATTGCTATTACTATTATTAGCTTATAAGCTATTAATAAATCAGAAGCACGGATGACCCAAAGAACCATGCTGCAAGAAACGCGAGGGACTTAAGCATTTTAATGTGGACTACATAGTTTATTCTGAATATGAAAAGGTTTATGTTGTACAGCGCACAGCGTTGTTAGTACGAGATTAAATGATATTAGAGCTGATGGAGACATATAAAATTAAAACGCCATTAGATTCAAATATTTTTAAAGGAACATAATTAATTCCCATGAATGAACTTCATTACCCACAATGCAGCACGGTCCTTTATGGTTACGCATGGGTCTCGCGCCGCGCCAGGCAGGGGAAAAAGGGACGTCAGCGCATGCGCCACATCTATGTTGTTGTTTGTGGCGGTAAGATGGCGGCGCTCGGAGACACCTCAGCTCCGGGGGTGAACGGGTTAATACAACAATTCACAGCTATAACAGGTAAAAATAACCTTTTATTTCGGGTTGGATTTATCAAGTAGATTTGTGTGCTCACGTGGGGAAAGCCACCTTGCCCAGCTGACAACAAAATGGGTGCGTAGATAAGGAAACGACCGTTAAGTCTTGCTCTTGCTCCTGCGCTGTCAATGCTTTGCAGAGGGGAAAAGCACAGGCAGTTATCAGCGAAACTCAAGTGAAAGACTCAAAAAAGGGACAATAAAGCCATCGGCTTTGAAAATTTTCTCCCAAAGCCACTTAATAATCCACTATTTTAGTAGTAATGCTGCTTAGAGACACCATATCGTCAGCCTAGAGCGTATTTTCTGCTCTTTTTGCACGGCTTGTTGTTTGATAATGTGGAATGGACGTCGCTGTGCAACATTTCCCTTCTTCATCACCAGCCAGGCTTCGTGTTGTGTTGCTGTCATCTTCGCTGGGACTGTGGGGTTAACTACTCATGAATGAACACACTCTCTGTCTCCAACTATCGACACTGAGGTCCTCAGTTGTTTATAAGCGCTCTCACACTAAGGGTAATGTTTCAGTTTAAAGTTATTTTACGGGGAAGAGAGGAGACTCAGTTCAGGGGCTGTTAGACTTGAAAAGTGAAACGGACATGCGCAGTACAGACAGAAAGCTCATTGTAGCCACACTAGATTGTACACTTAAAAAACACTACAAGTTCATACTGGGGTAGAGTTTTCTCATCTGCGAAAGAGTTTTATACCTATATAGACTGTGGCGGTTCTTGATCTGAAGGCATTTGATGGATATTCAGGTGTTTTTTGCAGCGTTTAGCCCACTGATCAGGTAGCAGCACATTGCTGCCGACTGAACCGTGGTATAAAACAAGTTGCGTATACTTCCTACATCTCAGGCAGCTATGTATCTTGAAGTAGTTTCATCAGAGTGTTTCAGACAGCTTGCAAAGGCTTTTTTTTTTTAGATCTGTTAATGTATCCACAGTGAACAGTTGTTTTATTTATTTATTGACCACATGATTGGAAAAGATTATTTTGCATTTACACACAATTTGTGCAATTTCGCATTGTCTTATAATAGAGAATTAAAATCACCTGGTAAATCAGTCATATGAAGAAAGGTTAAGCATATTCATGTATAATATTTAGTAAAGTGGTAACAACATGCATAAATGAGTGTGGTACTTTATGATGAACAGTTAAACATGCAACAAAAGAGGTGCAGACGCATAATTCTGCTGTGTTACTGTTGTTTTGTTTCAGTTATACAAACTGTTTTACTTTATGTGCATTGCTTTTATAATGTCATGTCACTGGCCACAAGGTAAAGATTATAAATTAGCAAAGCAGGTAATGAGGACATATTTTGCTTGTTACGGATGTAAAATCTGTATATCTATCTATCTATCTATCTATCTTTAATTTTTAATCGTTCAGACTGTGTCAGACTGGTACTGGATTGGAAAAGACTCCTTAATAAACCAAAATTTTATTAAATGCCTTTTATAGATTACGTTAAAAACAAATATTGTCATTGTCAGATTAGATTATTCACCTTCACGTGTGATTTATACTCTTTTAATATGTCACAGTGTGCAAACAGTGTTGCTAACATTTGCACAGGTCTTCTTTGTGTGCTGCTGTGTGTATGTCTTAGATCCAACTTTTTAATTTTGTGGTTTGATTGTGTTTATTTAACCATAAGGAAGTTATATGCTTTCACAACTTATACTTATAGCACAGTTATCTGTGTATCACCTTTTTTCTCTTTAAACCTTTCTCATTATCTGTTTTATTCTTTGTCCAACACTCTTTCAGGGGCCACAGAGAGCGTTGGAAAACATATGCTAGAAGCATGCAACAACAACCTGGAGATGGCAGTGACCATGTTTCTGGACGGAGGCGGGATTGCAGAGGAACCCAGCACAAGCTCCAGTTCAGCAGCTTCTAGCAGCAGAGCTCCCCCTGAAGAGTAAGCTCAGTATAATCTCCACAAACTTGTGTCAGACCAAAAAAAAAAAAAAAAAAAGTGTTTAGGTTTTCCTAACTTAGAGGTGCCTCTTAGATTAATTCTGTATCTTTTGCCTGATGTCTCAGTGAAGTACGAGCACCCATTCCCCAGAAGCAGGACATACTGGTGGAGCCAGAACCACTATTTGGAGGTATTATAGTGTTTTCTCTCTTATTCTGTCTTGTGCAAAGGGAGAGATAAATAATCTGATCAGAATGTCTTTTTACGTGTTCATTAAATATACAGTGCCAAAGCGAAGAAGACCAGCACGATCGATATTTGATGGTTTCCGAGACTTCCAAACAGAAACAAGTGAGTGCATTCAAGTTTTTTAAGATTAAGACGATGTCTGATCAATAGTAAATGTAATTTACCGTCATGCTACATAATAACAACCAACTTTTAGTGACTACAAATGTTTTTCCTTTTCTAGTCCGCCAGGAACAGGAGCTGCGTAATGGGGGCACAGTGGATAAGAAACTGAGCACCCTGGCAGACCTTTTCCGTCCTCCCATCGAGCTCATGCACAAAGGCAGCTTTGAGACGGTGAGAAGTCACTCGCCGGACACATTACACCGCCTTTATTCAGTTTGTGTGAACTTTCAGTGAAATTTCAGAGGGTGACTGTAGATCACAGGTAGGGAATCAGAAGAAAACACGCGGACGCCGGCAAAACATCATATTCTACAACGTTTAGATGTTTTTTTAAAAGAGGACATACACCGATAAGCCACAACATTAAAACCACTGACAGGAGAAGTAAGTAACATTCACCATCTTAAGATAATGCAAAGTTCTGCTGTAAAACTTTTTGAACTGGAATTCGTGTGGATGTTACTTAAGGCTCTTTTGGAGTACTGCAGGACGTAGACACCGTAACTTACCCGCGCAGCCTGCGCCGGTGTGAGCCATTTATACTGTGCACTCATCAGCCTGGCTCGTTCTGTAACAAAGCTTTGTAACAAAACGCTAGTCGGTTTTGCCAGTCGGGTTCATTTTTTTTTCCACTTCCTGCTTCACTTTCAACAGTGGCAACTGAAATTTCTCCGAACACAAGTCATACAAATGTTTGTATCTCCAAACCTCCTCAGTTAACCTTTCCTTGATGTGTTCCATCTGTATTGATCCAAAACAATTCGAAAATTGTGGACTACTAAGCGGAAATATGCAACAACCAAGCGGACCAATCACAGCTCTTGCACTCTGTGTTGCTGCGGTGTATAGTTACATTTCTGGAGAGGTGCATGTCGGTTACGTCGCTAGGGTCTGTGTAGGGGTCTGTGCTGTCCCATTAGCTTCTGTATCAACTTAACGCAGAAGTCTAAACCGACTATTACACATGTACCACCCACCTAGACCAGACCAGGCACCACCACCCCACAGCAATGACACTCCTTGATGGTAGCAGCCATCCCCAGCAGGATGCAGCCTGACACAGGCACACACACAAAAACACTTTAGGAACAACTCAAAAAAACATGAAGAACAGCACAAGGTGTTGACCTGGCCTCCAAATTCACTAGATCCCAAACTAATCAAGTATCTGTGGCATGATCCACAGAGGCCCCTTCCCCTCAACCCATGGGACCCAAAGGCACCCACTAACAACATTCCTCTAATATTCTGTGTTTGCCGTGATCCTGCATTTATTTATTTTTATTTTTTTGTGCTTATAGGCTAAAGACTGTGGACAGATGGAGAACAAGTGGCTAATGATCAACATTCAAAACGTTCAGGACTTTGCCTGCCAGTGCCTCAACAGGGATGTGTGGAGTAATGATGCAGTGAAGAACATCATCAGAGAACACTTCATATTTTGGCAGGTACGTCAGAACGTATCGTCTTTCTGTATGGGGTTCTTCATGCTTTCACTATTCTGTAATTGAGGCCTTTAAAGCATCTGAGAATTTGAGGTTGAACTGATTTGATCTTGATCTGAAACGTGTTTAACTTCATTGTTCTCAAAATTTTCTTTAATGCATTGTACTTTGCATTTCTGTACTGTACAGGTATATCATGACAGTGAAGAGGGACAAAGATACATCCAGTTCTATAAGCTGAACAAGTTTCCATACATTTCCATCCTTGATCCGCGCACAGGTGAGTGTTGATGGGAAGAGAGTGACAGCAAGGGGTTTTCTGATGTAAAAATACACAGAGGATTTTAGTTTTTAATAGCTAATCATTTCACAAACACAACTGAACTATCAGAAAGAATCAAGAAGAACAACAGTCACAGTGTGTTAGAGATTCTGGAAACAGGGCTGCACATCTTCCCTGCATGCATGCCTTTTAGAAATAAGGGAACAGTATTATGAGAAGTAATTTAAAATCAACAGTATACAGCAGAGCAAGAAATCGGTAGCCAGTAATTAACTAAAGACTGACATCTTCAATCTGTTACAGTAACAGTGCCAAAAATAATGTCGGTCACATCTGTAGTGTGGATTGAAATCGATGTGTCTCTTTACTACTTATTTTTTTATTTTTCTGTGGTTTATTGTTCATTTCATGTTTCATTTAGGTCAAAAAATGGTGGAATGGAACCAGCTGGATGTGGCATCGTTCCTGGAGCAGGCAACTGGTTTCCTGGCAGAGCACGGGCAACTCGACGGGCCATCCTGCCACGCACCCCCTGCCAAACGAGCTCGCTCTGTGGGTTTCTAATCTCATGTGTCACGTCTAAATTCTTGCTTCTGCTCTAATTAGAGCGCCACTCTCTTTCTGTTACTCTGCTGGAATTTCCTTCGAGCTTCTGTTTCCAAAATACAGTGATAGTTAATGATGATAGTTAGTGATTTATTAAGTTCTACTTCTCTATGTGTTGTTCTCTATGAGTTTTCTACAGCTGTGTACTCTGTTTTCTGTTGTAGGAAAGTCTGATTGATGCCAGCGAAGACAGTCAGCTGGAGGCTGCGATCCGAGCCTCCCTACAGGAGACCCACTATGAGTCCTCGAATGTCCCTGAACCTCCCGATTCTCCCCGATCGGACGAGGAATCAGAGGCAGAGCCTTTCTCCGACAGCGAGGGCCCCATCTCTGTTGACGGCTCAGACAGTGAAACGATAGTACCCCACGAAGAGAAAAGTTCCACAAGCAAACACGCCCCAGCCCCCTCGGCCACCGCAGCCCAACAGCGTCTACATCCCGATAGTTCCACTTCATCCCACAGAAAGTCTCCGTACAAAGAAAACAACCACAGTTACAAGAAAGAGGAGAGCAAGAAGAACCACCTAGAGCCCTCGGCGTCTGGCCCTCGTCATCCTCAGCCCGATGCAGACTCTGGAGGGAACCACTGCGCCCCACAAGCCGAAAGTGCAGGAACTTCCAAGATCAGCACCACCACAGCCTGTGACGTGGACTGTCCTGACGACAATGGTACGGAGAAAAAAAAAAAAAAAACCTGTTGGCTCCTTGCAATATTTACAGTCAGCTTCATATATGTTTGGACACTGACACACGTTTATCTGCTTTCCAAAATGGCCCCCAGGTTACAGTTATATGATGAATATGTGCTTAAGGTGCAGGCTCAGCTTTTAGTTGAGGGTATTCACATCCAAATCAGAGAAAAGGTGAAGAAACCATTTTTATAAAGGGGCCCATGGTACCGTGACAAAATGTAATTAACTCCAGATCAGGGTACTTGGGGGTACTCTTAGGCGAAGCACTCCACAGAGACTTGAGATCTGTTCAGAACCCTGTACTTAATGTACTGAACTATCAGCGTCTACCTTCCAGCAGTATGAGCTCTGTCAGATGCTAAACCTGTGTTACCTGAACTTGAATTTCAGTTAGAATATCCTTTACCCATTTCCAGTGAAAAGTGATGGTCAGAGAAAACAAAAGAAAAGTGACTCTGAAATTTCCAAATTAAAGGAAAAGGTTGTGATCCAGTTAAAGGTTAAATGCAGTGACACGGGGACAACAACAGCAGCATCTCAGGAAGATGTTTAAGTATGTTCTTGTTTTCTTTCACATAGGGCCCAAAGCCAGGTTGATGCTTCGCTACCCAGATGGACAAAGGGAGCAAATTTCATTGTCTTCTAAAGCAACACTTTTGGTGAGTACAAACCATAATTAGTATAAATTGGATATTATATTAAACCGACTCTTTAAAATGTCTTATCTACCATTATATCACCTTCTCTCTTCAAGGCCCTGGTAAGACACGTCCAGTCCAAGGGTTACCCCAACGAACGCTTCGAACTCGTCACCAACTTTCCCAGAAGGAAGCTCGCCCACTTGGACTATGACATCACACTGCAGGAGGCGGGGCTATGTCCACAGGAGACTGTATTTGTGCAGGAGAGGAACTAGCCTTCCCAGACATGTTCACTTTTTGCTTGTCTGTATCTCTGGTAGACTTCACCCTTTCACCAATGATCTGGGACGATGTTACTGGCCTTGACCCCATAACCTTCTGTTCTGGAAGTAGGCCCAGTTTTTTTGCCAAGACTTCTGTTAGTGGATGGACCACTTTCACCGTCTCTCGGCTAATCTTAATACTGACGTCGCTACTGACAGCCTAATCCCTTTGTAGTGCTCTACGATTGGCCAGCAAGGTGTTACGGATGCCAGCACTCTTTAATTCATTATTTATAATATATTCTGTTCTGATGCAGGTCTCACTCGGTTGTGAACTCTTAGGCACATCAGGACAGAATATACTGTATATCACATAGCCCCTGTTCCAGTAGAAAACTAGTTGATGATGGGCCACCAGGGACTTGTACAAAAAGACTTTTACCTCCCAGAAAGGACATTAAATGTCAGAGTTTATTTTCTAGCTCTTCTTGTCATTTTCTGTACCTAGTGCAGGTAAACGGAGGCTCATTCTTGTTTGTTTTGACTCAAATTTGATCTCTCACTCAGCCAATATTCAACCAGTAATTATTTGGGAAGGCCGCGGCGCAAAGAGAATATGTCCAAAAATTCAACATAATGTGTCTTTTGATACAGAAGGGAATGAATGAAAGGTGGTGCATCTCATCAGTCGGACCTACACTGTACAGAGATGGCTTAGAGAGACTGGTATTTAGCTGTAGTCAATGTTTCCTTTCTTTTTTATATGCTGCCAAGAAAATATGCTGATGTTGAAATATAACCACCAAAAACCAAGAGGGATTCTGCTTGGTCTTTTGTTATTTTCTTTACGAAGTGGTTTGTGTGCTTTGAAATGAAAGGTTGAAACACTTCTTCATGTGGACAGATGGTGGCAGTAACCGACCAACAATTCACCAATTAATGTGACGAAGAAGAAGACCGCTTAACCACTGTAAAAATGCAGGATTCAACAGATCCAAATAAGCTTTTCACGTGTTATATGACCAGAAAATTAGTCAGTTTGTTTTGGAGAAAGTAAAAGAGAAACTTCACAGAGAACATTACCCCTGTGCGCGACGTTTGTCTCCCCCTTCTGGCAGCGGGATTAGTTACCCAAACATTGTTTAATGTAATTTGATGTGTGTGTGTGACATACGCCTACAGTTCCTCAGCCCCCGAAAGAAAACCCACAAATGTCAATCTGTGTCAAACACAGATGTGTTGTCAATCGCTTTAGTCTTTCTGGAGAATCAGAAACGTTTCTTGGAGTAGTCCTACATCCTGGTTCATTCTTCCTGACCGCCAGACACTCATAACTACTGTTCTTCTTCCATAGACTGCACTACACTTAGTTGCTGCGGCCTACTCTATTTCCATCCCCGGAGTTGTTAGCGATAATTGCTGCTTGGCATTAAATGCTACCACTGAGCCGACGCAGTAATGACACCAGAGACACCAAATTTAAAACTCCGGTACACAGTGAAATTCAGATAGATTTACCTGACCGCAGACTAGCTTAATCGACAGTGTGCAAATCGTTTACCAAGGGCTTGAATGTAATGGACGTTCATTTATATGTAAAAGTCTCCAGCTTTAACAACTGTTGTGCTCCTCTTCTATGTCTCACGCTTCTTCATACGAACAGATGGTGGCAGTAATGGACCTTAAATGCCAACAATTCACCAATAAAAGCGAAGGAGAAGAAGACTTCATAACCCATGTGAAATTACAGGTTTCAAAACATTCAAAAAAAACAAATTTGCAAGTGTGATATGTGGTTGTAAGTTTCCGTTTTTTAAGGGTGAACAGCATGAACCTGTAATCTGATGGAGTGTTAGCTCTTAAGAGTTTTTTTGCTAAGCTCCCCAGGCCCCGGAGAACAGAGGTGATGCCATGTTTGTGATTACAGGAACTTCACAGGCCCTTTAAGGGGATATGTTCTGCTGCGGCAACATGGATGTTTATGTTCCACATTGGCTTTGTGACTGCTGTTAATATAAGTAGGACTTGACTGAATTAATACTTCTTTTAAAGGAAACGTGATTTAACAGTTAAGGTGACTGGTCCCCATCTGTGGTTTTGAACAAATCATTGTCACTCTTGCGTTAAAAATAGGTTCACTTATTTCCCTCTCACTCCCGCGTAGAAATAGCTGGTCTATTTCTACTGCTTTAAAAATAAAGTAGCACCCCTATTCCCTGTCACAGTGCAGCGCTGCGATTCATAGACTCAGTTTCAAGCGTTGTAAAGACAAACATCTTTAGTCAGCGTTTTAAAATTTAATTGTAACACTTCTCTTTAGATCAGGGCTCCCCCCCCCCCCCCGCCCCCGACTGATAATAGTTACGGTGCCTGTTCGGAACAACGGTCAAGAGTTGAAAGAAAGGCAGCTGTACAATCAGATGAGGTCACTGACTCCCTTTGACTCCCTTTACTGTGTGGATATTACAGTACGTGACGTGCATTCCTTCACAGCCTGCTTTTTGTGTGAAGGACAAAAGGTGGGTGAGGGGGGAAATACTGCTGAGGCGTACTTTCCACATAAAAGAAAAATAAAGTGTTTCACACTCCGAACAAATCAAAACAGTTTAAGTTTAGATGTCTCAGATTCATCAAGATCAAACGAACTTTTGTTTTGTTCAATTTTAAGGTCTTAAGAGATTTAAAAGAACATTTTTTTTATATGCTGGAAAAGAATTTCCTACAATAAAGACGAGAAATTGTCTTGAGGTTTAAGACCCGATTAATGTTTTACTTTCCCCAAAACGTGAGTCTTGAGGAGATTCAGTGTTTCCACCTTGCAGCAATTACCTACATTAATTTCACACTAAAGCTACGTATATTAACCAGTGAGATTTTAACGAAGTGAGCAGGACAGCAGCACTCAGACCTGGTTTGTTTTAGGGGTTTGTCTGTTGCACAAAAAGTCTATTGACCCCAGTCATCCGTGGACCTTCAAGCTTGTTCTCAGAATGAAATCAATGGAAGTTAATGTGTGATGGGTGAGCCATCTGGATTTTACACACGATGTTCAGTTTACCCGTGACACTCGGGTCAGAAAAACGTAGCATAATGTCTTCTGTGGCTCTCGAGTATCTTCAGAGTTAGAAAAAGAATAAATAACGGTGTCGATGGGTTTATTTACTTGACTTTGGGTTGAGGTTAAAATGTGGAGTTTGAAGGAAATGGGCATTTCATGGGAAGAGCAGCTCTCGTGAAAGAAGCTGTTGGAGTTTGACCCTTACTACAGTCTGTAACCGCGATATCTCAGCCTCTGCTGCATCGATTTTAACCATTATTTTATTTACATGTCTCACAGGTGTCCTCATTGTGTGGCCGTTCAATGCTAAATCGCTGGAGTACACTTTAATATAAACAGGTGACAGGGGCCTGTATGTCTGTGGTTCAAAGAGGATCTCTAAGCCATCCCCTTTAACCTACACACTGACAGTCTGGTAAATAACATCTTCACGTTAGGAACAACTCAGAGCGGAAGTGTTTTTAATTCTGATCGAGAAGTGATTGTTTTGGAAACTGTCTTTTATTTCATTTTTTTAAAGGGCCTGATGACGAGTCACGTCTTCATGTGTGGGTATCAAGATGAATCATCGCTGCCTGAGCGTTGTGTCACATTTAACTCAATTTCCACCTTTCAGTCAAATGCAAAATACGCAGCAGTCTGCCTCCACAACACCTTCCCTTCTTATAGTAGCACATTTTCAGGCGTAAAATATTTTACCTACACCTACGGGGGCGGTTGCTCACATGATGTGACGGAGCTTTAGTAGCAAAGCTCACTGTTGCTTGAGGCTCGCGGAATAAGAAGATGACTGTGTGTATGTTTGACCTTTAATGCCTTGTTAACCCCCTTCTCTGCATGTTGCAGGAGAATAATCGTGGATGATAAGCCTATCTGCTCTGATTTAGCGCAGTCAGGATGACTTGGTGGACTATAATCACTGTCAGACATGCAGTCAATCACAGGAATCCTTGATTTCAGAAAGCTTACAGAGTTGTTACAAATGTTGGTTGTTACTGATCAGTAGCGCTAACTATTCATGACTGCTGATTCACACAGAAACATAAAGCTTGAACTCATTGCCAGATTTACCTTGTTTTTAGTTGTTAGAGACAGGACACATTTTTTTTCTTATTCTAAGCATCCCTAGAGAAGTTCAGTTCATACAGACAAACGGCACAGGAGGAGAAAAATAAATCACTTTGTATAAATAAGGGGTCTTCAACAGAAGGTTCGTGACCTCTAGGGGGTCCACGGAAGTACTGTGGGTGGTCGTTAACCTTTTTTGCTCATTTTTTTAAATTTATATATATATATATATATATATATATATTTTTTTTTTTTTTCCAGTCTGCGTGGGTTCCCTCCAGGTGCTCCGGCTTCCTCCCACTGTCCAAAGACATGCTCATTAGGTTAATTGGTGATTCTAAATTGGCCGTAGGTGTGAATGTGAGTGTGAATGGTTGTCTGTCTCTCTGTGTTAGCCCTACGATAGACTGGCGACCTGTCCAGGGTGTGCCCCGCCTCTCGCCCGATGATGGTTGGGATAGGCTCCAGCAGACCCCGCGACCCTTAACAGGAATAAGCGGTTACAGAAGATGAATGAATGAATATATTTCCCTATTTAAATGCCTTTTAATACACATTAACCTGAATACAACACACTGTAGCAAATGGTTAAATGGAGGTGGAAGATATTATCTTTCAATCAGAAATGCACACATTCAGCGACACACAGGCGGTCTCTCAAGCTCAAGCGGTCCACTTAAAGCTCAAGACAAGCCTGGACCCGTCCCTCCAGCCTCCTGTACACAAAGTGGAGGACCCAACCCTACGGCAGTCTAGAGTGTCTGGTCATTAATGGGTCATTACCAGTAATTGGATGGGAAAACTGCAAAAATGAGGATCAAAACAAGTATCCCTAAGTACAGGTGGGTATCTGGTCTTTCACAGTAAATAAAAAAAATAAAAAACAGTTTTTTAGATACAGCATGACCAGGATGAGAGAATCTGCACAGACACACAAATACAATCATTTGTTTCAAGTTTTTGACATTAACTTTAGTTGACAGGACGTTAAACTCTGCATTGCAGTCACACTGGTATGCTATTTGTGCCACTACAATTACAAAGACTGGGTGAAGACAGGTCAGGGTAGCATGGTGTGTGACGATTCAGCAAATAAAAAGAGTGGGCGGAACATCTGCTTTATGGACAACTTGTGGACTTTCAGCTCTTCAAATAAAGTGTTGTGTAATATTCAGAATCCGCTTGATTTCGCTGATCAAGGATTTTGCTGCTTTAACATGAAGACACTGATTCTTCTGAAAACTATGATGCCTTTTAATACATATTCTTTCTCACCAGCGCTTCCTGCCACCTGCAAGTTGACAAAAATATCAATATGAAGTAAAGTCATTTGTTTTCATGTGGATTCAGGGCATACTTGTAATTAATTTGCCCCCCTGCACCGAAAAGCTGTCAGACAAATTATGCAAAAATCTTTTAATGAGTACAGTCAAGTCAAGTCATAATGTGAAAAATGCTGCAGTTTTCGAAATCTTTGGATTCTATGTTATAATGACTACATGGACAATCTTCTGTATTATTGTCTTCAGTGTTAAGTAAGTGCACACATTCATGATATGAAAGTGGTTCCAGTTCATCCGTTTGGATAACAGTGATAATTCCCACCCAGATGACATCTCCCCTCTGCATCCCTGCGTCACCATCACTCCAACAAAGTGAGATTTTCCATAGGCAGAGTTACACAAGAAGAAATGACAAAAGCATCAGAAATACAAATGAATACGGCAAGAAAAGAAGACAATGCACAATACATTTGAATATAGTTTCTTGTTAAATCAGTTTTGACTTATTCAGCTGTTGGCCTTGGAGGATGGTTCAGTCTGCTGAATATCAAGCAGCGCTGTAGAAAAAAAAGAGCATGCAAGTTAATTTTGTTGTGGTTTATACTATTGTTCCTAATTCCAGGAATAGTAAATTACTCTTCATTATCATGTGGATGCATCCATATGGATGGATGATGACATCTTGGTGCCCCACTAAAATTTTGAAATCCACTAGTCCAGATTCGTGTCTTGGATCTTCCCAAGTTGCACCACCACCAAAGGTTAACATGAAATATACAGTGAAAGGTATTTAGGTGATACTTCGATATCTGGCAAAAGAAAGAAGGAGGTGTCACTGGTTCGATTTGCGAACCAACATGAACCTTAGCTCTAGTGTTGGGTAATGTTGACTCTATAAACACGACTCTTGCGAATCACACAAACTGCAGCTTTTTTAATTTGAGGATAAATGTTGCAGTTTATCTTTATGCCTGAAGTGGTTAAACAAATACAGTATTTAACTTTTTGCTCCATGCTTTCTTACAGCAGAGATGTTTTTAGGCCTTTCATGGTCAAGGTATTAAATATAACTGACCAACTAGTAAAACAGACACACAGCATTTCCAAAACATGTCAACGTCTCCGTCGTTGCAAATGGTGACATGAACAACTGTACTTCTGTTTACACACCGTTGCACCATGCTCACGCAGGAGTTTAGCGTTTAAATCAGCTCCATGTCGACCAACATTAATGTTAAAGCTGTTGTTAAGGCATGAATGAAGTGTATCCAGCCAATATGTGTGCCACCTTTGACACAGTTAGTTCAACAACACTTTAACTTATGAAGGTGTACTTTTGCACCACTGTGTAATACTGCTAAAGGATCGGTGTGATCAATGCACTTAGAAAACTTTAAAACCTTGAGAAATCTAAAATGTTTTTCAAACTCCCTGCAGCTGATTGCGTTTCCCCATATGACCAAACACTGCTTAAATCAAATAATTGATCCACAAACAGCAAAAGATATTGAAAAGAAATAGGATAAATTCCAAAACACAACACCAGACAATAGAGAAATACAAAAACTAAAAGAGAGGCCAAGCTGCTCAATTGCTTAAAAATGCTATTTTGGTCACTGTGTATAGGTGCTCGTGCATGTTGCGCTTTGTGCTCCTCTGCATGATTGTAAAGAGTGCAAACAATAGTTGCACAGTTTCAGATCAGGGCCTGTGAGTTTCCATTATGTGGAAATTTCGGATTTTCTCTATCTGTGTGTGTATGTGTGCGTGTGTGTCCGTTTGTGTGTATTCCACCTGTGTACGAGCAAGCACACAAATGTACACACACATTAGGAAACCTGAGTAAACTGTGCCATTTAATCTTTAGTCCCGGTCCAGCCTGGTTTGCTATAAAAGCCTGAGCTGCGTCCCTGACGGTCTGCTCTGCTGATCTGGAGACCCCGCCGTCCACAATGAAGCATCTCCTCCTCCTCGCAGCTCTGCTCGGCTGCCTCGGTAAAGACTTGTAATCTTGCACGTCTCATTTAAACCAGAGCCTGGTCAATCGATCAATCATTCGACTGAACCGATATCCACCTGTGTTTGCAGCCACCGTCCTCGCGGCCCCAGCTGACAAGGTGAGATGGTGCGTCAAGTCGGACCCAGAGTATCGGAAATGTTTGGATCTGGCGCAGGCAGCTCCTGTCTTCTCCTGCGTGAAAAAAGAAAGCACAATCGACTGCATTATTGCAATTAAGGTGAGGAAATTAACATCATCCAGAATGCGCATTTAAAGAGATGCGCACAGTAAGTATGTCACCCGATTATTGACCCTAAACTCCTTCAAACTTTAACCTCATTTATTTTATTTTTATTTTTTGCTTTCACAAATGGCTGATAAATGTGTGTTACAAAACAAATCGTAACAGATCACAAGTGAAAGAAGAACTGAAGTGGTTTCTTTAATATTATTTTTACTTTAATGTTTAATCTAAAACTTAATCGACAGTAAAATACTGAAGTAACTGTACAGCATTTGAGTAAATGGATTTAATGTGCTGATCAATAAATATTAAAATTACGATATTACAGAAATGCAACATTGATGTTGTAGTAATAAATAAATGAGTGGTAAAAGACAGATTAAACTATTAAGGAAATGAGTTAGTAGATTACAAGACAAGTAAAAGTACTCTGGAAATGTCTTTTGTAATTGCGCCTCATTATACTCCTCTGGCATTTAAAAACTAAAATGAACGGTATCGGCAGTAATTAGTAACATATAATAATGACATCACCGATCAGCCACAACATTAAAACCACTGACAGGAGAAGTAAATAACATTGACCATCTTGTGACAATTCAGTTGTGGACCTGGCATTCATGTGGATGTTATTTAGACATGTACCACCCACCTAGACCAGACCAGGCACCCGCCCACCCCATAGCAATGACACTCCTTGATGGCAGCAGCCATCCCCAGCAGGATGCAGCCTGACACAGACACACACAAGAACGGTTTAGGAACAACTCAAAAAACATGAAAAACAGCACAAGGTGTTGACCTGGCCTCCAAATTCACTAGATCCCAAACTGATCAAGTATCTGTGGGATGATCCACAGAGGCCCCTCCCTTCAAAGGCCTCCACTAACAACATTCTGTTACCAGACGCCACAGGACACCCTCAGAAGGTCCATGTCCATTCTCTGATGAGTCACAACAGTTCTGGAGGCACAAGAGAGACCTACACAATATTAGGAAGGTGGTCATAATGTTATGCTTGATTGGTGTATGTACATTTACTCTTGTTAGATTGAGGCATTGGAGGTTTTATTTAAACTGCTATAAATACTGCAATGAGCAGATGATGCCTTGAAACTGTGTCATATAGTTTGATTATTGGTCTTCTGGCTGTAGCTTAAATATTTTTAAATGTACATGTATTTAAAGATACGGTACATGAGAGAGGCCACATGCTTTTTGTTGGTTGGTTGGTGATGATGTGCATTTTCTGTCAGGCTGGTGAGGCAGATGCCATCACTTTGGATGGAGGGGACGTTTACACAGCTGGACTGAACAACTATGACCTGAAGCCCATCATCGCTGAGGACTACGGCCCCTGTATGTTTACTAGTCCACTATCTTTACAAATGAAATAAGTACACACTGGAGGATGTTTGACCTGAACGGTGCATTTTAATGGTTTGTTCTTCTGGCACACCTCCAGCTTCGGACACCTGCTACTACGCTGTTGCTGTGGTGAAGAAGGGGACTGGATTTGGTCTCAAGGAACTCAGGGGGAAGAAATCATGCCACACTGGTTTGGGGAAATCTGCAGGCTGGAACATTCCCATAGGAACTCTGGTGTCCATGGACTTAATTCAGTGGGAAGGCATTGAGGACAAACCAGTGGAAGAGGGTGAGTGACATATTTATACACAGTCCTCAAATATAATAGCTAATAGGTGGACTTATGGTCAGAGCTGTTTTATTTCTGTAGGGGCAGTGAAACTGATAGTTTGAAGACTCAAACCATTCAGTTCAAATCCTTTATGTGCTTTAGGCTGATTTCAGTATTTTCACTGCCATTACATTTAAATTTCTCTACTTTTAAAATCAGCAAAAAGGGGGTAGGGGATGCATTGCAGGATCAGTATTTTTAAAATCCCGACTATGGCCTTGTTTTTCGGTTTTGCAGCGGTGAGCACCTTCTTCCAGGCCAGCTGTGTCCCAGGGGCCTCACAGTGGCCTAAGCTGTGTGAAGCGTGCAAGGCAGACTGCTCCAGATCTCACAAAGAGCCTTACTATGACTACGACGGAGCTTTCCAGTCAGTATCTTGATGGTGTTACATTCATTCATACATTCAAGTTGTTGTAAAGTTGTAAAGGCATTTGTACGTTGATTTATTGTGGAAATGCCCGTAGCTGATTGGTCTGCTCAATAGGTGTCTGGTGGAGGATGCTGGAGATGTGGCTTTTGTGAAACATCTCACTGTCCCTGGTCAGTATCACACCATTATATATTCTAATATGTATGTGGTTCCTCATAGCTTCCCTTGCTTTCTTTTCAATACTTATTTTCAGGAGATACACTGTGTTGCACCTTGATAAATGTAGAGTACTGTGCTATTTAAGTCTTTGTTTGACACCAATATACTTACACTTACATTCAGGTATCACAGTATTGCTCCTTTACATAAACAAACTGTGGTGAGAATAATAGTAATAAATATGATCTGCTACGTCACACTTTCAGAGGCTGAGAAATCCAAGTACGAGCTGCTGTGCAGGGACGGCACCAGAGCGCCTGTCGACAGCTACAAAACCTGCTACCTGGGCAGAGTGCCAGCTCATGCTGTTGTCACCCGCAAGGACACCCAGCTGGCTGATTTAATCTGGCAGAGCCTCTCTTCAGTACAGGTCAAATAACAAATCATTTATACAGCATATTCAGATTCAGTTTCAGAAAATATATATAGCGTGAGTAGTAGAGTTTTCTGATAAGACAGAGCGGCTAAGACACAACTGAAAGAACTTCTGTTCCAGTTGCCTCACGCTGTGCCCACTGCTTTCATAATCAATTAGCTTGTGTGGTGTCTCTTCAGGGCTTTGACCTCTTCTCTTCAGCTGCCTACGCACCTTCCAAAAACCTGATGTTCAAGGATTCAACAGTGAGGCTGGTGCAGGTGCCTGCAGACACAGACTCCTTCTTGTATCTGGGCGCTGAATACATGAGTATCATCCGTTCCCTTAAGAAAGGTAATAAAAGTAC
Source organism: Chelon labrosus (assembly GCF_963514085.1). Taxonomy (NCBI): domain Eukaryota; kingdom Metazoa; phylum Chordata; class Actinopteri; order Mugiliformes; family Mugilidae; genus Chelon; species Chelon labrosus. The sequence goes on from NC_140342.1 coordinate 13,961,082, forward strand.
AAGAAAAACATGCAGATGAACATAAAAATATAGTTTTAGCAGATCAGTTTTGCTCATGTGTGTGTTTTAACTTCACTCATCAGAACCCACTGCAGCCACTGCAACCTCTGCCATTAAATGGTGCGCTGTGGGCCACGCTGAGACTGTCAAGTGTGACGAATGGAGCATCAACAGCGTTGCTGATTCTACCACCTCCATTGAATGCCAGAGTGCTCCTACAGTTGACGAGTGCCTTAAAAAGATTATGGTAAATGCCTATAGAAATCTGTTGGGAGATATTTTTCTGGTGTTTTGTGGAGTTTGTCTCTGACTAGCCGCTCTTTGAATCGTCCTGTAGCGCAAAGAGGCTGATGCGATGGCAGTGGATGGAGGGCAGGTGTACACAGCTGGGAAGTGTGGTCTTATTCCTGCCCTGGTGGAGCAGTATGAGACAGGTAGGATGCTTAGACTGTACATACAGCCATCACCTAGAAGCCTGTTTAATTTCACCTTGTGTTCATGAGTAACATTTGTATCTTTGTCTCTTTCCCCAGCGAAGTGCACCACCCCTGCAGGTGAGCTACATGTCATTAGTACGTTTAGTGATATAGACAAAATATCATTGTTTTCTCTCATGTAGAAGCATTATATGAATTATTATACAAATTAATGTAGCCCAACAAAACATTTAACCTGTGTCACTAAGACAAAAGCCAGTCAACAGCAGTTTATGTGTCTATATTTTATTAATGTCCAATTCTTGGGTAAGTTTCCTGGAAAGACATCTGTCATATGATTCTGATTATTACAAAAATGGGAAGTACATATCGTCTTCAGCTGACCTGCTGTGCACTGGCTAAACAAGGTTATGTCTGCAGTCATTTGAAGTTGGAAATGTATCAGTACCAGTTGAATACTGTTTATTTCCTCTATAATGAATGACTAAATACATAACTCTTTCCAGGAAGTATAATGCATCAATGATCATTTTATAAATTGAGCGTCATTAAAATAAAGAGTTGTCATGTTTTTATCTCCTAGCTCTAAGTTAAACTAAATGATACTCTTCTGATCCTTCCCTTCCTGTGCTTCCACTCTGAGCAGCTGCCTCCTCTTACTTCGCTGTTGCTGTGGTAAAGAAGAGTTCAGGGGTGACCTGGGCAACCCTGAAGGGCAGGAGGTCTTGTCACACTGGCGTGGGCAGAACTGCTGGCTGGAACATCCCCATGGGTCAAGTCTACAAAATGACTCAAGACTGTGACTTCAGTGAGTGACCGTGTGCTTCTTCTTTAATAACTATTTAACCAAATGCTTGATATTTAACCTTCACCAAAGTGCCATGGTTGCACAAATAACATTAGGTGCATTATTTACAAGAGAATAAGATACTTTTTGTTGACTGTGTCTCTTCCTCTCTTCAGCTAAGTTCTTCAGTAGCGGCTGTGCCCCCGGCGCCGACCCCAGCTCGCCATTTTGTACTCAGTGCATCGGCAGTGAAAGAGCAGTGGGAGATGAGTCCAAGTGCAAAGCCAGTGCCGACGAGCGGTACTACGGATACGCGGGAGCCTTCAGGTACAGTAAGAATTTGTAAAGCACGTAAAGCAAACACGGGGACTGGAATCGGAGGGAAACGTCTCTCCGACGTTACCTGCAGCTCTACAGCAGACTCAGTTGTGTCTAATTTGTTCAATTTGTATGTAGAAATAATATGTATAAATAAGTTAACGTCCCTAAAAAGCATATGACTATTTGTTCCACTTCTGTCCATGTATTTTGAGACATGCTGTATTAATTAGAAAACTTTAAAGACGCTAAACTGGTGCCATTCTTTAGTCTGAGCTATCAGTCAACATGTTGTGTAATATTATATTTGGCATTTCATTACAGATGCCTGGTTGAAGATGCTGGTGACGTTGCCTTCATTAAACATACGATCGTTGGGGAAAACAGCGACGGTAAGAGACTGACAATGTTGTTACACCGTCTCCGTGGTGTCTTCTTTCTTATGAAACTCTTCTAAGCTTTTCACCCCCTCTTCTTATCAAAGGTAATGGTACAGGATGGGCTCAAGGTCTGTTGTCAGCTGACTATCAGCTGATCTGCCCTGGGAGCAGCACTCCAGTGCCGATCACTGACTACGAGACTTGTCACTTGGCCCGAGTGCCCGCTCACGCCGTGGTGACCCGTCCGGAGACCCGCGCCGACGTGATCCGCATCCTCCAGGATCAGCAGGTCAGAGATAATCTTTAACTCTCAGGGTTGTGGTTACGTCGACGAGGACTTGAAAGTGAAATTTAGAGGGGGGGCGCTTTTACCCCACTTTACCAGGTTTATTTTAGGAGAACTGTTAAATATTTGCATTACATTTTAGCAATTTATAATTCTAAAAATGTGATATTTCTGTTCCCCCTATTTTAATTTTAACATCGGATATATTTGCAAAAGATCCTGACATTTTTAGAAGCCTGATCCAGTAAATGTTGCCATTTTGCGTGAAACACAACTAACTTTCTTTATCAGTTTAATTACTTAATTAAATCAATTCTATTTTTATTTTGCATGTTCAAAAACTATTTATGGGCACTGCAGAGTCCCTGAACAGTCATGCTGGTTTGTGTGTTTTGCGTGTCCTGTTTGTCTCTTTCAGAACTTGTTTATAATTTTAGTCAGAAGGAAATTGGTAATTTGTTCATCCTTTCCCCACTTGACCAGATTTTTACGCCATTTATGTCTCTGAAGGGACAGCGTTGTTGAATGTTTGCATAGCACTTCATCATTTTAAACACAACAAGTTGGTTAAAAATTGGTTTAGCTCTTCAACCATTTTGGAAAGTGATCATTTTGGTGGTAAACTAGTTATTGTATTAACACAGGATTAATACAAGCAAAGATTTTGTCAGTTTCATTTATGTATATGATAAACTCAAATTGCCATAATCTGAAAATACACAAATCTGTTTTAAATCTAAAATTCATTCTTTCATTATAGTCCAAGTTTGGACCCAGCAGCGACTCAACATTCAAGCTGTTCCAATCAGCCACTGGAAAGAACCTCCTCTTCAAGGACTCCACTAAATGTCTGCAGGAGGTCGACGCCGGAAAAACCTATCAACAGTTTTTGGGAGAGGAGTACATGTCTGCCATGACCGCACTGAGACACTGCAGTCAAACTGCACCAGGTTTGTGCTACTGTGGCTTCAAAGGAGAACAGCAGCTTAACAAATGTTCTTCTTGTAGCATCACACATTTTTTGTCTTTTTCTCTTCCCAACAGAACTGGAGAAGTCTTGCACTTTCCATTCCTGTCAGCAAAGTTAACAACGACGTGGACCTCGCGGCGCCTCAGTCGATTCCCAGTGATTCAGCCTCCTCACCCGCACGTCCTACACTCGACCCAAAAGCTGCATTGTGTTTTTTCTTACTGATCTTGTTGTAGACCTGTTGTTTTCAGAAGGACAGTGAGCACAGAGAAACATGAAGTTCAGTCACATGTAGTTTTTCTCATGCTGTTAAAACCAAACCATACACTGCCTTTGTTAGTGGATCATCTGTTTTGTTAACACAAAAGCCTTTAACTCAAATAAAGCCTTTTTAATGCTCTTTCATTACGAGTATGTGCTTTTACTTTTATGGTGTTTATCTTCAACATCAACTTTCTTAATCAAAGGAGCAAAAAGACTCATTAGTATTATTATTAAATGGGGTGTCACGGTCAAAAAAAAAATCCCTGAATCATTTGTTGGCTTTGCTGTAACACAACTGGAAAGTTTAAGGAGTAGTCTGATGATAAATAAGTCACATCGTAAGAGTTGAGTCACTGTAACAATTATGCGATTTATTTATTACAACTAATCACTTAATAGCCACCACAACATTACAAGATGAAAAGTTAAGTCTCAAACTGGATCTTTCAGGCCATGTGATCAGTCAGCTCTCTGCGGTCGCTACCATAAGCTGCAGTTTCTCACAAGCTTCAGTGGGGAATAAATGAATAATAAATACACATATTTTAGAATAAATCTTAGCCTTATGAAAGTTATGGGATTCAGCATTTACTTCAAATAACAGAGAGAGCTGATGATTTAACTGTGTTTTCATTTTGGAGGCTGTGGTTTATAGTACTATTGAACTGCAGGGTGTTTTACCGACACAAGTTTCTATCATTTTGATAACCCCGTTTTATGCAGTGGGCTATGTTAAATAAGAGAACCACTTTAGAGTTTCATTTAATACAGTTTAACAGCGCCACAAACTACACCCTCCACCAGTCATGAAGGGGGATTTATTGCATGACTGACACCTAATGAACTGGCAAGTGAATATAGATGTGATCTAACAGGATAATGAAAAAAACATAGCTAATTACTGTATCTTCACTGGGAATATTCTCTCTAAATATGCTGTTTGGGTATGTACACCGATCAGCCACAACATTAAAACCAATGACAGGAGAAGTAAATAACATTAACCATCTTGTGATAGTTCAATGTTCTGCTGGGAAACTTTTGGACCTGGCATTCATGTGGATGTTACTTAGACATGTAGCACCCACCTAGACCAGACCAGGCACCCCCACCCCATAGCAATGACACTCCTTGATAGCAGCAGTCATCCCCAGCAGGATGCAGCCTGACACAGACACACACACAAAAACGGTTTAGGAACAACTCAAAAAACAGCACAAGGTGTTGACCTGGCCTCCAAATTCACCAGATCCCAAAAAGGTCAAATATCTGTGGGATGATCCACAGAAGCCCCTCCCCTCAACCCACAGGACCCAAAGACCCCCACTAACAACATCCTGGTGCCAGACAACACAGGACACCCTCAGAAGGCCCATGTCCAGTCTCTGATGTGTCACAACTGTTTTGGAGGTACAAGGGAGACCTACACAATATTAGGTGGTCATAATGTTATGCCCGAGTGGTGTAGTAATCCATATATAAATGTGCTGTTTGTCTAGCAGGTGAAAGCAGAGTATATGTCTATTGTACAGATGGTAGGCCTACAGCTGGAAAGCTCATACTGAACATGACATTTGAGTTAGATTCAGATTCAGATTCAGAAAACTTTATTTGTCCCCGGGGGGACAATTTAAGAGGGGTGCACCGTTCCCGGAGGTACTGCAATACCAGGTCGACGCGTGGAGTGGACGGAGCAAGCCCCTGTTCCATCTCCCAGCTCCAAAAATCAATTTAATATATGGTCCCCGGGTAGGGGACGTATCAGATATTAAACTGATAAGAACAGATGCTACACTTGATCTTAGCCAAAAGGCCGAGAAGCGGCCTTACGAAGTCAGTTCTCTTCAAATATCTTTTTGTTTGCTTGAATTCGGTAGATTTGCAGCTACAAAGACTCAAACTCCCCTTTAAACAAAGAGAAACAAAAACAACTGCACCACAAAGTCTGTGCAGTGAAATCACCACCTTTTCAGCGGACAGTAGCCTATGTGGTGTTTGCCCAATGTCATAGAAATGGCATGCCTTTTAACATTTCATCTGTGACATTTATTTTATTTACTGACTTCTTTTATATCTTATTTTCCAATTGCCAAACTCAGCGGCTGCACCAGTGCTTTATGCAATCTGTTTGCACAGTACTATGTAACGAATATTGCACTAGTCTAGTAACTTAGATAGCCACTGCTATTATTTATTTTTGCACTGTAAGTTGCTCACGTCATCTGTTTTTGTATCGCCTAATTTATCATCTGCCATCTCCTCTATTGTAAATTATGTTATGCTAGTTCCTGTTTATAATCTACTCACAATTAACGAACAAATCCATCTGTATAATATGTTCATAGTACCTCACTCAATCGTAATGTATATCTTGCTCATTAACCTGTATATGTGGTCTCATCTGTACATAGGTTCTAATCTGTAAATATTGTCCATATGCTGTAAAAAACAACCTGTACCATACTTATTTACCATAATATTTATGCCACGTGCACTGCCTATTGCACTTCTGGTTAGATGCTAAACTGCATTTCGTTGCTCTGTACATGTACATGTGTAATGACAATAAAGTTGAATCTAATCTAATCTAATCTAATCTTATGCAATATTGGACTCACTAGTTTTTATAATTATATATATTTTTTTAATCTCAGATGTTTATAACTCTAGTTTTAGTGTTTAACTTATTGTGGGTCTTTCAGTAACGCAGTTGTAATCATCTGTATGAGCTGCACATGTGACAGAACTGACACTATAGCGACTATATCTGTTCAGATTTTTTCTAATTCTGACTATTAAATACTCACAGAATAAATAGAGTTGCTGAGCTAGGCCGTCAAACTCATAACAAATTCATTAGTGCACTGCGTTTACCTCAGATTGTGTTTCACCTTTTCGGTCTAAGATTATCGTGAAGCATGGGTGGATCAAATGAGTCGAGCTCCAGTATCACATGACCAAGGAAGCGGCATCAAATTTTAATTTCCCCGGAAGTTACCCATGCGACTTGGAGGCGCACCGGCTCCACACAGCAGCAACATCGCATTATGGCCTCGCACTGAGCCGCCTCATACGGTAGTTGTGTACATACCTAACCGGCAATCCGTCACCATCGACGCCTTGATCATGGACCTCCGGTCCAGAGGCTTTTTTCGGGGCCATCGGAATTGTCAGTAGTACTCCCAAAGTACTATATTATTTGATTTTGAGCACTGTCACTTTTGCACGCCCGGGGATTTAAACCTAAGTGACAGTTGTAGCACTCACCCCATCTGCCGGTTAGCTAACTAGCTCGCTAAGTCAATAGCCAAGAAGGGCATCTCTTTTCTGCTGGAGTAAAGGACAAGGAAACTACAACACCACTACTTTAATTTACAGAAGACTGACCTGAGGCTGATTCCCCGAGTTTCTATCTTACGACACAGTCACTGTTAATTCTTGGTAAGGATAAAACCAACTGACGGCGGTAATGCTAGCTAAGCTCAGCCGAGCATCATTTTTTGTCAAAGGCACACAGGCTAGAGCAGGCCCTGCCGGCTGTTAGTCCTCACACCGGGGCAGCTAGCGGGGTAATCCTGCCCACAGTGCGAAAACGATTAAAAGTAGTCGTTTAACGTTAGTTCGGTGGCTACTTGAACTCTGGGCTTTCTTTTGAGCTGCTTAGCTAAACTTAATCTTACGTTAGCAGAAATGACAACCGGGTTGACTCGGCTCTCGTGGCTAATCTTCCCTCGGTCACCGTTACCACAGAAGGCTTCGTGAGGTAACGACGGTTAGCCGGAACGCTAACGGTTTAAAAGTGATAATCGCTGTGTTCCGAGGCAGCGACTTTAGGGTAACAGTTTGACTTGAACTTGAACATATTTTCCTTGTTGGCGGACTATTAGCTCGAGTTAGCCTCGGATGACAGGTTGAAGGTTTCATTTGGTCGTGGAGCTGGCTGGGCCTGTAATTAAATACACCTCGTAGGACAGGGCTGGGCTAAACCGCTAGCTAACGTTAAACAACAATAGCTTAACTGTAACCTAATCGGCCTCGACTGTTGCAACATTGCAGCCAGGATACGCTTATTTACCGTTCGTGTGTTTTGGTTTAAAAATATCGCCCATCAACACAGCAACACCCTTAGCTCGAGCTCTAAGGTTAAATGTGAACTGAGCCACGTAGCGTAACTAAGTAAAATGTCTGTGATAGTGGGACACGTAACGTTAGCCGGCTGTTGGCCGTTCAGGGGGGAAGCTGCCACGCTAGCGGGCCGATAAATTACATTTTATCTTGCAATCTGTGCTAATACTCAGTGGTAAGCCGTTCGTGGATTACTTGTCGTATATAAAAAACGATTTACAGGCCTGTTAGCCATCATTGCTGGTTGAACCATATGGTAGCATTGCGCGTAGATGTTCCGTTTAAAAGAAGCATGGCACTAGCTAGCAGCTATGCTAACGATAGTTCCTGTGTCAGCAGGTGGACAGAGTATGACACGTCTGCCAGTAGTATTATTCACTGGTTTAATTTTTATTAAGCGTGTCTTCACTTTCCACTACCCTAACATCAACAATTTAATCTGATGATAACATTGGACTCTGGACAGAAATGGTTATCAAGTTATTTGAATTTGTTATTTGCACATGTTGCTAGCACAACGAGGGGGCATTGACGCCACTGTTAACACAGCACATGAGCTTTGACCTGAGGTATCCATTTTCTTACATTTACTCCAAACCTGTTCAGGCTAAGTAACATGGTGTCAGAGAAATGTATGTAGATCTCTAAACTCATCAGTGTTTGACTTCCTTTGTGTGCGTTTTAGTTTTAAAACGATTTAGTATCCGTTACACATCTTGTCTGTTAAAACAGTGGGGAGTTTAAGGATGATGAAACACACAAGTCCATCACAAACCAATTTGAGCAAAAATCCTATAGGGCTAATGACCCCGATTGCTCAGAATACTTCAGGCATGAGCTAAGCAGTATGCAAGTGAACAAGACTGTGGGAGGTGGCAGCGTTATCATAGGCGAAACCTCAGACCACACCCTCACTGCTTGGTGAGATGCTTCCACGCTAAAGGATCATGCATGTATTTCTGTATTTATCATGTTTAGTGATCTGCTGAACCAATGTCTGCTTTCGAATGTGAAGACCTTCCTAAAAAAAAAAAAAATATTCAATTGTCCTCTCTCTTCCTCAGGAAGGCTGGCAACACACCTGCCACCCTAATGCAGAACCACAAAAGAACGTGAAATGAACAAACCACCACAGCCTATAACGGGACCCACTTCTGTCCCAAACCCCGCCCCCTCCCCTGGATTGACACAGGTGAGACCCTCTGGCCAGGTAGTCTAAGTTATTTTGGCAGATTAGAATTTGGTAACATATGTTTTCCTCTGTGCTCTCCTCTCAAGGCTGCCTACGGCCCTGGACAGCCCCCTTCTCTTGTTTTTGCCACCCCTACACCACCACAAATGAACTCTACACCACAGCCAAGACAGGTATTGTTTTTCTTCTTTCACTCTTTCACAAGGTTCTTGGATTCACTGTCTTAGTGTGTGATATGTATGAGGACCCTTTCTTTCCTGCCCTTTGCAAATAGATTTCTGAAATGGCTTCTTCCGCTCAAAGGCTCTGGCTCACTGTGTGTGTGTGTGTTTTAGGCGATGTGCCGTCTTTCTCCTTGAATGTCAATCTTGACTTCTTTCCTCTTTTCTGCTGTCCTCCCAGTTCGCTGCAGGGCCCCGTACTTTGCACCAACAGGTACTAACGCCCCTCACTTTTCCATACGTCCCCCCCTCTCTGTTGTTTAATGCATGCTTTTAGATCCACATGTAGAGGAATTAGATGAGAACGTCGTAGTGTTAGTTAGAGTTAACTCTTCCTGCGGTTGAGTACCGTTGAACTTCACATCTCATTCTTGAAATGTATATTTCTCAGTAGCAAGTTGTCATTTTTCAGTTGAGCCACAAAAGCTTCGAAGGCAAAATTTACCTGGAATTAATTTATTCTTAATTCATCGCGCACTTGCACATACCCACAGTTTTTTTTTTTTCTCCCCATACGTCTCTGCAATTACAAAATATCATCCTAAAACTGTTGTTTTAATTGACATTAAAAGGGAGAAGCAGCTTTTTAGCAACAATGAATTATCCAAACATATTTTACATCTAGTCTGTGCGACAACAAGAATCTAAGAATGCAACTTAATTTGCAAAAATGCTCAGTTGTGGTCAGAGGGTACAATTTTAAATTGACTCAAGCAAATATATGAATGTTAGGTAAATTGTAGTGCTATAAAAAAAAAAAAGAGCAATTTACCTTATCTTGATCCTAAAATGACATGTCACACAAGTCGATATGTTCTGCATCAGTTGGGGCTGTACTCTGATTGGTTCATGTGTAGGCGTGAGTCAGTCCAAAATTTCTGACACATATTTCACAAGGCAAAATTGCTGCAAGGCATGTTTGATGCTCACAGCTCTAAAATCAGCCACTGGTGGGCGTGTCTTGCAGTGCGGCTTGTTACCAAAGGTAATCTGGCCACAGATTTGACCACACTTTTCTGATATCAATTTACGTTCCTAACAGACCAAACTCACAAGGTTCAACCATGCCATAGCAGGGGTCAACTTAAGAATCTGATATCAACGTAAACTGAAGTTTAAGATCAGTTCCTGCATGTGCCTGCAGCCCTTAACAATAGAGTCGATCCTGCTTCTGTGCGGGCCTGTACGGAGTTGCACGTGCATCTACAGTTGTCTGAGCTTCATGTTCATGGCTTTGAGATGCACTGCTGCCTCCCATACTCTACTTTCTCACACTTTGTAATCTCAAACGTCCTCATTGTCTCTAGTCCTCATTTTCACCTTAATCTCACTCCCTCTCTTGCTCTCTGCTCATGTGTGCGCGGCTGAAGGGTGGATACAGAGCGTTACAGGTAACAGCTTTTCTCTTCGTCCCTCCCCTCTTAACTTCAGCTAACCTCACTGTGGCAGGGAGACTTTCAGTACAGTTTGTATTTGCTGTGCACTTTAGCAGTTGCTATGAGTGCCTTGCTTTCAGCTGAGGGATGTGTGCAGCTGGGCACACACACACAAAAAAAAAAAATGCTACCAAGATTTAACAGCTAGGACTAAGATAATCGAGACAGTAAATGCACACTAACAACTTTGCCTTTGCTATGTCACGGTCTTCATTTGTCTTTCCCTCTCGTCTTTTCTGCAGGGTTACTATCAGAACCGACCCACCATGGCCACCAGTGCTCCGAGGGTACAGACAAGCAGTGGCCCTCGACCTGTTGGACCTGCTCATGTCTACCAACCTGGCTCACAGATGATGATGATTTCACAGCAGCAGCTGCCTTTTGCTGGCTCTCCTCAGGGCTACTTCATCCCTCCTGGACAGGTTGGCTTCCACTTGTAATGATGCGCACATATCATCTCCCCACATTTAGGACTGTTCTGTTTAGGAAGTTACATCTGAAAAGGGAGGCGGTTATTCTCTTTTACTAGCCCATGTACCCGCCTCTACAGAATGACCTTATTACATTGCAACCTTAATGTTGGACGTCTTACATGTTTCTTCATGACAGTTCAGGGAGCGTCTTTTAGGGTTAGTCAGCCTTAAAATTGTTTAGGAACCCTGTGTTAATATCCAGGGTTTCCTGAAGGCTCATTTGAAGTATTTTGTTGCTGCAGAATATTTAAGGTGAAAATGGGACTCCCAGTAAAATGTATTGCAGCCAATTATCTTGTCAGCAGCAAAGTATTACTGGTGTCACAGAATATTGTGACGAGAGATAAACTTTGACGTGAAGCACTCACTTCATTTTCTCTTATTTTGTTTCTCCAGTACCGGGCCCCATACATGCCTCCCACCCAGCAGTACCCTGTGACCAGTGGCACAGCAGGCTTCTACCCAGGAACCAGCCCCGCTGAATACTCTGGTTATGGTAAGGGTTTTAACCCGAGACCAGCAACAACCAAGCACAACCATAAATCACAAACATTTCGGTTAAAAAGAGGTGAAATCAGAAGGAACTATAACTGAGGTTTTAAGTTGCAGCTCTACGTTTAATCCGTGTCTATAAGGTATCGCTGGGTGTGTCATGGTTTTGCTTGGCTGTCTGGTGTGTCTAACGGCTTTCTGGGTCAAAACTCTACACTGCTCTATGTGCTGAACTGCCAGTTGCATGTGGTCTGGCTTGATTGTGCTTTGGCTGGTGTTCTCTCTATCTGCAGTTTCACCTGACACTACAGGTTCCATGAAATGGCTTTGAGACCATCATTTTGAACAGAATTGTTGGCTTGGGGCAAAATTATTTAAACGTTAACTGGTTAAAAGTTGGGGGTGAAAATGAAAATGGCACCACTGAACCTTTTAGGTTAAAAACATCTTTGCCTTTCCTCTGCCCTGCGTTTCTGATGCAATGATTAGATTTTTTATTTTTTTTTAACACATATACACACACAAGTGGTTTCATTATAATCTTGAATAGCTTATACACACACACACTTAAGAGCTGGGTGGCTCAGTACTCTAACTTCAAACTTTCCAGCAATTCCTTTTTATTTTAAAACGTTGACGTGTATTGGCGTCTAAAAGTAGGCTGCTGCCAGGAACACGAGGTAAGAGTATGATGAAGGCATTGTTCATTTCATGGGACCTTCTTAACACCCTGCTTTCTCTGGATCCTCTCATTAACTCATTCTGCATCTGTCTCTTCCTGCCCTCTCTCTCCTTCTTTCCTCCCTCTCCCGTCCCTCACTCCCCTTCCTCTCCTTTGCTGCGTTGGTTCAGAGCCCTCTCTTGCTGCGAGGGAGAGGCGGGGTGGTGGGGGGAGAGGGGGCGGGCGAGAGAACGGCCGTCTCTCTCTCCACGGTGCTCCTCTCACCTCCCAGCGCTACCCCGGTGAGTAGTGTGTGTGTGTGTGTGTGTGTGCTTGTCTGGTGGTCAGCAGGCTTCAGTGGCAAAGATCTCTGTGGCACTTCCTGTATCTAATCGTGTCATAATTGTTTTTTTTTTTCCCCCCTTCTGGTAACACAAAATTTTACCTGCAGATTGTTTGCCATGTGGAAGTTACTACAGTAGCATACACACAGAAAAAAAGCATTCAATCCATCAGTATCTTGAATAAACTCGAAGGTTGATAAACCGGAGTTTATAAAAATCTAAAATACAAGACAAGGAATGTAACATTGCACAGGACCAAAAAAAAAAGTATTTGATTTCCACAGGCAAATAGCCAGCCTTTCAAAAATAAATTTAAAGATCCTGTACTATATAGGAAAGTGATTTATACCCTTTGTTAAATACCTTATCTTTTCTATACCCAAAGACATGATGAGGTCTCTAAGCCAGAGTCTGAACGAAGCAGTATTTAACTTAAACGTATGATTCTTCTTGCAAGAAGTTTAGCCAGCTCTCACTTCAAAACTCGGATGGACTCAGAGAGATCTGAATATTGGTGTCCGAGAGAAACAGATTTTTCAATTGACAAAGATTGATAAGGTTTAAAAAATATATATATAAAATTGCTAAAAAAAAAATATGAGAATAGTAGTTTATAGATGTGTAATCTAATATGAATAAAAAGCAGCTTAATTTACACCAATGATCAGCAGAGTCAAAGGTTTGAACTACACCCGTTATTAAAGGATGCTGAGAATATCCAGTCCTGTGCTTCATTCTGACTTTCAAAGAAACTACCATAAGCTGGTGGCTGCACAGAAATAAACCTGTAAATGAATTGTATGTATTATTTTTTTTCCCTTTTATTATTACTAAGTTAATATTTGTTCATGTCTTTCTGTGTATATAAGCAAGTGTCTAGAGTTGCACCTTGAAATCCTTTTATAACAAATACACTCACAGTTCCCACAAACTGCCTCACAATCAAGGAATGCGTGTCAATACAACATATTTGACCGTAACCACATGAATAATAAAATAAATAGTGGATCATGAATGAGGTTTTTCTTTTCTATTTATAATCTTAATTGTTTTCCGTTCTGCCTTTTCAGCGGGAGCGTACTATCCAGCTCAGGCGCCGTACTCTGCATCTGTCCAGCCCGCACAGGTCATGATCAGCCCCGCCCAGCCACAGCAACCAGCCCCGCCTCCTCAGCAACCCCCCGCACCGCCACAAGGCCCACCAAAGAGGGAACGCAAACAGGTAGTGCGTCCCAACAAAAGAGCAGCGCTCCTCTTGTCTAAGGTCTGAATGAATAGAAAGTGTATTGTCCGCTCGGTGTGGAACTTTCCCTTTTACCTGAAAATAATAGCGTTTGTCAGTGATGGCTGGCAGCTATAGCTCAGTAGTGGTGGCAGGAAAGTGGCATACCGGTCGTACTTTAATGTCGGATAAGCATTTTAACCAATATTGGTTCCGTGTCTGATAGATAAGAATACGAGACCCCAACCAGGGCGGCCGTGATATCACAGAGGAGATCATGTCAGGTGGAAGGTCCACCACCACACCGACTCCCCCACAGGTAAGGCATTACTTTCAGAAGACTAGTTTGATTTGACTGTTTTTAAACTAAATAACTCGAGATGGAATAGTTTTATTGATTGTACTACTGACCCTAAGTAATAACACTGACTCATGCTGCTGTACCCACTGAGTGTGTGTGTGGAGATTAGACGTTATTAAACACGGTGAAGGACAGAAAAAGCTGTATCTGGGGAAATTTTTGCTAGGCTGTGCTGACTTTTATTTTGTCTTCGCTGGGTTATCTGAGAATCTAGTCGGTGAAACTAAAGTGTATTCAGTTAAATGTGAAGAGATATTTGAGCAGGTCTGTGTGAAGGAAGCACGCCTTTCAAATTCTTTCCGTGCCAGCCCCCAGTTTATGTTTCACCGAGGTGATTGTGAGTTTTCACACTTTTGTGCTAACAGCTCATATTAAGCTCAGAGGCTCACTTGGAAAAACAATGCAAAGCACTCAAATGAGCTGCGGATGTGGCTTAATTTCAAAGATGCCAATTTGGCAAAGCAATAAAAAAAATAACACTACACTGATTGACACACATTGTTTTAAAATTAATTCATATCTCTTTGTTATTGCAGACCACCACACCTGATGTAAGTCCTGCACAGACCAATGGTGAAGTCGCTCCGCCTGTTGTTGCAGTGACGAGAAGAGGTGCGTACAATTTCTCAATATCGGTTAAAAAAAAAAAGAAAGATGGTTGTAGTCGACGTTTTCCTTATTGTGTGACGACTTTATGTTTCACACTGTCCAGATGAAAACACGGAGCTCCCTGCTAGTGCTGAAACCCCTCCGCCTCCTGCTACAACAAACACGGAGCCTGTTGTGGAGGCCAAACAGGAAACGGACAGCCAAACAGCCCCACCTATTGAATTAGCTGCACCATCAGTAGCGCCCGTGGCCGCTACTGAGGCGCCATCCTCATTGATAAAGGAACAGCCGTCTCCTCCTTCCCTCCCTGCAGAAGTGGCACCTACCACCGCTCCTGCTGAGGTAGTAAATAAAGCCAGTGCTAATGTTGCCGACACAGTAGACGCTCCTGTCGGACCTTCAGCATCATTAGCAGCACAAGAGGCACCTATGAAAACGGTGGAACCACAGGCTGCTCCAGCTCCAGCTCCAGCCCCAGCCCCAGCCCCAGCCCCAGCCCCAGCCCCAGCTCCAGCTCCAGCTGAGAAGGCACCAGAGAAAGAAGAAACGAAAACAGAGGAAGTGAAAAAATTGGAAAAAGAAGAGCAGGTGGCCAGCGCTGAGTTGGAGCCTGAAGTTGAGGTTGCAGCAACAGTTACGCCTGTTAACGTGGCAAAAGAGGAAACTGATACAAAGACAGAAACTGAAGTCTCCCAGCCTCCCCCTCCTGTACAGCAACCTGCTGCTCCACCGGCCCCAGATGCTGACCCGAGCGCTGCCCCTGAACCTGAACCCACACCGGCTGAAACAGCAGAGCCTCTTCTCTCCAACGGCCTCCCTCAGGAGTCTGAAGAACTGCCTGAGGACATGGCCTTTTCAGGCACTACACCCCATGACAAGCCCGATGCGTCTCTATCTCAGGAATCCACACCTGTGGCTAAAACAGAAACACCAGCCCAGGAGGCAGAGGTGGAGGAGCAGGAGCAGGAGCAGGAAAAGGAGCAGGAAAAGGAGAAGGAGGAAGATTGGAAAAAGAAAAGTGAGGACATCCCACCCGCCCCTGTTATCTGCCCAGAGGAATCTATGCAAGGTACGACTGAGAAGTTTCTCATTAGCATTCGACATTGCCACGTGTCATGTAAATTTTATGTGAGAGTTTAATGTTTTATTCTTCCTTTGAAGCTGCTACGTCTGTGCCAAAGAAGAGGAAGAACATGAAAGAGCTCAACAAGAAGGAGGCCATTGGGGACCTCCTGGATGCCTTCACAGAGGTGTGTATCAGTTCAGACGACGACAAGACTGAACATAACGCCGTGGTGTTTAAGAGCACAGGCAATTATGACCTTACTAACTCCTCTCTTCCTGTTTGTAGGAACCGGCTGCCAAGCCTACACCCGAACCCTCGTCCGCTCCGGTCACCCCTCCAGCTCCAGTTGAAGTTCCAGATGAGAAGTTGGCAGATGAGACCTGGGAGGAGAAAGAGGACAAGCAGAACGCAGAACCTGACAGCACTAAAACCACACCTGAGCCAACTGAGCAGAAGTACCAGTACAAAGGAGGTAAGTGTTTTGATACACACACACACACACGGGGTGGTCCTGGGACTGTGCTATGGCATTAGCTTTCCTAAGAACTTGTCTGTCATAAAAACATGAGGGTAATATTGAATATATGATCATGTGTAAATTGCTTTGTTACTAGAAACGTGTCAAAGAATTGCCACAGACTATAGCGCAATCAAACATCCATCCTCTCCCGTTCAACATAAATGTTTCCTGTCGTTTCCCTTGTCCCAAAGTTATACCGATGTTTAATTTATGATGTACACTCAATCCTCTGCCTTGACATCCCTCAGAACAATGGAAGCCGATTGACCCTGAAGATAAGAAGCGGTACGACAGGGAGTTCCTCCTGGGCTTCCAGTTCAGTAGCGCCAGTATGCACAAACCCGAGGGCCTGCCAACCATAAGTGACGTGGTCCTGGACAAGGTACGTGATGATTAGCTTCACTGAAAGAAGCTAATTAGAACGAGTTCTTGTAAATTCATTGGTACGGAATGAAATTTAATTTTGCCTTTTTTTTTTATATAATAACTTAAGGTGAACAAGACTCCGCTACGGCCTGCTGACCCAGCTCGACTGATGAACGTTGGTCCAGATTTCACTCCCTCGTATTTGGGGAATCTTGGAAGCAGATCTGTGGGAGGACCACGCGGCCCGGTTAGTGGATTCATCACTTTCTTGAGTCTTTTCTTATCGTAGTCTTTTTAACAATCACGTTTCAACATTGTGCTGATTAGGGTTTATTCATACCAACTTAGTAGCTACAACTAATGTGCACTCCTTCCCCTTCTTTCAGCCCCCCGGGCCACGCCGCTCTCAGCAGGGTCAGCGGAAAGAGCCCAGGAAAATCATCAGCAGCATGTCCCTCAACGACGATGTGCAGCTCAACAAGGCTGAGAAGGCCTGGAAGCCCTCCGTGAAGAAGTCCACTCGCAGCCGTGCCGCAGAGGAAGTGGAAGAAGACGACTCCGAACAGGGCAAGACTGCAGCGCTGTTCAAGCGTCTGCGCAGCATCCTCAACAAGCTGACCCCGCAGAAATTTCAGGAGCTGATGAAACAAGTGACGGAGCTGACGATAGACACGGAGGAGAGGCTGAAGGGAGCCATTGACCTCGTCTTTGAGAAGGCCATCTCGGAGCCCAACTTCTCTGTGGCCTACGCCAACATGTGTCGCTGCCTTATGGGGGTAAGACGTGTGCTCAGTTTTTTATTATTATTTTTTTTTTTTTAAATAAATCATTTGCTCTGATGATGACTTCTGTTTTGTGCCACGTGTCTGGGCCACTGAATGCATATGATGGTATTGAGGAACTGAAGGAGCACACTTTCATCTGACATGATTTATTTATTTATTTTTATATATTTGGCGTCATGTATATTAGCAGATGAAAAACATGCTTTATTCTGTTGTTCCAGGTAAAAGTCCCCACCTCGGACAAGCCAGGAGTTTTTGTAAACTTCCGCAAACTGCTGCTCAACCGCTGCCAGAAAGAGTTTGAGAAGGACCAGGATGACGACGAGATCTTTGAGAAAAAGCAGAAGGAGATGGAAGCTGCCAAAGAGGTAAGAAAGGATATTTTTAGACCATGGATCTGACAAAACTGGTCTGATTTAACCGAATGCCGCACTAAGCACAAACCTCTGTTTATCTTTGCCCTTAGGGAGAGGACCGTGAACGCTTGAGGGTGGAGCTGGAGGAGGCCAGAGACATCGCTCGACGCCGCTCACTCGGAAACATAAAATTCATTGGCGAACTGTTCAAGCTTAAGATGCTTACAGAAACCATCATGCACAACTGTGTAGTGAAACTACTGAAGAATCATGATGAAGAGTCGCTTGAGTGTCTCTGCAGACTGCTCTCGACCATTGGCAAAGACCTGGACTTTGAGAAGGCCAAGGTACGTAAAGCTTGAACAAGCACAGATGGAAGTCGGTGATTTTTATAGACTTGAAACGCATTAAATAATCTCCAGTGATGACTTTGTTTTTGTGCCACGTGTCTGGGCCACTGACTATTGCTGATGGGTGTGAGGAACTGAGGAGATTGTTTTCTATAACATTATTCTTACTCATATACGCAGGTCATCATTTTATAACCACGGATCATAAAATACTCTCTTTTTTTCGGTTTTCCTGACAGCCTCGTATGGATCAGTACTTCAACCAGATGGACAAGATCATCAAAGAGAGGAAGACCTCATCCAGAATCCGCTTCATGCTGCAAGATGTCTTGGATCTAAGAAAGGTAAATACTCACTGATCAACAACAGCACGCAGCAGTAAAGTGACAATGAGCGATTGTATGTCGAATTTTATTGATTGGAGTCGGAACATTTCAAATGTCTTCCATCTCTGACCCGTAGAATAACTGGGTACCTCGGAGGGGAGACCAAGGGCCTAAAACAATTGACCAGATCCACAAGGAGGCCGAGATGGAGGAGCACAGGGAACAGATAAAAGTTCAGCAGCAGCTCATGTCAAAGAAAGACGGTGGCGGCGGCGGCGGCGGAGGAGGAGGAGGTGGTGGAGGAGGAGGCAGAATGGGAGGCAACATGGGAGGCCGAGGCCCTCACACACCGGGGGGTGGCCGAGGTAGCCAGCCTCAGGATGAGGGGTGGAACACTGTGCCCATCTCCAAGAATAGACCCATCGACACTACCCGCCTTAGCAAGATCACAAAGGTAATTTCCTTAAACTCCAATCTTCAGATTCCATTTCTCTCACAGTCAAATATAGCTTTTGACATTTTTTAATTCTGTTTCTTAGGTTGTTTTTTAGTAGATTTGTATAAAATTGTCTTATTCCTGAATGAAAGTTTTCAGTTGATCCGTGATGTAACTTGTTTGTAAATGTGTTTTCCTGTAGCCTGGTTCTCTGGACTTCAACAATCAGCTGTTGGCTCCAGGCGGCAAAGGCATGTGGGGGAGCTGGGGAAAAGGCAGCAGTGGAGGAACTGGAGCTAAGCCTGCAGGTGGAGAGCAAGGTAACCCACCTTCTTCTACGAGACAGCATGGCTTAGTGGCCGTTTTAAAGATTTGGACCTTCATTTTATCCTTTTCTCTCTTCAGACTCTGGACGTCCCGCTACAAGCACTCTCAACCGTTTCTCGGCCCTGCAGCAGTCCGGCGCGTTGATGTCGTCATCAGACTCCGAACGCAGAGTTCCCCAGAGGTAGATATATTCTCCCTGTCACTCTGCTTTACTTCCACTTCCTCTATTTCTCAGCATTTGAGCTTCTGTGATGAAAAAAACATTTAAAGTGTGTGCATTCAGTCTGTCCTGGTCTGTTTAAGATAAACTCTTGAAACGCAGCATGCTAAATGTGCCACTTTGTCTCTCTTGAAATATTTAGGTCAAGCTCCAGCCGTGAGCGTGGGGGCGACAGAGACAGGAGTGAACGCGACAGGGATCGATTTGACAGATTCGAAGGGAACCAGATCAGTAAGAGAAGCTTCAGCAGAGAGTCACAGGAGCGCGGCGGTAGGGGCGGAGACAGCCGCGCCTCCGTTGAGCCCGTGCGTCGCGTTGCCAGCATGACCGACGACCGGGACAGAGGCAGCAGAGATAGAGGCAGCAGAGACCGAGGAAGTAGAGACAGGGGAAGCAGAGACCGGGGAAGCCGGGACAGGGGTCCAAGCAAAGATCTCACAGGTGAAGAAATCATTTTCAAATCATCATTGGATTTTAACAACATATATAATAAAGAGGAATCACTCTCTCAGAAAGATAAATTAACTGTAGCTTGTATTTTCTCCTTGTTTCTGTAGCTAAGCGTGAGAGCGCCCCCACTCCTCCTCCGTCTCTTCCCAAACCTGCTTTGTCAGAAGAGGAGTTGGAGAAGAAGTCGAACGCCATCATTGAAGAATACCTCCACATCAATGACTTGAAGGTATGAGCGTCATTCAGTCACACGCAAGCATGTGAATTATTCACAAATGTACAAACGTTAACGAATTAATGAGTCACCTTAACGTTTTCTTCTTCTGCTGCTGCTGCTGTAGGAGGCGCTGCAGTGTGTGGCAGAGCTCAACAGTGCCTCACTGCTCTATGTGTTTGTGCGGAACGGCGTGGAGTCGACACTTGAACGCAGCACCATTGCTCGGGAGCACATGGGTCTGTTGCTGCACCAACTTATAAAGGCAGGGACGTTGCCCACACAGCAGTACTACAAAGGGTGAGCATGTAACAGAGGTTTCTAATGCGTGGACAGGAATAACTTCAGCTGTGTGTCTAAGGTAAGACTGAACGCTGTTTCTTTATTCATTTGCAGGCTACAAGAGATCCTGGAGGCAGCAGAGGACATGGCCATAGATATACCTCACATCTGGCTCTACTTGGCTGAACTCATTACCCCCATGCTCCATGAGGGAGGCATCCCTATGGGACAGCTCTTCAGGTGAGAGCTGGATGACTACAAAAACAATGCAATCAAGCCTAACCTTTATATTGAGGATCGAGTCTGAGAGTCACAGTCACCTTTGATCGATCACTCTCTGGCCATAAATAATAGATTCTCTGTTGTAGACTGAGTGAGACACATCCTCCACTTCTACATCCTTACATGTTACTGTATGTCAGTAAATGTCCTTGGCAGTACTCTGACCTAAAATCTGACTGATTCAGACACAGTTATCAGCATTTGTGGACATATGGCCAGTTCACTGACAGATGTTGCACAATCACACCGTTTCCACTGCAGCAACTGAAAATGGCTTCCTTCTCAAACGACTGCAAGTCAAATGCAGAACTAGGTCACTTATTTCCAGCTCTAAGGGCCAAACTGATAATAAATAAATGGCTATGTAATAATCTGATTTAAAGAAAGCAGAAAGCTTAATTCATTGTATTTGTCTTCAGGGAGATCTCCAAGCCTCTCGTGCCTCTGGGGATGGCCGGAGTGCTGCTGGTACAGATCCTCAAGCTGCTCTGCAAAGAAATGGTACGTCAGTGAATCTCAAGCAAACTGAGTGCACGCTTGAACAGCTTTTATTATGTTCTGTGGTGATCAATTAACTCTAATGCATTTTTCTTTCATTTTTTTTCTTTTTTCTCCGTCAGACCCCTAAGAAGGTCGGTGCTTTGTGGACAGAGGCTGGTCTGAATTGGAACGATTTCTTGCCTAAGGATGAAGACGTCAACAAGTTTGTCACTGATCAGGTGCGTAAGAGGCGTTCGGATTTTAGACGACGAAACACGACATCTGAAAACAAAAATGCTTTTCACCTGCATCTGTAGCCATCGGCTTCTGCAACGTCTTTCAGCCCATTGTTCAGCTCTCTTATCTGCAACGTCATTGTCTGCAGCAGGCAGTTCCATTTAAAGTAAAATCCCCGAATACCACGCAGTACGCCACCTACTAAGCACCGAAAGGCAGACATGGAAAAACAAAAAAGTTTATCAAATTTGAGGCGACAACCAATGAGAGCAACTGATACAGTTTGACATATGCCACAAGCACAGAGTACAGAGGAAACACTTCATACCACTACATTAAACATTCATGCTGATGGCGAGCTTGGAGCACTCGAACCCTGACGGAGACCCAAACGTAAACATCTGCTCAGCGGTGCGTTCAAGCCTCTCCGTGTGTTTTATTGTTACAGAAAGTGGAGTTCACCACAGGAGAGGGGCTGGAGTCAAAGGAATTCGCTAAGAAGAAGGTCTTTACTGGGGAGGAGCTCGGCAAACAGCTGGACAGACTCCTGCAGGACAAAGCCGACAACCAGCGGATCAGAGACTGGGTTGAGGTGCGCGGCGTTACTCGTGTCGTAGCTCAGGTTTTTTTCCCCGAGCGTCACGCAGGCTGTCTCACGTTGTTTTTCTTTTTCAGGCCAACCTGGACGAGCAGCAGTCCGCTTCCAACCAGTTTGTACGGGCATTGATGACATCAGTGTGCCAGTCTGCCATCATATGTGAGTATGACTAATGTAGCACGTAAAATAAGAGCAGCCTGATCTATCCTGTGCGTGATGTGTGCGTTAGTCATCGCTGGATGTTTTTTCCCCATCCGGCTCCGGGAGTGCGTTTATAACAGCTGAAGAGTTGACGTTTTTTTTCTGAACGAGTGTTTGTTACTCCTTGTTCCAGGTGACAACCCGTACAAGGTGGACGCTCAGCAGATCAACCAGAGGGCCAGTCTGCTGCAGAGATATCTGTGTGACGAGCACAAAGAGCTGCAGGCCCTTTACGCCCTCCAGGCTCTGATGGTGCACATGGAGCAACCTGCAAGTGAGTGTCCCGCGTAATGGATTCTGTCCATCTCTGTATGCTCTACGGTCCGAGGGAAAATACTAGGGCCGTCACTTTTTGTCAAATAATTTGTTCATTCTGCGAATTGCACATAAAACACAGTCATAATCCCACAGAGCAGGGCTGTAGATAGTAAACCTGTAACAGACTGTTTAAAATGGTGATAAAAAAAATTGTCTATATTAACACCTCACCGCTCGCATCTACTGGAGCGCTGGTGTTTTTCATTCCCCTGCAGCAAACTGTGGGTGAGGCCTAATTTGCCGCAACGAGCCCGCGAATGCCAGCGCTCGCTCGATCAATACTGACCTCTGCGTTCTGTCTCTGCAGACCTGCTGCGGATGTTCTTCGACGCCTTGTACGACGAGGACGTCATTAAAGAGGAGGCCTTCTACAAGTGGGAATCCAGCAAAGACCCCGCAGAGCAAACGGGCAAAGGTGTGGCCTTGAAATCAGTCACCGCTTTCTTCACCTGGCTGCGCGAGGCCGAGGAGGAGTCTGACAAGGACTAAAAGACTGAATGCCGCCCCCCGTTGGCGAGGCGGGCGCTCTGCAACCAGACGTGGAAAACTTAGACAATGTTGCCCGAGAGGCAGACTCAAATCAGTCCTCAATGAGGATAAATCTTTATTATTATTCTTTTCTTTGAGGGATGGACTCAGAAAACAATCATTTCTCTCTACTCTCCCTCTCTTGCTTCCTCATTGTCTCCCCACCTGCTTGTCACAGCAAGTGTCCTCATCAAATAAACTTGAAAACTGATTCAGCAGGATTGCTTGTTAACGAGGTGTGAAGTATCCCACATCACTACGAAAACCCTTTTCCTTTTTGTCACATACAAACCAACGGGCTGCTTTCTCATCACTCTAGACTATTACAAAGTCTGACATCCGAAATGATCTGCAAGGAGAGAAGGCAGGGTGTGAGGGTGTAGTGGGGCTCCCTGACTGGTGGGTGTCGTCATGCCATAGTGTGTGTGTGTTCAGTCCAAACACGGCTCTTACGTCTTTGTCCTTTACTGGAGTGTGCAGCATGACTGAAGTGTGTTTCTACTAATGATACAGTGGAGAAAATGTACACAAAAAAAAAAGAACCTAATCTTGATTTGATGGATGGAGTTTTTAAAGAAAAGGTTGTCTATTTTCCTGTTTCCTATCATGAACCCGCCGAGGGCGCAGAGGACAGATGTTGACCTTTGACCTTGACTACTAGGGGGTGGTCTTAATGCTTCCTCTAAGCCATCCTCTCCCATCCCCAGTAGTGAACCACACTGACTGACTTTTCATCTTTACCTCTTCTGTACTTAAACCTGAGCTGATGTAGAGGACACTTAATGACCCAATCACCGTTAAAACTTGAAATCTACAGAAAATTGACTTGATGAAATATATAAAGGTTAAAAAAAATAACTAAAAAAAAAGAAAACAACAAAAAAAAAAACAACACACAGAAATGATCCGAAAGCCTTTTCTACTTTAAGTGGAAACAAATTTCAGGAGAGTTCTGTAAATATATAATAATAATAATGATAATGATAATGATAGTTAAAATAATAACTTTTTTTTCCAGTTTTATTTTTCAGAAACAATAAATGGCTGATGTAATTGCAGTGTCTCCTTTTCCAGCGGAAACCACAGTTGTCCAGATGCAGAGAGGTGCTTTAGTTAATCCATTGATTATTAGTTTTATTGGAATTTTGTAAATATTTTTTTTTTCCTTTGCTTTCTTTATTTAAGAAATTATTGCTTCTTTTGCATCGGAAACTGGAAAGATGAGGTTACGGAACATTGCAAATAAAGGACTTATTAAGTTGCTGAGCGGAGTTTTGTGTTTGAAACGTGTTCGAAGCCGAGATGATTATGACCTTTTATAAAACACATCAGGTAACGTCCATGACTTTACTAATCGACAGCACAGCTTCTACTACAGAAGTTCTGTCTGCTGTCGGTTACAGAAAAAACTCATGACTGTATGTCAAATGGAAGAGGAGGAGGAGGAGGAGGAGGAGGAGGATGCTGCTATCAGGTCAGTATTTACTAAAAAGTGCGATGGTTTATAAAAGAGCTGCTTCTCCTGCTCTCTAACAGCTCACACAGCTGACTTTATGGCAGCTTCAATACAATTAGTTCTGACCACTGCAGACTGAACACCTCACAAGAACTGCAGTTCTGGAGATGCTCTGACCCATTCGTCCCACCCCATAGTTATGCAGCTATAGGCCTTGGCTGCGGGTGGACTTGCCACGATACACTGAGCACCTGAAAGTATTCACTCACCCATCCAAATAATTGAATCCAGGTGTTCCAATCACCTCCATGGCCACAGGTGTATAAAATCAAGCACCTATAGGCATGCAGACTGCTTCTACAAACATTTGTGAAAGAATGGGTCGCTCTCAGGAGCTCAGTGAATTCCAGCGTGGTACCGTGATAGGATGCCACCTGTGCAACAAGTCCAGTCGTGAAATTTCCTCGCTACTAAATATTCCACAGTCAACTGTCAGTGGTATTATAACAAAGTGGAAGAGGTTGGGAACGACAGCAACTCAGCTATGAAGTGGCAGGCCACGTAAAATGACACAGCGGGGTCAGCAGATGCTGAGGTGCATAGTGCGCAGAGGTTGCCAACTTTTTGCAGAGTCAATCGCTACAGACCTCCAAACCTCATGTGGCCTTCAGATTAGCTCAAGAACAGTGTAGAGAGCTTCATGGAATGGGTTTCCATGGCCGAGCAGCTGCATCCAAGCCATACATCACCAAGTCCAATGCAAAGAGTCAGATTCTGTGTTGTGAAGCACGCCGCCACTGGACCCTAGAGCAGTGGAGACACGTTCTCTGGAGTGACGAGTCACATTCTCCATCTGGCAATCTGATGGATGAACCTGGGTTCGGCGGTTGCCAGGAGAACGGTACTTGTCTGACAGCATTGTGCCAAGTGTGAAGTTTTATGGAGGGGGGATTATAGCGTGGGCTTGTTTTTCAGGAGCTGGGCTTGGCCCCTTAGATCCAGTGAAAGGAACTCTGAATGCTTCAGCATACCAAGAGATTTGGGACAATCCCATGCTCCAGTCTTTGTGGGAACAGTTTGGGGATGGCCCCTTCCTGTTCCAACATGTGCACCAGTGCACAAAACAAGGTCCACAAAGACATGGATGAGCGAGTTTCGTGTGGAAGAACTTGACTGGCCTGCACAGAGTCCTGACCTCAGCCCGACAGAACACCTTTGGGATAAATTAGAGCGCAGACTGCGAGCCAGGCCTTCTTGTTCAGCATCGGTGTCTGAAATCACAAATGCAAGTGTATCTTACTGTCCTCTCTCACTATCTACACGTCCATATTCCAGTCCTGTGTGACATGCCATCACCTCTATGTGTCTCTGTGTGCTCTGTCAACCTGCTTCTGCTGCTCTCATCTTCTTCTCTCCCCCCTTCTCTTCTCCTTCTTGTTTGTGTCTCTACTTGGCCAACCTCTATTAGATTGCATCCCCCCCCATCCACCCCTATACGAGATGGGTTCTGCTCAGGGTTTCTTAATCCTTCATCTGGTTCTGTGAAGCCCCTTGAGACAACTCGGATCGTCGTTGACATTGAACAAATAAAGCTGGCTTGAACGTTGAATCTCCCGTAAGTACAAAAACCAGTGCAGCCACACGGTTTGTATGAGTTTTGCTTTATTATTATTTATATAATTCAGCTAGAAAGAAAAATGGACAAATACGATTATATTGGCAGTCTTTTTTTAGCCGTTTTTTTGAATCTTCAGTGAATCATCCTGCGTGCGTCCTCCTGGCACTGTTTACCAAACCACTGCGGGTGCGTATCTTACGAAAACGATCAGTGATGTAAAAAAAAAAATGAAAAATCTGTTGCAGCTCTCTCCAGGACTGAAGCGGAGGGTGAGAGGAGGAGGAGGAAGGGGAGGGGGGAGATGGGATGACACCGCCTTGCGTTGATGACGCTCGCCATCGGGAGACATTTGGACAAGCCTATGTAACCCACATACCGAGCAACAAATGGTGCGTCTGTGCAGGAGATGTAGCCTCTGAAAGCTGGAGAGTTGGGAAGATGTTTCCTCCGTCGTCGTCGTCGTCGTGGCGTTGATGCTCTGCTGCAGACCCCGCAGCGGGAGGACACACCGCGCGTATCATCTGTTGATCGGATTGGAGACAATTAAGCGCATTATCATGAGCCGAAGAGGTCCGACTTGCAGGTAGGCGCCGACACAGCTGCATGTAAAGGGGGTATGGGCTCTTGGTGTTTATCCGATGCAGGTATGGAGCTATTGGTATGCAGATGGAGACTTCAGAGAGCTTTCCTGGGGACCCGCTGCATCTGCGCCTCTCCTGCGTTATCCCCCCCCCCCTCCCCACAATTGCAGGCTACACACTCATCAATGGCGGGGTGATGTGTTATTCAACCGTCGCCCCTGTCGCTTGAATGCACCATTTCCAAAAAAGCAACTCATCATCACACCTCGGCAGCAGCAGCAGCAGCACCGCAGCCTCCACCTCCATTATGAGCCGGAGATGTTTGGCTGCAGCTCGGTCCCACTTGTTGGTCCTTTAAGCCCCAATCGCAGTCTCCGGAGGGGGCGTCAGACGAGACATCACCCCCGCTGCTGGACATGTTTAGTCATGCGTATGTTAATGTCAACAAGTCGCACAGCCAGGCCGTCTCTGCAGGGAGAGGACGGAGTGATCCACAGCTGAAGCTTGGCTACAGTGGCAGCCAGGCAGCACCACACATGTGCTTGTGTTATTAGGATGAATCATAATTAGCAGCATTTGTCAGGTGCAGAGGAGCAATCAGCAGGTTAGAAGTCACACTATTAAACGGCTCAGGAGAGACCAAACCATGTGCAGGTGCAGAAAAACAACAATTATTTAGTCTATGCATGTAAAGGCTATAAAAATAGTAAAATACAACACCATATCAACACATATCCTCATATTTGAGAAGTTGGACTGATGTGGATGTTTGGCATTTTGCTTCATGAAAAATCCTTAAATCAATTCAAATTATTATTAATTAAATGTTCATCTGTTCATCTTTAAAATAGCAGGAATTAGACCAGCTTAATGTGCATTATACAGCCTGGGAGCAGCGATCCTTACTGTGGGTCATGAGATTAATCTGCGACATCAGGAGTTGATTAACAGGACACTGCATTTTCAGTATACACCGATCAGCCACAACATTAAAACCACTGAGAGGAGAAGTAAATATCATAGACCATCTCATGACAATACAGTGTTCTGATGGGAAATGTATGGACCTGACATTCATGTGGATGTTACTCAGACATGTAGCACCCACCTAGACCAGACCAGACACCTCCACCCCGTAGCAATGACACTCCTTGATGGCAGCAGCCATCCCCAGCAGGATGCAGCCTGACATAGGCACACACACACAGAAAAACAGTTTAGGAACAACTACAAAAAAAACATGAAGAACAGCACAAGGTGTTGACCTGGCCTCCAAATTTACTAGATCCCAAACTGATCAAGTATCCATGGGATGATCCACAGAGGCCCCATAGGACCCAAAGTCCCCCACTAACAACATCCTGTTGCCAGAAACCGCAGGACACCCTCAGGCAGGTGGTCATAATGTTATGCCTGATCGGTGTATATGTGTGTTACTTGCTTCAGACGTTTCTCTCTTTTATTTTTTATTTATTCTTTTTTTTTACATGTGTCTAGTTTATTTAAATGAGCCATCAGCGAGGAACTTAGTATTTCGGTGAGACTACATAAAAGGGAATCACTGGAACAGACACGTTCCCAATTTGCATATGACCTAATATAATCCGCATGGCTGCAGTTGTTATTTAGGTTAAAGTAAAAGCTGATCTCCGTTAAGTGTGTCTACGTGATTAAAGAGTCCCGCGGCGGTGAAATCCGTGCGTCTAAACCTCAGGAGGGAGCCGCTCAGAGCTCCACATCCCGAACGTGTGTTTATCAGCGTTCAGCACCAGCGGCGTCTCGTACGTGTGTTTTACAGCCGAGCCTCTCCTCTGAGGAGCGCTGAATGTCACCTGGTCTTTAGGAGCTGTTTGCACCTTCGTATCACTTCCTCCCAGAGGCCCTGCCAGCCTCTTTTGGCTCTGACACACATCCGCTGTCATGCTTGACTTTAATGTAAGCCTTTAACTGCTGTCAGGAGCCTCTTCTTTCTTAGCTGCTTTGGGAGACAATCTTCTTAGGAATATCTGTCAAGTCATGCACGTGCTGGCGGTTCAGGCGAGCTGCTTCTTGAAGAGACACCCAACCTAAAAACCAAGGCATGTTTGAAAACTCTCTCCTGCTACTGTAGCCACAGATTTATCAGCCCCACCAGATCTGCTTGTGTGGAGTTAGCTAGGTAGCACTATCACTTTTAATTAGCAGCTTTGGTGTGGCTGGGCTTGTTTACGGGAGCTGGTCACATGCCATGTGTTTGCCTGGTCGCATGAAGAGTGTCGCCACCGCCCTGACCTCCCTCCACCATTCTAACCGGTTTCACAGGCTTACCGTGGCTTTAGCATCTGTTCAGTAAATTTAGGGCATAGCCGTTTGCTCGTCCGCCCGGCGCTTTAAACCAGCAAACCCAAGCTGTGATCCTTAGTTGTGTCGGTCCGCTGCGCCGTGACACCATCTCTGCGTTGTCCACAATGAAGCTGAAGTCCAGGGGTAGAGAAAGAAGGGAGAGACAAAGAGAGGAAGAGGTAGGACGGACTAGAGATTTATTTTGCCCGCAGCTGTGTGTTTGGTTTGTCTCTCATAAAAAACTGGACAGTGAATGTAAACCTTTTCTGGGAGTTAGCTGACTAGTCCTGGGTCTGACTTGACAATCTTTCTTGCAGGTGAAATTTGAGGCGAGTGAAATGATTCCAAAGTCAGGAAAATCTCCGGCAGACTCACGGAAAAGTGTCGGCATCCATGAGTTTGCAGCGCTTGCCAGATCCTCCTTAAATGGTGACTACCTTTTTTATTTCTTTTTAATTTTCACCGTGTGATTGAATGCCATGAATTTAAACGCCGGTTCAACCTCCACCTCTGCGTGTCCAGGTATCTCTCAGGCAGTGAGGGACCATGTGACGAAGCCCACCTCGCTGGCTCAGGGCCGGGTCGCCCACCTCATAGAGTGGAAAGGTTGGCCCAAACCTGCAGGTCCTCCAACTGCCGCCCACTCCCAGTTCAGCTCCTACTGCCACCTGACTGAAGGGGAGAAGGAGGCTCGGTTCGCTGCAGGTAATCACTTCTGCTGAATGACTCTCATGTTGGGCAGCCGGTTTTTACAGTTTAGTCTGTGCAAAACACAGTGCGGTGTAAGTAGCTGGTATTTGTAAGCCACTCGTGTGTTTGTGTGGGCATGTGCATCCTCTTACTTAGCTCGGTTTAACTCCGGCATCATCTCCTGGCCGGCTCCCACCTTCTGTCAGGCGCCTAATCCCCCAAAACTCCTTTATGTCAGCGGTCCGCTCCGCCCGCCGCGGCTGTCTCTTGGGTGACGGCTTGTCTTGGCTCTTGGCAGCAGATGGCGGCCTATTAGACACTCACCCAAAACACTTCACTGTCCACCGACGGTACAGCGGCTCTTGTTGTTTAGCTGTGACTCATCCTCTCTGGCGCCGGTGACATCGGCGTGGTTTGATCGAGAGGGAGAGAGAGAAAATGAGAGGGAGGCCAGGTCTGCAGCCTTTCTTTCCTCAGATTAAATAATTTTGTTGCTTTGTACATTAAGAAACAATCTAGATTTAGTTAGTTGATTAGTTTCGATAACTGATTGCCGCTTTCAAAATAAAAGCACAAAACCTTAGCTGTTACCAGCGTCTTAAATGTTTTGTCGCTTTTTTGTGTTAAAAAATGAGCAGTCTGAAGATGCAACCTTGGGGCATTATGATATGAAACGACGACGTATTGAGGAAACAATCAGCAGCTTATGAAGCACTTCTTGTCAGACCCAACATGACAAAATAGTAATTGAGATAATTAGGAGAGTGTCACACATACATAGAATGATCCGTTAAAACTGTCGCCATGGTTTTAAATGAACAAAAGGAGGAAATACTCCCGCCTCGTAAAATGTAGATATTGAGAAACTATCACAAGATGCTGCAATACAAATCTGAGGGATTATTATCAGGAAAAGATTATTTAATTCTTCTTAAAAGTATCCCTATGCTGTTGTTTTGCATTTGCTAAACCTCCGTTTTAAATTGTCCTTTAGGAGTGGCTGAGCAGTTCGCCATCGCTGAGGCTAAGCTGCGTGCCTGGGCGTCTATTGATGATGACGACGAGGAAGACTCCAACGATGAAGACTCCCACACCAACAGACAGACTCGCGCCTTCTCCAGCCAGAGCTCAGGTATCTGTCACCGTCACCACGTTCATTTCATCCCATCGGTTTTTCGTCATCTCTGACAGAACGCCTCATCTTCTCATCCCGCCCCGTCACTGTTCCGTCCGTCTCCAGGTGATTTGATTATTTGCTCCTCCCTCAGAAGCCGCCACGTCCAGTCCTATGACCGGAGCGCCACGCCGGCCTGAGCCTGAGCCTGAGCCTGAGGCGCCGTCCTCTGACAGTCCCGTGTGCTCCAGCAGCAGCAGCAGCAGCCTGCTCTATGGCAGGCCTGCAACTTTCACTGACCCACATTCGTCCCAGACCAACTCACCTACTTTACACAGCGACTGCATGAGCCCGTTCCTGGAAGAGGAGGAAGAAGAGGAGGAAGAGGAGGAAGGGGAGCAGCAGAGGCTGGATGGTCTGGAGGAGCAGCTGTCTCCTTTGCAGGCGCAGGGCAGCGAGGTCTGCGTCCACAACAAGCCAGAGTGGAGGCCCCGGACCAGGAGCAGCAGGTTCGACTCCTGCTACTCCACCTCCCACTCTGAGTCTCCCGGAGAGGAGGACGAGGAGGACGAGGAAGGCAGCGTGTTTCACGAGGTTCGGGTGTGGCACTGCAGCCCGAGGAGCTTCTTCTCCGACCGGGCGTCTTCTGGAGTGGCGTCGTTCGACGAGGAGGAAGAAGAGAGGGAGGAAGTCGAGGAGGAGAAGAAGGAGGAGAAAGAGTTTTTGATGTGATGTGTCGTCCATCTTTACGTCTCTTTGGGTCTGTGTTGATTCTGGATATGACATGATATTCTGTTCCGCTTGCATCGTAAACCTCCCTCCACCACTTCCACCTCTTCCTCCTCTTCCTCTTTCCTCCACTCGCTGCCTTCTCTCTCTCTCCCTCTC
Organism: Chelon labrosus; assembly: GCF_963514085.1. Taxonomy (NCBI): domain Eukaryota; kingdom Metazoa; phylum Chordata; class Actinopteri; order Mugiliformes; family Mugilidae; genus Chelon; species Chelon labrosus. The sequence continues at coordinate 13,992,671 of NC_140342.1, forward strand.
TCTCATCCTCCAGGCCTTCCACGTGCTGATCTCACGCCCATTCGTCTACCGCTGCTGTAAACAGTCTACATGTTGGAGAGTTCAACCAGAATGTAAAGCTGTTGTTCAAACTGTACATTTTTGTGACGAGTCACGTGTTGCATTGGTTTTTCTATGGATATTTTGTAGTGTTGTTTTCTGTCTGGGTCATGCCGTGTCATGTGGGTTGGGCTACGTTTGATATTGAATGCCTGTATGTCCTACATACATACATACATACGTACATAAATATAAATATGATTTTTTGGAAAGAAAGCTCTGCTGCTTTTTTTTTTCCCCCTCCTCCTCCCGCTGCCACAAAAACAAAGAAACACAAATTTCTCATCTATCTTTCAAAGGCGTTTTTTTTTTTTCTCTTTAAATTTAATCATTCACTCATGTACAAAAACAATTTCATGTCCTCTGAAAAATAACAATGGCTGTTGATTTCAAATGCATAATTCTCCTATGTACAACAGCATGTACGTAGCTCTCGCCCGTGTATTTCCATATGTACAAAGCATATACAGGCCTGTGCCATATAAAGGGAGATACTACAGACTTATTGCTTAACTAGATACGCTGCAGATTAGCTTATACACTCTCTACATTTTGACTCCTTATCTTATATGGCGAGCACTACTTCACATTCTATATGCAAACGGAAAACACTTGGGGAGCTGCACAAATGATTCACGGAGACAAAAAAATGAGCTTACATGAGATCGAAATATGGCTCAAAACTGTTGCATGAAGCTAAATTACATAATCGAAACAAGGACTCACGCATACACTTTGCTCTACAACATTTTTTTGGGGGGTGGGGGTGGGGGGGGGGGCTTTTGGGAATCACGGGGCTTCACACAGTAGTTACATTTCTCCACGTTGCATTGGAGGCCAGGCTGGATTAGACGTACTCTTGTCTTAACGTGTAACGAGGTGTGAATATCTACAGGCCGCATACAGTACAGTAAATGTGTCGGCGTGTGTGTGTGTGTGTGTGTGTGTGTGTGGTCTGTACAACAGCCAGCATCTTCCTTCCTTCCTTCCTTCCTTCCTTCATCATGCTGGAAACACGTTAAATTCACGTAGAGGATGACGAGGCGAGCAGACGCCGCCGCCCCTACTGAAATCAGCCCCTCTAAAGCCAAACAAGGCTACATGTGCAGGAAATTAATCTCATGCTAATTACAATGTGCTTCGCCGTTTATTAGAGCCCTGTGCTAAGCCGCGTGGACCTTAGAAAGCTGCCGTCGTGCGGGTAGATCCCAGCTGAGAGGTGGTTTTCTCGGGCGCCAATGTGTGGTATTCAAAAAGAAAAGAAAAACGCTGCTAATGATGCTGTGACATGTACTCCGAGCCTCAGCTCTACTGCATTATTTATGTTAAATTTATTGCATATGAGCGGAAACATAAACCAACACCACTAAACCTTTATATCATAAGAGATTTATTGAGGCCCTCTATTGGATCTATTGCCACAGGCCGAGTGAATAGGTAGTTGTTTGACTCCGTACCATCATGTGCTCATCAGAATAATCTCTTTGTTCTTCTGTGCTTTCTTATGTTATTTGAAACTCTCCCTTATCTGCGCGGGACTCGAGCCTCTGTCCTTTTGGCATCGTGTTTGCGGGACGGTTATTTTGGCAATTCAATTTTGACGGACCAGATTTGAGCATGGCGAGGACACACGCAGACATACAGTACATAGGTAGCACACAGGTAAAAGATAAAGCTGGTGATGCTCTGTGTGTCCGTATTGTCGGAAAAATCCCACGAAAAGACCAAACTGGAGTCGTCTGTAGTTTCTTTTTAGTCAAATGTCACAAACTCACCCCCTAATCTAGAAATCTGCAGCTTTAAATAGCCGCAAAGAAAGTCAACACTTCCTAATAGTTTCATTTTTATCATTATGAGCTGCTATAGAAAACTATTTTACATTTAATATAAAAGCAACATCCTGAATACACAGTGCTGGTTCTGTAAATATATTCACAGGGATCAAAATGTGTATTAATCCACAGCTGAGAATAGTCCCAAACAAAAGAGCTAATTACTCTTGTTTGAGTAAAGTCTGCTAAAAACTACACAGTGCAGCTGTTTTAGGAAATTCAAGCTCCACTTACAAAACGATCTCAACCAAATCGTTCAGCAGCTGCTCTCCAACACGGTGAACAGCGTCAAATGGAGGTTTTAACCACATCCAGCCGCGTTTATCGGCTGCTATCATGTGATGTGGTTAAAATCTCAGCTGTTAAATGGGCCGTGTGGTGAAAGTCGCCGTTTCCCAGAGGTCGGGATTGAACTTTCAAACTCTGTTAAGCTACACAGTGGTTGATCCTTGATAAAAACCTGGTACCTGTATTACCCATAGGTGTAACGACAGCCTTGAGCCTCTGAACTTTACACCTTCCTATTATTTTCATTTCGAAACAAACAAACAAAAAGCTTTGTACACCTCTTTTTGTCACGTTCCTCACAGCCACAGACGGGGCGGGAGGGACCGGAGAGTTCTGCAGAATTTGGTCTTTTCAAGGGATTTGTTAACAATAATAAAAATACACAGATCAGCCACATTAAAACCACCTGCCAACATTGTGCAGGTCCTTGTTGTGCCGCCAAAACAGGTCTGACCCATTGAGGCACTGACTTGGGACTTTTTGTGGGTGTCCTAAGGTAGCCTGGTCGTCACCATCCTACGTTTCCGCCCGAAATTTGATTTCGGTCTGCCACGGAGTCTGGCCAAATTGCCCTTCTGCGGTTCGCGTGTAACCGCGCGGTCTTAGCCAATCAGCGAACAGTTGAGTGATGACGTGAAACTCGCCTGCCGAGTTGCTTGTAGTCCAGCCAGCGGAGCTTGTAGTTCAACAGAATAGCAACAATGGCGACGGAGGAAGAGACGCTAGAAGCCATCCGCGAAGTTGTCTCAACTCTCGAGAGCATCACGGAATTAAAACCAGAACGAGGCTTGTCTTGTCAATTTTATAAATGGCAAGGACGTCGTAGCTCTCCTTCCAACTGGCTTTGGGAAAAGTTTGATTTATTTAACTGGAAGCGGAAGTGGTAAGCGTAAGAGCCTGAACTGAGCAGGACAATATACGTCATTACCAAACGTTGCTGATTGGTTAAGGGAACTCCAATGATTTTAAACCTCAAAATAAGCATCTGCCCATTACGGAGACAGATTCCTATTACATTGGGCCAGACTAACGTGCAGACCGAAATCAAATTTCGGGCGGAAACGTAGGATGGTGACGACCAGGCTAGTCCTAAGGTGTCAGGCACAGGGACATTGGCAGCAGATCCTTTGGGTCCCGTAGGGGGATGGGTCTCCATGTTCCATTCTCGGCAATTTGTAGGCCAGCTCAAAAAACTTGGGTTCCTTGTCCTGTTGATGGAGGCCACTACTATTGGGGAGTGGTATAACCCTAGGAGTTATACCACAAGAGCAATGCAGATACATGGTTTCTGAGCAGGACGAATAAGGAGAATAATATGATCACTGTTAGTACCGTCACCCGTCAGTGGTTTTGCTGTTGTGGCTGATCTGTGTATAAAACAAAACCAGCTTTATCCTTTAAAAACTCTCACACACTCACTCACACCACAACAAGGTTAGAAACACTGGCGTCTAGGCTGGACTTGGAGGTGAGCGCGACCTCTACAAATGCAAGAAACGTCTACATTCATGAGGCGAACGAGCGGATCCGATCATTTTGACTGATCCTCAGAGTGGGCGGGGATGCCTTCTCCCTCGGGTTCTGACTGGTCCTTGTCCAGAGAAGGACTCCCCTGGTCTTGCTCCGTTTCGTCGGGATCAGGAGTTTGGGTGGGGGGGTCATAGTCACAGGCCAGCTCCGATTCCTCGGTGTGGGAGGGGCTGCAGTCAAAAGTAAACTCTGATTGGTCCTCGGCGAACGAGGGGCTCTCCTGGAGCACCAGGTCGGACGACTGGTTTGTGATGTCGCCGGGGCTGGTTTCAAACTGCAGATTAGTTTGGTCCGAGAAGGTGACGGGGATCTCTTTGTAGGCGAGATCTGGCTGGTCCTGCACGTCCGGAGGGTTGGGTTCCCGTGGCAACGAGAGGCCCCTGTGGCGGATGCACAGCTTGTGCAGTTCTGTCACCTCGGATACGCTCGTGGTGTTCCCACTGTCACGGAAACTGGCCAGCGGAGGGCGCACTTTCACTCCGGTCACTGTCACCGAGCCCTCGATGGCCTTACGCAGCTGGAGATACAGAAAGAGGACAAGAAAGGGAGGGTACGTTTTAATGATCACACTAACTTTAACGTCTCATTAAAAAAAAACAACAAAAAAAAAAAAACACACACCTCTTTTAGAGAGACCACTCCAACAAGTCGTCCCATGCTGGTCACATAGGCGTGATCCAGACCCAGCAGAGAGAAGATGGTGTGAGTCTGTGGAAGAGGAGGAGAGGTGGATCATGGCCTGGATACAGAGTCAGAGCGGGGTTCATTTGCATTTTGGATCTGGGTTATGTAAAGACCCATCAGATCAGACCTCATCATATTTTTGCCTTTCAACGTGGTCACTATGTCAGAGGAGGTGGTCTAAGAGTCATTAATGTGGACCACCCGGCACAGTTTGCTGAATTATGTGTGACGTCAACAGCAAAAGTCCTGCCAGGAACTACACTGTGTAATTGGAACAGGATTAGTGCCGACTTAATTTGATATAAGTTCAAGATCTTAGAGTGATGCTGAAATGAAAGTTAATTGGATTGAAATAAATCATCTTTGTTCTGTTGCTTTGTTGTTTTTACAGTTATCTAACTCCTGACGGTCGCATAACACGTTGTAGCCTTCAACTTAGGTAAAAGAAAGCAATAAAATGTCTTGTAAAAAGAGGTGTTGGAGAGACCCGTACTGTGGGCATCACGTCCTCCACTGAGACACACTGCACCGGTTAAGTGTCGATATCATGAAGTCTGATCCCAGCATCGGGTCAAAGCAATTAATTTGAAAAATGCACAACGTTTGCACATTTTCTGGATATTTATGGTTAAATATTTATATTTTTTAAAATAAGAAGGAAGAAGGTCACTTTTATTCCACAGTGTGTTTTTATTCTGATACTGTACCTTATGCAGAGATGTTTGCTCCACCAGCTGGAAAGGAGCCGGATCAATCTTGCAGTTCTTGAAATCCACCGGTTCGTCGAGCTGCTGCTCCTCCCACTCTGCAATCTGCCGCGAGAACAGGACTCGGACACTTAAGAGCTCTGAATTATAAAACTCACTCTGATGATCAGCTGTTAGTGCAGGCCTCACCTCTGACGGGGTCATGCAATCTTCCACTTCAGGGGAGTCCTGGAAAATAAACTTCAGTCAGTCGCTCATTGTTTCTATAAATACAGAAAGCTCGATACAAAGACTACGCATCGTATTGTAAATGTCACACAGGAGGCAGTTTGTGTCAGTATAGTATGTATAACATTTAATATCTAATGTTTCCCGGTGTTTCAAAGGTAAAGCTGAAGGGAAGGTTTGCTTCGTTGGTCACACAGTGCAGCTAGAGACCCAAAACTATCCCGACAACACCAATAAAGCTTAAATAATAAACCACCTTAAAATAAATTCTCATTAACACACAGTCACACACAGAACAGCATTAACAAGAGTTGAAAGTGAAAGCTGATGAAACGTTTGATTCAACGCTGACGTTGAAAGGGCGGTGAACCCTGCCCACCCCTCTCTCTCTCTCACACACACACACACACACACACACACTTTCTCTTTGCTCTCTCTGCAAAGCAACTCAAACGCTTTGGTTTGAGCACCACAAATATTTTGGTCCAGCACTCACTACGTACGTGTCGCAAGGCAACGGTTACTAAGCAACAGTCTCTAGGGCGGCAGACAATCTTACCGCCATGGAGATCCTCACACGTTTGGGCTTGGGCTTTCTTTTTTCAGGAGGAGCCGGCCCAGCCGGGCTCTTCCAGCCGGGGAGAGAAGGCATCAACACAGCACAACATTAACACAGCATCAGTGAAACTGGACAGTTTTACTCCCTTAACATTGGCGACGCTGCAACATTGGATCGCAGTCTGACTTCTGCTGAGAGAAAGTCTCTGTGATGTGAGCACAATGTTGCTGAAAGGGTATAATTACTACACCACAGATGAAGGCGAGGGCACAGAATCCGTACAAGAAGCCCAATGTTAAAACACCACTGGATGACAGATACACGGCCAGAAAGAAGCATTTGAACGCCTCATATTTTGGTATTTTTGTTGAGCGCTTGGTGTCCTAACATTGCCCCTTCTGTAGTGTCTGGTTCACTGAAGCAACAGCTGCCACTTTGCATGACCAGGGTTATAAATGTGGAGTGAAATTAACCTTCCTAACAGCAGACATTTTGACCCGTGCAGCACAGGTCTAACTATTAACATCTCTGCCCAGCATTACAATAACTAGATCTGATCCATCAGCAGTGTTGTTAGTGCCACCTTTTCCTGCCATGACGAGACAAAATATCTGCTGTGAAAGGGTTTATTGTAAAGGTCACTGTGAACGGGCAGAACCAGACACAGTGACTGTTAATGATAAAAAATAAAAACAAAATTTCACATCCACAAGAAAAGCGAATGAGTGCAAAGATCGTGTCCTTCGTAAAGCTTTTTTAATATAATATAACCTGGCTCCTTTATTACAAACGTTCCTCTGTATTTTTAGCCCTAAGTAGCAATTAGGGCTGAGACTAAGAAAAATTTTCATTACTTATTAATCCTTTGATTAAACAATTGGTCACAAATGACTAATTGTTTAATCAACTTTAGGACGTAATAGAAAAAAAAGACCATTCATTACTTTCTTTTACTTTATTATTATTTGGATGGATGAATGGTAGGATGGGGGATCACAGTTAAGGATGTTCGCCTCATCATTATATTATATTTATCTTATTTTGTGAAGTGGAGAGATATTCTGTGTACAGTGATATAAATGAGAAACAAGAATTCATAATGCTTTTGGAGCCAGAACATGTTTGACTTATTTTAAATAAATGACATAAAGGATTATTGTGTCAGCGTCGAACAATTTAGCCCTGGATAATTTGGTCACACCTGTAGTTCTCTTTAATAAAGTATATTTTTTTTGGCTTTTTTCTTTCGTTCTCTGAACTGTGATCTGATTTTATGCTGCACGCAGCTTGAGTCTGTGAATAGGAGGGCAGAACAGAAACAAAAGAGCACGTACCGTGACTAGTTCACAATGAAACCAACTGTGTTTAGTCAGTTAAAAGCTTTTAATGTGACGCTGCAGGAGTGGAAAATGTTCAAGTTTGGATTCGGATGACGATTTAGCTTTCTGCATTAACGGGTCGCCACAAACACCTTTGTGTCATTTCTTTTGGATATAGATTTGAATTAACAGACACTTATTTGAAATAAAAAAAAAATGAGATTGCCACTGTAAATTATTGGTGACTCATTCAGTCAGTTCACCATCCAGTCTGATATATGTTCACTTCCTGAATTATTCAAAATTTAGACTCTCCACTTTTTATAACTTCACTTGTTATTAAATTAAAGCATTGCAGGTGTCTTGTGCATTTCTTTAAACACATTTCCTCCTAAATTCAGCCTGGCACATTCAGAATATTTGATTTCTACAAACGTTTGGCTGCGCAGCATGACTGACTGTCAGTGAAGCTGACACCATCACCGCTTACAGTTCGACATAAAATGCTAAAATATAGGATGTTCAAATACGTTTGGCTGGCAGCGAACGTGCTGTGCAGTGAGGGAGCAATGACTCACAGACGTTCTGAGACAAAAAGCTACGACCACAGCATGAGACAGGAAAGCCCTGCTGCCTGCTGCCTGCGGGTGGATCCTGCCCGTCAGCGGCAGGCGGACGACGAGGTGGACGATATATGCGTGGACTTAAAGAGTGCGCACACACACACACACACACACACCATCCCATACAATGCATGTCACACTCTCACACTCGCATTCGCGCAGTAATAACACCACATCCGTATTTCTCGCACTTGAGCTCACCTCCAGCAGCTCCTTGTCTTGGTCGGCACAGGAGAGCGTCTGAGAGCCTCGGAGAGAAAAACAAACAACAGGTTTTTATTAAATCTGGATTTAAATCCTGACCTTTTCAAGTGGGCGTACTCTCTGTGCCCTTAGTCTTTATGTGTAATGGTGCGAATTACATACTGTTTGGCGTCTCTGTGTCGCTAACGGCTGACACGGTTTTCAAGGCGGATTTCAGAGGAAGCTGAACATTGGAAACCACTGGGCTGAAGGAGGAGGACTCCTCTGTGGAGATCTACATGGAGAAAAGATTAACAGAGGAGGCCAGACACGAGCACATGCAGACAAAGACATACACAGAAGAGACAAATACGAGCACATGCACGTAAACGAACAGGACAGCACAGGTGAAGGCACAGACGACAGAGACACAGAAGACACGTGTTAATATTCAAATATAAGATTACATTCATACAGTCTTTACAAACTTACCACAACAGCAGTCCAAAACCACCGTCTGTGCCTTTACCTACTGCTACATGCTTCACACATGCTGTTCCGTTTCTACTCTACTGCTACAACCCAACCCAAGCCAGACTTCGACCCTGCCCAGCCCTGGCGCCCCCGGACGCCTCACACCTCTTGGGTGCTCACCAGGAAGCGGACCCCTTGGCGAGCGCCGGCGTTGGTCGAGGCGTTGAGGTGGGTGTGGGTGCAGGGTGAGCTGGGGGTGCTGTCGGTGGTCAGACTGGGCAGGTGATCTTGGGTGCCGTTGTCCTGGGCCAGCTGGCGGAGGTACTCCAGCCTGCGCTGGCGGCTCAGCTGGAGAGAGAGCAGAGACTGGAGCTGCAGACGCTCTATGGAGCCCAGCAGGATCATGGAGTCTGAAGAAGAAGGTGGAAGAAGATATTGTGAAAACACAGTAGTTTCCATGCAGCTACTAAAACAATACTCCTTTGGATAGTTGCATTTTAAATCTAAACTGATGTAACATTTTAAAAAGCATAAAAAGACGTGGACTTGTGCACATGTCCATTGTCAGTGTCCCCAAACAAGAGGCTGAGTCCAGACCATGAATAAAAGGTATTTACCTCTGGACTCAACCAGGGCCAGTGTTTTGAGCTGACCAGTCAGCAGCATCTCCTGCAAATCCCGGTACGGAGAGTTAAGAGTGATGTAGCGCACATCCCTGACCATAATGTCCTCCACACGGATATTATATTTCCTGAAACATGGAGGGGAAGATAGAAGTTAGTAGTAGGGGAGACACAAAAACAAGAAGGACGTGGAATTAAATGAGAGGTGATAAAAGAAAAACAAGAGCACAAGGTCACTTTAAAACTGCAAAGCAGACCACAGACTCACTCGTGGTGTCCCATCCCCAGCTCGGGCAAATAGGGAAGTTTCTTGATGCGAATGATGGAGTCGTACAGCGACGGTTGGAGCGCCTGCGCCACGGCGTTGGCCAGGATCACTGCGATCATCACAGGCAAGATGTGGGAGATCTGACCGGTCAGCTCAAACACTATGACTGCTGTGGATACGGTGTGGGTGACTGCTCCAGACAGAGCTGCAGCTCCTGTGTGGAAGGGATGAGACGTGAAGAACAATTCACGTCCAGTTAACCTACACAGATTTAGTCAGTGATCAATAGAAAATTCTAATTAAACGGTTTGATATACGACATTTTAAGTGAAAACATTGTGCTGCTAATCTGACAAGAGAAAACTAGAAGAGGATTTCTGCATGGTGTTTCTCTCATTTATATTGTTTAGTGGCCAATGAGTCACAACGTAGCAATTTGGCATCAAACGATTTTCCATTTTACTTTGGTTCCAAATGTAAAGTTCAATTTAGGAAAAATCGATTTTCATCAGTCACCTTCTATAAACCGTTGCAAAGTGAAATGGATGCAACTTTGCAGCTTCAGCAATTTCAATAATGCGGGACAGAGGGAAAGTGAAACATATCCTGTAAATTTGCTGTTGAGGCAGATCAGCTGTAAAAACATTAGACTCGCACCACAATGTATTAAAAACGGATTTACCAACTACAGCATAACCGCCGGGAACGATGGGATACACGCTGCCATCAGCGTGAATGCCATCAGGAAACATGGTCGCCATGACCTCTCCAACAAGTCTGCCAAACGCTGCACCTGTCACAGAAACAGCAAGTAGTTATTCAAAGTCAGATTTACTGATGCGCTAGGAATCATGAGAAGACGCAGTGGATTTTATTCACCGATTAGAAAAACTGGCATGAAGGCCCCACATGGAACGGGCATGGTGGTGGCCACAGCGGACATCCAGAACTGAAACAGAGAGAAGAGTGGGTGAGAAATCATAAAAATGTAAGAAGATTCAACGCTAGACCATAGACTGTATAAAGATGGACGCCTCAGTAGTGAAGCCAAAGCAAGTAGAGCTCCCCCTGGTGACTGGCTGCAGTATAGGTCATAAGCTCCAGCCCCTCCATGTTAGTGGATGGGACTTGGGCCAAACTAAAACATTAAAATGCACGTCAAATAATTGGATGGTTTCTGTCATTTTAAGTAGTTAATATAATGTTGATGCATGTTTAAGTGTCAATTTTTTGGATAGGTATCGTTTTAGTTATTTGATGCTATAAAAACCAGATGTGACATAATGGCGACCACTAGTTACCATGGCAACTGCTCTGTAAAGCGGTCCCGTGGGACTGTAAGAGTTGAAAAAAAAAAAATCTAAATTAAAAAGAAGTAACGTGTATAATCTAACATTTCCTTGTAACTTGTGGAGGTAGAGCAGAGCGTGGTTGTAATTAAACGAAGAGTCTGGGGGAAGTGTGGCTGGGTCATCCATATCGCGGCTCCGCGTGGCTCCACTCTCGAACCATACTCTCTCAAAACTACAAGATGGCGCCGCCCATATCCCCAGGAAAATAGCGTCAGTTTGGCCAATGCAAGGACGTGGCGACGCATTGTCCATATTTATATACAGGCCATGCACTAGACTCACAGCCTGGTGAAAAAGTTTTAGGCCCATCGGATTTTTAGATTCATATCCATCATGCAGTGCGAAAAGGGAAACATCTGAAAGCATTTTTGAGAAGATGCCTCCCTTTGATGCACACCGCACACCCAAGCTCTACCTTCATACCTTCATAATGATGAAGAGGACGAGTGTGATGAAGACGTTGACCTGCGGGTGTTTCCAGGCATGGTGGTGGCTGATGTAGTCGAACTCCTCCGCTACACCGTGACGGCACCACGTGCGGTTGTCGAACAGCGCCACTAGTGACTCGTGCTGCGTCAGCTGGACAAGTCAACACAGAAGAAAAAATAAATGGCTGAATCTGAGCGTTTGCGTATGTTCAGGTCCCCTGATGTCTGACAGACATGATTAGGAGGCACTAATGATTTCATGAGGTCAGCAAGAAAGGCCTTGTTGGCATCTACAGCTCCCTAAAGAGAAACTGTTAAGATTAGATACTCCTTTATCGATCCAACAGTGGGGAAATTTACTGTTATTAACCATTTTTATTGCAGATCCAATTTACTTTTGAACACTTGCAATTTGGGGGATATCACACACACACAGCTCTTTATAATTCCAGTAAAATTACAGCTGGAATCTGACACTTTAATGTAGTACCCATTGTTTTAGTTCCTTGTGCTGAAGCACAGAGCCTCAGAACAAGGTGTGTAACTATCTTGTAAATATCAAAATACCTGTCTACACATGATGAACTGAAATCAGAACCCTTGTGTCGCTGATTCAGTGACCGTGCTTGGCTTGTTTAAACATACTGATATTAAACTTAATATGCAAATTTTTCTTTTGGTACATTTTTTACAGTGCAAAAACCGGAGAGTCACAGCGGGAAATTAGTCGAGTTCCCTGGCAATCAATGGAGATAATTCACAAGTTTCTCACCGACTGCTGAGGAGGCTGATTGAGACAGACAGTTACCGCGGCTGTACACAGCTGCGCTTTGGTTGCGACGATCCTCCCTGCCTGCGACACTAACTATATGCGGAGGTGTGTGTGCGTGTGTGCCGCGATGCTTGTGTGGGTTGAAGAGAAGCAACAGCATTCCTGGTGTATCCGTAAAACAGCTGTCATATCTGATAGAAACCCCGCAGGTGAAAAATGCTGTGAGTCCTGACACTGTCTTTCTTTCTTGGCTCATATTAATAGGCAGAGTAAAGAGTGGTTGCAGCACAGCCAGAGAGACAGCATCGTAGATTCAATCACCGATGTAAGGAAACTCCAAACAGTAATAATATCCAACCACAGCTTCACCCATCACAGCCAAGCAGAGCAGCTGCAGCTGAGCCCTGAGCCAGTGGCTGTTTACTGATGGAGTTCAGGCTTTTGAAAATGCATCATGTAAAGTGTCACATCATCTCCCCTTTCTGCAGTGTCTGCAGAGCGACACTCTGACTATTGGCACTCTGACACATGGATCAGGAGGGAATACAGAACTCACTGCAAAGGCATTTAAAATAGCAAGAGAAAACTAGACAAGAGTCTACAGCCTATGTGAACCACAATGTTTCACTCCATGAAATTAAAGTTCAGATGTGAGAGTCTGGACCAATTTGTAACGGATCTGTTATGAAGGTGGTTATCCCGACAGTACATCAGGCTTTATATTTAATAGGCACAAGTGCAGCCATCCTGATATAGTGCAGCAGGCTTTATTAATTTCTTCTAGCAACAAAAAAAGAGGAAGATGCACTGAGAACAAATGATATTCTTTGAACGAGCTAGAAGGTTCAAAATTAAACTAAATGGCTTGTTATGTGGGATGACAGCTGCACCGGCAACACTGGCACCAAAAAAGTGTGTGTTCTGCATCTCTCCTTCAAACAGCTCAAAGCACATTTCACTTTCTTTGTGTCGGTTATTAAACTTTTTCTTTGACAGTGTGTCTGTGCTTATTACCAGCCGGATACTTCTCTTCGCTTTTATTTTGCGCAAGTGCGACGAAATTACATTTTTGTGTCATAACTCAACCGATGTGGTGTTGAATAATACTGTTTCAGTAAATGTGGTTTGTATAAAAAAATGATTCATCGACCGTAGGCGTGACAGCTACTGAACAGATATGAGGAGCACAAAACCTGCACCAGCTCCGGCTTCATTTAAAATGACCATCAATCATGTCACAACAGTCAAGGCATGCTTTCATACTGTCAAAAGGAGTGTGAAAGGATTTTCTCACCTGTCCAGCCATGAACTGCCCGAAGCCCGGGGGGAACGTGAGCGTGGAGACCAGCAGGGTGACGAGTGCAGGATACACCAGGCGCCTGACAGGAAGAGATGGACTGCGGGGTCATTAATGGGTGTGCTTGTCACCCCTGTGTGTGCATACTTGACTTCTCGGCAGTGTGGATGAACAGTTTATAAATAACTCCTGTTGTGTGCATGAAACTGACCCAATCCATGTATTGAAGGGTTTTAGCTAAATTTCCCCAGTAACATTGTGACTAATATGACGTGCGAGGCTTGTTTTAGACACAAGTGTAGCGGCACATGACCAGAGGTTCAATATCAGACATGAACATAATTTTGATGTCAGTCCATTAAATGTGAAGCTACAGCCATGGGGTGTTAGCTTAGCTTAGCATAAACACTGGAAAAAGGGAAAAAATAGCCTGGCCAGCTCCCTAATTAACAAGCAAGATCTTTTTGGCTCATGTATCGGGCCCATTGTCGGAATAAAAAACAGCAAAGCTAATGAGGAGGCTAATGTTCAGAGAAAATAAAGTTGGACAGTAACAAGCAAAAAAATTATCTTGACTTGGATTAAAGAAGTGAATTAAATTTACAAGAACAACAAGAAGTAGAAAACTCTCGGAAATTAGAAATTAGAAACTTTAGGAGAATAGAGTGTCTTTTCTCACTAACTAGTTTTTCTCTCGGGCAACATTTCTGTATTTTCTTTTAAATTTGCCGGGAATCTTTAAGTCTTTCTTCCAGTATTACCTTTCTCCCCTTCTCTGGCTCCCTATTTTTTATATTATTCTTTTAACCTACAGTGGCCCTAATTCCCACAAAAATAAAAGTCTAAAAGTCTCTTCTTTTTGTGTAGTCCCACCATAGAAAACAACTTGTTTTGCACTTTGGTTATTGCACAGATTAAACAGTTAAGAGGCTTTAGAGGACGTGACTAATACTGATTGTGTTAACGCTGGCCATATCCAGGCCTGTTAATCATCTTCTCACAGTAGCAGTATTGATCTTAACATCGAACCCTCAGCTGGGAAGCCAATAGGTGTATTTTTCTAAAAATGTCAAAGTGGGAAAAGGGGAGAGAGCGAGAGATTGCAAGTCAACAAATGTGTGAAGGTTTTGTGTAAGACTGGGGTCAGATACTCACTTCCTCAGCAAGAACTTGTTTATAGTCTTCTGCTTCCTCATGCACTCCACAATCAGCCGGTTCAGGTAGACGAACAGAGCACCTCCGAAACCACAGGCAATCCTAGAAACGGACACAGACACAGTGTCTTGGACCTGTTGAAGGTCATATAGCTGTCCAAAATAAAAGTCAGTTACACTGGAGAAGATTAAACACCGCTGGAATACAGCTTTGCTTTGCCTGGTTAAGCCAGCCACTGTTGAAATGTCTTTGAGAGGAAGCCAACCACTTTTAATTTATTGCTTCTCTCTATTAAAATATTTTGCTATCGAACTAATCAAATCTGGCACGTGCTGATCTGGACACAGTCTCTGCTTGTAATCAGCGGCACAAAAAGTTAATTTCATGCCGCACTCATCGGATACAAATCAACCTTCAGACTCCCGACAGGAACGTGAATATGACAGGAAAGGAGAAGCTCAAATCTCTTCAGTAACTCGGGCGCCAAAACCGCTCTGGCGTCAGTCCAGAGAAACACCCTCACCCGAGAATGGCGAACGCTGGCAGCTCCTGAAGGTCAAACGGGAAGTCCAGACGGAAGCGGGTCTTGAAGAGGGCCGTGATGGTCTCTGAGGAGAAGAAGACGGTTTTCAATCTGCGGACAATCTACAGCACAAACCACCCGCTCACAATTACAGAACCGCACTTTGTACTGAAGCGATGAGATATTTAAGTTCAATTCAAATACTTACCTTCCTCCTGGTTCCAGACGGCTAGCACTCTAAATATAAAGGCACTGAAGGTAGCGGCGAAGAAGCCCCTCCAGTAGTTTCTCACCGCGAAAAACGTTGACGTGACCTCAATACTGAACAGCACCCCTGTAACACACAAACACACGGATACAGGAAAACTTCCCCACACCTAAAAACAACCACTAACAACCACTCACCCCCACCAGAGTACCGCTGATTTTGTAAAAACAGGAGAGGATGTGCTGGAGAAGGCTTTGCACAGCGGTCAGACTCTCCCGTCATTAATACAAGAGCTTGGTGAAAAATGAATGCAACACTGGATGGAAATAAATCTTGCAGAGGCTTATCGAAACAATGCCACAGCGAATGTGTGCTGTAATCAAAGCTGGCAGTCCGACGAGTGTGTGACTTTTTTTTTTTTGGCAGTGTATGAAGAAGCTACTGGGATGATGGTGAGACAGCTTCAAGAAAACTGAAAACAAGTCAGGTTGCATTTGCTTTAGCTTTGTTTTTTAAGATACATTCAAACCACTACTCCCTCATCTCACTTTAATCACGTTTATCAGTGGTTTCAGCTCATATCATTACAGCTATTATCTTTTGGGAGTTACACATACATTGTTAGCATTTAGCAATAAGCCAACAAGGTCATTTCCATCTCACGTAGTATATGATGTTTCTGATGGTTTTAAGTGATCTGTGGCCTGATCAGTGAACGTGTTGTACACACTGCACCGATGTCGGTACGAGTTAGTCTCGTTGCTCTAAACGTATCAGACAAAGTGTCAATCACGTCCCAAAAACAAGCTTCATGTGCTGCTTTCTGTGCAGCCACAAGCGTTTATTCTCTTCAACTCGAACGATGCAAACAAGGAAAAGAGACTTATTAAAACAATTCAAACTTAAGATGTTCTTTTTCTAGCATATTTTTTCCACTTCATTATCATGTTCTTCAGCCATAGATGTTGCAAAGACGTTGATATTCTGTTAAAAGGTCTAGAAACGGAAGGCAGCTTCATTCATACAGCAAATTTCAGTGGAAGTGCTTGGTATGCTGAACATCAGAACGACCAAATCAATATAAAATCAATTAACATAGAAGAAAATGTGATTTAACTGCATCAGATAAATAAATGAAATACAGGAGAGAACTTCGGTTGAATTATGGTATCAGAGAAAAGGTCGACAAGTCCTTGAAGAGCTCAGAAAAAAAAAATGGTAATGAATATTTACATTTCCATAAGTGGGCGAGTCCATCTGCTGTGACTGTAAGACGCAGTTAAAGGCAGGAGAGCCACTGAGACGAGCAAATGTGATTCATCACATGAACGCAACTATTATCAAAAAGGAATTAAGTTTACATATCTGGACGTGGATCTAAGTGTGGACGAAGGGGATATTTTGACATGAGTGTGTAGGATTAATACCACGCCATGAAGCGAAACTGCAAATTAATGTTTTGGAGCGTTTAAAGTCAGTGTCTGAAATCTGATAGATAAAGTTTTAGATACTGTTTTGAAGTCTGAGGAAGAAAAATAAAACTTGAGTTTTGAATCTGTCCCTGTTCTACTGATGTATTGGTTTGTTTCCAGGTTCAAAACCTTGTAGACACTGATCTGAAAACTGCTGCATCTGTTTGTAAAAAAAAGAAACTTCAGTTTAGAAAGGGTGAAACTTTATTTTAGACCTTTGAGGGATGTGTATATTTGCACCCGCATTGGACTGTTCTTTCAAAGATTTGGCCACAAAGTTACAACCTTTTGTGTCAGTTCCCTCGCTGCTCTAGCTTGAAAAACTCTGAATTTAACAGTGATCCTGGGTCATTTGCTCTCAGTCTATTGGTTATTCTTTGCTGAAGTTCATTCCAAACATACATATACACCGATCAGGCATAACATTATGACCACCTTCCTAATATTGTGTAGGTCTGCTTGTGCCTCCAAACAGTTGTGACTCATCAGGGAATGGACATGGGCCTTCTGAGGGTGTCCTGTGGTGTCTGGCAACAGGACGTTGTTAATGGGGGCCTTTGGGTCCTATGGGTTGAGGGGAGGGGTCTTTGGGGACCCGGCTTGTTCCAGTGCATCCCACAGATACTTGATCAGTTTGGGATTTAGGTGGAGGCCAGGTCAACACCTTGTGCTGTTTTTCATGTTTTTTCAGTTGTCCCTAAAGCGTTTTTGTGTGTGTGCCTGTGTCAGGCTGCATCCTAAGTGTCATTACTATGGTCTCACTATGGCACATGTCTAAGTACCATCCACATGAATGCCATGTCCGAATTTTTTTCAGTAGTTTCTCAATATTGTATTGTTACAAGATGGTCAATGTTATTTACTTCTCCTGTCAGTGGTAATAATGTTACACCTGATCGGTGTATATTTTTTTGTAATCCTTTATTTAACCTATCCATTCACAGATGTGAGCACACTCTGGAGCAGTAGGTGCTTGCTCAAAGCAACTGTAGTAAAAGTAGAGGGCATTCATGCACGAGTGCAAATATTAAGTATTATTTAAGCGAGTTGCTGGCTACCTTGAGAATCTAAATCTAATACTCTCTTCCTTTTAACTCTGTTCTGGTCCTTACCAACTCCTGCTGAGAAAAATATCTGGCTCTTTAGCTGCTAAATTCTCCACTTTGTTCACCAGCTTGCCTCTTAAAATGAGCTCAGAGTCACAATAGTCACAAGCTTTGTAAAGCCGAGCTCACTTGGTGCACTTGCATTGCAATGCAATTTATCTGTTTTAAAGATCTATACTGAAGTGTTGATCAAGTTAAAATTAAAGGTCACAAGATTATCTGAAACATGAATATTCATAATGAATTTAACGGCAATCTGGCTGACAGTTGTTGAGTTGGCGTATGCTGCTCTGAACCAAAGCGTCAGACAGATATTCTGACCAGGATTGGCATCCTCTGCTGCCAGCGGGGTAAATATTCTGCTCCATCTAATTAGCTCCTTTAATTATTTACCATAATCAGATCCAGTTTAATCAGAGGACGGCACTTGTGTCGTCTTACCTCCAATAGGGGCGGCAAAGCAGCAGCCCACACCCACTGCACAAGCAGCCGACAGCATCTCCGTGTTCCTCAGCTCGTTCTGTCCGAGAAAAGTCACATATACACACAAACAAAAACACACACAGAGAGCCGGGAATTCAAGAAAACACACACTCAAATCCTTAAGTGTACGTGCAAATGCTCCAAAAGAGTAAATGCATGGAAAAATAAAAGTCACTACCAGATTACAAATGCAGCTCTTTCAATGTAAAGCTGCTGTTTCACATGTGATATGTGAGATACATGCGAGACCATAATTGAAAAACCGGGATGAAGTCATGGAATGAGATGTTTGTATTGAACCGAAGGCAACACAAATCGATGCCTTGCTGTGCAGCGGTTCACTGAACACAATCAAAAGCGGCGCAGACAAATGGAAAGCCGTCAATCTATCCCGGCCTCTGAAATGGACAGCATGGATTATTAATGTTGATGGAATTGGCAATAAAGAAACTGTCTGACTCGTGCATTCATACCTTGCTTCCCTCAAAGGGCTCTTCCTTTAGCAGTAAAGGTGAGGGAAAAAAAGACAGAAACATGTGTGAGTGTTGAGGTTACCTTTTTCATCCTCCGCCTGGTAGATATCCAAACAACACAAAATCACACAAGCAGCAACAGTCTTGATTCTGCAGCAGACTGAAGTAACCAAATTTTCCCGGACTGATTATGTTGTGTTAGTGGCCGTGAAGTTGACCCCTGGATTATTTAACTGTGCTGACATGTGTTTTTGTTCCTCCACATCATCGTAGTCTATCTTCGTCCACACTGATGTGGCTGTTGGTGCAAGGAGGAGAGGCAGCGTAGAGATAGACAGAAGCCGAGGGTGAGGTCTCACATGAGTGGAGGTGAGAGTGAGTCCTGGGGAACGGCAGAGAGTCACATCAAAGTCTTTCAGAGGACCAGTTTGAGTTGCACACCATTGGAGTGAGGACATTTCTGGACATTTTTATCTAGTCCTCACTCCTATAGAAGTCTCTTTGAGGGTTAAGACTCGGTTTTGGGAAAAGGGAAAGGGTTACAAAAAGGATATGGTTCTGGTTAGCTTAAGGGTTAGGGTTAGTCACTTAGTTGAGATGGTTCAGGTTACAGTAGTTAGAGAAATCATTATGTCATTAAATGTCCTCACAAAGTAGCCATACAAACATGTGTGTGTACATCTGTTCTTATACAGCAATCTTTCCGAGGACCAATTTGAGTTCTATACCCTTGGAGTGAGGACATTTGAGCAAAGTGAGGACATTTTGGCCATCACTTCTTTACAAGGCTGTTTGAGGGTTAAGACTTGGTTTTAGGGTAAAGGTTACAATTAGATTATGGTTAGGGTTAGGGTAAGGGGCTAGGGAATTCATTATGTCAATGAATGTCCTCACAGAGATAGCCATACAACCATGTGTGTGTACCATTTTTCTGCTCCCCTCACACTTACCTGCTCAGTCGATAACAACAAAGTGAATCAACTTCAAAACCTCAAAACTATGCTCCAAGTTAAAAATGAGTTATTCAAAAAAGAACTCCTACATAAAAACTGCTCATAGCGAGTCGGTCTCTCTAAGCACCACTAGCGATCTCTTCCATTATATTTCAAAGACAGAAGTATCTACGGCCGAAACCCCGTAACTCCAATCAAATTCATCTGGATAGATAAATGGGACTACAGTTCAAAACTTGTATATTAAACTTTGGTATGAACTATCTCTTCAATAGGAACATTTCTGGTCAGCGTAGATGCATATATGAAGTGTCTCCATCATCTCTCTAGACCATTAACATACTGCAGTGAGCTGAGAGTAGTACTCAACACGCAGGTGAAGAGATTTCACAGAGATCACAGCTCTCTTTCAGGACTGTTTCTGTTCACACTCACGTACAGTAGAAGCTCCCCAATGCAACGACAGTTTTTTCTAATTTTTGTTTCTCTGCTGTGTTTGTGCACATTAATAATCAACCAAAATGTTAAAGCGAATGGGATATTCAAGGCAAAAACTGGAGGGTTTATTAACCTCTATTTTTATCATGCAATTTATATGACATGTAATCTTAATGTTTGACTTATAGAAAATAATTCCATTGTTATTTTTGGTCCACTGGACATCTCTGGACCACTGTGAAAATCAGCCTTGACATTTTTTATAGTTTTTTGATGATTTGAAATCCCACTTCTCCTAATGCCAGAAAACAGCATGATTGGAGGTCACTTCAGTGTTGGTACTGAAGGAATTGCTGCTCCTTAACTTTCCCACCCAGATTTGGGGAAGCGAACACTGACCCACTTTGTACAATCAGCACCTAAACAGGCCTCACTACTCACTACTGTAAATGTCTCTGTGATTCAGCAGCTGAAAATGGAGCTTATACTTTTTTGGTTCAGTGACATTTAGTGTAGGCAACTAGTAATAATATATAGTGTTCTGTAATCTTTAAACAGCCTTAATGCATTGCTGGTCTTGCGTGCATTTCCGTCTCATTATAATTGATCATTTTAAGGCTAGTTTAAATTTCAGGAGCTTAATTGTAGTTGAAATATGTCAACATCATGTCATCCATGAATGGTGAGTTATGGTGAGACAATAGTTTCACATCAAACATCACGAATGATTGTTTTATTCTAATAATTTAAAATGTCTTATGTGGATTTCTTTCCCTTTTAACCATGAACAAATCCCAGACGTCATGGTCAACCTGATAAAGAGTCCACCTTCAACCACATTTGTTTTTATTTTTGCAGTTTCACCACCGTACAGATGGAGGGATAATAATTATATGATTCTGTTTCGAGGTACAGAGGAAAATTCTCTGGAAATACAGCTCTGCTCTTCAGCCTGCTGGAACATCTATATATCAGTTTTCAACATATTTACAATCCTCACCATGTAAATCCCACCAAACAGAGCAGCCATGAATTTGCTCAGGAGAGCGGCGCACAGACTGGCAACATGAACGAAGGGTCCCTGAGAAGGAGGACGGTGAGAGAGAGAAAGAGAGAGAAAGATATGTCATTAAACGGGAAATGACTAAAAGCACATTTAAACAGAGTAGAGCATGCTGCATTCAAGTACAGGGGCATTACTCAAAAACATTTACACGATGAAATCCTGCCCTGGTTCACACATAAATGTCTTTATTACTCCATGAATTAGCAGTGGATCATATTTTTATTTCTGCAGCTATGACTTTAATGGGACTAGAAAAAACAAAGTAAAATCCTCCTGACAGGCGAGTTCAAAAGCTGTCAATCATTCATCTTTGTAAGGCCGAGAAGACCGTGATGGGAAGGGATGAAGAAAAGAATAAGCCCTCTACCTCCTTTCCCAGAGGCATCCCACTGCCTAGAGCGCAGGTCAGACCGATCACTTTGGCCACAAAGGTCTTAAAAGTCAGATACTCCTTCAAGACCACGCCCCTGAGTATCGTCTTCATCTCAGGAATACCCGAACCTGAAATGAAAAGAGACAGATGCCAGGTGGGATGATGGAGTAGAAAGAAAAGATGAATTGAAAGAAAGCAATTACAGAGGGATGGATGAGAGGAATAAATGAAGAGTGGGGTGGGGGGATGGGGTGGGGAGGGGGGATGGGCGGACTGATTGATATTCATATAGTTTTCTGAATGCTCAATCCAACAGAGGTATATTTTATTAGTTTCCCGCAGATGTGACCGCTGAGACGTACAGCACATGTCCTTGGAGCCCTTATGGTGCACTACAGAGCCAATTACACTATTCAAACACAGATGTACGACTGTGAATAAGTGATATGAATACAGATGTTTACGCTTAATTTCTGCGTGTGTCTTACCCACAGCCTGAGGCGCCAGTATCTGCGTAAATCCTGCTGAGAAAGTGATGAGGACCACAGGGTAGGTGACCCAGGCGATGTACTGCAGCAGCATGTTACTGTCCAGTCCCCCGTACATCCACTTCTGTGCTGCACACACACACAAGTAACTTTATCTCAGTATAACGCAGTAAAGAAAAAATAAAATTTTAAGAACCAGTTTCACTAGCTAATACTGATTTCTTCTCTTTGACCCTCTCTGCCTAATAATTCATGCAGCTCTATGGCCTTCTCCTCATTCATCATTCAGCTCTCTTACTAGCAAATTGACCATTTCAAGAAAAAAAAAATAAAGATGCTGAAGAAGAAAATATTTGGATCTTATACATCAAAGCTAAGCAGGCCACATTTGAGAGTCTACTTCTTACAGTTTTGGTGCTTTGTCCACATTGAACCAGTAGCTTTCACATCTGAAAAATGCATCTTCAAAAAATGCTCAGTAAGGATATGTTCGAAAATCTGGCTTTGGACGGGGAAGACAGAGGATTTAGAAATTCGAAATGCATGCTAATTCATTCAAGGCAGAGCAGTGTTTCATGAAAGACTCTCACTTTCTGTTGCCTCCAATACCATATTTCCAACAAGTCCTGCAACCCTGGTTCCATATGTTACCACATGTTTACTTGGATGAGTTAAGACAATATAACCTTCTTAAGTTTTTTTTTTTTCTCGAAACCTTTTTCAGGTGCACAGAGAAATAAAATTAGAAGGTAACTTAACGCAAAAGTAGAAAAACTGCATCTTCAATATGTTGACATATTTCTTGCTAACCCTAACCTTATGTTCACCTCAACACCCCTGAGGCCCTTTGTTATTATTTTACATATCAATATAGCCGACCACAAAATATACGGTGGGCATTGACAGTAACCTCTACTTGTTCAGGGCATGTTGTTTAATCTGAAGTTGTGGTTTCGAGTGTGACTCATAAACTCTACCAGTTAAACATTTCCTGTGATACAACCTAAATGAAATCACTATTAAATGACTGAGACGTAAACCAGAATGACTAAACTGCAGCACAGGTGGTCCTCAGAGAGCAGGAGGAGATAACACAGGTTTAACCAGCTAAATTAAGCAGAGTAAGTGAGGTGTGACAACCACATTTCATGTGTTTTGGGTTTTGGCCAGCTTAGATTTGTTAAAGTTGCTCCTGATGCACAAGTGAATCATTTCTACAACACTTGAGAAATCAAATACTGCCAAGAGTACAATCTCATAGGAACAAGTCTCCTCTTTTGTTACTTTTTATTCTTTCCGTCTCTCACACTCACATCCGGAGGAACTTTATTAGACAGATCATCTTCAGAATAGGCCCTCTGATAACATGCTTGAGAAAGAGGGACTAAATTCAAAGCATCAAATAATGTTTTAAGAATTTTACCATTTAATCATTTCAAATGATTTGGTTTGCAATTAATAAAAATATTAGCTTATGTAAATTTGAAGTCAATTCAAGTGTCAGACTTAGGCTTGATGCATTTGATGCTTTGCAACAGTAAAAATCTTTTTAATACCTTAAATATGGATGAAAGCAAGTTTATCAGCTCATGTTTGAGATCAATATAGCACAGCGGTAGCCTGCCACTCAATTTGTATAAATATTTTATGATTATTCCACTTCCACCTGTGATGCCTGACAGTTCATTATAAAGGGACGTCTCAGGGATTAATGCTTAATGCAGCCTATATTCACAGTCTGTCCACCCACCATCCACCTGCCTTTCTAAATTCTTCCCCTCTCTTTCTCGCTCTCTGTCTCTTTCCTACCTTCTTGGCAGAAAGCGATGGCGTAGTCCATGACCCAGCTAACCAGAGCCATGAGCAGCCCGAGCAGAATGAGGAAAATCCAGTCCTCCCCGACCCGCGAGATCAGGAACTTCTGGCAGCGAGACGCACACACTAAGGGCACAGAGACAGAAAGAGACGGAAGAAAGCAAAAACAAGATATTTGTATAACTAAAGGTGTGATGGGCCTGTAAAGAGGTACTTTTACATGAGATGATGAAAGTTACGGTGTTGAAAAAGTCCTCTGTGTGTACACTTCAGCTCTGTAAAAATATCCCTATAAAGGATGGACCAACCCCCCTGGACGTTACCCACTGAATTTCTGAGGAGTAGGATTGAAGCCATCTTGCCTGTGTTAGACTCCGCCCCCTCAGGGATAATATAAAATTGTGCATGGGGCTAAGGTGGGCTTAATGAAGCCTTGTTGTTGAAACATGCCCACCTTGATGCTATCAAGCTAGCTAGATAAAGTTACCAAGCTAGGCTAAGTGCATTGTTAACAGCTGGCTAATGCAGTGGTCTTCTTGCTCCCATGCTCCTGGTTTGAAGCCAGTCGCCCCACCTCACGTTACCTAAGCTAAGTTAATCTGAAGCTACACCACACTTTAAATAACAATATTTAAACAACATTTAAACAACACATGTTTAAAAAGACAAATTCAACTGACATTTTTGTCGCCGTTGGCTTATAGTAAATATTCCTCACAAAGCTACTGCAAACAGTACACAACACACTAAAGACAAATCAAAGAGCCCATAGCATCAAAAAATAGTGTGATGATGATTTTTTTTATCTCTTTTAAACCAGTTTAACCTGCACGGTAGAGAAAATACATTTCAAGACATGACTGGACATAAATCCTCTGATCACGTATGAGAAAAAATACACTGAGGGGAAAAACTAACAATTAATCACCCACTGTGTGGAAAGAAAGATCCAATCTGAAATGAAAAGAGAGAAAAAACTGGGACTGAAAAAACACAATGAGCAGAGTGAATGGAGATTTTATCGATTTACCAGGCACAAGAGAAAAGACAATAAACCAAAGCAGATTACTATGTGAGGAAACTGATGAGAGTGAGAGCATCGCGTCATCTTAATTCACTTCAAATAGGAGAATATAGAGACATAACAAAGCTAGGTCATGGTTATGAATTCAATTATTACATTATAATCTATAACTCTGAGCTAGGTCAGCTAAAAGAAGCATCACTGGACTCATTTCTTCTCTCTTGTCTGCGGACACTGCCAAAGCCTGGAATTCACTCCAATATCCAGAGCATTCATAGATGTGCCCGTCCCCAGAGAAGTTAAAAATGTGCCACTAACACATTTGCCCGATCCATACTTCATGAAAACTACAGTCCAGATATCTCAAGCCTGGGACTCTGTAGGTGACGTTGACTAAACTGTCAGGTTTCAGAAAAAGACGGGAGCAACTCATGTATGGATGACAGTAAAAGAGTCACAAAGAAATCCCATTGAGAGAATCACAACTAACATTATAAGACAAGCAAACGCAACAAATCAGATAAAACGAAAACACATATTTGGCATTTTCAATCCCAAAAAAATGACAATTTATTTGATTCACTTTCTGACTTATCACTGCAGCTCTAATCACAGCAGATCACACAGATACTTGAACACTGCCACTGATTCACATTTACAGAAAAATATGTCGTCAGATGTCTCTTTCTACCTTTTAGTTTTTCTGTCTTAGGGATAGCAAAGACTTGAAATCATATCTCTGTGGTGAAGAACTGTATAAAATGTGACAAAAATATCACAAAAGCCAAGTTTACCACATGTGAATATTAAGGTACATTTCTTTTTTTCTGTTCTTGCTCAAATCTGTGATTACGCTGCTTGCAGAACATTTTTAAAATTACAGGAAAAAAGTATTTATTGCTGTCTAAATGACATGCTTCAACACAACATTAATTCAGAGTATAGTACATAAAACAAAAAACACAACAGTGCGGCAGTATTTCTGGTGCAGAAGTTGGGTCATAACGGGATGCTGAATATCCCGAGGGAAAACGTAGCACAACTGCGTGTATGACGGGGCAAGCTGTACCAGCAGCCGGGCCACCTGCTGGATGGCACTGTGCCAGCACAGAGCGTGCGCACGCAAACATGGAGCATACATGCAAACGCTTATGTCCATGTGTGTGACAGGTACACACATCAAGACAAGATAGAAAAATCTACTTGAGCCATTTTTCTTCAAGATGTATACTGCACAGTTGGCTGGACATTATCTTATGAGAAAATCTGGAGAATTTCCCACAGCGTCTCTCTCTTTATTCCTTTTGCTCTCTCGCCCACGTACATGTTTTATTTCTATATTAGTGAGGATTTTCACAAGCATAATTCGTTACCTTGACCTCAAACAACACAAATAACCCTAACCTAACTTCAACTTAAATCTACATTAACACTAAAATACAGCCCCTTGACGGGGTGTAAAAACAAAAGTGACTTCCAGTCAGTGTCCTCACTCTGCTGGATTAATACTAGTCCTCATAAAGATAGTTGCACAAGTGCACACACACATCCTGTCTGGCACCTGCAACGCCACAAACTTCCATGTGCATCTTGGCTCGTGCTCACATCCGCAGGCTCAGTGGGGTTCACAGATGTCTTCTCCTGATCCCGCAATAAAATCACACCCAACACCAGACATTTTCTCCACCTCTGATATCATTCCATTGCCTCACCTGACACCAGCTGGCTTTAATTATAGAAATAATGCTGAAAATACAGGAGATCTTCCCCCTACAAACTGTATATTCAAAGATGGACGGCCCAGAGTGAATCATTATCCTTGGCTGAACCTTGGAATAACCCTGTAGACAGAGATCTGAGCATCATCGGCTATAAAACGCCAGAATTTTTTCCCTTCATGAGTCAAAATAAACACAGTGAGGGAGTACTTGTTTTTAGCTCTCCATCACGACCGGCAGCAGAGCCTTTGGCTGCGTGTGTAGGCTGCCTTGTTCAAAAATCTCCAGTTACTGATCTGAACCACACACTCATAGTCCATCACCCACGGAGATGATGTTCCCACACAGTTGCATGAGAGGAAAACACTAAAACTCCCACCAGCACCAAATCCGAAGGTTCTCTCTCTGTACACCTTACCTAACAAGCCAACAGCAGAGCGCCGGCCAGCCTGAGCATCTCTGTGAAGATGAGTCTAAAAATACAAACACCTCTTGATCTATGAGCACACGCCGCAGACAGTGAACACACAAATCACTCCGGCTGGCCCCCAATCTGAGAGTGATTGTTTTAAATGGCTTCCATTACAGCGGGCGAGCAAGGCTGGGCTGATATAGTGTTGCTTTCACCTATGGTGCAATCTATCGCTCTTTAATCACATCACTAGTCACAAGGGCAGGGAGGCAGAGATGGATCCTGGAAAACAGCCACACTGGCTCAGTTGTGAAAGCACTTGTGAAAACACTTTTCTCTCTGATTGCCTAGTTTCTATTTCAGAGAGATGATGTGTTTTAAGACGTCCATTTAACCAAATCATAATCAGCGGTTTATGACTAAAGAACATGTTAGGTCATTGTGGATTTTGACTATTACCATTAAATTAATGCCAAACAAGCTGTTAACAGTTCATGTTTAAATGGGATGCACACAATTTATACTGGGACAGAAAACTTTTAGGTTCTAAGACGAGGTCTGGGGTCTTTTTCTTGGTGTATGGAGAAAGCTAAAAAAGTCAAACTAAACATTAAAATGTGCCTCATGTCTGTTCAGATTTATATGTGGCCTTTTTGTGTCAGAGGAGAGAGACAAGAAGCAATGGGGCGAGACAGAGGGGAGGCAGGCAGGAAGCGAGCCGATGCCGATTAGCTGCGGTGAGGACTATAGACTCAGTTTATGTCTGTTCAGGTCTGATGGACTTAAGAGTTTGAGAAGCAGCAACAATGACAACAATGGTGCCCTGAGGGTTTGTATTGTAAAGTACCTTAACTTCGTCTACAAGTCACATACGTTACAGCTGATGCTGCGGCAGGCCAAACTACAATAACCAACTTCCAGCTGCTTTCAGAACCAGCATGTGTATCCTGTTTTGTCCAGTTAAACCCAGAGATACAGTGTAAAGACAATAATATAAAATAAGTAAATTCCATGTTCGAGAAGCTGTAAATACTGTATTTTTGGCATTTACTAAATTATTGACTTGAAGATAGTTGCTCATATAGTTGATATCTGGGGCTGAATTGATGAAATTATCTTATCTATCCCAGATAACAGTTGGATCTCTAGCTCTCTAACTCTGTAGAGCTGCAAGACTGAAAAAAATGCAGAACGTGATGTCTCGGTCATTGAAAACAAACAGAGGATGTGCACTCACACACACACAGACACACACACAGTGACAATCTGTCACTCCTTTCATTGTTGAGCACATCAGTCTAAAGTGGAGCTCTCTCCTGACGCCACTCCCTTATCTGCAGTCATCAAGGAGGACTAGACATAAAATAATCTGACAGTCCAGATCAGAGTCCTGCTCAGACAAACAAAAACACACACACGCACACAGCAAAGCCAACATCTCCACACACAGACACACTGTGGGCCAGTGGCAGCCAGCAGAGGGGGCCCTCTTTGGCCGACATTGAGACCGCCCTTGTTGGCTGGAAGTCACTGCTCAGATCAGTCACATTTAATCATGTTCACATTCTCTCCGTCTCCCTTGTGTCAGGTAGTCGCCGTGCTGTACTTCAAGAAGTACGTGTTTTCACACAACTTTCATGCTTACTGGAGCGCTGCAGTCTGCTTCGAGGCAACGCACACACACACACACACACACACACACGCTCTGATTGACTTTGTTGAAACACTGCATTAGTCTGACCTTCAGGCCATGTCTGAGCGCTGCACTACCTGCACACTCTGTCCCTGCTCGGACAGTGTGAAGATGGTTTAGTGCTTGCTGTGTGACCATCACTTACACTGGCACTTTGCACAGGGGTCTTTCTCGTACTCCAGAAGATCTGCAGCACGACTGCGAACGCTGGTGTTCCTCCGCAGTCCACCACCATCCCGCACCCCTCCATCCCGTAGGCGGGCCGCCTCTTCTTTGGCATACACACCCAGCTCCTGGGTGTACCGCCCATACATCTGTGTACATGAAAGACAGGAAAATAGAGCTCATATACAGGAGGGAGGCAGTGGAGGAAATGTCAGTGTGATGCATATTTTTTTTTTTTATTATTATTTAAAAAGTTGATACTGCATTGAGTATCAGCGAGACATTCAGCTTCTGTAAACAGAAAACAGAACCAGGTGTCAAAAAAAAATTTCACTGCAACTCAAAACTCTTTATTATTTCACAGCTTTTCTTTAGAAAAATCCACTCAGCTTTGACTCAACAGTCGTGTAATCATTTCTTTTCAGACAGATGAGCAGACAATAGGCTCCACCTGTCAGCTCCCAGCTGATTAACTCTGCAGGGCTGTCACACAATTGACTCCTAACAACGAGAGGAGGAGTTCGCATCGAACTACACACAGTCAATCATGTATAAAGACTGCGTCTCAGAAACAGGGGATGTTTTTGCAGTTTTGGCCAGTGCGTAGTTGCCAACACCATAATGGAGCCTTTCCAGTATCTGTTTGGTGTTGTTGTTTTGGTTTTTGATGTTACTGCTCAGCATTACTGGACACCACCTGTGCAGAAACACCAACCTTCTCTTCCTGTTCAGCAGCCTAAGCAACAGTCGACAGTCCCTCCACCTGCAGCTCCTTTTGACAAGTGTCGGGTGGAGGAGGATGAGAAGATCCGGTGTGGGCCTCAAGATATCACTGCTGAGCGGTGTGCAAACATAAACTGCTGCTTTGACGGGCGCCAGTGCTACTATGGGAAAGCAGGTATCTGTGATTTCAAGTGGTTTCTAGTGCCTCTTGCGCATAATGTGGTGGTGGGCATAAAATCTACAAAACAGCCGTAACAGAAATTCGTCCATCTGTCTTCTCGCTCAGTGACGGTGCAGTGTACCAGGGATGGCCAGTTTGTGGTGGTTGTAGCTAGAGAGGCCACCATGCCACCCATAGATGTGCATTCAATCAGCCTGCTACAAACAAATGACGCCCTGTGTACCGCTGTTGGTGTCACTTCTGCCTTTGCCATCTTTCAGCTCCCTGTGACGGCATGTGGCACAACAGTGACGGTGGGTTGGTATTTGGATTCCCTAACATGTTTTAATATGAGAATAGACAAACTTGGTCATCCCTTAAAAGGGAAATCGGAGCAGGATCCTATGCATGTCACATTCATGGAAGTCCCTGCCTCATCTATCAACTATCAAATCTTTATAAAACCATAATCTCATTCCCATCCTATCTCATAATGTGTAATTTCTGTCTTGGTATTTGACAAATGGTTGTCTCTCCGCAGGTGGAAGAGGGTTATGTGATGTATGAAAACCACATGTCTTCCTCTTATGAGGTGGGAATTGGACCCAAAGGATCGATCACCAGGGACAGCCATTTTGAGTGAGTGCATGTTTAATTTAACAAATAAATAATAATCAGGGAGCCTTTCTGCTTTCCTGACCACTTAGGTTTCCTGGGATGTAATCTTGCAGTCTTGAGCACTTAAGTACAGATTCATGCACTACCAGGTAGACAAACGTGTCCCACGCTGGGAAACTAAGCTGCAGTTCATTTAACCAGCACTTAGAAGCATCTCTTTTTCCTAATCCCCCTTCGGAAGCAGCGGTCGGAGCCAAACACAAATCTTTATTCATCAGTCCACTGTTCAACACCAGAACAGACCCTGCATGCACAAATATTCTTCAGACCGTCTGCTATATAAAACATGTATACGGCTTTCAAAGGTTAAGATCTTCCATACCTTTCAAATACAGTACTTCAAAGTATACTGCCTTTGGGTACACCAGACATCCATGCTTCTCTAGCTACACTTTTTTTTTTTTTTTTTTTTTGAAAGGCCCTTTGAATATAACCCTGTACACTTGTTCCTTATTACGGCAAACATCTGATCCCAATCGTGTACCACTTTTTGCTGAACTAACAGGATGTCCTTATTATCCACAAGTGTTTCCGTGAGCTTTGAACAGCCACACACTTCAGTCTTAATGGCCACTGTGGTAGTTAAGTAGGCACTTGACTATTTAGTGTGGGTATTGAGACGGACCAGTGAAGTATTGTGCTCTGCCGACAGGTTATTGTTCCAGTGTAGGTACTCTGGCACAGCTGTGGAGGCTCTCGTCATAGAGGTGAACCCTCTTCCTCCTCCTCTACCGGTCTCGGCTTCAGGATACCTCAGAGCGGAGCTCCGACTAGGCAGCGGACGGTGCCGCTCAAAAGGATGTGTGGAGGGTGAGTGGCACAATCTTAATGCCATAGCAGAATTTTTGGTTTGTGTTATCCTAAACTTTCACTACTTTAATTGCAGAACAAGCAGCATATAGCTCCTTCTACACTGCATCAGACTACCCGATCACGAAAGCGTTGAAGGAGCCTGTCTATATTGAGGTTCGTCTCCTGGAGAGGTCGGATCCAAACATCATCCTGAACCTTGAGCACTGCTGGGCCACCTCCACCCCAAATCCTGAAAGCCTGCCACAGTGGAACCTTCTGGTCAATGGGTATATAAAACAAAAACTGAAACTTTAATGTACATGCCATCTAATCGTATTTGTAGTAAGGCTGATCTATTCAACTACACTACAGGTGTCCCTACCAGGATGACCGATACCTGACCACAGTGGTTCCTGTGGATGGCTCCTCTGGGCTTCAGTTCCCAACCCACCACAAACGTTTCATCAGTAAGATGTTCACGTTTGTGGATCCAAACACCTTTACTCCGCAGAGAGACACGGTACAGCTGAGCTCTACAATACTGGTATCATTAAAAGAAACCCTGCTCAAGCTTCCTTGACCAAACCTGCAACATGCCTTCATTTTCAGGTATTCATCCACTGTGCTACAGCAGTGTGTTATCCAAGCGGCATAAACACTTGTGAGCAGACGTGTCACCGTAAACGTGAGTACTGTATTAAACAATGATTGCAACTATATTATGCTTTAATCTCAAATCTCTGACCTCTTGGTTAAGCAACAGTGATTTATTGATGCCACAGCAATCTCTGGAACTATATAAAGTGTAATGTTTGTAACGGAAAATGTATCTGCATAGATCTTGTAATTGTTGGCCCTAAAGGTTTCCAAGCTGAAAAGGAACTCATCAGGTCTCTCCAGAGGCTTGGAACCAGAGTATTTGACAAACGACTTGATCAATATCAAAGTGATACACCGCTGTCGGGCCGTCAGTCTTTTCAGCACAGTTCATTCTAACTGGACACTCCTATTGCAGGAAGAGCAGTAGCTGCAGCAAGGAAAGTCTCCAGCCAGGGAGCCCTAGTCTCGAGCGGTAAGGTGATCCTGACGGAGCAGAGGACCACACCTGCGCCAGACACCAAACTGAGGCGATGACGGCGCTTGTCAAATTTTAATAAAAAGCTTGTGAAAACACAGCCTTACAACTGGGTCTTGTCTGAATGGCTGAATTTGAAAGTCACTCCTACTGAGGTGGAGGCCGTGTAGCCGAGCCTGTAATGTGACCCCTTTCTTCCCGATTTGTGCTGAGAAAGCACAAGGTTGCATTACAGCTGGGTACTTTGCTGAAAATCTATACATAAATCTGACAATACAGCAAAAAATGCATTCAGACTAGTTTATCAGCACTGAAATATCAGTACTCGCTTGATTGTAGATAAGACGTCACACTGGAGAAGTGTTGTGCATGACTAGCAGTACTGGTAGGGGTTTCTTTCAAACACTGATCTCTTCCTAGCACATTAAGATGAGCAGCACGACTCCTACAGACTCTTTCCACATCTTCCTCTTTATTTTTTGATAACAGTCCCTCTAGATTCCTGTGGTGTGCTACAACTTGCAACAGCTCTCCTCCGCTGCTCTGCACCACTTCCCTCTTTGTCCCACTCCTCCAATCCCCCCCCATCCTCATTGAGATGGGAATCACGACTCTTCCAGACTCGCTCTTTCTGCTCGCATGAGCAGGAGGTGCAGAGGGAAAGCCGAACAGCCGTATAGGGTTCAGACTGACTGACGAGCAGGGGGAGGGACCCTGCTGTCAGGATGCTCATTGCCCTCCACATTTACCTCCAACCCTGCTGGGGAGCATTAAAGCAAGACGTAGCTATGCATCACATTCAGACAGCAGCACTGCCTCATCTGTACGACACATGGCAAAATTCGCAGCCGACGGGTGCGAGGTGACGGGAACTAGAAGCAGCTGCTGAGTAGACATGCATAAACATATCAGAGGCGTGAAAATGTAAACAGATTTCACCACTGATTAAAAGTGGAGGCAGTGCAGTTTGCATGTGTGAAGTGTTCAATGCTTTCTAGACAAAACTGGGCCATCCAGGGTTATGCTATACCAAATTAACAATTTTAGTCCTAAATAAGGGAATTGGATGATGTTTAGAAATAAAATGAGGTACAATATTTAGCCTTGTTCAATTCCCCATGTGTCTGCAATTGCATTTAATGTGGGTTTAATTCAGGACATTGTTTTGGGGCTATTTTTCTTTCAGACTAGTAAAAAGTGTCTAAACTACACATTTTGGTGTATTTTATTTAAATTTGTATTTCAGAAACTGAAGGAAATTATTTTTTTTATATATTCACAAAAAAGGAAATCATTATTTTGGCATTTATCAAATAAGTTATCCGGTTGTACAAAATTAGGATTTAAGTGGATTAAGTTCAGTCAGAAGGGGGAGATGCAAAAGGCTTTGATTTTTCATGAATTGGTCAGTTTTGACATTTTGAGCTCTTAAGCTTCCACATCATTTTGTCTTCCTTCAGACTAGTAGAATGTCCAGATGACATATTTAAGTGTTTAACATACTTTGTCTTTTGGATATGTATTAAAAACAAAAATGTTGTTGTTGAATTTCTTTACTGTAGTGGTTTCTGTAAAAGTCATTCTGTAGTCTTTTGCAGTGAAGTTGGTTCATGTACCATTCACAGCCTAAAATAAAACACACATCCTAAATTTCTTCTATAGAAAAAACTTTGACTCTATATCATAAAATATTTTGGATTTGAAATGTGTTCAGATAACTGTAAAAAACAAGTTATAAGCTGGAGAAGTTTTGTGGTGATATCTATTATGCTGACGTCTCCCTTTAACGCTGAAATGTAGAAGGGCATTAAAAGAAATTAAATCATTCATTCATCTTCTGTAACCGCTTGTTCCTGTGAAGGGTCGCGGAGGGTGCTGGAGCCTATCCCAGCTGTCATCGGGCGAGAGGCGGGGTACACCCTGGACAGATCGCCAGTCTATCGCAGGGCTAACACAGAGAGACAGACAACCATTCACACTCACATGCACACCTACGGCCAATTTAGAATCACCAGTTAACCTAATGAGCATGAAGACATGAAATCATTATACTCAATCTAGGTTTGAAGCACTGCCTTGATACTGTTGCTTGATCAAGCAGACAACTGCGACCGAGTTATCACATGATTGTTCCTTTGGCTTTTGCCGCCCTTCAGTAAGAAGCATTCCGTGAATCACTGTTGAGCTGACAACGATGCTCTCAGTCACCAGCTAGAGGAGCTCCGCTGCTAAAAAGCCACTAATTCGGTCACTGACGATGGTGATTCAGTATTTTGTTCGCACGTGTGCCGAACAATTCTACTGGACACCCCTAATTTTAAGAATGAAAGTGAAGAAACAAGTGTGTGCTGCAAAAGTTAGAGGCCAATTTCACTTCATCAAAGAGAATCGTCACGACTGCGTTAGTATTTCCTAAATGGCCCATATCTGTCAACGTCTTCAGATCCTGATAAATGAATTAATGCACAGAGGAACGTGTCAGACGCTGCTGGTTGATAACTGATCTACATTTTATCATCACTACACTATTCCAACTTTCCTTCTGAATCGTATGTTCTGGCTCAAAGTAATTTTCACGCCCACAGGCCGCAGTATAGACACACACAAACCCACCACCAGCACCAGACAAACTCCCACTTGGACTATAAACGGGACCTGTTAGTATTTCGTACCACAAAGCAATCACGGGCCATCTGGAGCGTGGCCCCCTGGGAGAGCAGCAGGTGGGACCCTGTGGGTTAAATGAGCTGTTACTGTATCAGTAACCAGTTTACCTCCCACACCACAAACAACCCTTTAAACCAGTTCAGCTCCTGCCTCCCGCTGGCCTGCTGACTGGTTTTTCACAGATCGTAATGCTAGGGAGAGGAAGCAGCAGCTATCATGACTGACCGCGAAAGGCCGAGTCAGTCTATCAAACAAGTCCCTTATTTGAACAATACAGAAACAAATTAAAAGTCAACTATTCAGATCCAAACCACTCAGAGGTGGACGTTTTAGAACTTTTACAGCTATGCACTAATGTCCATGTCAGTAGTATCTACATGCACCTTCAGAGATATTCAAATAAGTATGTGTTTGGATAAGTAGTTTTAGCTTTTATAAAATAAACTTTCTACAGTAAACCCACAGTATTTGCTTTTTAAACATGTAATGGTGTGAAACGGAATAACACATCTGTCATGTGGCTGTAATTTGGAGTGAAGCAACGTAAAGATGGGGTATATACCATGAGGGAATTTGTTTTTGATGTAATATTTATATGCTGGCAGCTGCTGTATCTATTTCATCCTGGAACCATTCGGTTCTTTCAGCCGTTTGAAGGCAACAGAAACAAAAAATGAACAAAATACTGATGCAAAACCAACTTTTAACCATTTATATGGTGAATTTACAGTTACATCAGTTTACATCAGTTTAGCAGATCAAGCAAGGTCAATATTATTATGATCCATTTAGATTCATTTTACTGCCTATCTCTTGGATACACTGTAACTCTGATGTTCATTCTCTTCTCTCTAGTCTCTAGTTTTTGGTTCCTTTAAGTTCCTGCTAAGGGAACTTTACAGTATATGTGGCTCTTTGACTATTACAGGGGAACTACCGTTTTTTACAACCTGGACCTTATTTCTGGCATAAAATACAATCATTTACTCATCCATATAACTTCCGAGTCCTTGGGAAGATATTTAGCTCCAGTGGAGCGCTGTGTATATCCATATAGTGGGAGTGACTGGGGCATCGAAACGCAGCCTCTAAATAACGCATTATCTGCCGTGAAACTCGTTCATTTCACCAATATTTTGTTATGATACGCTAGTGCTATTCCCTGTTGAGTCCAGAGTTACCTGTTATCAGGTTGTAAAAAATGGTAGTTCCCCTTTAAATGCACCACTTTTACCCCTTTTATACCACAGCCGTTTGGAGAGGGCGCGAACCAGCTCCTCACATTTCGACAAGAACCGGCTCTTTGGCAGCAAATCCCCTCTCTACAACCAAGAACCTATCAGGTCCGGGACTGGAGGCAGAACTATTGTGGCCAATAAGATTGACAAAAACTAAAACATTGTAATTGTCACTGAAAAAAACAGAATCAAAACAGAAATTGTATATGGTCTAGTTTGCCAATCTAAAGTAGGAGAAGAAAAAACAAGGTTTCAGTATGGATGGGAAATCAAAGCAGCTGTAGATCTGTGGAGGTGACTTATTGTTTCTTTGCTCTGTGGTCCTCAACAGAAGTTCGGATCTTCAAGGACCTTCAAAACCAGAGTTCGAATGGGAAACGTGCAGAGCGATGCAATGGCGCGGCACTATCTATCTGCTCTCTGTCTAATGGAAAAACAAACTTGATCATGGATGGAAAGTGTTCACCAGCTTTTCATTCACCATCTAACTGCGGTGTGCCTGTGTACACATCTTTTCTCAGAACACAGCTGCCTGTTACAGCAAAGAATCACACTGTGAGAGCAGAGAGAGGGAATTAAAATAGTACAGTCTTCAGGCCTGAGTCACGGCGACACTCTGTAAAGCTGAGCGGAGCTACCGGCTCACTACAAGCAAACGTCTTCCACATTATCACACTGTTTAGACACGGTCACTTGGTAAATATTTCATTCATTTATTCATTCACTTTCTGTAACTGCTTGTCCTCTGGAGGGTCGCAGGGGGGCTGGAGCCTATCCAAGATGTCACTGGGAGAGAGGCGGGGTACACCCTGAACAGGTATGCAGTCTATCACAGGGCTAACACAGACAAACAGACAACCATTCACACTCACACCTACGACCAGATACACCCTAGACACACCTAGAATCACCAATAAACTTAAGGAGCATGTCTTTGGATGGTGGGAGGAAGCCGGAGTACCCAGAGTTTCTTAAATTATTTTACAGAAACGTTACTATATCCGGATACAAGATATTGTAATAGAAGATTTATCTACCCAAGGAAACTATTCAGAGCTTATTGCAGTGTATGTCATCCAAGAAAATAGCTCTGTAAAAATGTAGTAATTTACAAATAGTGCCACCATAATAGTTTGTCCAGCAGAGAGCACTGACAAGTTAATAGCCCATAAGTCTTTCCCAGATATGGAGTAAAAGCTACCCTGCCCCAGCTCACATTTCACCCAACACCACAACTTCCCGTTCAGGATCACCCACCGGCTTTTTAACAAGAAGACAGCACCACACGTCCGCAGAGTTTCCACTCTGCAAGACCCCCCACTTTACTGCTCCATCACTCGCTCTGCCGCCTTTCTAAGTCAGACCATGTGCAAGCCTAGCACAACAGATGAGCTCAAATGTTCTTTATTATTCAGCAACTCCCAAGACACTGCAGGATAATTTATTCACTGTGAGGAGACGGCAAGGACAAATATTTGACGGTTTGAACTTCTAAAACTTTCTTTTTTTTTGTTAATACATATTCATAAGCGGATTTTAATCTCTTCTTCTCTTGAAGAGGAAGGATCCATCACTGCATGGAGAATGATTGATGCCTTGGGACCTTAGTAGTTTGATTACTTAAACGCCTGCTGAGTGAGTATTGATGAGACCAGCGGAATAACTAGAGGACTAAAGTGCTCCATCTGATCTGAACCCTGTGGCCTCCAGGGACTGGAAATTGAATTAAAGGAGGAAGAGACAGGTTTGACTCATCTCACCGTCTACGTGTGCATTAACATAGGTAGCAGAGGCTGCTTTTAGAATAGTCACCTATGAGTCACACACACACGCCGTGAAGTAAACATGCAAAACCTTGTCATGGAGATATGTGCACGCATGCGAACCCCAGACACCTCAAACCACTTCGATCAAATTAACAGAGAGCCGCACAAAGCATGGCGGTGTGTGTGTGTGTGTGTGTGTGTGTGTGGAGGGGTGATGTCAAGGAGGCTGTAGCATCAAGCAGAGAGAGTGACAGCTTGTCAGGAAGAAGACTTGGGGAGGTGGGGGGCTGTTTTGCATGAGTCATGACTCTCATCCACAGAGATTATGTTTGCAACAGGTTTAAAATGAGCATTACCAGGATTCGGAGCAGGAAGATGAGAAGGAATTTTAACTAGTGAAGTACAATATTCAGGTACTTTTTGCTTTTCACTCATGCACACAGGATGTTAGCACCGTCCGTCAGGAGCAACTAGGGTCAACAGCGTGTTGCTCAACACGACACTTGAACTGACATTGAACTGCCAACCAGTTTGTCCATTAGCTGCAGTGTCCCCTGACACACCTCAGTGCGGTGATTTAGTACAACTTAAATGTTTTTGTTCATGTACATTAAACAGGATTTGAACCAATAGAGTGTGAGGTGAAAAAAGGAATCACCATTCTTGCAATGAGGATCTCAAAGTCAGCGTTTCTTTATCCAAGCGGTGCACTGAATCTCACACAACACAAGGTTATGGGAGAGGAGCTCCCAGAACAGAAAAATGAAACAGTATTTATACACAATGCTAGATCATCTTCAGTACAAATCATACTGCCTAGCAACAAACATGTTATCTATTCTTCGGAAGGAGGGAGTATCTTCCTTGAGATGGCACCAAGACCTCAACATGTTTTCTACAAAACAAGGCACACAATCATGCATGAATATAACCTGTTTGATAAATCTAGTAACTAAACCCAATATTTTTCTATCATAGAGCATATACGTCAAACTCAGGCCCGTGGGCCAAATCTGGCCCATGTTGTAATTATATTTGGCCCGAGAGATCATTTCAAATGTCGATTAGAGCTGGCCCGCCAGTATAAATCGCAGGCACCACTAATACTGCAAATCCCAGAGCGCTTTGCTGGTTTGTTGGCGCATCAATCAAGACCTGCAAGCACCTTCTGTTGACATTCATTAGCAACTTCATGATACCAGTCACCTCGGGCAAATTTAATCCACACCTCCCCGAAAAATGGCCAAACGAAAGATAGAAAACAGGAGCTTTCAGGTGGAGGCAGATCATCTGTTCATGAATGTAAAGGACTGTGCCGAGCCAACGTGGCTGTAACAAAACTTGCCGCTACTACAAGGCAAGGACTGTTAATAGCTGAATTGCTGAATTGTTGTATTTCAATAAATATCGAGTCTGGCCTCCAACTTTGTCCCAGTTTTTTAAATTCGGCACACTGTGTCTTTGAGTTCGACACCCCTGGAGTAGAGACTTAATGGATTAGTCAATCAACAGACAATCAAGTGGTAACCTTTTTTTTTTTTTAAATGACTAGAAAACTATGTTGCTATTTTCTGAGCTTTTGCAGATAACTATAGCTTTTTTTTGAATGAATCCTTAAAAATAATCCACACATTAATTAACAAATATCTACAGCTGTATGCATGCTTCTTTTAGGCTTTTGAATTTAACATCCATGCATCAGTGATGATAATAAAAGTAATTTGCAATAAGACAGCAATTACTTTAATTATTTTACAACTCATAAATCTAACTCTCCTTTTAGGAATACTTTTACTGTGCATTTTTGATAATATCACTCACTTGCCAGTTCATTAGGAACCCTAGTGAAAATAAATGCATTCTAATGTAACAGTCCTGCACTAACTCCTTATGAAGGTTATGGTATTCACCATTAGTTTATAATAACTGAGAGGGCTGTTGATTCAACCGTGTTTTCATTTAGAAGGCTTTGATTTGTAGTACTATCGTATTTTAATGTATTGTGTTGTACCAAAACCCAATTCCATTATTTCTATTAAATAACAGAAACACTTTCGTGTTTAATTAAATCCATTTTAACAGCAACACAAACCACGTCCTCCAAAATGATCGTACAGTTGAACTACCACCTTTCTGACACCGTTTCAACGTAAACTGAATATTATAACAGTCATGAAGTGCGGGAATATTATATTAGGATGCATTCGTTTCACTAATGTACTTAATGAACTGGCAAGTGAGTGTACATTTTAGTATCATTCTTCTGCTGCTCTCTTTCTCCTTTTTGGGAGTACTTCAACATACTTAATGTCTGTTGATGCACTTCGGTTTGTGAACACAGTAAAATGACTATGGTCTATTTTTAGAATCAAATGCAATTAGATTTTTTTTTCTTTTTTTTCCCTGCCTGCAGTATCTGCAGTGGACCGTTCAGTGCTGTGCAGGTAACAGCACCGTTTGGAAGTGCAAGGGCCTGAAATGGACTCAAGCCAGCCTCTGTGTGGGAGAACGGACAGAATGCTGACTACGAGGAACTAGACCCCCCCTGAGGAGACAGCGCTCCTAAGGCTGTGTGTGTGTGTATATATATCAGAACCAGTAAAAGGGAAAGAAGCTGAATCTATACATATACAGTATAAATGTACAGATAAACCAAACGTTAACAATGGTTAATTTGAAAGCCCAGGAATGCCTTAAAGTGACAGAAGTGAAGCGCAGAGTGCCACGCTCATATTTACCAAGCCAACTGGTCTGTCACACCAAACAATACAAAAGAGAACAGAGGCAACAGACCTCGCACTGGTGAGTCCAGTTTGCTTGCTCACTGCTGTTCAGGAGACAATCTGTGTCTGATTTCTGCGCACTGCGTACTACCAGTACGCCAATATTAGCATGTGCAGTGTTAGTCCATGTACTGTATGTGCAAGTACCACCACCCTACCTGTTAAACTACATGCACTGGTAGTGAGCATGCAGAACTACAGACATGCATGTGTTGAATTTTGTCTGTGGTTGGGAAAATGTACAAGAATTTAGTCGGACAAACAGCCTGCCAATACTTTGACGCACCGAGGGAACAAAACGAAGGGATTCTCTTCTTCTGCACCACTGTGTCTGTATTTTACATAAAATGTTGCAGTAGCGTGGCTTTAAATATTCATCAACCACAGATATATTGAAGAAGGTTTAAAACAGTAATGGATCTTGTCAGTTGAATGGCTGTAAGGTGCATACTCTATCCTATACACTTAGATAAGAGAATGCAGCTTGTGTACTGTAAATACATGTCTGCGGTGCTGCAGTGCCCTGTGGTGGAGGGGTGGGGTTGGCATTTCCTTCTCAGGTGGATCATGACTTTGATCCTGGCAGCAGCCAAATCCTGAAGCCTCCTGCTGCTGGAAGAACATGAACACGCTGTCGCTAACATCTGCTCCGACGGAGATTGACCACGCACTCATTTGAGCGCGCCGTTGCCTATGTGTAGGCAGGTACGTAAGCGCAGGTGCAGAACATACCCTCCCCCACACCACGCACCTCTAGTACACTCACAAACTACAATAACTGGACCTATGGAGCGAACTTGCCCACGCTTATGAAAAGAGAAAACACATGCACACACGCCAACCCTATGACACATCCAGACCTCCCACACCTCTGAAAAAGGCTTTTTGAGAAAAAGCCTCAGATGGAAGGCGGCAACACTTCGACACCAAGTCACCACAACGCCGTCTGTCTTCAACGCTTTTCTTTTCGGTCTCTGACTCTTCTTCAGTTTACCTGCTCCACTCCTCCATCCCAGGAGACGGCAGGGAGGCCGACAGCCACTTCCCTCTCTCCCAGCATGCACTGCACCTGACAGTTGTAGAACCCAGTGACCCATGCACCGAACCCTGTTTGCTTTCCGGCTGTCAGTCGCTGCTTATGGATTGCTCCTGCATCTCCACAAGTAAAAAGAATGACTTCTGCCCAAAATAAAACAACTGAGTCCATTCACATTGCCTTCCCCCGTGAGTGTCTTAATGGTTTTGTTTTCCTGTTTTGCTCTTCACTTTGCATAATGAGCTGGAGGGGAACGTGAAATGCTTTCAAAGCAATTTCCAAGAAATCGGGTTGGTGCAGCATCAGTGCACAATATATGAATGGCTCTAATTTACATAACAGAGAATTGTTTCCTTTCTTATTAGGAATTAAAGCAATTCAATCATTAGTATCATTTATATATTAAATTTGTGATACCAGGCACATTGTCACTTAATGGATTGTCAAGCATTGCTAACTGACTGCAAAACTCCAACAGGAGCCATAAAATTAAAACGTTTATTATTCTCCCTTTGTCTTGGTAAATTTCTGGTCCTATTAAAAGATTATTCCAAAAAATAAAAAATAAAATGTAGACGTAAATGAAGCGATGACATTTTTGTCCTTCTTCCTCTTGGAAAAGATATCAGACAAAACCCTCTGTATCTGCTCCATGTCATCTGCTCAGTCCTGCTAAAGCTCCAGTGCTCCTCTGCTGCCAAAATGCGCGCAAACACATGACTGAAAATCCTCTGAATCGCGCTGATGGCAAACAATAAAACACAAAGGATCCTTTTGTCAACATTAGAGTCCAATTTTAGGCTGCAACTGCACCTGCGAGAAACTCAGAGCCTTCAGATTATCAGATTGTCTTTGTTTTACATCCATGTTTAAATGCCATTCAGAGAAAAACACATACACCACAGCATCTTACACCTGCTGGATGGAATTTGATCGATAGCGCTGCCACTTTGAACTAACGACACACACTGCACCACTGCATGCATGAGCAGGAACACACACACACACACACACATGCATCTGTTTTGGGCTAATGGACTGGTATGCAGAGAGTGAATCACGAAGCCATTGGTCTGAGCGCTCTGGTCAAAGGAGAGGGAACGGGACGAGAGCACGTTCTGCTCCCCTGAGACTCAGACTGCCATTTTACATTACTATTGATCTTTGCACCGAGACACACGGCACGGCATCGATCTTTAAACCAACGAGCTCAGAAAAAAAAAAACCTCTGTACCACTTGGGTCCAGCCCAGCTGCACTGAGACAGGCTGACCAACAGATCTCGTGTCCTGTTCGCATGTGTGTGCAAAAAAAGAAGAAGATAGAAAAGGAAGACTGCAGTCAGAGACACACAAATCAGCCTATCACTTTAAACCACCGGTTTGCCTATCTGTCTTTGTCCCTCTATCTGAATATAGATATGAGTGTGAAGTGCTCCAGGGCATCAATCTCAGTCCTGCATTGACATGAGCGTGGAAAAACTGGTGCATGAGGCAATTAATATTCAGAAACACTCCACTTTTAGTTCATAAGGAAAGAAGGGGCGACTCTGGCAAACAGGAAGGGCTGAGAGGAAAGATGACACGGGAGTAAAAGACATGGCCCGGGCAGGGACGAGATCTGCAAGAGAAACACGAGCGATAAGGAAATACAGGACGTGAGCGAAATACCTTAGAACTCGGTAATCTATATTTCAAGGGTGTTAACATCTCCATAAGTGATTGGAGATAGCCATACGTGTATTTCTGTGAGCTGAACAGATTAATCTGACGTGCTCTTGTGGAATCTAAATGGATAAGAATTAATTATGTGGGTGGGTGCAGGCAGAGCTTGAGAGTGATGCAACACCTGTGGATCAAGGTGAATGAGGGGAGAGCAGGGGTGGGATCCTGGATATGACAGTAGCTGCTAGAGGGGAGGCAC
Organism: Chelon labrosus; assembly: GCF_963514085.1. NCBI lineage: Eukaryota > Metazoa > Chordata > Actinopteri > Mugiliformes > Mugilidae > Chelon > Chelon labrosus. The sequence continues at coordinate 14,036,321 of NC_140342.1, forward strand.
AACAAAAAGCCTTTTTAACAAATTATTTGGATTTGCACAGGAATACGGAATAGCTGCGCACAGCCTCCCCTCTATTCCGTTACAGGACACAGCTGAGCAGGCAGCAGCTTCGTCTCGGTCCTCCCGGTCCAGTAAGGCGTCCTTGAAAAGGCCTGCAATACCCGACGCATGACGAGAAACTCACCAAAGTTTGCTGATATTGAAGCGTTCGGTTTTCGGCCTTGTTCTTCACCATTGCCGCAATATCCTCGTTAAGACCACCGAAGCCGGCGGGACTCTCAGGGGTGCAAGTCGCTATACTCTGCGGAGGAGGAGGAGGAGGAGGACCCTGCGCGGCCGCCTGCCATCACATGTGCATCGTGTAACAGGTTCCTTATCGTCAGCCCTCCTGCATGATGCAAAGCAAGGTGTGCGCGTGTGTGAGTGTGTGTGAGTGTGTGTGCGCCAGATGAGAGTAAAGCCGGCAGTAGCCTTGAAGCAGCGGTGCCGGTGCGGTGCAACTGCGAGAGACCGCCTCCCTCCTCCACTCTCACTGTGCTGCTGCCTCCCTGGAGTCACCGGACTGGATGATGTTCAGGGGGTTAGTGCTTTTGTGCGCGGGCGTGCGCAGGTGTTACTAAAGGATCGTGTGGACGAAACACGATGTATGATGTTGCTTTATTTCATTTCATTCTATTTTTTCATTTTATTTTGTTCTTGCGTGGTAATGCTTAACCACCCATCTGTCCTTTGCTCCTGGTTTGAGTCATCGCTGGATTGAGTGTGACGGGTAGTTCTGAAGGCTTGGCTCCATCAGTGTCAGAAAGAAATCATTAAAACTATCACTTTAGAAGTCTATCCGGACAAAGAATGGCGCGTCAGGAGTCGTGAGTGGCCATACAGTGCCAACATCCCTCACACAGGATGTTCAAGACTGATTAGCTGTATTTTACTGAATGTTTGATCTCTGGTTTACTCTAAAAGAAAAGTGATCAAAGTTTAAGCAAGCTTGAATCGCACTCTAAAATTCTTACTTCCAATAAGACAATTCATAAGGGTATTTAACGCAGCTGTATATCCTTCAGGGACCCTCCAGAGCCTCAGCTGCAGTCTTTCTTTTAAAATACGGAGACCAACTTAAAGGGACAGCATACCCCAAAGTCAAATACATACATATTCTATATATACTCTGGCCTGTGCTGCAATTTATTCCGTTTAGATTTTTTTCGGTGTGAGCATAGATTGTATGTAAAAATGGACACCTCAAAAGTGAAGCCAAAAGCATGTGGAGCACCCCCTGGTGGCTGAGTGTAGTATAGCTCATAAAGCCCGCCCTCCTCCATGTTAGTGGATGGGGCATGAGCCAAACATCAAAGCACATGTCAAATACATACAAAAAAAAAAATCTTTTTTTCAATATCACATTTCACAATCACATTTTTTCTGATAAGGTTAATTTTGAATAGTTATTTGATGCCGTGAAAGTGAGAAGTAACATTGTGATGGCCGCTGTGATTGACAGCTGCTCTCAAGGAAGTAGTGGAGTTTCTGGCAGACTGTCTTGCAGATCCAGCATTTACTTAAACTTTGCATAACTTGCACTGTTTTAAACTGACAAAATGAGTGGCTCTGAGGTAAACTTTACAAACCAAGCTACTGTTGCAGTGTTTTTGTAAGTTTATTCATTCGTTCGTTCATCTTCTGTAACCGCTTGTCCTGTAAGGGTCGCAGGGGGGCCATAGCCTATCACAGCTGTCATCGGGCGAAATTGCGTGGTACACCCTGGACAGGTTGCCAGTTTATCGCACGGCTACCACAGAGAGACAGACAACCATTCATACGCACACCTACGGCCAATTTAGAATCACCAATTAACCTAACGAGCATGTCTTTTTGTTTTTGTAAGTTAAATTTGCAAATTAAATTATATTTAGCAAGACAACGAGCAGCCAGGCTCTGTCAAAAGCTCATGGAGTGTGCCTGCAATTGAGTCTAGTGGAAGTATAGGCTGCAGATCGATACTGGCTTCAGAAACGCTTAAGATTGGACTTCACTTATCCACTTATTTTTGGCTTCACAATGGCCCATTTGAGAAAGTGCGGACATGTTGTCTATCTTTAGACACAGTCTTTTGATGTGAGTTGCTCAGTCATATAGGTGTCAGCAGAAGAGATTTCTGGATTCCCTCAAATACACTCGGCCTGTGGTGCTCAGAGTGCCAAAAACTCTACAGCAATGTCTTTCTCCAGAAGTCAGTCTCAGAAATGACCACACATGAAATACTCACAGACCTTGTGGACCGTTTTTGGATCTATGCTCCGTGTACCTACTGTAACTAGCCCATCACATCACTGTGCAGAAAGCGGGTGTGATAATGTGACATAAACAAACCCGTGGCTCGACCTGAGCTCTGGATGTGACGCCTGGAGGTGAACAGAACTGAGAAGGGTTGTGGCAATTTCAGACTGAAATGATAGCTGACAGCAGCTAGGGTGACCAGATGTCCCGCTTTGTGCGGGACAGTCCCGCATTTTCATTACTTTTCACACGTCCCGCAAATTGAGACGTTGTCCCGCATTGTTATTGACAGTCAGACTCCAGTTTTGAAATGCATGTTTTATAATCTGGCATTTATCCAATCGCTGTTTGGAGAAAGCAGTGAGGGCTGTCATCAGGGGTCGGGGCGGGCTGTTTGATCATGTCAATCAAAGTGGGACGCGGACGCAGGTTAAGGGCGCGCCCACCAACAACAAACAATGCAAATCAGATCAGAACGGCATGCAGCGCGAGACATGGAGGGAAGCACAATCCGTATGGCTAAGATGAGGAAATAAAGACTGGGAAACTATCTATCCCTGAATGAAACCAGTGCAAGGCGAGTCTGGTAAAGTTTGCTGTGAAGTTTGCTTGAGTCATTTTTCCGTTTCACACGGAGGTGAATACGACGTGAAACGACACAGACAATGCGAGACAAAACGTGTTGCTCACCTTGGGAACTTGGGAAATTTGCATTTAAGCAAGTTTTTATATATATTTATATTGTAAAATATATTTGTTAAGTTTTTATTTGCAGGCTGTTATGTGCTACTGAATCAATCAGATGGCAAAGCATAGTAATGTTATAAGCAAAGGGGCAGAATAGAAATGTTTATTTTTTCTCATAGTTCTTTTAGACTACCTTGATGCATTGGTACCTCACATTGTCCCACATTGTCCCACACAAACGTAGTCTTTGTCCCACGTCTGGCGAATTGGGATCTGGTCACCCTAACAGCAGCAGAGGGGAACATATTTAAACACTGACGGCAATTACAAGATTGGCTGATTGAAATTGTAGCAGCAAAACGCTTCAGCAGGAAACTCCTATAGTCATCTGGTAAGAAAAACTGGAGACTTGTGAATGAGACAACGGTACATTGAGCTTCATCTGGGGAGTGTATTTGAGTACGTATAAAAAGTTCCCACATGCTCGCAACAAGATTGGTGTGGATTTATGGAAGAAGGCATTGCTGTTTAGTTTTTCAAATCAATTTTTTCCTGGCACAAGTCAAGTGGAATCTAGTTCTGTTATATCTGGGAGAAGTCGGAAATCTCTGCAACCAGTTGGAGCTTTGCAACCCACACGAAGATGTAAAGGGATAAACAGCTCTACAGGTTAGAGGGAAAGCAATAATATTTATTATTTTTGGGGCGAGCTGTCCCTTTAAGACAACCACAATTACATCATCGAAGTTATTTTTTCAGACCTCCGAAAGCTCTTCTGGGAGTCACAGAAAACATGCGACTGTTTTCACAGTCTGTGCAGCGCTCTTGATTAGAAATTTACCTGAACATCACATCTGAAATCAGTCGAATGTCCCTTTAACATTTTTAGACCTTGCGTTGATGCAATCTGAGCCAGAATGACAGTAACTCTGACTGCTTGAAGCATGACAGTGATAAGCAGATGATGGATTATATACAACAATAAAAAATAATATAAAGGCTGGAAACACATATTTTTCAAATTGTGTTCTCTATGTCAGGGTTTTTACATTCCTCCATCTGTGAAGATAACATCAGGTTTCTCTGACAATTCAGCCGCAAAATAATATGACAGGTTACAGTAAAACGCTTACAGGCACTTTCTAAAGGGCATGACTGAGAGTCACCAAATGTTCTGATGAGTATGTGTAAATGATGTGACTTTTTTTTTTTTTTTTGTGAAGTCAAAATCACAAGATATTAACCCAGATGCACGTCTCGGGAGAGGCTGTATCCAGTACCAAAAAGCTCACACATGAAGGCTTGCGACACTCTCAGATCATTTCCTCTTCTCAGTTGACATGTGTATTATCATACTGTGGGAGCTCGTCTCTTTGAGCTTTCACTAAAGCCTTTTCAGAGGTGCTACGTACTGGCACTGAAATCTATTGCGCTGAAAGATATGATGCCAAGTGGGCCTTACACCTGAAAGATAACCGCCGTTCCAAGGATTCACTGCTTCTTTGCCAGGAGCCAAAGATCCTTTGTGCTTGCCAATATGTCTCTTCAGCTGGAAGTTTAAATTCTGACGTGGTCAGAATTTACTCAAGCCAAAGCGAATGATGTGACCTAACCCACTCCTTGGATTGTTATGAAACTGCACCAACAGCAGGTCACTAATGAATTCGGTGGCACCACATTAAACCATTTAACTGGTCACAGGCCAGCATGCATTTGAAATTCAAACTCTCTGATCCTCTACAGGTTAAAAGACTTAATTCCACTGGGAGTTAAGGCCCCAGAGTAGCAGATAAAACAGTCCCGCATAAGGCTGCAGCTGATTGGCTGTTGGCAAGGCAACCAGTTCAAAATGCTGGACCACAGGCACCAGGATGATCCGAAGACCACTGAATGATTTCACCCCAAAATACATCCAATCAAAAACACACTCTTTCACTTACAAATCCCATTAGTCATGCACTTCATGTTCACATGCACCTTCAGCCCGTATCTCAGCCTGACATCACATTCCTCTCTGAGTTTAATGAGAGTCGCCGGCTTCATTTTTATCACAGAGCTGGCAGCCACAGGCAGACAGAGGTAGGATACCGTGGCCCCGACAGCAGAGGAACTGGGTGCTCTGCAGCCCCGAGCACCAGCACACTGACCCACATCTCTGCAGCTCCACGGGGTTCTGGAGAAATTTACCACTTGTGCACGGAGGCCAGCTTGGCACCACGAGGAAGGACAACATGTGTGACAGTAAAATAAGAGATCAGAGGGTTTCCAAATAGACCTCAGAGTCCACATGATCAAAAAGAATTGGAATGATGCTCAAATAAAACGTCTGTGTGATCAGAATGAATGGCTTGTTTTACTTTAATGGGATTCCAAATGGTGCTATTGTTGGGAAAGTTGTTTTTTTAATCATTGACCTAAAAGTGGGATAATACAGCAAAAAAAGAACAGATATATTTTTCTCGTACAGTAGCAGTATAAGGACCTTGACAGCCTCCTATGCAGCGTACAACCACCTGTGCCTCTTTCTGCTTTAGTTTCTGTCATTCCTGGTGGCTACCGCTGGCACTAAACACACAAACTGCAGAGAAATAACCACAAAATGAAATCAGAATGCAAGCAGACGCACCGCAACCCAATGAGACCTTCAATTGCCATTTGCCCTTGAGGATGATATGGATAAAGTTCAGGAGATATAGGCATGGACTTCAGAGATACAGAAAAGAGACAGAGATGCAAACTGTCAGGGTGCAGTATACTCACGGTTTCCTTTGGGGCTGCTTTCCTCCTCTTTTTTTCCTTCTCTCCTCCTCGGGCTACCGATTCAAAACCGTCAGCTGCGTCCTTCCATTGCGCCTTAGCGGAATACTGACTGAAATAAAGGGGCGCACAGCTACAGGTTGCAGCGCTCACTTAACAGATAATGCGACCTGGCAGCGGATGACTGTTAGGGATCACACCTCAATCCACCGGAGGGAAATCTCAGTGGATCCCAGAGACTGCCCTGTTGCTGATGCGCAATCCATATAGCACCGCGCCAAAGTTGTCAACACGGCGCGTAATTACCGGCTTTGCGCCTCCAGAGCAGCGCACGGCAGAGCAGGCAGCTGTTGGCTTGCTTTGGGGACCATGAGCGACGACAGCCAGCCGTCTGAGAGTGCGGCTGCATGAGACTGTGAGTCAAGTAAAGTCTACGTTAAGATGCTACAGTCTCTTCATCGGCGCCTGTTGAGGTGGGAGGGAGACAGCGGGGTACCGGGTGTCGTGTCCGTGATGCAATGCGGGTACCGTCAGAGCTACAGCCCGCAGTTTTCTCCTTGTGCGTAGAGATCCAGGCGCCCCGGTCATTATCTGCGGAGCTGCAGCGCACATTCGTCTCAATTAGCGGCGGTCGGGGTTGTCTGCAGAAATAAGAGGAGGCATGGAGGGAGAAGAAAAGAACATATGTTCAGTGGTCATGCTCCCTCTCTTTCTCTGCATTTCCCCGTCTCTCTCGCTCTCTCTCTCTCCGTCTCTCTCTCTCTCTCTTTCTCTCTCCTGCATGTGACAGCACATAAACGCGCGCACAAGCACTTAAAGATCTAATATTAGGCGTCATGCGTCTTAATCATGGCACTCAAAACCAGCCCGGGCGCAAACAGGAGAGGGAAGGAGCTCAGTCACTGTCCAGCCCGAGGAGATGGGGACGAACACGTGTGCCTGAAAATGAGGATGAATGGTGCATTACCTGTGTTTTCTCTTATCCGTGTCTTTGACAGCGATTATGCCTCCTTAACCCCCTACTTAGCAATTGAATTGGAGAGTCAGCGCGTCCTCCAGCTGCGACCCCCCAGGCATTAGAACCCGATGCGTGATTGCATGTATCCGGCAGAAGACCGTTCACTTCTCCTTCTGGGTGATGTATACAGCGGGAAAGGCTATTAAATGATCCTCTGGTCGGCAGTAATGTCACCTTGTCCTGCCTGCAAATACCACATGCCTGTTAGACCGGGCCACATACAATGCCAGTGTAATTCTTTCTACAGAGGCTATAAACTTAAAACAAAAAGGGGCTTGTTTGCATCTTTTATAAACTCAAACATAAAAACAATCTGGGTTCCTTCTGGTTTATTAACAATCCTTGACTTTGCATTCTGCAAACACTTGTACGTGCATTATGTCAGGGGGATAAATCATCACACACAGAACACCCCCACAGTGCTTACACACACCCACACACAGTTAGGCTGTGTAACTTCCTCTGACAGTTTTGGGAAGTATGTGAACCCAATCTGCTGTTTCTATTGGACAAAGCCTTGACAAAAATAAATATACAGCTGATGGCAGCTGTGTAAATGGCTTCTTTCACAATAATAAATCATTAACCTCGCAGACAGCAAAAGAATGGCACGAAAGCCAAAAAAAAAAAAAAAAAAAACGACAAGCAAAGCATTCCCCCTAATATCAATGAAATGCCATCTCAGTCTATAATAACAACGGTATGCTGCGCAGCAGAGAAGTTGGAGCGCAGCCTGCTCTCAGGCAAGATAACGCTCGCACTTCCCACTACTGAATGAGAAGGTGGGAAACTGAGTGGTGAGAAGACAAAAAGGACACACAGCTCGTTCTTATGAGACACCAGAGCAGACTCAAGGCATTTTCCACCTGGCACATCTCTTAATGGAACTAATGTGGACTCATCAGGAGCAGCCAAGCAGGGCATGGCTTTAAGCAGTGAGTAGTCTAGACTGTTTAACTTAAAGGTGTTTTAATGGACTTGTTATTAGCTGGCGTGTGGAGACTCCGTGTCATTGTGTGTTTATGGCTTCACCCAGGACTCCTGCTGCTCTGTATGGTAGCCTCTGAGGTGTGGATCGTGTGGACCAAACCCACAGATTTTGTGTGTAACAGAGCTGCCAGGAGGGCTATGAATATTGTCCCAGCGATGGACAGTGCCCTGGTGAGGATATGACAGCCTCTCTCTCTGCAGCTTTGAGATAAACATTTCTTTTTCTCTCAACCTCCTCCTGGGATGCTCTAACTAATCATCCTGTCTGTGTGTTGTTACCTGTAGCCACCCATCAGTCTGTCCATCTGTTGTTCGCCTGTCCGTCTGGCTTCTGTAACCCGTCTATCCCATGTCTCCTCCCTTGCAGAGTGACTGTGACAGCTCCAAGACCCTCGTCACAGCAGTTCAGCTACCCTGCACCGAGCTTCACGTAGCATCCTGGGAAAAAAAATCAGTATGTTGGCCCATGTATGAATCCAGCCTCAACACTGTGGATTTCTGACTTGATTCATTTTTGCTTGATCTTGAGTTCAAAACTTTTTCCCTTACCTTTCTATTTCTGTATGTGTTACTGAAGGACCAAGAGAAGAGAGGAGATGTGGTTGCATCCTTGAGGGTCCTCAGTGAGAGTGTGAAGGCTGTGGCCCCGAGACAGGCGGGATGTGGAGCTTTGATACTTCAGAGACTGGAGAACAACATCAACAACTATGTGCTCATCCTAACACGCCTTCAGCTGAGCGTAAGAAGCAGCCACAGTAACAAACTGCATGCAATCAAGCTCACAAGTACTCCCAGTACTAATTTGCTGGTTACAGTAAGTGTACGTGACAATGTTAAATAGCTATAAATCTGGATTTTCAAGATGTCTTGATGTCATTTAAATGGTGGTCCTAAACACATTAACACTGGCGATGAAAATCTCGGAAAACACCCACCCTTCTTGGCAACTTTCACTTTTGATTTTTAAGTCTGAATGCCTTCTGACCTTTAAACCAACAAATCAAACTGTGCCTGCCTTTGTCACTGATACACAAACACATCACAACATGTGGTGTGTTGAAGGAAATTCACACGTAGTACGCGAACACATGTTGCTGGGCTTCTCTCTCCCTGGTTTGCATCTGATTTAGAGGCATTATCAGTTTCCTCTGGTGTGGAAATTTCCTGGCTTCTCGTAAAGCTGCGGCTTTCTGGACTATCTGTGCCCTGGGAGTGATGATGTTATGCTGCGTGACCCTGGGCCTTTCCTTCCTCAGGAGTAGAAGGAGATAGCAGTGCATGCTTTCCTAGTGAGAGAGTTGTTCTCAACAAGAGAGATACAATATGTCTGATTCTTCCTTTTCCACTTCAATAACGTCACCACCATTGTGTTTTCTGTTTGGACCAGCAGGGGCCAGTGGTGACATCATCACTGTCTTGTGTTCCGCGAAGCACCCAAAGTCTGAAAACAGTCCTGCTGAGCTACAACCAGCTGATCTCAGGCAAACTGGAGCGATTCATGGTCAACCTGGAAGGCAGATGCCCTTCCCAGTGACATGGGAACAATTCCTCACAAATAGGAGATTTAAGTTAGTCATTGCTGGAGCCCCAAGTCTGTAAAAAAGTTAAGCAAAGCAATACAGGAAAACCGATGTGATTGTCCTCCTCAACTTTCCTCAAAAGTCTTATTTGTATTGTATTGTATTTTGTATTGTATTGCTTTTGTACTGTGTGATATGGAGACTCACACAAAAGTGCAAATGCATCCTTCTCTGCTGGCAATAAGGAAAAACTAAAGCTGAAGCAGTGGGGGCAAATAGAAAAACGGCACCATATCGGCAATGATGAGCACCAAAGATACACTAATATAAATATGCTTTAAACGTGCACGTAAAACCTCTACAAACCCACTGCCTGCCAAAATGAATGTTGCTTTTTTATTTGTAGCATGCAGGCAGCTGCCCCAAGTCTCCCTGAGAGGTTGTGCTCATGAGGCCCGAAGTTGGTTGCTTGGTGTTATAGACAGTATTGCTGTTGCTCAGTGGTACAAAGGTCTTGTGCTTCTACTGCTGCCTTTCCGGTATGATCCCAGTGAGCAGATTTTGTTTATTCTTGTTGCACTTTTGGATCTCATTTCTTGTTTACACTTTTATTTTTATTTTTTTTTTAAAAGTATTTTAGTAAAAATATATAGATCTATGCATATGTTTATATACTGCCTTTTCAATACAGGAATTTTACTTTTGGTTTATTTGTGAATTTCTGTAGTTAAATGCATTTAAAAGGATGTTTTTCCACACTATACTAACAAAACACTGTTATTAAAATAACTACTATATATGCAATAAATTGCATTATTCTTAACATCTGTTATTTGATTCCCCTTTTATTGTTTCGTTTAGTTAGCCAGGTAAGGAGTGTTGTTTTTAGCCAGACATCGCGTTAAGTATTAAACAAACCAACAGGTGAACGTAAATCAAGGCAAAGCTCTACCTGATTGGATGAAGCAATTACAGGAAGCGACGTCACATTTCCAATTAGCAGAACGTCATTAGCAGCAGAAGGTTAAGTAGAGGTTCGGAAGAGAACGGCTGCGAATGAAGTGGCTAACGGTGTTTCGAATGTTAGCACATTTTACCATAGCAACAGAGCAGACGTTAGCACAGCCGAACTGTAGTCGCAGCTAATTTATTAATTAAACATCCACAATGTCAGAAAAAGCTCCATTATTACATTACCGACTCACCACCAACACCGGTCCAGAGCCGAGCGATGTGTCCATGGGGTTCAAGGTGGCCAGAGACGACCGACGGACCAAGGATAAAACACCCCCCAAGCTCGGGGTGTTGTTCGGAGTGGTCATACCGACGTTACTGTCCATGTTTAGCGTCGTTGTGTTCTTGCGAATAGGTGAGTAGTCTTAAAAGTAACCAAGCGAACACGTGACCGGGATTAAACGCGTGAAGTTTAAGAAGAACTGTGTCCTGGAGTCGGCGGTAGACTCGATGCTAACACGTGGCTAATGTTAGCGTTAGCTTAACAATCCGTTTGGAGCAAGCCAAGCAACTGAATTGGCACGAGCGTTAGCTAGCTAACGTTGAACGCAGTTTAATGTTAATAAATCTCCAATGTTAGCTTCATATTATCATCTGAGGGGTGAGAACTTGTAGCCTTTCTTCGGAAATTTACACTGAGTGCAGAGAGGAGGGAGGTTGTCCCAATGAATCTGGAGTGGGCGTATTTATTGATTTTATGATGCCACTCTTTCACTTTTTTCCCCCGCAACTATATAAATCTTTTTTGTATACAAACATGCCATGCAGCTTTAAAGGCCCATGTAAGTATTACTAATAAAACTCAGTGCTATGTTGCAGCATTTATCACTTTTTTTGTATGTGGTTAGTAGTTTATGATGTACTTTGTAATCCGGTTTTTCTCTTAGGTCCAAATCCATGTGAAGTCAAGAGTAAAATTAGTCCATACATTTTATGAATTTATTAATGTTTTTTGAATGCCCTCTGTGTAAATAGTCTTCACACCTATACCCAAGGGAGCTTTGTTATAGCCCTTCACCATCAGGCTCATTTCACACACAGGGGCAAATGGTGATTTGTGGATATATATAATATTTGAGCTTGAATGGATGAAGCAAGTATTCCATAATCTGTCCATTTCTGTCCATTTAAGGATTTATTTTCATTAATCAACCGCTTGTTTAATCAGTAATAAAGCTATTTCCCAGTTGGCTACACTGACTTGGGTCTGGAACTGTCCCAAGTTACAAATTTTTCAATAATAAACTTAAATAAATCAGAATACTCTCCAGTCTGAGGGAGCAGCAAATGTTTGGGATGTTTCTTGAGAAACTACACGTTGCATTACTCGTTGTCAAACTTATCTGAATTATTGGGTAGTCATCTCTTTATAGCACCACTTTTGTCCATCTGTTGCTATCACAGTGTAAATAGTGCACTGCCATAAGTTATGTACGTTATAAACAAAAGATATCGATTTGACTTCTTGCAGGATTTGCTGTGGGTCAAGCAGGTTTATACCAGGCCATTGCCATGTTCCTGGTGGCCTACTTCATCATTACAATGACGGTGCTTTCTGTCTGTGCCATCTCCACCAACGGGGCTTTGGATGCTGGAGGTGCCTACTGTATTCTTTTACTACTGACAGAGACTAATGATGCAGCTTTAAAGCCTCACTTGGGTGTGTTGTCTGTGACTGAGCCTGACTAATGAGCTACCCCTGCTCTTATTTTTCCCCATGATTTGCTTTATCCACTAATGGCTCAGGTTCTCCTTTGTTGCAATTCTTATCAGTGGTCGGTCTTTAGCTGTCTTTATTCAGGTGAGTTACTGGGTCCAACCTTAGCTAGTTTACATCAATGGATGCAGAAATTCCTCAATTTTGATCCCTCAGACATGATCAGCCGAGCCCTGGGTCCGGAGTTCGGTGGCAGCATCGGGATCATGTTTTTCCTTGCCAATGTGTTTGGTAGTGCTCTCTATGTTTTGGGTTTGGTCGAGGCTATCATGTCTGCCTTTGGAGTCCCAGAAGGTAAAGTCCAATAGGAGAATGGGGAACATTTAGCTATGTGAGTAAAGTACTACATTAACTCTGTTTTGCTGTACCTCAGGGGGTGCTGTAGGTTTCCATCAGGTGTTGCCGTCAGGATACTGGTGGTCCCTGCTTTATGGCACTGGCCTGCTCTTCTTGTGTTTCATTGTCTGTTTGGTGAGATTCTGTTTTGTTTTAAAAAAAAAAAATAATAATAATAATAAGGTACATCCTGTGAGCTATTCAGACAGGGAGGTTGGTGATTTATTTAGCTTATCTTGTCTTGGAACTGTAAATAAACAAATGGTTGCAATATGTCTAATGTCTAAATCTTTGCTAGCAGCTGTAGTGTTTTTGTAAAAAGTAAGTGTTGGATAGTACTCATTTTTTTTAATGGTTTTTACAAGACTAAAGAGACCTATAGGTGTGTGTGATATGTCAGTAGTTGCTATATTTAACTGGCTTGTCATTACAGGTGGGAGCCCACATCTATGCCAAAGCCACCTTTATTATCTTCATCATAGTCACGACAGTCCTGGCTTCTATCTTCATTAGTTTTTTCATTGTGCGGCCCTTCCCAGTGTTTCTGCCAGATACGTCAGTCCTAAACAGTACCAGCATGAGCAATGCCAATTACACTGGTTTCTGGCTCCACACGTTGGAGGACAATTTATTCTGTAAGTGACGCGTTTTCAGACATGACGTTAGGCATTTGATAATCTTAAACCTATTCAAGCAATGTTTGCTCTACAGAAAAAAATATTTTTAAGAAGGATAGATAAAAAAAATGAATACTGATCACTATTGTTTGTGTAAGTGGCTTGTTTAATTGATTAAACCCTCCTGTGTCTCTCTCTAGCCAATTACACAGTAGACTACACCACTGGTACCATGATGAATTTTGCTACAGTGTTTGCTGTCATGTTCAATGGATGCACTGGAATAATGGCAGGCTCCAACATGTCAGGTATAACTTCATTAAATAATTTAAGTATACTCTGTTGAAGGGTAAACATTGAAACAGTGAGTCCTTTTTCATGTAATTTGAAGGAGAAAAAAACAACAACATTGCTCCAACTCAAGAGCTGAACTCTTACAAAACACAAATCCCATAAATTCTAGCAGAATCTGCTGCCCCCCAGAAAAATGTTCGACATTTTTTTTCCCAAAACTTGTAGTTCTCCTCATCATGTAAGGTAGCCTGACGAGCCAGACCCACATTAAATGTAGGGTCTGGGCACTCTCCATAGACAGGGCTCAACCGGAGGGGTGGGATAAACGGTTGTCTTTCAAACTCCCTCTCCACGCAATAGGATAGCGCTACAACCAATCAGAGCAATGAAGAAGGTGACGTAGTCAGAGCGACGGAAAAGAGAGTTCCTTTCTCAGAGAAAAGCTTAACTTCAAGTCTTTCAGAGTGGCGGCCAAAGCCGATTCGAAGAAAAAGTTGTTCGCTAGCAGCAGCCATCGCTCTGGTAGTTCTAGCAGGATGGGGAATTCACGCGTAATTCACGGAACTTATGGTCGCAGGTCAGTCGTCATCATGTTAAGCCCGCCCACCGACTCGTGATTGACCCGGTACATCTTGGATTTTTCGAAATCTCGAGTCAACGGAGAGTAACTAGACTGCCCCTGGAAGCAAATGTAATTTGCTGCTGCTAGGGGCGCGTCTAGATTCTAGGCTACATGTAAGGTACAATCATTTGGATCTCTTACTTAGACTATCAATAACAGTAATTCATGTTTGAACAAAGTTATTTTTCTACTCTGTGGTATATTTCTTGTGATTTCACAGCATAACCACAAGAAGTTGTTGAGTTGTTGTAGGTCACTTGATTGGTGCGTAAATATTTGACAAGCACACAATTCATTTTGAAGTAGAGAAAGTCAGTCAAGGTATACTTCAGGGGTATTATTCAAATCTGACTTGAAAGAAGTTGACACATTAAGGTTTAAAAAATGCAGAATTTTTTGGGGGGGATACCGGCCCTGATTTAAGATACAGTATATGTTGTGTGTGTGTATATATAGTAAATAAGGGAAAGTTGAATGTGGATCAGTTATGTATTACAGCTACTGTGACCATGCAATTTCCCTTGTGGATGATTGAGGTCCAAGTCTATTATATTTTTATTGTATTTAAGGCTTTTATTTTTTCCAGGTGATCTAAAAAACCCCAGCTATTCCATTCCAAGAGGCACGCTTGCAGCTGTTGTTGTAACGTTCATCACATACAACCTGCTTAGTCTGCTGGTTGCATGGTCCTGTGATCGGTAGGTCATAAAACACAGACATACAGTCAAACACGATCAAATAGATGAGAAGCACAAGGAAGGATTTATGAAATAAATAAAAATGTTTCTGTATGTTCAGTATTTTATAAATACAGTAGTATACATTTTTAAAATCTGATTTAGAAAAACAGTGGTCACTTCAGTCAGTCTGCTGAAGAGAACCAATTATGTTTCCCCCCAATCCTTGTTTTGACCCATTACATATTGGAAATTTTATCAATCACCCCCAGATACCTACTCCAAAGGGACTACAGTTTCCTGGGAGACATCAATGTATGGCCACCCATAGTGACTGTTGGCATCTACTCCTCCACCATGTCAGCCGCAATGAGTAACCTTATAGGAGCCTCCAGGATCCTCTATGCCCTGTCCAAAGACAACCTGTTTGGTGAGATTCTTCATCATGTGTCTTGTTGCTTTGTTTTTGCCTTTTTAAATTTCTTGTTGCCCCTGAAATGAATGAATATATGTTGAAAAACGCTGCAAATTTAGTTGTTAATTTGGTTGAACGTGGTTTTGATTGGTGTGTGTTCTGACCATTACTATTGTGAGAAGCATTAGACTAAAGTAATCTTGATTGTTTAGTTCATATTCAGGTCTAAAGGGCTTAGTGTATAAAAGCACTTAACTGGTTCTTCTATAAAGCTGAGTCAACATTTTGATTACCGGCCATCTGTGCACACGGGCCGCCATCTCAAATGTGAGAAGTTGACACTTGTTATTAATTTCATCATGTCTTTTTTCCCTAGTGGAGACATGTTAATCTGGAAAGCATCGTTTGACAGCAGATGGCTTGGAGTGTTGACTTTCTCTGAAGAGAAAAAAAAAAAATCTTCATTGTGTGTTTGGCTTAACGAGTGCATGGTGACTCAGTTGTTTATCTGATATTTGGCGATGAGCAAGAACAGACAGAGAGACTTTGCTTTTGTTCATTTTATAAATCGTTCCAGGTGGTGTCCTGGCTCTGGCGAGGAAAACCTCTCTGAGTGGGAACCCCTGGGTCTCGGTCCTTATCTCCTGGCTGCTTGTACAGGTAGGATATTACACTGTACCATACGTGAGGCGTACTTTGAAGTCACTCCCTTTGCTCTCACCCTTAGCCCTTTTGTGTTTGGATTGCAGTTATAAATGTAACATTGGTGACCCAGTTCACTGGCCAAACAGATATTTGTCACCACTGCGCAGAAAGATGAGCAGTTAAGTCCTGTAATGTCACATTGAACTGGATCTTAGACGACAAAAATGAAAAAGTATGTCCTTCCACACCCCATTTGTTTTTTTTTGTTTGTTTGTTTTCCTGTTTGCAATCTGCTTCTAGGAAATTTCAAAGGTTTCATTTAGTAATGAGTAAGCTGAAGTGTGCAGTAAAAATAACTACGTTATATAATCGTAGTTTACAAACCTTTCCAAAAAAAACAGTGCTTGCTTGTTTCTGTAACTGTATGTTGTCCTTGAAAGGCTGCTGGGAAAAATAAATTAGCTGCTGACCATCAAATTAAAAGACTGATTTGGATCTACTGACCTTTCACCGACCACTCTGCATTCGTGCGTCAGTTTGCTCAGTTTAAAACTGTCTGAACATTTCTCACAACGAAGAGGACCAAAAGAAAAGGTTTTTGCAGGGAGACGGCGCAAAATATTGTACTGTTAAACTAGTAAGTGAGTTCGTAATGTCAGCACAATTCTACTTGGCTTGGGTAGATTAGCTAGAGGAATGTTTTTTAATTTTCAGTTGAAATTTTCAGCAAATACATTGACATGCATTGCACTTGTATTTAAACCAGCTGAGCTCTTTATCATGTTTTTTTTGTTATGGGGTTAAGAGAGGTATGAAGGTACTCATGTAGTCTAGATGTAGTGAGCTTTTATACACCTGCTCACTGGTTAGAGTTAATGGAAAATATGAATTGAGATTTATAATTCTATTGTAAAATTAGGTTAGCAATATTATATTCACAGGGGTTCATTTTAAAATTTCTAATTCACTCTAAGTGTTTTGAATTGAGGTTTTTATTCTTTCCACTAGGTGGTGCTGTTTGCTGGTAAATTGAACACCATTGCAGGGATCGTAACAGTCTTCTTCTTGTTAGTCTATGCTGCTGTCAACCTGGCCTGTTTGGCTCTTGAATGGGCATCTGCACCAAACTTCAGGTACAGTACGTGACATGGCGGGGAATTAAGTTTTCTGTTTTGGGTTGTATTTACAAGTTCATAACTGAAAAACTTATTTTATATTCTGTCTTGTGTCTTTGTCATTTTTTTTCCCCCCAATGTAGGCCATCATTCCGTTGTTTTACATGGCATACCTGCGCTTTGGGGATCCTTGGCTGCCTGATAATGATGTTCTTGATTAGTGCCATTTACGCTTTTGCCAGCATAGCCCTTATGCTTCTGCTTTTGATGCTTATCCACTACCTGGGGCCTGTCAGCAACTGGGGATACATCAGCCAAGCTCTCATCTTCCACCAGGTAAACAAAGTGTATTTTTCTTTGCATGAATCACCAGTGCGGCATAAGTACGCATTATTTTTATTACGTGTATTGTACCTCATTTTTTTTTTCACTCAGGTGCGTAAGTACTTGTTGATGTTGGATGTGCGAAAGGACCATGTGAAGTTCTGGAGGCCCCAGTTACTACTGATGATTGCAAACCCACGCAGCTGCACAGGTCTTATGACTTTTATTAATGACCTGAAGAAGAGTGGTCTCTATGTGCTGGGACATGTAAAGCTGGGTTTGCTCGGTAAGAAACGTAGAAATGGGTGATAATGTATAAAGTATTAAAAATACTGCTTTAGAAGTAGATGTCTAAACATGGTAATTATGGCCTTTGACAAGAACAGAAATATCGTATTTTTCTGTACCAACCAGTTCAAACATTTTTCTCATGCTGTTTTTGAAGTCTAATATTCATATTATAAATACAAGTTTGTTTGTCTGTCTGTGACTTTGCAGATACGTTACCCTCTGATCCTTTGCAGAGCCGTTACGACTCCTGGCTATCTTTAGTGGATCACCTAAAACTCAAGGCATTTGTCAACCTCACACTTGCCGACTCTGTCCGACATGGAGTTCAAAATCTACTGTTCATCTCAGGCTTTGGTGGGCGAATTTTTCTTATTGCTGTATGATTGCAGAAATTTTCAGTCAGTGATGCATTAGGGATACAAAGTGGGATTCATTCATTCAAATAAAAGTATAAACGTCTGTTTGCATCTAGGTGGAATGAGGCCTAACACCCTTGTCTTGGGTTTCTATGATGACTGCACCCCTCAAGACCACCTTCAAGGTCAAGTTCTCTTGTCTACAGGTACTGGCTTGGATGCTGTCTCTACAACCAAAGACCCCGGACAACATCGTTCTCCCTTCTTTCCCAGTGTGCGGGGTGCTGGGGAACCCAAAGACCTCCAGGAAGAGGAATACGTGTCAGTGATTGCTGATGCTGTAAAAATGAGAAAGAATGTGACACTGGCTCGTTATTTCAACGAGTTTAACAGGGAAGAAGTCTTAGGGTCGGGAAGAAAGATTGGGGGCTACCGGAGTGTGACGGGGCCATTTGTTGACGTGTGGCCTCTGAATTTGCTTCGACCAGACAGTTGTGGTTATGTCGACATCTGCTCATTGTTCCTGCTGCAGCTGGCCTGTGTGCTTCATGAGACCCGTGCCTGGAACCAGGCGAGAATCCGCCTATTCCTGTGTGTGGAGGCTGGTTGCAGTCTGCAAGAAGAGGAGGAGACGAAGCTCCGGGGGATGCTAAAGAAACTAAGGATATCCGCTCAGGTGCAGATGGTGGCTTGGGACCAGGTGGTGGCACTGCATTGGCAGAGGCAAGGAGGAAGGGGAAGAGGAAATCTGATGGAGTCAGCACAGAATGAGGAGAGGAGGAAGAGACAAGGGGAAGGTGAGAACGAGGATGGTATCCAAACATTCCCCAATAATGCTTCTCAACTGACAGATGAATACATCTGTGCCGTCAACAATCTGATTTGTCGACATGGTGCCCCTCAGCCAGCAGTACGCTTCCTGTATTTGCCACACCCTCCAGCAGACAAAAGCCGTTACCGCGCCTACCTGCATCAGGTTGATCTCTTGAGTCGAGACCTTGGGCCGACATTACTGGTTCATGGAGTCACTCCTGTGGTCACCACTGACCTGTAGAATTTTACCAAAGACTCTTAATCCATGAAAAACATTTATCTGGTGGGGGTGTTTGATGAATTGTGCCTTCAGTTATTTACCCAGCGTTAATGTTGTCAATCACAGTTTCACATAACCCTAACACTAGAAAACCAGTTATGGCTAGATTTTTCAATTATAACATGTTCTCTCATTAACACTTGGGAAAGGGAGTTTTTTAGGCTGTTGAGTCGTCACTTGGAGATTAACCTGTTAGAGCAACTTTTGTTGAAGTACTGTCAGCACAATGTGGTGTGTTCTTGAATATTGTTGGCTTTTTGTACATGTTTATAGAATAATAAATAGTTTTGACCTCAAATGCCTGCTACTAGTAAATAATTATTAGTTACTTGTGTGTAACAAAGCCGTTCTTAAAGCCCTCTACGCAGTTTGGTTCAATCATTGCAAGGCTAAGTGTTTCCTGAATGTTTCCTGCAGAGGGTGATATATACCCAGAATCATTTCTATGGTGGTTGTTGCTGTGCAAGGTTTGTCATCACAAGGCTCTATTGCACACTGTATTGCTGTGATCATTTAAATGGTAGTTAAAAATGATGAAATGGTTAATCTATACTTTGGGCACAAGTAAGCTGATTTGTGCACTCGCAGCACTGATATTATGTGTAATGAATGGCACCAAACGAGCCAGATAATGTGGTTTGCTATTTAATAAAGCAACCGCAGCATTATTAGATTTAATGAAAATTAACTGAATGATGCACTATATAATCTGACACAACCGCTACTTGGTAGACAGGTTCCCACTTGTGCTTCTGTGCATTGTAGTTGACGTTTAATGAATGTGACCAGTGTGTGTTTCCATGTTTTCCTCCTTTTAAGTAGAATGCAGTCTTAATAATTAGACGTAAGGTCTTCATCCGACTCACAGTTTAGCCTGGGTCAGTTTAAGGGAAACAATACTGAGCTACAGACGTTTTAATCCACAACTGGGTTAACTAGGTTAGAACTAAATTACAATAAATGTTCCACAAACCTTGAACTCTCCTTTGACGGCTAGTGTATACAGTCTGTTTTTTTTCTAGACCAGACCTGCGGTCTAGAAGTCTGATGAGTTGATGAGCTGAGTATTCAGACCTCATCTCATTGTCGTCAACGGAGGAAATGTTTTCATTGAAGTCATGCTACTATATTCGTTATACTAATGAAGTGGTCATAATCCCGTATATACACAATCAAAGAAATATTTTGCGTGATCACTCTTTGCCTTTAAAACTGCACCACTCCTTTTATCCAGGTACTTGCCGGTGTTTAGTCTGTGTTTAGTCTGTCTTCTGTCTTCTGTCTGAAACCAGGATGTTGAGATCAGGCTTTGTTGGGTCACAGAAAATGTCCTGGAAAAAGATTTCTTGTAAAGAGTTGAAACCATGGGTGGGTTATGGTGAGACTGCACCTACTGCTAAAGATCCAGCGCCATCTGTGCCATATGTCACGTTTGGTTAGAGAAGAGTCCATGAGTTTGTTCAGAGGAGTACTGACACCCGCCTACACATTACTGACAAACAGCATGTGGGAGGGAATGTGTTCACAGATGGAGGAAGATTTGGCTCTATCTAAGAAACACGGGCCTCTAGGATATAAAAGACTGTGTTTTTTAAAGATGAACTTTATTTGGGAATTGCAGAGAAGCAGTAGTGAACCTGTAAATGGAGAATGCTCCGACAGTCTTGTGGCATGTGTATTGAGTGTTATCAGTCTCTTATGTGAGTGGGAACAAGTGGGAAGATGGAAGAGGAAGTCCATCCTCAGAAGAAGTAAATGATATAGTCCTAAAAGAAAATGGTATAAAATATTATAAATACACCAATCAGCCACAACATTAAAACCAGGAACAGGAGAAGTAAGTAACATTGACCATCTTGCGACAGTACAATGTTCTGATGGGAAACTTTGGGACTTTTCATGTGGATGTTATTTAGACAGGTACCACCCACCTAGACCAGACCAGACTAGGTACCCCCACCCCATAGCAATGATACTCCTTGATGGCAGCAGCCATCCCCAGCAGGATGCAGCCCGACACAGACACACACACAGAAACAGTTCAGGAAGAAAATAGGAAAAACAGCACAGCATGGCCTCCACATTCACTAGATCCCAAACTGATCAAGTATCTTCTGTGGGATGATCCACAGAGGCCCCTCCCCTCAACCCATAGGACCCAAAGACCCCCCACTAACAACATTCTGTTGCCAGACACCACGGGACACCCTCAGAAGAGACATGTCCATTCTCTGATGAGCCACGACTGCTTTGGAGGCACAAGGGAGACCTACACAATATTAGGAAGGTGGTCATAATGTTATGCCTGATCGATGTATATGGTGAACTCTTTTTTTTTTTTTTTTTTCATGACAGACTTAAAACTTTTCAGCAGCTTTATTCAAAATGACATTTGATGGCATTAATTCACCTTCCCCCTTCATTTAAGAGTGCATTGAAATAGTACACACACATTTTCATTCCAGCCCTGCGATAGACCAGGGTGTACCCCGCCTCCCCCCTGATGGCAGCTGGGATAGGCTCCAGCACCCCCGTGACCCTTCATGAGACAAACGGTTACAGAAGATGAATGAATGAATAAATATTTTCATTCTTAGTAACAAAAAAGAGGAGTTGAACAGAAGTGGATATTGAGGTGTGAAGTGGCACTTGTAGCCTGCTGATGAATGTCTTTCATATCCTACTACCATATTTGGACTTAAGTCCTCACAGAACCCAAACATGGAAGTACTTCTGATCTGCACTATAAGTCCTCTACTGATCAAAAGGAGGAATTGAGCCATAAACGGGGCATCCTGTCATCTGCCCACAAGATCTTCCAACCATATGTGCACTGGTGTCAGGCCGGAAATATGATCTTCTGCGAAGCCAGATTCAAACTCACTGGCTCAGAAAATGAACTGTGAGAAGATACTGTGTTTCCGCTGGTTCGCTCGTAACGCCACTCTGATCAAGAGCAATACTACAGCTCTGCAGTATAAATAGTTTTACTAATTAGAAAGCCTTAATGGAGGATTTTATATCTTCAGCACTCGTTTGGACACAGTATCTCTCTCAGTGTGTTTGTACTTTACAACCAACAGCAACCATTGGAGCTAATTCTCGAAAAGCCTGAATGTCACCATATTGTCTCCTGAATGGCGGTTGATACTTTCCAGTAAGCTATAATCAGGGTCTCAGCCACTGAGTTACGTCCCCTGTGATGTCAGCACAATATCTGTGCTGATTAATACGTTAATATATGAAGGGCGTAGAGATGGGAATGGCTGGGAGTGTGTTTGTCTCTCCTCATGCCATCCAGCCACGTGACAACCTGCCACCTTTTCCCAGATTTGATTTTTTTTTCTGGCTCCACAACGGACACAATTTTGGCAAACCCTACTCTTAAACCAGCCTTCATACTTCCTCAGTCCATTTGTACAATCTAATGCATCAGCTGTCACCTGGTTTCTCGCCGGCGCACAGATCTAGTCGCGGTGGGCAACAGCTAGAATGTATCTTGTGACGAAGAGACGGGTGCCATATTTTTCAAATAAGTGCACTGACGCTTGCCTACACCTCACTGACGAACTGCATGTGGGAGGGAGTGTGTTCGCAGATGGAGGCAGTCTGAGCTCCAGGCGCTATAAGAGGATACCACTTTGCCAGAAAGTAACTCGCACTCTTGTTCAAGTGTATTAGACTGAATACAACAGCCCTACGTACTTCCTACAGAAAGAAAAAAAAAAATGTTGCAAAGATAAAACAAATAAATCTGCCCATTTTTTTCCCTTTGCAGCACTTCTTTTGATTTGGTGATTCCTCCTAGCCCACAAGATAAAGGAACTGAATCACTTCCGACTGATTGGCCGTGGGTTGGAGAGTGTAAAGTGCTGTCAAACAAAAACTCTATTTTTCTCTGGACTATTGGGTTTGTATTTGTGTTTAGTAACAGCACTGACGATTGCTTTGTGTCAAAGCTGGGATGCATTAGTGCCCACTTGACAGACAGTGGGCTCAATTGCAAGGGTTTTATCTTCAATAAAATGGATGGTGTGGGCAATGAAAATGTTCATTCAGAGGCAGCTGTACTGGCATGCATCCAAACAGTTTCTGCAGCTCTGGTGGACAAGAATAACATGGCAAAATAAGAGATTAGATTGCATATATTGAAGTTTCCCCCACATCTGTTCACAACCTACACACAAGCACCTGGCACACATTTTAATGATTTGATAAACACGGAATATTTCTTGGTTTTCTGGCACCTAACAAACAGCAGTTACCCTAAAAGATATTTCAAGTATAGCCAGATGAAACTGAGCATACCAGTTACTTGTATACTGACTTTACAGATAGATAGATCCTTCAATTTGATGAAAATGAAATTGCAGTAACACTTAAAAATAGTCTACCAATAACTTGTACAAAAATCGTGACCTTTGTGTGGGGAAACGTTCTCAGAGCTTCCCATGTGTTGTTGCTACGAAGACGAGATCTTTTGACATTTTCTCCTTCTGAAGTCTGTATTCTTGGAAATACAGTAAGATCAGTTTGCTCATCTCCCTGTTGGGTTAATTTCTGGTGTTTTTCCACATTCAACTGCGTTCTCTTCTGCTTTTACAGCCAGAAGTGATGCACCATGGTCCTGCATCATTAGCGAGTGAAAGTAAATTGAATGCCTCTGCATAACATCCTTCAAGCGCTATGATGCAGATCACAGTGTCATTCGGAATTGCT
Organism: Chelon labrosus; assembly: GCF_963514085.1. Classification (NCBI taxonomy): domain Eukaryota; kingdom Metazoa; phylum Chordata; class Actinopteri; order Mugiliformes; family Mugilidae; genus Chelon; species Chelon labrosus. The sequence continues at coordinate 14,059,805 of NC_140342.1, forward strand.
TGAGGGATGCTAGGGGAGAAACGGTGTTTGCGTCACATGTGACGTTATCGTATTTCTTTTTTTGAACAGCAGTATGTTTAACACTTTAATCTACAGTCTAACAGTACTTTGGAAAGGGACGAGTGTAAGGCAAAACTCTCAACTCTCAAATAATTAACAAGGCGTATACTACAGCCAGCACAACCACATAATCTTGAACCTCTTCAAACTGATTATTGGGGATTACGTGTCTCTATTACGCTTCAACCTGAATTAACGTTTGTGTCATCATACTGTAATGACGTGTCCGGTGATGATCAGCAATGAATCACTGGTGTCACCAGGTGTAGTGTTAGTGTTATCAAATGTAGGAATAATGTAGCAGTAATGTGGGAATAAGCTAAACTATCAGCTGATTTCTTTCCTCAAGTATGAGAACGCCTGAAATGGAAAATAGAAATTGTGGGAGATGGAAGCATGCCATCCCACGGTGCTGCTGAAACACCGCATGAAACCCGATGAGCCTCTGCTCCTTGGATCTCTGCTAGTGACGTTGTTCATTCTGTTACTACTGTGGAAATAGCACCACTTTATGTCAGCGAGTGGGAGGAAGACTTCAGACAGTTTCTTCCTGTGGGAGTGTAGCGTACGCTTCTTTCTCCTACGGCATGCACGTCCTCAGCAACAATTTTTTTTTTAGTGGAACAGTAATGACTCAGTCTGACCACGAACCATATCATTTGTGTTAAGATCCCAATGCCCAACATGCAGTCTCTCTGGTGTTCTGCTGGAAAAAGAAGCAAGCCTTTGCTTGCTTTCTCAGAAATGTCTCCAAAGTCAGAGGTGGACATTCATTCATTCATTCATTCAAAGATTCAAAAAAGGCAACTGGACTTGTAGACTGGACTTGTAATCTACAAGTCCAGTTGCCTTTTTTGAACCTTTTTTGGTTATCCTCTGGAGGTTCGCGGGGGACTAGAGCCTATCCCAGCTGTCCTCCTCTCCCCGCCTCGGGAGAGGAGGACATGATTTCTAGATTTTGTCAGTTTAATAGCAATATACCCAGCAACCAAACAGATGATTAATCCACACATTGCCTTATTAAGTACATAAAACTATGTCATCATTCTAAACAATAGTAGGACTCTGACAAGAAGATCAGTATAAAGACTGGCAGCCTTGATGTACGTTGGGTGATGAATAAGGTGGATAGTCTAAAGTATAATGATTTAACTTTAGAAAACCTAGCACATTTACACTGCCTGGACAAACAAAAAAGGCGCCGCCAAAAAAAAAAAAAACACTCTAATTTTGTTGGAGTGCCTTTAGCTTTGAGTACAGCACGTATTCGCTGTGGGCATTGTTTTGATAAGCTTCTGCACCGGATTTATTTCCATCCACTGTTGCATTAATTTTTCACCAAGATCTTGTATTGATGATGGGATAGTTGACCGCTGTGCAAAGCCTTCTCTAGCACATCCCAAAGATTCTCAGTGGGGTTAAGGTCTGGACTCTGTGGTGGCCAATCCATGTGTAAGAATGATGTCTCATGCTCCCTGAACCACTCAGTCACAATTTGAGCCCCATGAATCCTGGCATTGTCACCTTGGAATATGCCCGTGCCATCAGGGAAGAAAAAATCCATTGATGGAATAACCTGGTCATTCAGTATATTCAGGTAGTCAGCTGACCTCATTCTTTGGGCACATAATGTTGCTGAACCTAGACCTGAGCAACTGCAGCAACCCCAGATCAACAAGTACAAGCCCACACAGGCTTGTACAGTAGGCACTAGGCATGATGGGTGCATCACTTCATCTGCCTCTCTTCTTACCCTGATGCCCCCTTCACTCTGGAACAGGGTAAATCTGGACTCATCAGACCACATGACCTTCTTCCATTGCTCCAGAGTCCAATCTTTATCCTCCTTAGCAAATTGAACCCTTTTTTTCCGGTTAGACTCACTAATTAGTGGTTTTGTTAATGCTCTTACTTTCACTATTGTTGTTTTTCTTGGATTTGATTTCACCGAACGTTTAAGTGATCACGATCAATCAGGATTTTTTTCCGACCACATTTCTTCCTCGAAGACGATAGTTTCCCACTATCCTTTCAGTTTTTAATAATTCGTTGGACAGTTCTTAACCCAGTTTTAGTAGTTTCTTCAATCTCCTTAGATGTTTTCTCTGCTTGATGCATGCCAAAGATTGGACCATTCTCAAACATCTTTTCCACGACCACGGGATGTGTCTTTAGACATGGTTGTTTAAGAAATGAGAAGCTACTCATTGCATCAGTTGGGGTTAAATAACTTATTCCCAGCTGAAAGATAATCGCCCATGCAGTAATTATCCAATAGGAGGCTCGTACCTATTTGTTTAGTTAAATCCAGGTGGCGACTTTGTATTTTCCCCTGTGCTGTTACCTCTTTGGATTTTCCCTGTGGAGTTACCCCTGTCGTTGTTTTCTAGCGTTTCAGTTCAGTTAGTGAGTTATTAATAAAGCTTTTGGTTTTTCGTCTTCACCAGTTGTTTTTGGATTATCATGCAAGTTGTTGTTAAATTTACTTTGCCCAGCCTGCCTCTCTGGGCTCTCACTTACGTAAGAATTTATTTTCTCAGACAGTGCTGACTTGTACTAACTTGTACCTGTCTGCATGATAACTCAAGTAGTTGGACTGTTCATTTAACAATATCTCCATAACTCATTTCCTCCTGTCCTCCATCTCCACTTTAGACTATGAACTAATCAGCCATCGTATGTTTGCCCTTTGTGTATGCTTTCAAGTTTAATCAATGCTTTTATTTGTCAAGCTAACCAAAGCAGATGCAGTCTACTCCAACAGTCCTGCAATAAATCACAGTTCTGATGAACCGTTCTGCATTAAACAAGATTTACGCTTCTATACCAGATCAATGCCATAGCATGACGTACACCTTCCCAGAAATGTAACTAGACCAACACAGAGACCGCTGTGTGAAAAGCTGTGATTGGTCAGAAAGGCATTTCTTTGTCCATGTCTCTCAGAGGCTGGAGAAGAGCAGAAAATTCTCCCTCCTTCTGCCACCTACACACCATCAACACAGACCTCCTATCTCTTTTCTTTGTTGCAGGGATTGCAGTAAAAGTAGCAGCAGTTCTAACATTTATTTATTTATTTATTTATTCTTTATCTCCAGCTCCAGTCCAGTTTCAGTCACCATTGTTTGAAGTACGTAGAGAAACTCGGCACAGCTAACTAGCCGCCAAGTAGCATTAAGTGGCATAATTACAGAACAATGCTGACACACCAGCGCACGAGTATAAAGCCTCTCATGTAGGCATACACCCTTCATATATCCATTGTACTATAAACAAAGCCTGACTGATGTCTCTATTTTGTCCATCCTATTCTTATCTGTGGGGATCGATAGCCTCCAAAATAACAAAGTTGAACCAACACATTATAGACGATAAAATGATCATGAACTGCGAAATGTAGATTGCTGAATAAATGTTTAAGAACGTATATCTCCAGGGCGCGCTCCAGTGTCTAACATTGTTTTCCAGACTTTTACGTGATAATGTCACTTCTCCAATGCTAATTGGCTCAATGATTACTGCCATCGACATGCAGACTGGTACTAGTGATACTGATGATCACATATGGTAGCCTCACTCCTCCCCCTCATGCCGGGGATGCCCTTCTTTTCTTGGAGGCCTTCGTAACTACATGTGTTTCTGAGCTGACGTGCGTCACTCTCACACTTTTACTTTCAGGCACCAAACAAGGGAAATTCTTATGCTGCATCATGATGTGTCATCATGATCGTTTGTCAGCCATCAGTGGTTTACATGGATATTATTAATTCCACTTCAGTCACATATCAGGATTCTTGCGTCAGTGATTACGCAGGGATGGATCAGTTTTTAGCCTTGTTGCTCGTGGCACTGAAAAACCCTTGAATTTTTTGACTGATTCATCCACTTAGTGTTAAATTGGTAGGCTCGTCCCCCCCACATGCATGCACACACACACACACACACACACACACACACACACACACACGTCCACGGACCTGCCTATACACCTTTCAATCTATACATATTCTTCTTTTTACAGATCTATCTTTATAATATTGCACATGAACGCGTGAGTGGGGGGAAGAGGATATGACTGGGGTATGTGGGAGCCTAAAAATACGTGCACCCATCTCATTTTTGAGGCTACGCATGTTTGGCGTGCTCACCCACTTTCTCACCCTTTCTCGCGTTGGCTCAGCCTGAAGCAGAGCATAAGACAACCAGCACCAGTCAAGACTGGCTAGGTGTTTCTGCCATCTGGTGCTCCATTCTTCATGTTGGAAAGTTTTCCGTGCAAGTATAGATCGCACCGCGCCTGGCCTCAGGTAATCAAGAAATCAGTGATGAAAGACGACCTCCATTTTGACTGGCATGTCTTCTATGATTATGGTTTTGTTTCAGTGATAGATAGTCAGAGAATGTCATTTGCATTGTCGGTTTTTATATTGTTTATACCAGTCATTCATTTAACTGTATAGGTTTAACAATGTACAAGATTTTGAAACTGTATATTTATAATGGCAGTTATAACAGCTTGGCAATTCACTACATTTACCGATCACTGCAAATGAATTGAATGAATTCTGGAGTGATTATTCCTTAGAGACGACTCTTTTCCATTTTGTCACCTCCTCTTGACACGCAGATGATTCAAGGTGTTTCTGCCTAGTGCACATGGTGATACGATGTCACTGCAGTTCCTCACACGTGCAAACAGAGGTCTGTATACTATGTAAGATATGTTAATGTAAACTTGATAGTATGTCAGAATGAAAACTGTTTATGCTGGATGAAGTCTAGAGACGTTATTTGGATCATGTTGTATACTCTCCACAGTTCATTGTGGTTTAATCTTTTGTGTCTGTGAAACAGTATATATATTTAAAATTTTGAAATATGCTATAGAGTTCGATGGAAGGAATATGAGGGTGGTGGTGGTGATTAGCAGTGTCTCCTGGATTTGAAGCCAGACAGGCCTCTCTGTCTGGAATGGGATTGAGCGTGTCTCTCTGTGTCTGTGTGGGTTTCCCAAACAGCTGCTCCTGTTTTCTCACAATCCAGAAACACAGGATTTAACAATGTATAGCTTGTTTTGTCATGAAGATGGACACTGGACAATCTGCTCTCCATCATGGACAATCCATCACATCCACTACACTGGACTATAGAGGGGCAGCGGAGCTCATGCTTAGACTTTAATGATTTAAGTCTAAGTCTTGAAATTCTAATTTTACATATCAGCAATAATCCCAAACATTTTGACTAAATAGAATTAAAAAAGTAAATTAGCACCGATGCTAAAAAAAAAAAAAAGATAGGACTGATGTCTTCCACATTAAATGATATGGAAATATGGAGACAGTTCAAATGACAGAAATACAGACAAAATCATTTCAACATATGTTTGTCTGCTCTGTTCTTTACTCCGTATCAACCACGCAACTATTTACTGAAACACATTTATTCAAAGTGTCCACCTACACTCCCAGTAAGTCAACAAGTCCCAAAATATACAAATGTAGAAAGCCACTCAGTGAACGCACACCGCTTAGTGACGTTAATAGCAAAAGAAAAGTGCTCGAAACGGATGTTTCCCACACAGTATTTAAAACATTATCGCAAATGTAGGACAGGAAGAAATAGAAATCAGTCTAATCCAATCAGGTTTATTGACCATATGTAAACCACTTGTATATTTCACATACAAGAAAGGTTCTCTTCATCTAACTCATCTCAGTGGGCACACTTGTAGCAATGGGCCACAATGCAAGGTGTCCTGGGAGTGGTTTCGGGGGTCTTAGGTACTTCGTTCAAATCACTGATCTCACAGTCCAAAAGCTGCTTCTCTAGCCACTAGTCAATAGTCCCTTATAAGAATATCATGCAAACAATATTTGGTACATGAATATTTAATTTCAGACTGTACTTTAACTTGAGTAAACTTGTCTTCAGCAACCAAACCTTTGGTGCCAAAGTAAAGTCTTAGATTCACCACAAACCGACATGGGTCCAAATCCAGCCACTAGGGGGACAGTCTGACTTTTGGAGGAACAGAAACATGCCATTCAGATGTAGTAACCAATGTTACTGGATGGTGTGTAGAGTCTATATATCATACAGCATCTTGATAGTTTTCTTTTTGACTGTCCGTGACTGTGCAAAACCTGTTGTTATTTATTTTCCATATGCTTTTCAACATTAATAAATATTTAATTAGAAAAAAAGGGTAAAACTAACTTAGTTGCAGTTAAAATTAGATTATGTGGTCCCCACCATAATGGGATAACATCCCATACTGACAAGGTGCAGTCAGTATAGGATGTTATCAAGTAACAGAACTGATGCTGGAACAACCTGCAAGCAAAGCACCAAATACTGATTTACCCAAGGCTTTTTCCAGTTCATATCTACCTAATTCAAAGCATCCTCACTGCCTGGCCCCGTATTTGCTGTATTACAGCATCCTTTAAACACAGCGTAGCCGCTAATTTTCATTGGGACATCACTGCTCTGATTTTATGTAAGGGCGACTGGGTTAAAATATTAGATAACCTCCATGATTAAAGACACCTTTGGTTATATCACTTTTTTACGAGTCTGCGAAGTTTTCTGCTTACGCGAATGACTGCGCACTAAAAGCGTTCACCCACATTGGCCATACGCACACACTTGTATAACCATTTAGATAACAGTCGTCCGTGCTGAGCCGCTGCGAGCCAACCATCGCCGCTGCTTCATTCACCGGCAGCTGCGTCGTAGTGATTTGCTCTCGCCTCTCTCACGCCGGCAGTAGCCGTGGGTTTCCACGTGAAAGCGATGACATCCTTATGTAAAAGGACTGACAGCGTTAGGGAGCCAATCACAGCGCTGAGCGGCAGTTCGTGTCACCGCCCCCTGAAGCTCATTGGTTCAGGACGCCGTGACGAGGAGACTGACTCCTCTCTGAGCCAATGGGCGCAGAGCTGGGGGTGGTGCTCAGGGAGGAGCTCCAAACGAGGGCACTGGCTGTGCTGGAGATCCAGGACAGAGCCCCGGTGAGTGTGTAAAGCGGAACCGGAGAGAGCTGACTGTCGCACCAGACCCGACCCGGCGACATCCGTAGGTTATCTCTGAGAGGGATTCCACCACAAACAGCTCCAACACCAGCGCCTTATTTCACGAAGACGCAGCCATCAGCAGAGGATCTGCCATTGTGTGAGGTTAGTGGAGTTTAATTGTGTTGTCGAGCTGTAACAGTGTGGTATGTGATGTGTTAAAATGCGTATGTGTTAACGAGCCGTGCTCTACTTATGTAAAATATTACATGCGCACAAGGCGTTAAAGTTGCATAACTGTAGTAGCGTGAGGGTCTCTCAGTCATGGTCAGCAGACTACAGCCAGACACCGACCCTGTCCACCGGACGGCGGGTCAATCACTGTATAAATGACCTCTTTATGTTGTAAGTACTACTGAAGTACTGCAAAAGACAGTGTGACCGGAGGAACTTTACGTAAGGTGAGGTTAGTGCAGTGAAACTGATAGATACGCTCCAGAGCTGAGCTGACTGTGCGCTTGGTGTGGATGTCGCGCATTGTAGACGTGCTTTCTGGTCTATGTCACATGAAAACTCCGGCATAACGACTTACATAAAGAGTGCACTGCAGCAGCAGCAGCAGCAGCAGCAGCAGCACATGGCTGAAGTTCACATGCTGTTCCTATTAGAGAATCTGTTGTGAGCTATGGTTTTCTCTGAGGACACTGTCATTGTGTTGAGTAAGACTACTTGTCCTTCCTAAGGGGGGAAGCAATGCTTATGAAAGATACTTTGCCTGTTGAAATCATTCATTTATTATATGGTGTGTGTCTGTGTGTGTGTGAAACTATGGAAAGAACTCATTCTCAACTTCTGTTGTACAGTTTCGTGATACTGACTTTTTTTAATTCATTTGTTCATTGATAGAGGGCAAACTGATGAGATAATGGAGTGACTACTGGCTTTGACTTTGCCTAAAAGAGAATACAGCCCAGTCAGGAAATAAGTATTGAATTAAGAAATAATAAAATAAAATAAACACTGTGTTCATATTCAGTATTTAGCATTGAAGCAAGGGACGTCACTTAACAAGGGTCCAGGGTGTGAAAGACTTGCAGCGTAGCAACTGCTAGTCCTGATTGGACCAGCTGCATTCAGTTTGTCCAGTGAGACTGGAAAGGGAGGAGAAAGAGTGACTGACGCACATACGGCTGCCATGGGAGGAATCATTAAGACCTTTATTTGTGTTACTTGAAGTCAGCCGAAAAGTTGGCGCCCGTACAAGTTTCCCTTCCCACATTGCAGCGTGACCGAGGAGAAAAGCTCACAAATGACTTGTTTCCTACTTAAAATTGGGCAAATGTGCGTTCAGGGACTGGATTGCTGCTGTCAAAGCTTATAATTTCACAAGTGAGTCTAGCACGTTATGCTTTTTCCAACATTCCCAACAGCAGTAGCTCAGCTTGGAAAAGTGCCAGACCACTTGAGTTGTGTGTGGACACCCACTGGATGTATGTTTCTTCCTCAGTTTTCTGGTGGTAAAGGAACTCAAGACAAAAATGAATCGAGATTTAGATAGTCTTGGCAAGTGGGGAGTGTAGAGTGCAGTCATTACGACCGTTTTAAGTAATTGAGGACAGATGTAGGTCAGCGAATGAGGAAGCAAGCCTGTAGAGCAACTTGAGTCAAGTCTGCACGTGAAAGAACTACCAGCATGTGGGTACTGCCCTCAGGGTTTGATAATGAAAGACTACGTTTGAATACCTTTGCGAATCCAGGTTACTGTTAAAAAAAAAAAAAAAGTGAAAATACTGACTTTAAAAACCATTGTAATAAATATATATATAAATAATCTATAAATCAGCATTCTAAGAAAGTCTACATATGTTGCAGGCAGGAAACATTATGTAAGTAAAATGTGTTGTCTCGGTTGCTAAGGAGATAGTTCCCTAACCTTACTCAATATGCAAGTGTGCTGATAAAACACATTTACTTGCAGAAATGTGCAGAATTCAACACCACGACGCCATAAGAACTTTCCCTCAATACCACAGAATAAAATTATGAACCACATGAGGAACTAATGACGCCAAAAAAACCTGTTAAAGCTATCAGTGTTCACTCTGTGATCAGTTTTTCTACAGCCATTGTTTTAGTTTGTGTAAAATAGTATCAACTCAATAGTCACTTGCTTTCAACAGCATCCCCCTAAATGGAATCCAGTTTTGGAAAAAGTTCACGCTGCTCACTGTAATTTATAAAATGAATGCCTCCAACATGATACGCTGTTATACAACTGCAGCTACTCCAGCATAGTTGTATAAGATGCTGAGATGACGTATTAGGTAACATGATCAGAGCTCTGTTATGTGCATATTTTAACGTCATATGAAAGACAATGGGAATGCTTTGTAACAACGTGGTAGTAGCCTAAGGCGTGAATCCGTTATTTCCTCTGGAAAAGATTAATGGCAGAAGAATCACAGGAAGGGGGGGGGGGGGGGGGGGAGTAAGTAGGAGTTAGAACTTTTTGATTCCACAGACTCTGAATGTGATATTGTAGGCTGTAGAGGCTTTTAAATCATTATTATGATGCTATTAATTAATTTTTACATATTGTCAAATTCATTCATTATTAATGCATTCATGCAGTTTGCAGCGAATGCATCAGAAAGCTGGGCGATATTCACAATGTATTGCTGATCCAAATAACATAACAGACTCCAATGGGGATGTCAGATCACATCATTTGTCATCCACCGTTTGGATTTTTGTTTTTTATTACATTATATCTTCAAATTAAATTGTCTGTCTGGACGAGTTCAGTTTGAAAAAAAGCATGTTTGACATTATAATGCCACTTTTCTTTGTATGTTCCCAGTAGCACTGATTGAGTAAAGCATCACATTTGAAAATAAGACAAAAGTCATTTGCAAATAAATCACAAGATGTGCTTCCAGTCTAGCAAAACCATGAAGGTTGAACATGCTTTTTATTTTTTTTCAGCAGACCTAGGATGTAGACCTGAGACACTGAACAAACGTAATCAAATTTTAGCTTCCCAACTTGATTGCCACCCTGGCTGTAATGGCTTTAAGCGATGTCTGAATGGAGGGCTTGATCCATTTTAAAATGAAAAGGTGTCTCCTTTTAACATCTCCAAAGATTAAGAAAGGCCAAGCTAGCAGCATGTTCCCAATAGTCCAGAACAAACCTTTGATTGCGTTAAAATGACTGAAGTGGTTCATGAAGAATAAACTATATAACCTGTAATTGTGTTGGGTTTCTCATCTTGCCTTGTTAGCCACCCGCTCCTTGCTGCGCTTCCCTCCAAGTAGAATGTAACTGCTTCTCAACTGCCAGACACCGTGCACTTTGACACGAATAGCATGTGGTGTTTAAAGATCATGCAAAGTCAGTGAAGGTTGATAACTGCAAAGTGACTGTGCAAACGTCACATGCAGTAGAAGAGTGTGCGCCAAGGTGCATGTAAGCTAACTATAGTTTTAAATGAGGACTAGTTTCTTTGTAGGAGCACAGAAAAAAAACCCACGCTACTCTCTCTAGTTCCTGCACCAGCTCAACGAGATGGAATAGATTTAGTTAATGGCAGGAAAAAGAATAATCACGATGTTGAATTAGCCTCAGGTGACCCTCACTGCAGAGAGGGACTGGACATTTATAGACTCTTATCAGAGACGGTAAACAGATGGTCTGCAAAGGATAAATGCTCAGTGCAAACCACTGCTAATGGCTTTTCATGTGTTCTCTGTACAGACTTTTAAGTGAGTGAAAATTAAAATTAGATCTCTATTCTGAGTAAATTCTCAGTTTTTATAAGCAGAAATGTAGGTCTGTACAAAAAAGTTAAAAAAGTATAATCTTGTAAACTTTTTAGTGTTGGTAGAGTCAATATTTGAACTTCTCAGTGAGGGGGGAGTAGGGGAGGATTTATAAAACTGTCTACATGTACCCTGTCCCTTACTCTCCACCTCTATATACTTTACAACTCTACTCTCTCTATCTATTTCTGGTTCAGACTAGTACTGGAACTGGTCCAAGAGTTTTGGCACGATAATGAGTTAAAGAGGTGAATGACCGGGAGGTTGCTCGAAACTAGGGTGAACTCTTGGACTCATCAGACACACTGTCAGTGAGATCTTTAACTTTGCACCAGACTTTGAGTCGAGTGGTTGTTGGTTGTGACGCACAACCTGCCAGAAAACCTGCCAGGGATATTTTTTTTATACACTTCAAAAGAAATCTGAGCTGAGCTCACGTGTTGCTCTTTGAACAGAAGACAAATCATTGCCAAGCTCACTAGTTAACTATGGCTTACCAAACAATCTCTAAACTACAGTACTCTGATAGTTTCTCTTTTGATTGTCTGAGTCATTTGGCTATACGTTGACCCAGTTCACACAGCAGCATTGACATTGAAAATCAGCCCACTGCCGCTGGCCAGTGATAAGCAGAGGGGGGGAAACTCGTGGCTCTCTGCCATCTGCAGAAGTTAACCGTTTTGTGAATTATTAATGTAAATAGGTTACTAGGCTTCATTTTAATTTTGGTAAAGTAAGTACCATGATATCATGTTACATAAGTCAAAGGCCACTCTGATTTTGAGCTGAGACTGGCTAGAGCTGGGTTTCACACGCGCGTGTGCTGAAAGTTTCCAATTAGGTGATGAGCCTTTTTTAATGCAAGGTCAGGAAGTCAGGGTTATTTTCTCACCTCTGCCCAGGCACCGCTTTCAATTTCCCCTTTTTTGTACCTATTTCTAAGACTGCCAATTTGGGACATTCTGCTTCTGTAACCCTTGGTTTTTATCCAGTTTATATGTATTGAGCTTAAGCATGCTACAAAATGGTGACCTATCACATCTGTCTGTGCCTGTTCAGTGATTGTTAGTTCAGTCTGTGTCATTTGGCCTGTGTTCTTTTTTGTATATATAATAAGAAATGATGAATGAGACCGTGAATGGTAGGAGCTAGGTAGGTGTTCTGAACTTATTATTTAGGTGAACTGTAAAGAGAAAGTTGGAGCCGTATGACCAGTGAAACATTAATGTGCATTAGAACGCCTCAGAGATTTCCTAATAAGGAGGGACAGCAAAAAAAATTAAATAAAAAAATATATATACACATTTACATGAGTTTGTCAAGCCATCAGTATTTCCCATTCGATCTGTCTTTCCGCTGGGAAGTATTTGCTGCCTATCCAACGTGACATTCATACACACTATACACACACAACCTAACCCAGCTTTTAACACATCATCCGTAGATCAGTAGACAATAAACACAGACGTCACAGAAGTGAATACCTACGCAAGTAGGCCTGTGCGTGCACAGACTTGACGCTGAAAACTAACTTGGTGAAACTAAACACACAAACCCACGGAGCCCAGGTGAATTAAGGATGGCATAGAGTTGGGTGTCTGCAGTCAGTGTAGAAAACAGACATTGTCCATTGCGTGACTGAGTGAAAGGCTTGCTGGCTACTAGTCATTTTATCCCCAGAAAGCAGCAAGGCTGGATGTTTAAATGTTAGTGTGCCATAGGTGATCTGAACTGAAAGTGCCTGAAAGTGTTCAAAACATATGGCTATGGTACAACAAGCATAGTTCCAAGTTATTATAAACTAAAGAAGCACATGCTCTTCTGTGTTCGTTAGTTGGTCATTAAGCAAAATTATGAATAAATGCCTGTGGTATTTGTGAGTTCCTTCTCCCTGTGATCCCTTTCAGAAACCGTTCCTGAAATATAATTTCCCATAGATGGCCCGTAGAAAGATTTTAGTTTCTTTTTCTGCACATGGCTACCTCCCAGTTTTCCTTGTGTTTATTCCAAACACAGACACCGTTGCTATTCTATTAATGTGCGGAGGTGTTTCCGCCCAACAAATCTGGCATCCATATACCATCATTATCCGGGGTGGCACAGGTTACCTGCAGGGCAGAGCCTGCATCACGTGCCTCCTTCAGGGCACAGACACCTGGGCACAAAACTCCTCATGGTTGGCTAGCAACCTGCTGTGGCCTTCAGATAATCACAGCTAGTGTTTTATGTGTTCCAGGTCGAATGATCCTTTGATGAAGGGTTGGGAGGCTCAGATGGGACAGACCTGCTGTTCTTAAAGGCCTCAGTGTCTGTGCCAGAGAACCTTTTCATTGTACATCAGAGAAGCATCAACAGAGCTCTTCAGAGGTCAGGGGTTAAACCCTGCAGTGTGCTCTGATATCACACCAGACGAAAGACCAAAAGACATAAGACAGCTTTTTGAAGGTGGATTGGTGCGGCGCCGATTCATGTCTATCAAAGATTTTTTTCAATCTGTGTGCATGTTTTGTGTGTGATTGTGTTTACATGTGTTGCAGAGCGACACTGATGTGTTTGCATGTTTTACATATGCTTTGCAATACTGCTGATAATTTTCAAAAGAACAAAGGTTGTTTCTTGTCCTTCAGGCAATTGATGCTTTATATTCATGTCAGTATTGGACATTTTTGCACAAATGGTTTAACTTTTTTTAAGTTGACATAGTTTTAATGAATATTTCTCTCATTGGCTTCCATCATATATCTACTCAGTTTCTTAATGAACCATGTTTATTTTGAGGACTAGCAAAGGGTTACTTCATAACTAACACATGTAATCTCCTTCTCCACAGATCAGTCTGCTTCCTCTTTCATTCCCTCTGGCATCACCCTTGTAAAAATGGGGTGATTGTGTTCAATTAATTCAATTAATTCACAATAAGCCTAGTGTTCAACTCATCCCGATGTCAGAAGATTCAGACTCCAAGCCCTATGGCTTCGCAGAGCTGCAGGACCAGAATGGAGCCTCAGGGTGCAGGGCGTCCACCTCATGTAGCTCCCTCCCAAGGAGGGCTTCAGGGTGCAGCTCCATGGCACAGCTTCACCGGATGGGTGGCTACAGCCAAGGTGGGCCTGACCTAGGCCTACCCTCAGAAGGCAGTGACAGCAGCAGTCAGGACCCTTCGGCCTCGCCACGCAACCTTCGCAAGAAAGGCCGCTCCAGGTCGCTCCCCGAAGAGGATGTGGAGATGAAAAGCAGCGGGTCCAGTGGGAGTGGGACTGAATCACACGGCAATGAAAGCCACGGCAATGAGAGCCATGGAAACGAGAGCCATGGCCATGGGTCATCGGGCAGCTCCAATGGCAACAGCAAAGACTCGGCACTGCTGGAATCGTCAGAGAGCAACAAGAGGTCAGTCGCCCTTTTTGATAGGTCACCTTTTTTTCTGGGCAGCTTACCATGATTGTTGGTGTAAAGAAAAGAGGAGGAAATGGCTCACCTTTAGCCCTCTCAGCGTCCATTGATCTTTGGTCTAGTCAGCACAATCTGACCCTCTTTGTTGACAATAAATTGTTGATTTAGTTGACCTGAACCAAATATTTCCAAAATTCTGTTGGCAGCAGGAGAGATGAACCGAAGACCAAGGATTACTTGTTCAAATGAGAAAGGCTTACACAGTTTAAGTGACTAACAGGAAAACTATGTTATATGTTGACTTCTATCCTTCTTGTGCTCAAACATGTAAAACAAGATTCACTTATTTAGCGGCGCAGTTATTCAGCCCGATGACTTTATTAGCTCCAGCTTTTGCCCTTTGTAGTTTCCCCTGGCGTGTTCATATGGACGACATTTCCTGTATAAATAATGAGAAATCATGTCCTCAGCCACGATCTGGTTATAATGAATGCAGCTAATTAGACGGATGTGTTTGTCAGCATCGGATGTCGACAGACGAGCGCGCCAAGGTTTCAGCGATGGCCATCGGGCTCTTGGCCACATCTGAAATGCAAATGAACTTGCATTGTTGGTTTTGTCTGACCATGAGAGATTCCCCCACAAAATTAAAAATACGAGCGGAGAATGGTTTGAATAATAGCTTTTAAATGTCATTCAATAGTCGAGCACTTCCTACGATTGACACTAAAGTGCACCTGTCCATCAGGCATCCGGTTTATTATTGTGACAACTGATGAGTAATTGAATACCGTTCACATTTACCGCAATCATGTTATCCCTCCCTAAACTAATTCTCATGCCAAATCAACATTACATACGAGTGAGTCAGGTCGTGCTTCTGGTAGGAGCAGTTGTTTGTTCTTGGCACTTAGTACCCTGGTGGTACAAAATGTTTGTTTCTTCATCCTGGGGAAAGTCTGCACATGATCTGTTTTGTACGTAGGACTGAAAACTTTTGTTTGGTCTGTTGTGTTTATATCATCTGTTGGATCTCTCCGGTTCCAATGGCTAAACAAACTTGAAACCATATCGCACACTCTCACGCACTTAGATCCCCGAGTGGTTGATGTTTGATGTAAAGCAGTAGGTTTTTAGGCAGGAATGTCAAACACTACATGTTCCAACTCAAATATGAGGATCGGCCGCTTGCAATCAATGTCATACTTTATACAACACCGTATATCTTTGTACGGTTATCTTTTTGTCGTCGATCAGACATTTGGTCTGATTTGATTATAACGGCTATTTTTGCTATTTTCCTGAAATTTAATTGGAAAATTAGGCCTGGCATGTGACTGGCATCATATCTGTTTATCAGGCAACACAGATTATCAGTTGTTAGCTGCAGTCAGTTAGTGAGGAGATAAGGTGCGCTCACTTTATACCCGAGTGAAAGCCACGAATAGTTTTCTCTCCGTTACTGATCTTAAACATGAACTTGGATGTACTTTATAGAGTCAGATATTTAGCTCTAGTACACTTGGATTACATCATATTGAGCCTGCTGGATCTATTTGTTTAGAGAGTTACTGATGACAGTAATTCTAACGTAAACTGTAGAGGCCTGGAGTGCTCACAATGTGCCGGCCAGACTGTTTGTTCCGACAGCAACTCTAGTAAGAGTTTGGTTGTATCCCAAGCACAAAACATTTCTAAAACGAGGCAGCCCGCCCAGGAGACGACCAGAGTATTGGAAAAAAGAGTTAAAAAGACCGCAGCTCCCATTAGAGGAAAGGAATTGATGTCATTCGGCAGACTGTAGGCTGGACTCCCATAATGCCAGATGGATGGTGTCATGCCCGCACCTCCTTCTAATCACCATGGCGATGCAGTGTTTAGAGTCTGTTTATCACGGGGAGGACCTACAGTTGTATGCTTTGACGTCATTCACTCAGCTCTGCCCCACTTGATCTTTTGAATCTAGTTTTTTTTTTTTTTTTAAACCACTCCTTCTTCCTGTCTGTATTGTCTCGCACGCACCGGCTCCCTCCCTCGTCTGCTGACGGAATGACATTAATTACCTCACCCCCCTCCCTCTAGTCAGTTGAACTTCTAACCTTATGTGCCCGATTTTTTTTTTAAACCACTCCCTCAGCAGCCGTGCAAACTCTGACTCTATTTCTCTTTCTGTCTTTCTCTCCTTTCTCTCTTTGTCTCTCTCTCCATCTCTCTTTCTGTCTCTCTTTTTTATCCTCTCTCCAACTCTCTCTGTCATTCTCTCTCTCTCTCTCTCTTAATCTCTTTCTGTCTCTTGCTCTCTCTCTTTTTCTCATCTCTCTCTTTTTCTCTCTCCTTTCTCTCTGTCTCTCTCTCTCTCCCTTATCTCTTTCTCTCTCTCTCTATTTAACAGCCAGGCCCTCCAAATTTATGCTGAGACACTGGCTATTTGTGATTCACCAGAGATTAACATATTTTACTTTATCAAGCCGCTGTACAGTACAATCACCACAGCACTGTTTCCTCCTGTAGTAACGACCCCACTTCATTCACCCGTGGCTCTCAGCTGTGCATTTGTAAAAGGAGAGAGAGAGTGCGGTTGCATTAGTGTAAGAGCAATGTAGGCTAATGAAGCTCTCAAAGAAACAGTCCCACATTTTTAACATTGTGGTTGACTGAGCCCAGTCCTACAGTCACATGAGAAGATTTCTATCAGCGATTCTTTCTCTTGATAGTACAGAGAGAGGCTCGTGACAGCAGCGCTAAGATAAAACGAGGAAGAAATATTTAATACTTTTACAACACTGAATCAGCAGACGACATGGTAACCCTTTTGTGGCACTGATAAGCAGAGATAGAGGGTTTAATGACAGTTGCGTGCGTACCGATCCATAAAACATAAAGTAAAGGTTTAATTTATTTAAATATTGAAGTTGCACTTTTCATCTGACATTTTGACTCAGCAAGTCACAGCAAGAAAAGCACAGCAGTAAGGAATTGACCTACCTTACTGCTGTGCTGTTTATGCATGAACATGCAGTTACGCATGTTCCTTTCCTGCAGTGACATGTCAAGTATGAAAGATGCCTGTTGCAGCAGTTAAACAAATGGTAATAATAATAATAAAAAAAAAAACTTCAGCTGCTGGTTTCTGAAATTTCCCGGAGACTGCAGCACTGTAATCTTATAAACTGGTTTCCTCATCAGTCACAGTTTTATGGTAAGTGATACAGTCCTGGCCACTGTTTAACCTAATAACAAGCCTTGGTTCAAACCTTATTCAGTTTCAGTGTAATTGCCATAAATGTTTGATAAAGAGCCATCAAGGAATAAGGTGATTTTAGCGACCTTTAAGCTACTTAAGGGAAATTAGGGAAAATGTGTGTTTAAGTATTAAAATAATGAAGCTACCTCTGGGTTAGCTCTTAGTAGAGGGCGGTCTGTGCTCTGATAAGACCAGATGTGAGCTATTTGGCCTTCATGCTAAGTGCCACCTTTGATACAGTCCAAACTCTGCATGAAATCAGAATTACAACATCCTTACCCGAAGCAGGCTGATTGCAGCATCATGCTGAGGGATCGTTTCTGTGCACCAAGCTCAGGCACGCTGATGAGCTGCTAGAATTAACTCAATCAGATCCTGCTGCAGTCTGCAAACGAAGTTCGACTTAGAGGAACGTTTGTCTTCCATCAAACCAATGACCTCAATTTACCTCAATTTACCTCAATTTACCTCATTTTACGCCAGACTGTGGCCTGACCTGAATGCTGCTCCTCATACTACCTGGAAGGGCTTGAGCGGTTTAAACTCGGAACATTACATTGTAGAGGTACATCTTGTAAACTGATAACTCAATGTATTTTATAGAATTAGGTCATTTGGAGACAAATTTGGGAATATTTTGTCTGTGGTGAGTCGGTTAAGCCTGTTATTTATAGCAGAATGTATCTGAAAGATGAGTCAGTATTTCTCGATGCTGCTGATTGTAGTGCATTAGTCCACCGATAAGCTTCTAGGCTAATGCAGAAGGTTTCATACTGTCCACACTAAGTTGAGCTGAGCTGTGGATTGTTTTTGTAAGTCCAAGCGCAAAGTTACACTGCAGTGCCCCAAAACAAAAACACAAGTGTGCAAAGTAACTCCTGATTAAAGAAATATTTGTCGAGCTGTTGACCAAACAGAGTTTTTGCATTTCTTGTTAACTATTCATTTTCTCTTGGTTCATTGGTAGTTGTGTAGCTCATTCGCAGTCACCATGCAGAATGGAAAAACAGATTTAAACCCAGCTGGAGCTCTTCTCCGCCTCATCTATATGCAGTTAAATCCCTGCTATTCACATCCTCATTCATGTTAAACGTAATGGGACACAGCCCGTTAGTGGAAGGCTTCTAATTGAACGAGACCACCTTGCCCTGCTCTTCACCCCGTGTCTCTGCTGCACAGAATAGAAACTAAAAGAGGGACTCATCTGCCTGTTTGAGCGCTCTCTTTTATTAACTTGTTTCCACGACTCACAGACTTACAACCTGAACTAACTAACTGAATTAGCCTACTCAGCGCTAATACAGGTCCAGACGTCCAGTCTATAACGAGCTGCTGCATTCTTGTGTCCTGGATGCTATATTTAACAGAATTAGGTACCTACTTGTGTTTGGAGAGGCTATTTGTAAAGTTGCTCTCTATTCTTAGCCAGGTAAGGAGGTTATTCATAGTAACTTCAGTTGTAGCTCAGGTGAGCCAGTTTCTCGGATGGCTGTTAATAGTCTTTAGTAAGCCGTTAATAGTCCAGGTAAGCTGGTCGTCTAACAGAGGGCAGTGGACTACTGGATCATACGCTTAAGATGAATCTGCGTGTATCAAACTTTTTCGGATTAATACACCAAATTTCTAGTTCCTTGATTTAAATTGAACTGCTTGAATAATAGGTTGCTTTCAGTGTGTTAATGTCATTTAATTAGTCATTTCCTGCAGTCTTGAGATGGGGTCTTCCACAAATATGAAAAAATGTGGTCCAGGGGTGAGGTCCTAATAACCTGATGCCTTTCTATACAGTCTCTATACAGTGTATGTTAACTAACTAGATTTAATTTAGTTCTGTACAACTTAGTTATACTTAGATTTCACTTATTCCCATTATTTATTACTTGATCTGGACTTTTCAGAGGCTTATATCTGACAATACAACAGTTACTTGTTACTTTAAGTTGAACTTGTACTTTTAACTGAGTTTTTCTGTGCACAGCCATTCACTAGTCAAACTCAAATGTCACTCCTAGTCACACTTCTCAGACACAGCTACATCGACTAACTTAAAATCCCAGCAAATTCCGTATACCTCATCCACCTAGCTTGGGATCTGCTGACTGTAAATGTCCATAATATTAAGATCTTAAGGAGCACATCTAATATAAACTAAAAAATGAAGCTTGTGTCTCTTTGGGTGCTCTTAGTGTCCACAAAGGGTGGCACACAGGCTTAGCACCGCAATGTCAATTAACCTGCTCTGATAAACTGTTTCTAAGTGTCACACACTAATACACGCTCAGTCCAGTCTAAAGCCAGCTGTTGCATATTGGACAACTAAAGGCTATATTTAATGGAATTAGAGACCACCTGTGCCTCGAGAGGCTATTTCTAAAGGTGCTTTCTATTCTCGGACAGGTAAGCTTGTTATACAAAGTAAGATGGCTTGTAGTGAGTCACTATTGTTGACTTCAGTGTATTAGTGCACTGTTAAGCTAGTAGGTTAACACCTTGGATCACACACACACCGTCTTGACGCTGCATGCAGGCTAACTTCACTGTGTTTCCACAGCCAGCACCACGATGTATTAAAGCCACTAGTGGGAAGTTAAAAATACTCACTTATGGTCCGCTGGGTATTTATTTTTTCCCAGGACTGTCAACGTAATCTCAGTCTTGCTTGGCAGAGGTGCTCTGTATGACCTAAGTGTGGGACAGTGGATGGTTGTCATGGTGGTGGCTATCGTGATGACATAAAGTCATCATGGCAACTTGGCACAGTGAGGCTGACATAGGCAGTGGTTTGTTAAATAACTGCATTTAGGTCTAAAATAAACTTTTACTCTACTCTACATGGCGCTCAGTTGAGTTCTGACCCTTTAATACTTGCTTTTATGGTGCTTTCCTGCTGTGCACCCCTGGAGTGGCAGATGTTTGTCAGGTCTTCAGAGGGGTGAGGCTGACCTCAGATCATGAGTACCTTTTGTAGCCCAGCTACTAAATGGGATGTGAAGCAGCACTCTCCCTCTTCCCCATTTACTCTCACTCTTGAGCAGCTCAAGAGTGAGAGTAAATAAATGGGAAAATGGGACATGTGAAAATTGTGCTTCAAATATAAAAGTCTTTATTTGGTGATGGAGGACTGACTGAATTAGTATGGGTGCTGAGCGTCTTCCTCTCTTCTTTGTGTTTTGCTGTAATTCAAGACATTCTGCTGCTCATGCTGTTTCTCTAATGTTCAATCAGCAGTACATAACTGTTCTCCTTTCCGTCACAGTTCCAACTCCCACAGTCCGTCTCCTCCGAGCAGCTCCAACGCCTTCAGTCTGCTCAGCTCAGAGCAGGACAACCCTTCAACGAGCGGCTGCAGGTTAGTGCCAGTACAGCTTACAGAATGACCCAAGCCGTAAAACATGTTCCTCGTTCTAAACTAACTTCCTCTTAACTGAACTGAGAGATTGTTTTCCTTGTTGCAACATCTGACTTTGTACTGTGTGCGTGACTGTCCGACTTGCAGTAGTCAGGAGTCTGCCAAAGCCAAGACCCAGAAGGAAGTGATTAAAACTCTGAAAGAACTGAAGCTTCATCTGCCTGCTGAGAAGAAACACAATAACAAGGCTACCACATTGAACACCCTCAAGTACGCCCTGCGATGTGTGAAACAGGTGGAAGGTGTGTAGAGCGCTGAAGTGTCTGCTTTCTCTGTGTGTCTCTTTTGTGTCGCTCCCAGTTTCCCAAAAATGCGTTCTATTTTTGTGGTTTATTCTTTTTTCTCCAAGTAGACATGTGCGCTTACCTTCATAATTCTCTCTGCGTGCGTGAATTTAATTATTACTCCTTCACAAGAAGGCAGTTTCTCTGGAATTCAGTGAGTAGAAAAGTCAACGTTGAACAAAAAACAGAAATAAAGACATTCTTTTGAGCACGAGGGAACATTTTAGTTGGCAGTTCATGTAAATGCTTCATTCAATCCAGTCTAAATGTTTACACATGGAAATGGGCAGGTAGCGGTCTAGACTACAGTCTTTAGTTGTTGGAAAATGTGACATAGACTTAGAAAAATGTGTGTGACGTAAATCTGAGTATAATTTTATGTGAATACTTACTCATCATTGATGTTGTCATTTTAAATTGTCACTTTTCATCTGTTCTGTATTATATTTTGATCAGATTTGAACAACATCGCTTTCTTCTCTCTTGCAGCCAATGAGGAGTATTACCAGCTGCTGATGATCAACGACAGCCAGCCTTCAGGCCTGGATGTATCTTCTTATACGATAGAGGAAATAGACAGCATCACTTCCGAATACACCCTCAAAAACAATGTAAGACACTGAACTGGCTTTAAAATAACAGATATTTAAGTTCTGTTTTTCCTTTTTGTCCGAGTTGTTTTTGTCAAGGAAGGGTTTCAGCAGTCGGGTTTTCTCTGTGTTTCTTCCACAGGACATTTTCGCAGTAGCGGTGTCTCTAATCACAGGAAGGATAGTCTACATTTCTGACCAGGCTGCCTCCATCCTCAACTGCAAAAGAGATGTGTTCAAGAACACCAAGTTTGTGGAGTTCCTGACGCCGCAGGACGTCAGTGTGTTCTACAGCTTCACGACGCCTTACCGCCTGCCCTCCTGGAGCATGTGCACTGGAGCAGGTACAACAACTACTGGGCGATCAGTAATCACCTCAATGACTACTTTTAGATCCTTAATTTAAACACAGATGTTTTGGTGAAAACTTGTACGCCTGCGAGCTTGCGAACCAAGACCCCAGCAGCCGTTCGGCCGGATCGTGTTGCTTTTGAATTAAAACATCTCTTTTCCCATTTCAGAGTCATCCCCGCCCGACTGCATACAGGAGAAGTCCTTTTTCTGTCGTATCAGGTGCGTGGGAGTCGGTTAAAATACAGTGTTGGGCCATCTGCTGCTCGTACCTGTTGGTAGTTTATATTCATGCTGTCATTCCAGTCTAGGTGCTTTTCAATTAGTTGGTGACATCATATGCGTATAAGCTGTAATCAGATGCTTTTTCCAGGCCAGTGTTATACATATAGACACATTTATTCATTAAAAACACATTGCATTTGCCAGACTGCTTTATTACCTGTATTATTCTTTAGTTATAAAATTAGATCTCTTGCTAGTCAACACATCTTCCATTACACCTTACGTCTCCAACTCCAAACAGAGGAGCAGAAGTTTCATTTCACGTCATCATTTAGTCTCTCACGTTAACTGTGTACAGATATGGATGGGACAGTAGCTTAACAGTGCCCCCATGTGTTCAGAATCTAAAATCAAAAATCCACAGACTTTGAGATTGTGTATTGCTACACACTTGAATAGAATACACTGTGTTGGCTTCATTTGGTCGAGCTAAACTCTCCCTCTAACTGATATCCAGTGGTGGCAAGGACTGTGAAGGCGACCTGCAGTACTATCCGTTCCGCATGACGCCTTACCTGATGAAAGTCCAAGACACGGTACACGCTGAGGACCAGTTCTGCTGTCTCCTCCTGGCTGAGAGGGTTCACTCTGGATATGACGGTAAGAACTGACAAGTTAGGAATCTGTTTCCAGCCTTGTTGCTTATAATAGAGAGCTGGTTTAATAATTTAAAATAGAAAATTTATGTTGAAAGTTGTATTCACCTGATTAATAATATTTTTACATTTAATTTCTTACAGCACCTAGAATTCCAACCGACAAGCGTATCTTCACCACCACACACACTCCGAGTTGTGTGTTCCAGGATGTGGATGAGAGGTAAACTACTGCTTTCATCCGCTGACGACTCTACAGGATCTCTAAAGATAATACTGTTGTCGCTGTCAGTTGCTAACCTGCGGAGATAATGTGTGTTGTGTTTGACTCAGGGCGGTTCCTCTCCTCGGGTACCTCCCCCAGGACCTGATTGGCACCCCTCTTCTCCTCCACTTGCATCCCAGTGACCGCCCTATCATGCTGGCCATTCACAGAAAGAGTGAGTCCACAGAATTAAACAGATAAAGGATTAATGTCCTCTGTCTGCGAAGGAATTCCTCCAATTGTCGTGATCTGACTGTTTTATTTTTCTGTGCTCTCTACAGTCCTTCAATACGCAGGACAACCATTTGACCACTCGTCCATCCGCTTCTGTGCGCGAAATGGAGAATACATCATCCTAGACACCAGCTGGTCCAGTTTTGTCAACCCCTGGAGCCGCAAGGTCTCTTTTGTTATTGGGAGACATAAAGTCAGAATGTGAGTATTACTCCTGTAATATCAAAAAACCGATGGTACACAGTCTGTCAGTTTTGGAGGAGGTTTCAAAGCTGTTTGGTGGATCTTAATTTGCTCATTTGTTTGTCTACCAGGGGCCCCGTGAACGAAGACGTTTTTGTGGCCCCGGCCTCCACTGTTAGCAAGATGAAGACCATGGACTCTGACATCCAGGAGATTACTGAGCAGATACATCGACTCCTTCTACAGGTGAGAGAGGATAAACTAATTAAAGGTCGGATTTATTAAATCAGTTAAAACGGCAGCTCTTCATCTCCTCATTTTTAATCTCTTTGTACTCTGTCTTTATCTGCAACCAGCCGGTACATAACAGTGGCTCCAGCGGCTACGGTAGTCTGAACAGCAACGACCATCATCTGGGCATGACCTCCTCTAGTGAGAGCCTGAACAACGGCAAAGGGAGCAAAATGCAGCAAGAGGAAGAGCAAGTGAGCGGCAAAGCCAGACCCGTGAGTAAACGCAAATACTCTGACCCTGTTGAATGATATAGTATAGTGCACTATATTTACTGTTTGCCTTTTTTTAGTTTGTAAATGCATTCATGATGTTAAATAATCCCCCCCCAAAACCATCATTACCATCGCATGGCTACTGACTGTGAAGATGTAAAATTACAACAAAATACAAAATACATTTGAGATCTTAGACCACATTTGGAGGTGGTCTAGGTGGTATTAGACCGCATCCTGGGTCACATTAAGGACCACCTATTCAACAGATGAATTGGGCCTAGGTAGTTTCATATCACTGCATATAAACATCTTAATCAAATGTCAATGAAGTCAAGGTTTTGTTAACATTGTACTGACTTTTGAGTCTCTGTTCCACAGCGAACCTTTCAGGAAATCTGTAAGGGAGTTCACCTTCAGAAGAACCAAGAGCAGCACACAGCCAAACCAGACAACAAAAAAAGCAGCGGCAGTAAGTCCAACTTATAATTATCAACGTGTGTACGACAGAAGTAGTGAGACAGCTAATATGTGACATTAGCTTCCTGCACTCGGACCCTAACTCATGACTTCTCTCCAGTAGAGTCTGTACAGAAGAGCCTAGCAGCGGTGCGTCCCAAAGACCCGTCCGCTCTTTTCAACTTGAAGGAGACCTGGTCCCCTGTAGAGGATAGTAGAGGCTCCTTCCAGGAGGAGCTGGATGTCAATGATCAGACTGTCTACTCCTACCAGCAGATCAATTGTCTGGACAGTGTTATCAGGTACACAGATAAAGGCTGACATGATTTTGAAGAATGCTAGCCATGCTGATGCTATACTCATCACCTCTACTATTTGAGTTTGTCTTGTAGATAACTAGTTGATAATGCCTGATCGTATAACTGTAGGTACTGATCAGTGTTGTTACTGGTGATTCGTACTTTGTAGGTACTTGGAGAGCTGTAATGTTCCTATCACCATGAAGAGGAAGTGCCAGTCTTTCTCTAACACCACGTCCTCTAACTCAGACGAGGACAAACAGAAAGGAGCCAACAGCATGCAGGTGTCTGAAGGTATGTGAAAGCTCTTCACTTCTTACAATATAAGGACAACAGACACTTGACATACCTTACTTTTACGTTGTCATAGAAAGCTACGGCCTTCTAAGGCACTTTGACACTCTTCCAATTAAACTTCTCTCTCAGACTCTAAAATGCCACTTCCTTGTCAGTAGCACTTGTTCTCTGTTCTCTTGGCAGAACCAGCCTTGTTGAAGAATCAGTCTGGTCTCTCCGCTTTGGATGATCAAGATAAAAAGTCCAGTGACGCGGCCACAGCGGTAGTGGGCACTTCGCTGCCCCTACCTGTACCAAACAAACCAGAAAGCGTGGTGTCCATTACCAGCCAGTGTAGCTACAGTAGCACCATAGTGCATGTTGGGGACAAGAAACCTCAGCCCGAGTCAGGTACAGTGATGTGGAAAAGTATCTACCTCTGACCAGATTGCCACTAGTATTGCATATTTATTATACTGAACCCCGCAGGTGACAGATTTTCGGAGCAACGGTATGATTTGTTATCATTTTCTTTATTTATTTAAGGGAAAAGGTTAGCAAAGAAACGGTATTTGAAAGGTATTTGCCACTTTAATATATGAAAGAGATGGCACCAAATTAGCAGCAATGAGTTCATTAACTGTTACGTTTTCATCTTTAAGCACAGGGTCAGATTTCCAAGCGTCAGCTAATCTTTTCTTTTAATTTTTTTTTTAAGATCTGTATGAAATATATACAATAATAGAAGAAATCAGCAAAGAGGCACATGTTTTCTCACAGCACTGTAAATGCAACCTACAGTATGTGTTCGCACCTCTTTCTCTGTGCCTTTTGCGTGTCCGTGTGTGTTCATGTATATAGTCTGTCCAGTGGGTGCCTGGCAGCTTGTATCGCGAGCTCAAAAGAAGTCGACTCTTCTCGCAGAGTTTCAGTTGGACTCAGTGCGAGCAACCGTTGACAACTCAAGTCCCACACAAAATAAATGCAATGAAGTGTTCTCTAAAGACTTTTCACTCATTAATGACGACAATCTACTGCTGTAATTGAATTAATGTGATTGTCTCACTTATTTAAACAATATTCGTTCAATTCAAGACAGTCAAGATAGTCAAAATACATTCGAGCCCAGCTGTTTGCCTGTAGTCAGTTGCTTCAACTCAGTGTGGGAACTTGGCATCAGCAACTAACATCTGATACAGTGGAGTATTTGTAGTAATGTAATTGTTTCACAGATTTACACCACAGCATTTTGACAGGGATGAACCCAAAACACATAATTGAATATAAACTAGATGCAAATAGAAGTAGAGCTGTGTTTTTAGGGACAGCGATAATTGTTTCAGCCAGTGAGCGAGTCAGACTCCAGGCCACGTATATGACTCTGTGTATAAATGTTGTACTACAATGTCTAACCGTGCAGTTGTTTCACAGTCTTGTCTTTCAACCTCAACCTACCTCATGTGACCCTTTTGAAAGTTTCTTCCTTTTTAACTGTTAAACTGTTTTTTTAATGGAATCCATCCATGTTGCCACGAGAGTCTCAACAGTGTTTGGTCTGCGTTGCTTTTCTCATCTTCACTGCTAATGGTTAACAGTAGCTTAAATAAAACTCATTTGTGTGACCGTATGCTAAAGTTGTTTCCTCGCTGTCATTCATGCAGAGATCATAGAGGACGTACCAGGTGCAGGGGAGACGGCAGAATCCAGCCAGAACCCCACGGCTCCTCCTTGTTCCGTTTCACCTCCCAGTCAGGAGAGAGAGTATTACAAAAAACTAGGGTTGACTAAGCAGGTTTTGGCAGCCCATACGCAGAAGGAGGAGCAGGCCTTTCTGTATCGCTTCAAAGATCGCAGCGGACTCTCAGCCATCAAAGAAAACTGCTCTCAGTACTTGGAGCGCCAGCGAGAACAGGTCACCAACAATGGTAATATTAACTGGCTATCACCAACAGTTATTACGGTTTATTCTTTAATATCTCTTTATAACGCTTCTTTGTTGTTTTGTTTTAATAACTGTTCCCTAGAGGATAAACTGTTCCTGTTTTATTTAAGCAATTTTTAGCGATGGTTGTAACAGTATCCCATTAACTTGTGGCTCAGTGCATAGTCCAGACTCCTAGTTTAGGAGGCTTTATTGTTCCATTGTTGCCTTGTTCCCAGTTCCCTAAATAAGAACATTTTCAGATTGAAAAGTCACTCAGCAAATTTTGTTTCATCTTCTTGAATCCCCAGCGGCACCTGCTGCTCGACCCGGCAAACAGGGTAGACAGGCTGCCGAGCCGACCACGAGGCGAGGAACACGGAATAAGAAGACCAAGTCAAAGCGAGTAAAGAAGACTGAGTCCTCAGACAGCACAGTGTCCCATCACAGACAGCAACAGCTGCGGCCTCCTCTTTTAAACCATGGCCTTAACCAGACCTCTTGGTCTCCCTCTGAAACCTCACAGTCCACTTTTCCCATTGCCTATCCTGCCGTGATGCCAGGCTACCCCCTCCAGGTTTACCCCAGCCCCAGAGACAGTTCCATACCTCCCCGCACAGATGCCACTCTACAAGGCTTTGCTGACAACCAGTGTGCGCAAGCACCTCCCTGTCCCCCACCCATCCATGCACCTCCCTACGGCTCCCCAATGGTCACCCCCGTTTTGGCTCTTGTGCTGCCCAACTACCTGTACCCTCTAATGGCTCCAGGGCCACAACCACCACAGCCTGTGTACCAGGCAGAGACTGGGGGTTTCCCCACCCAAGCCCAGCTTAGTGGTCAGACTATGTTTCCGGCCCAGGGAGCCTTCACACCTTTCCCGTCCTTCAGCAGCCACAATCAGCTCAATGGCCAGAGTCACTTAACTCCTCAAGCAAGCTACTTGACTCCTTCTTTCTACATTCCTCCAACCTCGGAAACCCAAAAGGCCCCAGTGGAGGGCCAGTCCCGCTCCTCAACACCACAGTCTGGAATAGATGGAGGCCAAGAGTTGTTCCCGTCCCGTTGTAGCTCACCTCTCAACCTGCTGGAGCTAGAGCTGTCTGTGGACAGACAAGACAGCACAGTGATCTCTTCTGGAGGACAAGGGAATAATACAACTGAAAGGGAGAAAGGAGCAAGTGTCAACCCGGCCAAGGAGAGGGAGCTGAAACAGGTAAACAAGGAGACACACTGCATTTGTTAGCTCCATTTTTTTGTGCTTCCTTCTCCTCCCCGAGTCTCCCACTGCCTCTGACTGATAATCTTCACCTATAACCTTCTTCAAGCGTCTGCGTAAAATGTCGGTGCATCTCTGAAGTTTACCATAGTGGAAGTTTGAACCACCGTAGATAGGCTGAGGCATGCCCCCCCCACCGAGACATTCAGTCATATACATCTCAACCTTTTGGGATTTAATGCAGTCGTCACAGTGATGCATCCAGAATATTCACAATACTAAACTGCTGCACATTTTTGCTATTGTATTGCTATGCCATGTGTAAAATCAAGTCAGTCAAGACTCCTCAGATGAAATGTGGCCCAGGGTGTTAACACATGATGTTATCCCTTACACCCTTTAGCCATCTCTCAATCTCCTTGGTCCAACTGGACCCTTGTATTTCGAGGGCACACCCTGTGCCTGTGAGCGTTTGTCTTGGGATAAAGTGTGCTCTAGGCTGAGGGCTTGCACCAAAGAGGTAGGCGAATCATCCGAAAACCTCACTTTTCAAATCCCATTCCTCCCCGATACCATGTCAACTGTAACAGTTCCCTTTTTTCCCCTTTCATGACCTATGATTTACGTTTTTTTAACCTGTACTATCTTTAAAGAGACATAATGTGACATGGAAACATGTCTAGTTACTTAATTATTATTACAGCACGTGTGTATGCACACATGCACATATGGCCTTTGGCACTACCTGATTTTCTGCATTAATCGGTCATAAAATGTGATCTGATCTTCATCTAAGTCACAAGTACAGACTAACACAATGTTCTTCAGCTAATAGCAAATAATATATAATCCTTCTAGTGTTTATTGAAAACAGCTTTTAAACATTCACAGTGCTAGAAGGTAAACTATGTGAACTGTTGGGTTCAAACCTCCTTTGGCAGCAGTAGCCCAAAACAACTGTTTTCCTCAGCTTGGCAACATTCACAACATGTCCGGTGCAAAAGGCTCTCCTCGGTGTCTTTGTTGGTTTATGGTTTGGACTCCGACTGGACCACAGAAGACTGAAGTAGATTTACTTTGTAGTTTAGAGTCATCTTCCTGCCTCCTGCAGCTTCCAGCTACTACTGAGCTTCCAGCGACCCTGACGTTATCCCGCAAGATACCACGATAAACTTTTTCTCCTCAGTGATGGCAAGCTGATCAGATCCAGATCCAGATCCAGACCCTAATCTTGATACTTCCTCCACCATGCTTCGCCTTTGGGTTTATGTTTTCATGCTGGCGCACAATGTTTCCTCAGTCCACAAAATAGTGTTCCACTCATCTCCGTGTGCTGTTTGCCACATCTCAACCACACAGCAGTGCGTTTGAGCAGCCTCCTGTCCCGCCATGGACGCCGCACCTCATCAGTGATTTGTGTATAGTAAATGCTGAGTGTCATCTTATTTGACTGACTGGTCTCTAGTTTGGTTTTGTTGATGTCATTAACCTGCAGGTTCCACTACACTGTGAATGTTTTGACGATGTCTTCAATATTACCTAGAAAACACAATGATTTGTCTCAGTAGATTGCGTTAGTTCATAAATGTAACTTAGGTGAAGATCTGACCATACCTTAAGATAAATGTTTATTTATCTAAACACAAACACAGTTACTTCCAAAAGGTTCACTTTCTTATTTTGCCCCCACACACACACACTCTGATTTTGCATGCAGGACTGAAGATTTATTTAGCGTCGCATGTAGGGAAGTTATAGTCTTGTTTCTGTATTGGGCTAAGACGTGACCAGGAGTAATTTGCAGTTCTCTCCTGTTGCACATGATGCAACATTTTAATCTGCTGCACAAGGATTAAGATCACTGTTAAGTATCTAATTCAGCCATAATGGTATGTGTTTAAGGCCCAGGTGATTGCTGAGATGGACCATTTTCATTAACAAGCAAAAATATACTCCAAGTCGAGCCTGTAAATTCAGAGACAGGAGGCAAAACAGCCAGTGATTCTGCACCTGGCTGTCCTATAGAGATGCAGCAGATGGAGCGTGTACTACAGCGTGAGGGCCAGAGCTGTGCAGCCAAGCTCCAATTTAATGGTATCGCTTTAATATTTGTGTCTTTGCAGACAAGTTCACACAGCGACGCCAACTCTTCGTCCAGCGACATGTTGGACATTATTCTCCAAGAAGACTCCTGCTCAGGCACCGGCTCAGCCACCTCGGGGTCCATGGGCTCGGGCTCTAACCGCTGCGGAACTTCAGCCAGCGGGACGTCGAACAGCGGGACCTCTAAGAGCCGGACATCGGCCAGCGGAGCCTCGGCCAGCGGAGCCTCAGCTAGCGGGGCGTCAGGCAGTGGTACAGGTCTGCACATAACTTTCAACTTCTTATAGAGATCATTAGCTGAATTTCCTCATGGGTAGCAGTATGGGAAACATTAAAGTGAACAGAATCGCTTGTGTGCCCATTTTAATATTTGTATGTGTTGACTTTTAACAAAAACATACTTGTTTACTATATTTACAGAATTATGTCTTACGAAGCAGTCTAATGCAACCATTTAAACTCAGCTACATGAGTAAACGAATAAGACTGTTCTCTGGCTCTTCTCAGGAAGCAACAACAGCAGCAACTACTTTGGCAGCGTGGACTCATCTCAGAACAGCCAGAAGGTCAAAGGTCACTTAAGCAGCGGCAGTGACGGAAGGCCTGTGGAGATGGAGCAAAGCGAACACTTCAAGTATGTACTGCAGGACCCGCAGTGGCTGCTCACGGCCAACACAGATGACAAGGTCATGATGACCTATGAGCTGCCCTCGTGGTGAGTGGGAGGACAGGGACATAGCCAGTGAGGAGTAGGGTAGTGGCCCTGTAGACACTGTGGTTTGAAACCACCTCCTGTTTGTTAGGGAGGGTGAAGGGCAAACCCTCCTCTACTCCTCAATAACAGACTGCTTTCCAACTTGTAGTCAGTAGATGGTGTGTGTGCAGCCAGGCGACTAAAAACATAAGCAACTTTGACTGTAAAACGATTTCCACCGCACACCTACGGACGTCTGACTCAGATAACTGACCTCACACGTGGAGGTTCAAGTTTTTTTTTTAACTTAACTGCTAAATAGCGCTCATCCAATTTACAGTTGTGGGGGAAATTATTCATTAAGTTATTGAAATCAACAGCTTTTATTTTTTTCTTATAGAAAAGGCCTTGGATACCTCTTGGTGTGTACTTAATCACAAGGCCATTGCTAAGTGTAAATCTGATAAGAAATCAACTTTGTGGTGTTCAATATGCTGTTTGCAAAATGCTGCTTGTGTTTAAGCAGCTTATGAAAACCATACAGCTGGAGGTTTGTGGACATTAGCCAAACCTGCCAGGTTCTGTTTTTATGCAAGTGTCTATCCTTCTATGTAAATATGTCTATAGTATAAGTTAAGTTTCATAAGTTTATCTGCAGCCTTGTTGTATTGTTTTCTGCCCCCTGGCTGCACAGACATCAAAAGTGTTACAAAACTGTCTATGAGCTGCAGATATCGTTTACTCAGCTAAATATACCAGTAAGCCCTGTTTACTTACTGTCAAACGAGACCACCGCTAATTCCTATAAGCTGCAGCTAAGGTCCAGTGAGAACAGCCACAAAAAAAACATCTTTGTAACCAAATACTTTGTTAAACTGTGTGTCCTTCCAGTTGTGTTGTCTCATACATCTGTGCTTTAGAGGCAATACATATGATTTTTGCTTGTGGTCAATGTCTGTAAATAGAAACAAGAATAAGTGTACTGTGCATGTCATGTTTGTAGTGAAATGTCTGACCACTAGATGGCATCCTCACATTAACACGGTGGGTTTAAGAGCCTGCCACTGAAAGAAAATGCCATAACATGACTGTAGATCAGCTGTAGTAACTTCAGTAGCAATTAAAAAACTTGTCATCATCAATGCTGTGTTATCCAGTTATTTGCAAAATCAACTCTTGTAACATGAGGACATTTGTCAGTTTCGAACCGAATCACTGAGTGTGATGTGTGTGTGTGTGTTTGCTTTGTTTCTGCAGTGACATCCAGAGAGTGCTCAGAGAGGACAAAGAGAAGCTGAGGCTGCTGCAGAAAGGCCAGCCGCGCTTTTCAGAGGAGCAGAAGAAGGAGCTGATCGAGGTCCACCCCTGGATCAAGAAGGGAGGTTTACCCAAAGCCATAGACGTCAAGGTACAACTAAATTTCTATTTCAGCTCCACACATCACACATGCTGCTCCTCTCACCTTGGAGCCTCATTAAACCCTGTCTGTGTTTGCAGGGGTGCTCCTGCTGTGACAGCGTGTCAGAAGCAGCGGCGGCTGCAGCAGCAGCGGCGGCTGAGGATCAGCCAGACCTGAGTCTGGGTGATACAGAGTCAGGGGTGGACAGCTGCCTGCAGAGGCCCAGTGAGGAGCAATCAAACGGCGTCGTCATCTCTTGTCACGGCTCTTCTCCGAGCTCCGGCGCCCAGACGCAACCGGCGAGGCAATGAACTGTGTTCATAGTGACTTTTGTTCCCGGCTCTGCAAAACTGTGAAGAGCAAGCTTTGAAGAGGGACCTGCTTCAGCGGGCTGTTTCTTAACTTGCCATTTTATGAGTTATATCCGAACTTTTGTAGAATGTGAACATATTTGGTGGACATCAAAATACATTTTATTTTATTATAAGCAACATCAGGCGGGGTTGTTTTGCTGCTTGGGGGTTGTTGATCTCTGTTACTGCATATGTTTATTCATTTGGAGCATGTGGCAATGTGTGACACTTAGAAAGAGTTTTATGCACTGACTAAAAAATGCTGAGCCCAATAAGAGAAATACAATATGTGCTCAAAGATCAGGCAGCACAGAAGAGGTCAAACAAACACCTATGTGCTGCAGGCGGCTTCGGTTCACTTGCCAGGAAATGGCTCAGTGGTGTACTAATTGTTGCGGTAATGAATGAATTCAGTAATTTATGACGTTTCCTCAACTACAACAACACTGAACTACGTCAGTGTGCGGTGAGAAAAGGTGGAAGTTAGTTTCAGGCACTCGTGCCATTTGCACACATCAAGCAAATGTGCACAGGTGCACTTTGTGGGCTGCACTAGAAGAAGAGGAAGTTACGAAATGAAACTCACTGTTCGGCCAAATTAATTTCAAGTGATGCAATACAGTCACCAGGAGAAAATACAGCCTGTGTGGAACACACCAAAGGCCCTGCATTCAAAATATTATGGGGCCCATTTCCGTTCGAAACAAATGGCCTAGAGTAACGTGGAGAAAAAGTAAAGTAAAATGTAGCACAAGAAAGAAGAAATTCTTACAGATCCTTATATACGACGAAGGTGGTGAAAATATCTGAAGCTGCACTGAGGAATAGACGATGTGTACTATGTGAGAATATTTAACATTTAAAATGTACCCTCTCTGTGTCACTTGGTGCTGCCTCTGTGACATTTTACCTGATTAATCTTTACATGCCCGTGCTTTTTAGCATATTTTTTTTTGGTTTGGTTTCTTACAAACTGCAGTGTTTGTTTCAGCTGTGAAACGTTTATTTCTTAGTTGCCGCTCATTTAAAGACACTTTGTTTACTTTTGTTTCGTAGCTTGTGTTAATGTATGGTAACAGTCTGAGCGTATGTATCTATATATATATATATAAATATATTTTTGCATAAAATAATTAAATAAACATAAACAGAGTTAATATATGAGGAAAAACGGCTTAAAAGGCAAAAAAAAAAAAAATGGACCAAGAGGATTCATATTTACTGTAAATACTATTTTGTGTCATTATCTTTAAGATGTTTCCCACCAAAGTTGGGAGACTGTCAGAGCTGTGAGTGGATGGTGGTTGATGTTGTATGAAGTGAGCGCTTTAAAGTGTCCCACATTACACTCCACGTGGTCTGGTGTTGCCCCCCATAAATATGGAGCATCCTGATCATCAGGACTGGAGCTCATTACCGTTCAGAACAAACGTGAAGTCACTTCAGACTGATTTTAGGGTTATTGCACGGGTATAAAGCAGCTCAGACAGATGTCAGGTGGCTGCGCGGAGAGATTTCCTTCACTTTGAAGTTCATGCTGTAATCTAAGAGGAAACAAGGCTCCGTCTATTCGTCATCCGTCTCTCTGGTATTTTGAACAGACATTGATACAATGCACCTTTATTTTATTTTATTTTTATTTTTTGGTTCCTTTTTTTTTATTATTTTTAAAGGAGATTATTTTTTTTTTGTCTAAATAAAATAAATGTTGCCTAATTTACAGCGAAGCGTGCATCTTCTTTGCCTGCAGGTTGTTTTTGACAGTGAGCGCTTGTGTTGCAGCGAAGGATCAGATTAAACGGGACTCCTCGGAGCCTGCTGCGGTTTAGATGTCTGACACATAAGAGATGCGGTTTATCTTACAGGATGAGCAAAAAAAACAACAACTTTTTTTTTTTTTTTGTTTGCACATGAGCACAATATCTGTATAAAATAAATCAGGGTACAGTAAGAGTCACTGCTGGTGACTTGATGACTTGATGCAAATATCTGTCCGTCCGAGCCCTGGAGTCTTCTCTGCAGACAGACAGCAGATCCTGCTGATCAAAGCGACACTCTTTCCTCCGAAGATTAACACCTTCATACTTGTTTTTTTTTTTTTTTTTTTTTACAAGCTGATGTGCGAAATCTTAACAACTGCTCTCCCGCGGCGCCCATTTACACCTCTGGAGATCCGGTGTGGTCACAGAGAGTCGCATGTGAGAGGACTGAATCAAGTTCAGCGTCTTGGATTCGTTTACTTACTCTTTCAGTCTTTGTAAAGTAATACTACAACGTAAAATATGGCTTTAATGACACCTTTCTTTCAAAAGTTTATATTAATCCTCCTATCTTATATCAAATATTATTGTGCTATATATAAAGTATTATCATGATTCAAGTCTTCAAATACTATTAACAGCAGGCCAGAGAGATTTAGTTTCAGTGTAAACTTTCCTTTTAAATGAGAAGTATTAAGTAGCATGTATTTAATAGTCAGTTTTGTCTTGATTGTACAAAGTAAATGTGAGAACACAGACTAGTCAAATACAAGCCCCTAGCTTATTAATTACTTTCTAATATTACACATGTTAAATAAGAAGAAGAATCTCTTCTTTAATCAAGTGTATTAATCTTTTTCTTGTCATTTCACCAGAGGTCTAGCTTTAAGTAGGGGGTAGGAGGGGGGTGTTAAGACTGTGGACAGTGTGAGAACTGACACTTTAGACATCACAGGAACACCGGAGGAGACATTTGACTAGAGATGGATTAAGACTGGCTTCAGGATTGCCGCCTTTTCTCATTCATGACGGCGCAGAGGCAGAACTGTGTCTGTGGCTCCCACCAGGACCACAGAGGTCGCGTCTGAAGACGCAGACGAAAGCTCTGGCTGAGCCCACATCTGCTACTTTAAAGGTGAATATTGCACGGGGTAAATCATGAACGAGTGCATACAGCCAAGAACACACTGTAGATAACTGATGCTTTTATTCAAATCTAAACTGCGGTGGCTTCATTTGAGAAAAGCCCCGAGTCATGACCGAGAAAAAGTGTCCCCCGTGTTATTTAAAAACCTCAACAAAAAAGAAATCTGAAGTACCGTTATAAAACTAATTTGTGGAGTTCTCAAGCAGGTCTATATAAGGAGTGAGCGGATTACTCATTTCACACCTCACAAATGCCTACGATGTGTTAGGATCTTGGAGAGGGAGCGTGTACACAAATGGTCCACAATTGCAGAGTAATAAGTAATATCTTGGAAACAGCCGTAGGTGGGTGGTTAGTGGGATCCTTGTGTGTGAAATGTGGCCTTTTTAAAGAGTCTGCTGCACAAATGGAACTGTAAAACAGGTGATTTGTTAAAAAGATATTTATTGAAAAGTTGAAACGAATCCGATGAGGTAGCCTACTAATGGTCACTTGACATGTATAAATACAAAGACGTCCTAAATAGGAAATAATTTACACACAGCTTACATTGCATCTCTAGTGGGGCAGCTATTTTCTACGCAGCCCAGTTATATTCAACACGTACATATTTACATATGCATTTACCCCCTTCACTGAAGGCCAACGCACTAACGACTGTAGACCGTGCAGGTCACTGACCTCTGCAGAAAAGATTTAATTACATATTTTATTTATTATTAAATAGTTCCAGGATATGTTTAAAAAGAGCTTCTCAGACGCCTTTCAACAAGTTTAAAGTTGTCATCTCAGCAGTGTCTTGTCATGTACTGAGGTCTATCCCACACACATCCTAACACAAACCATCTACTAGTTTAAAAACAGGCTGCTCCTTTTGAAAGGATCTACCACGGCCTCCACACTAACTTGGAGTAATTTAAACAGGGCAGCACATCTTGGCTGTCTCCCTCCTCCGAAGAGGAAACCTGGCTCTGCTCTGAGTCTGTGTCGTCCAGGTCAGAGCACAGGTCGTCCGTGGAGGACGTGGTGGGCGCCGGGGACACCAGGGCCGTGTACATGCTCTCAGGCAGGGGCCAAGTGCTGTTACATCCGGGGTAGTCTGCCGCCGTGTCCGGCAGCATCACCCGAAGCCGGTCCTCGTCGTTGAGGGGCATGCTCTCCAGGAGGTGGTTCAACAGCTCCGCGGCTACCGTTGGGTCTATCCCCGGACAGCTGGACACAAAAGTGTGCACGTCGTGCATACACTGGATGTAGCCGGCGGCGAAACGCTCGCAGGCTTCACGGTTCACAGCGTCCACCTCTGAGGAAAGACATAGCACGGCCGTTAGTCAGAACTTCCGTACAAACGTCTGGCCCTCTGTTGTGATTGGCTGAGGCGCGGTCGAAGGACACCTGTGGTCGCATTACAGTTGATTAGAATATTAATATCAATCCGCAGTAAACACCTATAAACCAATCAGTAGTTCAAAAGAACTATATTGCTCTGCGGAAGAATGATTTAGGAGTTGCTAATCAGGGAAACTTAACTCTTGTTTTACTTATAGTCAAGTAAATACGTAGTAAATAGTTTACAGGTAGTATTTACCTTGAGCACGGTTTTGCAGGACGCTTTCCACTCGCTTCACTGTCATCTCCAGCACTTCAGCATTCTCCATCTTTGATTGTAACTGCAGCGGGTGACAAGAAAAAAAAAAAAAACGAAAAAAAAAAAACGTAAGCAACACAAGCTAAGCTAAACACATGCTAGCTAAAGTAAGATGTTCAAGAACAGTGTGGCGTGTAAGTTTAGTATCTTACTTCTGCGTCTGCGATGAGAACCCTGAGTTCTTGTAAACTTTCATTGATGCGAGCCCTTCTCTTCTTCTCCACCAGAGGTTTCCTCATCTGCCAGCCAAACAAGTAAGGACAATGGAGTCACTATAAGTTGAAACACTACTTGATTTAACGGCGTTAGGTGCTCACCCGGGCTCTTACCTTTCTGTCAGACGCGACCCCACTGCCGTCATCCCCTCTGTCCAGACCGTTGGTGTTGTTGCTGCGGATGGGGGCCATGTTGGTGCGGTGTAACCCAGGCGGCGGTGCCCGTTGGACTGGAGGTTGGTGTGTAATCCAGAGAGCCGTTAGAGCCCGTCGGTGGGACAGATGGCCGGGGCTGTTAATGCTCCTCCGAGGGGGCATGTACTGGGCTTTTAAATCGGCTCATTTACATGTCAATAGGTGAGCTGGCTTGCAGACATCGAGGGCGCGCAATGCTCGTACCCCCCCCCTCCCTTCCCTTCCCTTCCCTAAAAACATCAGTGTCAGCTTCTGTCCCAACTTGTGGACTTGAGCCAAAATCGAGCCCGGATAATATGAACAATTTATACATTAATATTAATCAGTATAACAACAGTGGACACAATAATAATAATAGAAAAATAAATCCTGCAAGAAAAAGAACACCTCAGCACTGCCTTTAAGATAATGCTCACCACTACAGACCAATTCTCACATTAGATCATTAGTTATTTGGGGCCTATTTGTTGCTTGATTGTGAACCATCAGCCCTATAGGCCACTGATCCACTCTTGTAAGAAAAACTAATGTGAATTAGACGATATGGGCCATTCACTCCCACGAGTAATGATTGTAAAGACCCTACAGCCTCCAGTTATTTGGATTTTATTCTGTTGTAGGGTCAAAAAAGTGCTTATTTTATTATACATTGTCAACTCAGATGACCTCTTTTGTTCAGATAGATAACACTCGGTAGGCTGTAGTGAGTCATATATGGACACTGTTATGATTCTTCACATATGGAGACACACAGAGCTGTTCGTACAGTACATCTGTGAAAAGCCCCATGTGTCGATTTGCATATATCTATTCAGTATTACACTGGTGATAGACTTCAGTTGAGATTCAACATTTTATACTCCACATTACGCCCGTTTTGTGAAAGATATTTATGTCTGCAGATTATATCTATAGCCCTAAAAACTAACACTTTATAATCACATATATTTCTATAAACATAAGACTTGTTAAAGCTCTATTCAGATAAATTATATGGTGTAAACTATATATAATACTATAAACTATATTATAATACTAAGTATTATTATTATTTTATTTTTATCATTATTATGTGACCTATTGATAACTTTATTGCAGTATAGTAGCTGGCTAAACATCACTACATTTCCGGATGATAGTGTTGGGAATACGGTGGAGAAGAGGAGATTCAGCTTTAAATAAAATACGGAAAGCACTACCATATCGGGTACTTCTCTTCAAAATAAGAGCTCTTTGTACTCTAATATCCACAACAGGGGCATAATATTATATACTTTGGGGCTAAATAGCGTTACATATTTAAATATATTTGTCTTTAAACCAATAGCCCCACAAACCGTGGATTTTATTTTAGATTTAAGCGTTATGTCCCGTTATGGACTTTTATTTTGACAGCGGCGAGGCGGCTTTTCCCTCGGTCCCACACAGTGCTCGTTCGTCAGAGAAGACGCTCTTCTGAGGTCACCGAGCACCGGGGGCGAGACTGATCTGCCGCTATATAATCTTCCCGGTTCGGTGGATGAGACCAGCGCACTGAATCAGACACAGGAGAGACACAGCAAATACACACTCATCCTAAAAACAAACATGGTGAAGATCACTTTCCAGCAAGTGTCGGCGCAGAAGCCCGAAAAAGACAACGATGCGGACAAGATCATTATACCTCAGGCTCACGTGAGTTTCCACACTTTGTCCTTCTTTTGTTTCATGCTGTGGCATTTGTCTTGTTGTCTCGGTGTAGCATGACCAGGCTATACTGCAGCACTGAGCTATAGATAAGTAGTTATGATAAGAGTTTAGTCGTGATTTACTTGTGCATGCATCTTCGTATTACTTTATTTAATATTTACTGTCAGACCATCCGTGTTTTTTAATGTAAATATCTTTATATGTAAACAAAAGCTAGCACATGGTATATGCAGTACTACACTGGACTTGTGTTTATTATTACTACTGAGTGAAATCATGTAGTTTATAGCCTTGCTTTTGCATTTACTATATAATAGTAGTTACTATAGAATATATTTCTTAGCAGCTACAAATAATGTGCAGTAATTATCTGATAACAAGACAATAGACCCAGCAGCACAGCAGTCTGGAGGATGTTGACATTACGTCACCTTGGTTAGCTGCCCCTAGGGCTAGGGCACATACTGCAGGGAGCTTACTGTCCATCTTGACACCGTCACTGTAAATACACCACACATCTTCACGATTTAGGTGTGCAGATGGCCGCACTTTTTTAGATTTCTGTCGTAGAAGACAGAA
Organism: Chelon labrosus; assembly: GCF_963514085.1. Classification (NCBI taxonomy): domain Eukaryota; kingdom Metazoa; phylum Chordata; class Actinopteri; order Mugiliformes; family Mugilidae; genus Chelon; species Chelon labrosus. The sequence continues at coordinate 14,099,995 of NC_140342.1, forward strand.
CACCTGTCAGATGTGGTTACTGCACCAGTCAGTAGAGACACGGGATGTTATACTATGCAAATCTGCAGAGACTGTGTAGAAACCGCTGATTTTGTCTAAAGGCAGCTTAGCCATTTTATAATCTCTCAAAATTAGCTTGCAATAAGATAGATAGATAGATAGATAGATAATGTATGTGTTGAGGAAGTCAGGCTTGTCACTTTAAGTTATCTTAGCCTATTTTGTGGACTACGTCCCAGGAGTTTAACAAAATTAGATATCTGGCACACACTGGATGGTGTGTCTGAGCCCCATCCTGTTTTACCCAACACACTGCACACAGTGAACAAGCTAAATGACGCATTCATCATCATCCCCCCCCCCCTTTTATTTTACGTCAACACGTAAGTAAAGCACATGATGTCAAAGGCTGTGTGGATTTTGATTGGCTGCCATGGGAGGCTAGGCGTCAGAGCCAGCGCGTGTAGATCTATTAATATGTCCGCCTCTGCCGAGGGACTCCTGCTCCACGCAATTGTTTCTTGTTTAGGCGCCCACCATGGGGAGCTAAGACTGAATATCTGCAAATATGGAGCGTGGAGGTAGGCCCCTAATAATAGACCCAGACGGCCACGTGCCAGCGTCTTCGTCAGAGCCTGGCACAATCTGTTCTCCCTGCTTCCGCTCTCCATGGCAACAGTAGTAGGGAGAGGCAGCAGATTGACTGAGAGACTGTGGGTGGGCATCTGGCATGCCTCATTCCCCGTCCATCCTACGTCTACCAGATCTCCTCGCCTGACTAACGACTTGGCGACAGCCTCCTGCCAGAATTGATTCTTTTACAATTTGTGCTTTGCATAGGAAAGCGTGACGGTGTCAGAGGACATTACGTCCACCGATGCTCCATCATGGAACTTAATGTTCACTTCCAGTCAACATTTAAGACCTATTTGCTACATTAAAAGGTTTTAACTGAAGTGCTTTTCTAACCAGTCGGCTTTTCTCTTAACAGGATCAGCTGGTTCATCCTGTCAGGCCCAAGAAGCCTTTTCCAGCGGGCCTGTGCTGCCTCACCTTTGGCCTGGTGGTTTTCATGTCAGGACTGGTGCTGGCCTCCATCTACGTCTATCGCTACTACTTTATACCTCAGGTTAGTCGACTCATTTCTTTTTCTGTACTTTCAACCCAGTGGTTAAAAAAAGACGCCTAAAGAAAGTGTCACATGCTAACTCGGCTCTGTTGCGTCACATTAGCAGATACCAGAAGACAGCTTGTTCCATTGCCGGGTCATCTATGAGGACTCGGTGTATGCTCCTCTGAGGGGGCGGCAAGAACTCGAGGAGAATGTTGGCATCTATCTTGATGACAACTATGAACAGATCAGCGTACCTGTGCCTCATTTTGGAGGCAGCGACCCTGCTGATATCATCCATGACTTTCAGAGGGTAGGTTAAGGCATTTTTATGCGCTCATTATTTCCCCTCATTGTATTTTACTTGTTAGAGTATTTAATTAGGGCTTAACATATTATTTTATTTTCCTCCAGGGCCTCACAGCGTATCATGACATTTCCTTGGACAAATGCTACATCACCGAGCTCAACACAACCTTGGTGATGCCTCCACGGAATCTGTGGGAGCTGCTTGTCAATGTCAAGGTGAGGCTCTTGATGCAATTGCCGTTAACGTCACTGGTGAAACTGTTGTGAACGCATTGTGAGAGATAAATGGCTGTCTGAGAGAGTGAAGGACAGCGTGTTCCCATCTTCCCATTGGCAGTGTTCCTCCCACAGACAGATCAGCCGAGTGATTAATTTGTGTCTCTTTGCCACAGAGGGGGACGTACCTTCCTCAGACTTACATCATCCAGGAGGAGATGGTGGTGACAGGGAGGGTGAGGAACATGAGACAGCTGGGCCCCTTCATCCACAGGCTCTGTTACGGCAAAGAAACCTACCGCCTCAGACGCCGCAACCAGCGCCAACGTGAGTGAACACACCCGCTTCCCTTTACAGCCAATTCAGACATGTGACGATGCCAAATGAAAAGTGATAATGTGCTGGGTCACTTCCGCTATTTATCACCCTCTTTCACACCAACTCTTCGGAGATGTTGAGTCATGTGACGTGTGCTGGGTCCGTGTGATCTCTCTGTTTCTGAGGAGGGAGCGGTTCCTCCACTGAATCACAGGGAATCCAGTTTATTAGATTTGGTGTGTAGGAGCAAAGTGAGAATGACCCTATAGAAAGTGTTAAGAACCAAATAGGGGCTTCCTTGTCTGTAGTGTAAAATGCTCCCATAACAGAATTTTATGTCAGTGTGTGTGTGTGTGGGCAGTCTGGGAACTTCCTGCTATGTGAGTCACTGGTAGTGCAGTGGACACATCCACACACTGTGGAGGAGGTAGTGATGCGCATCAGAGATACCGGTGTCGTTGCTGCCGCTGATTGGTTTGAGAGCTTTAGAAATGATACAACAAACTTCCCCTGAGTACATATAAGGACGTGATTTGCGGGGATCACCACTGCTGATTCAAAATGGCAGCAGCAGCAGTAGATACGACTCAACCTCCAGTTTCAGTATTGAACAGATTTTTCTAAATGTGTGCCCGTTTCTTCTCTTCCAGGTATCGAGAGGCGTGAGACAAAGAAGTGTCACAGCATCCGTCACTTTGAGAACACTTTTGTGGTCGAGACCGTCATCTGCGACAGGTTCTAAATCTGAGGCGGAAATCACAGCCATCCAACACTGAAGCCAATTTCAAACCATACCTCTTGAATTCCTTAGGCGTTAAACTGCACTTTAAGAGCAAGTACTTGTCCAACAGATTTAGTTTCAGTTTGAATGTTTGTTTTTGTCTGAACTTGCAAACGCTCTTTGATCGTTCTCGTCTTTTTTTATTCAGATTGTCTGTATATTTAGATGTTATAGATGTGTTAGGATATATCTGTAGCTTGTCACGTCGTGCAGAAAATTTGTGTCAGTTTTCAAGTCACATTTACATGATGACTTGATTTAGAATTGTAATTTATTTATTTTTTAGTAAGTCAGTGCACTGTGGTTGATTTTGAGGATACTTGGAAGCTGCTTGTGCCGTGCACACATGTTTGTCTCTCGTTTTTTAATTTTAGTCAGTTTGAATGTCACCAAATGGCAAAACATACCTCATGTAGTTAAGACGTTTCTTTGCTGGTTTGTATCATTAATGAATGGTGTAAATATCTTTGATTGTTCCTAAGCAATATATCCTGTAAATTCTTCTTAATTTCATATTGTTACATGCATAGATTTTTATCTAAAATCGACTTGTTTTGTGACCAATCATTTCTTTACGGCTTATTTCCTTTGGTATCACACTTTACTACTCCTTGGATTTAAATGGCTTTAGACTGTAATTAGTAGCAGTGCTTTAGAGGGACAGAAGGAACCAAAGTCTGCAGTCGGTGATGCTATTATGAAGAGTTATGGGCTTATAAAATATTCAGAAAGAATGCCAGATCACTCACTGTAGATGATATCAAAGACTCCAACTCATTTTGTCCCGCCCGCTCTTCCTCCGCTTCATTCAGATTTGCCCGTTGTCTTTAGCTCTTGCCAGCACCCAGTCCTTCCTATCTTGGCATTATGATCTCTACAATGATGATTCATCCCAACTTAAGAAAAAAAAAAAAAAAAAAAAGAGAGAGAGAAGTTTGGGGCGTCTTTCTAATGGAGCAAAACGGTGTCTGTCGAGTGAGATCCGCGACATGTGCTCATATTTCATTGTCTTGGATACTTCGCTGTACAGTCGATTTTTCTCGCTGCTTTAAGAATAAAGGATCAAACTTTTCTTGTCTTTTGACTGTTCTTCAGTATCAGACAAGCATTCACAATCAGTCTGCAGATGACGGGTTAAGATACATTTTCTTATCAGTTCTTTTTTACCAGGCTTCCTGTAAACTTCCTCACAGACATGCATAACGCAACTGGGACAAACAACTTTAATCTGCATCATTGTCTGTGGATGACTTGGTTTAACAGAAAAAATAAAACTGCAGGATCATGATAAGTTGCACATGTCACAAGATGTGGTTAGATTTATTTCAGTGTAAACCCGAGGAGGGATATTTGTCGTTAGGACTTATGTCACACTGGTTTAGATAAGTTGACCAAGCATTATGTGTAATTCTGTAATTTTCTATAGAAGTCGAACCGATAAAATTTGAGCATCAACCATGCCAAATAAATCAACAATATCCTGCTGCTTCCCCCGATAAATACGCATTTAAATCATCTTGTTTTTGCCTTCATCTAACTTACAGAGAGAACAGGAAAAAGGGCAGAACCTGCGAACGGTGTGAGTCAGATCAAGACGCTCTGTGGCTTCGTAAGTTTAATTTAAAACATGGAATATTTTACAAAAACGGAAATAAGGCAAAAAAAAACAAACAAAACAGAAATGAGCACACCGAAAACTAAAACCAAAAGAGGACACTTAATGCAAAAGGATAGTTTCGAGACACAAGTAATGCAAAAAAAAAAGTCAGATGGTAGTTTCACATCTTGATCCTGGATTTAGAAAAGAGCTTTTCAGTGAACTGATAATACAATAAAAACAGCACAAAATGTGGAGTATATCCCACAATGGAGCGTCAGTCTTAGAGACCCCTTCCCCTCTTATCACAGATAACCATTCAACATGAGTAATATAGGGCCGTCGGCAGCCGTCGGTGTACTTCACACACAACTTTCCATTTTGGGTTTAGGTTTGATTGCATTCACATCAGTCAAATGTCTCCTGTAAATATACAGATATCAAATCCGTCCCATGGTACTCGAGCCCCCGGCCGACCTCCATTAACAGCTTAATTCTATTTGAAAAACTTTATTGCACATTTAAGGCTACATACTTAAAGTAAAAACAAATATTCACATATGTCAGGGCCAACAACAATGTCACTTATATACGTTGACAGAGAAACAAATGAAAACATGTGATCAGTCCAATGGTTCTGTAGGACCGTTAGCAGACATCATAAGAAAAACATTAGAAAAATCTATACAGTATAATCCTCCTTTATATTATGCTGGAGTGAAAAATAAGAAAAACTAAACAAGAAAACCATTTACTTATAAAAATAATAACTCATAGGACGGATTAAATTCCCCAAACTAAATAACCATGTCAGAATACCCAGAATTAACGGGTTGGCTCATTTATAACACAGTATTTACAGCTGCTTATTAATCGGTGGTAGAGTCACTTCTGTAACGAGAGAGTCACAATGGACGGATGAAAGATACGTCAACAACTGAGATAATAATGAATAAATAAAAAAAGTTGAAAGTATCATTTAAGGTTTCTAAACATCTGTTGTCACGGTGCTAATTGTAAATGAATAATTAATAATTCTTTGACAGCATCCGTGTCCTTAAAGAGCGCAACTGGTCGCCGTCGGTGTGATTTACAGGTCGTGATTTATTCGTGTACCAGATAAAGAAATATAGAAATGTATTTTTGAATCAATATGAAAGTTGATCATCATATATTTGCTCAAATTTGTTGGCTTTTTATGTAACTATGTATTTCATATGTTAGAGATATAATCTGACTCAATTATAGACTTGTATAATGAGTTTGCATGAAATGTCTCCCCGATTGTAATCAAGCGATCTTGTTTTCCACGGGCTAATTTAATTCTCGACCTTTTGATAATCTAAATGACTCGGCCTCTGAAAGGAATCGCACCGCCTGTCAGTTTCTCGCTCAGTGTGAATACGCAGGCCTGAACTACCTTGTGAGCGCTTGGAGCCGTCTCCCTTAAGTCGCTTCATAAACATGTCACATTGTGGCTTGTCGGTGGAATTTTCTTGCAAGCCTACAGTTGGGTGGTAGCTCTCTGAGGTTAAGCTGGTGCCTACAGGCTTCCTGCTGCTGGACCAGATCATGAAGCCTTTCTCTCTGCTTAGTGGTTAATTGAGTTTGCACTCTGGCCTGGTTCATTTCCACCCATTTGTCTTAGTGGAGTTTCTCATCGCCTACTCTGGCTCTACGGTTTGAGTGCCCTGCTAAAATAAGAAGCCACATTTTGTTTTCACCACCACCGGGGGCTCTGGGGACAAATTATATTATAGTACTGTCTTCATACTTCGATCACACCTCTGAAGTGCTGAAGGTGGGTCTCCTCATCAGTGACATCCTGATGGTGTTTTTGGTGTTCCTCACCTCTTTGGTGATGAAGTAGTAGCACAGAGCGTCCAGGCAGCAGGTGATGTTGGACAGGCACATAGTGACCTGTAAGAACAGGCTGATGTGGGCCTTGGCGCTGCAGTCCTCAATCACACGCTGGTGCACCTTGGTGTAGGAGGCAAAAAGAAACATTAGTGCACCATCCCGCCAACATGTATTAGAACCTCAGCTTTTACAAAATCTGACATTGCTACCAGAGATAACTTTGCAGTGTGCATCTGCGGTGTGTGTTGTGTGTCGGTTTAGACCCGGCAAGTCTGTTTGTCGTCTAAAAACTAGGCCTCTAAAAGCGTATCCAGTTGTGTCAGCGCTATCAGTAGCACAGCTTTCAACAGTCTGAACACGTCATAAACTGGCATGAGGTGCAGCGCAGACATTAATAGATGATATCGGTGGTTATTTTGTTTTTTTTTCCTGTATGCAGCAGCTCTGGTATGTCACATCTGCATTTAAGTATTTAGCCTACACTTTCAACTGAAACTGACCGAATATTAAAATTAAGTCATAAAAATTGAGGTCGTATATATATTTTATTTTTTTAATTAATTAATGAGACCCATTAAGAGAAATGTCTTGTAAAATATTTCAGACATAAGTCATTGGTTTTTCATTCTTCCAACTAAAACGAGCTAAATTCTTACAATCCACAAAAATATCAGTATTTCAAAAATCCTGGTAATGGTCTGATCCATTATGCTAGGTTTAATTATTTATTTCTTTGTTTTCTTTATTTATCTTTATTTTTTTAAATACAAGCGAGGAGTTCCCAAAAGAAGTCACGGCTCATTGTTTTATTAAAGTTGTTTGTTTTTTTAAAGTGGTTCCTTGAGTTCTTGGGAAACCAGTTCTCTACATTATAGACTTTAACTGAACTAAAGTTATTTTCTTTTATTTGTACGGTACAGATTATATTTTTCAGATGCTGCCTGATTCCTTTCAGACTGCATTACTTATTAAAGTATTTGATCTTGGAATGAAACCCAGTGGGCGATGAGTAAATTGATGATATGACCTAAAGCCTCTGCCACCTAACGAACCTTCAGAAGAGATGAATTTGCCACACGTGCTTGCTGTTTACTGTTTCATTCTTTACATGTAAAGGTTTACTACATTCATCTCACCAGGAACTGCAGCAGGATGGCCAAGTGGCTTGGGGTGAAAGGCACCAGGAAGGCACTCAGACTGCTGTAGATGATCTTCACGCAGGCCTGACTCTGTGGGCTGTTCCTTCCAGACTTCTGCAGCGCGTAGATAGTATGAACGGAAAAGTAAACCACCACCACTGCAGGTATCACAAAGCCAAACATCTGCAGACTCATGATCACGCGAGGGCTCCAGCTTTCTGCTGAAAACTGGTGGAAGCAGTGGAACTTTTCCTTTGCGTCCAGCCTGACGCTGTAGATGGTGAAAGAAACTGCTGTGAGCATCACCAACCAGACCACGGCGCAGATCACCAGCGCTACTTTGGGTGAACGCAGCTGCTTGGCTTTGAACGGGTGACATATAGCCACCCACCTATCCCCAGCAATACACATGATGGTGTAGACGCCGCCATAGATAGCCACAAAATACAGGCCTTCCAAGGCCGAACACAGACGGCGCAGGTCGACCGGCCATGTGTGATTAGTGGCGTGCATTTTGAAGGGGAGAGGGAAGAGGAGGAGCATGTCCATCAGAGCCAAGCTGGTCATGTAGATAGTTGACTCAGTCCACTTTCGCAGAAAGACGCAGAACACTATCAGCGCCGCAACATTGAGAAACAGACCAAAGCAGAATATAGGAATGTAGATGATCAGCTCCACGTATTTCATGGTGTCGTCCACCTCGGCAAATGAACAGTTTGTCATGTTGGCACTGCGGAGAAAAAATAAATGATTTGATTGCAACAGCTCTGCCAAGATTTCAAAGTAAGGTTGCGAAAGCCTCTTTCCTGTCATTACTGTTCGTTCCCACACTATAATATATGTATGAAACACGACTGACACAAGCCACCTGAAACCTCTCAGTCGTGTGGGAGATGTGATCTTGTTTTCTTACTTTTGGGCACAGGCCGTAAAATACCATGAGAACATTTTGAAAATTATGCATGCATTGGCTGAAACCACAAACTATAAATTAGAAGTAGTAGTAAGGCTGAACGTTGGCAAGACTTCAGAGGAAATACTTTAATCTCGTCTCTTGCTCTAACAGATTTGCCCGAATGCGAAGAATGAGGCCTTTTGTTAAAATACTCTGCAGCCGTCAAATGCCAACTTATGAAAGAGAAACGAAGTTTGAGAGCGATTGCTATTTTTGAGGAGTGCAAAGAGTGCTAGAGTGAAGAACCGAAAATATATCTGTGATGTCTGTGGTTGTGCATTGAGAAGATTATCTACAAAAGCTACATCAAGTTAAAAGTGAGATAACCTGCTGCGTAATCACCGGGCACAAAAGTGGCTTATGCAGGTGATCAAGATCAGGACAGTTTCCAAGCAATCTTAATAGTATCCCCCATAATATAAAAAGAAGTAATTTCCAAAGCTGACTAATGTACTTATTCTGCAATTTAAATGGGAAATCTGTCTGGTAATTTATTAATTTTAACAACGAAAAAACAAAACTCCAAACAACCTACATTTAACGACAACACTTCATAAAATATCGAACGCTTCATAAAATGTCCAACGCTTTATATAATATCTTACCTGGCTCTGTTTTAGTTTCAGGTATCTTGTACAGCGTAAAGTGTGAAACATTGCTGTGCTCTTACCTCATGCCAGCCTCGAAGTCAAATTATCAGTGTATCCGTCTGACTGTCAGAGCTGTGCCAGACGCACTTCTGCTTTTGTACCTTTTGGTGTTTCATCACCACTTCCTGAGTCATGCCACACACCAATGCATGTGTATTCAGTTGTACGTCGTAGTTGCTCTGAAATCAAAGCAACATTGAACTTGTCCACCGGGTCTCGGCCTCGAATGCTATACTGCATGAGATGCATGAGCGCGAGCGTCTCGTACTGAGGCTAAATGTGTTTTTGAGTTGTGCTTCTTTTTTTTCTTTTTGTTTGTTAAGCGTTGAGAGAAATTTCAGTGAAAATAACGTGTTATTAATGCTGAAACGTGATAAAATTATGTTTTTGTAATTGTAAACTGAGTATTGTTGAATGTTTAACTGCTGCTTGGACCAAACAAGGTATAATCAAAGTTAGCTGCAGCTGTATTCATCTTTATACAAGATAAATAAGAGAATAACTGCTTCTTTGAGTTTAGTCGGGCACCATATTGTTTAGCATGCTGACATATGCAGATTAGCTATGCTCAGGCTGAGGGTGCTGTCAGTAGTTGCTGGGTGGCACTAGATGAAAACGTACTGAATTGATTGTCAAAGTGGTTCATCCTGAGGAGAACATGAATGTGTTTGTAGGAAATTCTACCAATAGCGGTTTAGATACAAAAAAAGAGAAGAAATGTCAGCCTGAAGGTGGCACTCGACAGAACATCAGAGGACGTTCAGATTCACCGTGATTTCTCTTTTGAATCCAGCAGGCGCCTCTTAATCCGCCAAAGCAGTTGTGTTGTGAAATAACTGGACCAGAGCGGTGAACCAACCCACTGACCAACAGACCAATATTGTCTTCTCGAGCGCCGCGAGGCAGGCGTTAGCTGGAAGCTAGTGATATAAGTCAAATAACAAAATGAAATCCAGTTGAGGAAGCTGTCTCTAGTGTTGTCTCACACCACGGGTCTGTCATGAGTGTTTATGATTGTGGTTTCTGTTTCCTTAGACTGGAATTTCCATCACTATAAAAACAAAAAACCATAAAGGCATAAAGCTCTCACCGCAGAATGTGAATGTTGACCAAAACTGTGGTAGGGCCTGCTTATTTTTTAATCACAAATAATAATAATAATAATAATAATATAAATCTCATGATATTGAAACAAATAGCAGAGCATGTGATTTTTATCTTTGTATTGACTCTGCGTTTGAGGCCATCAGTCAGTTTGTTTACAGCATAGAGCCTCTTGTCAAGCATGATGGATCTGGTTCTGTGATTTCTGTACTTGCACTGTTTCTCGTAGGAGTATTAGTTTGAGTCTTTTTTTAATCAAATAGAAAGACAGAACCAGCAGTTCAAAGTATGACTTTCTTTCAAGACTGTGAGAAGTTGCAGAAGCAGATTTAGACTGTGATTATGGCAGAGGGTTTCCTGGTTTCAACTGCTGAGATGACTTCACTGAATTGAGCGTGAGTGTGAGAATGTGAACGCCGCGCTTGACATGAAAAATTTTAACTCGCTTCTCACCAGTCAGCAGAGAAACGAATGGAAACAAACTGGAAATAATGACAAAAGATTCAAGGGAGTGAAAAAATGTCACTTTCACGTTTGGTAAAAGCCTGGCTTTTGCTGCAGATACAAAATAAAGCTGCTCGGCACACTGCCACCTGCAGCTGGGAATGAAGTGAGGCTGGCTGTCTATATGGTATGTAGAGATGCATCCTTTTACAAGCATTATTTAATTGTATTTAGTACATTTTAGACATTTTGTTTTTATTCAATACGATAAATCGATTACAGTTATTTTGTACAAATGTGATATGATTTGATGCACCGTCAAACTAGAGAGAATTCAATTTTTATTTTGTGCATACTTTGTGAAATCCTGCCTAGCATCACAGACCGTATCCCATGTAGCACCTCTAAGCTAACTAGCACAAACAATAAAGAGATGGTTATAATAATATTAATAATAATAATAATAATAATAATAATGCAATTACAGATATCATGAGCTTGATCATGTGCTCAAAAACACAACACAGTCCCAGAAATTTGGCATCTGATTTATTGATTTATTTGCTCAAATTGACAGTACCCATGGCAACTTCCAGCTGTAGGGCTGCGGACAGAGAATGACAAAATAATCCTGCTAAGATGATTTTTCCCTTGCAAAAAAAATAAAACATACAAACGCTGATTCGAGTGCAAACACACATTCATCCCAAGGTCTGCCTTCATATTTGCTCTGCAGTTAGAAACAGCTACTGTTGACATTCTTTGAGGAAGCCTCTATAAAAATGTCCTCTTCTTATTTTGACTCTACAAATGTTTGTAAATGGTGCAATACAAACTTGTACGGGGATGACACTGAGGGCTGTGTCAGAAACGATTCTGGCGCAATTTTAAATCATTGTGAAAGACAGACAAGTGTGTGTTTCTCGCTGAATGGAAAACGCGAGACACAGACAAACGAAAGCACACACACACTTCCTGTAAAAATAAAAGCAAAAGCATGTGGGATGGAAGTTGGAGAGACGCAAACAGCCCACCAACATTTTTTATAGCTCGCATGATCTTTTAAAAAAAAAAAAAAAAAAAAAAAGTAAAAAAAGGTTAGCAAAGCTCAAATGACACGCAGCGATCGCACTGGAAGAGCCAGCCAGTTTCTAACATTAATTCTTCTTTGACAAGTGGAAATGTTGAGCAACTATTCGAGTGTTCACACGAGTAAATCTGTAAAGAGTCAGTTAAGGGACCTGCCGCAGTTTTCAGCATCTACAGCAAAGCATGAGGCACGACTCATCTTTCAGAGACGAGGAGGGGAGTTTGGATTTGACGGAGATGAAAAGCTAAACACACACACACACACACACTCACACAAGTCATACAAACACATGTGCACATTCATACACACACAGTGAGGTGAATTCACTCTAGGAGGCGGTAAACTTCCTCAGTGTGATGACGATGAGGGCCAGGAGGACAGACGCTCCCAGGAAGACGGCTATAACTATGGCTGTGATGGCCCCCGGCCCCAGAACACCTGAGCACAAACGCAAACACAACCATTTAAGTATAGTTTTAATAAACTGAAGCTAAAAGTCGGTGGTTTTATGTGCTAGATGGGTTTAGGTGTGTGAAAGTTTTACCTTCCTCCTCGTCCAAGGGCTGGGAGTGTGTGGCGTCCTCGTAGTCGTCGGTGAAGGATTGATCCGTCACGGCTGGGAAAGGCTCTTTGGTGGTGACGTCGCTGGGAGGCTCTCCAGACATGGTGTCCTGGTTGTCCCTTGTTGTCTCTGCAGAACAAAAAGAAAATGTTTTTGGCTAATCTAGAAAGCAGGCATACGATCTGTGTAGTGATACCAACTGCCTGCGGTTCAGAATCAGCTTTCTTGTTTTTTCAAGGCGGTCATTTCACTGACGAGGCGCGCGGCTTTGCTAATGGGCCTGTTTGTCTTTTCTCTGGACACCGAGGCCTTGGGGATGCGGAGCTGCATGCAAGGGCCCTTCTGTAACGACTCCAACAGCCTCCCTCTTGTGTCCCGGCGCTAACAGCTCTCAGGTTTAAGCATAAGGACGTCTTTGTAGAAGATGGACATTTTGTCCGTTTGAGCTACAGGTAGCCTCTCGACTCTTTTCTCTTTTCCACAAGTGTTTCCGGACGAACTTCAGTCGAGACAAACAAGCGCGTAGGAGCAACCGTGCACTGAGCTCTCAGCTGCTTCATCATCTGTTCTCTTTCCAGCTCAAACTGTCCTTGTGCGACATTCCTCTCCTCAGAGCATGAAGTTACCTTGAGACTTTTCACACCTCTGCAGCAGCCAGAGAAACTAGGTGTCTCTCTCTGGGCTACATTTTTTGTGTTTCCTAACTCAACTCCAGTCGACCCAGCCTCTGGAAAATGCTCAGCTTTGGAGTCTTAACCGCCGTTAACGGTTGTGTGATTGCGGTCGCTGCCGCCTCTCTGGTGACTAAACAGCTGTACAGCTTTTCATGAGAAATCAAGAGGAAAATTGATCGTCATCTCTCCTGAAAAAACAAACTCTTCATGCACAAGCCCACCCATTCAGACGCTCACTGTTTCACTTATCCTATCCTCAGCTCGTCGCATACCAACAAAACCCTAATGCAAACATATTTACACACACGCTCATTTAACGCTACATATTTACTTTGTAGCCTCTCAGTTAAGTTCTTCACCCTGTTTTCCACCTTTTCTCTGTTATTATTGAAGACGGCCGTCTCCAGCAGAGGAGAAAACACGACTGAAGTACTGATACTAGTCAGTGCGTTATCTTATGAACTTCTTCAACTTTTAAATGGCAGCGTGTTGGATGTGGTGTCTCCTAAACTCTGATATGCACTTCTGATGTATTTTGATACTGTTGTGTTGACTCAGAGTCGTGTGCAGCTTCCTGTCTTGTACCTGGCTGAAGGTTCGGAGGCCCGGGCCCGCGGCCAGCTCAGCCATCAATGAGGCCTTCAGCGAAGGGCACAAAAGGCAGCTTGTGCGGTCACGCAGGGCGACAGGCTGCAACCAGTAACAACCGGCCAGGCCCAAACCAGGCACCGGCTGGGCACTGGATGTCAAACAAACTTGTTTATTAAATAGTCCCCATGTGTAAAAGGTTGTGCCTTCTGGACAGCCTGATTTTATAAGAGGGCAAAAAATAATAACATGATGTTTTCCATTGGTGTTTGTTTCCATGAGGAGGGGTTTATTTAAGCTGGTCATTTCTGTGCCATTGAATTAATTCGACTGAAACGTTAATTTTGTCCACTATGTCAGTGTCTCAATGTCTTTTGATCACAGAATTTAGGTTGTTGTGGTTTTATTTTTTTATGCAAGTAAAATGTTGGAGTTTCCACTTTTGAAACATTCGTCCATTACTTTTAGCTACAAATGTAAAGATTTCTGATTAATTTAATTATTTATCCACGACTTTTTTAATCTATATATTTAAATTATTTAATTGCTTCATTGTTCAAGCTAAATGTTTATTCATATATTTTTTCCATTGTTTATACAAGTAATCCAAATGTGAATTATTTCAACAGCTGTTTATCCATTACATTTAGCTAACTACTTTAGCTAACCATCATTTTAGCTTTTTTCAACAGTTTGTTGGATTAAGCTAATTATTTCAACTGGCTATGATTTTAATGAGAACTCATCCAATCAATCCAAAGCTACTGTAGCTAAAAATGTAAAACTGAAATAGTTTTTACCTTTTTAGCTACAGTAGCTTTTAGCTAACTCTCAGCTGCTTATTTGGTACTTTTAGCTAAGCAGTTCAGTGAGACAGCTGCGATGTTAGCAAACCATTTCCAGCGCTTAACCCATTATAATTTTTTGTTTTGCTATTTGTAGTTAGACTTTCAGGCAACTAACTAAACAGTTTACACAAATTATCTATGATTTCCATTCCCTGTTTTTAACTCCTTAACTCCTGTTTTTAACCTGTTTCGCAATCATTTTTTTGCTAGCTGTTTCAACCAGTTAGCTCTGATTTTAGCAAACTATTTAAACAGTTTATCCATTACGAATTTTAAGTAAGTTTCCATTGCTGCTGTGTTATTTTAACTTAAATATTTTATCTAACTGTTTATCCTTTTTCCCGCCAACCAGTTAGCTCTGCTTTAAGCTAACATCACTGTTTACTGTTTAGTTTAATTAACTACTTCAACTGGTAATACGACTTTAGCTAACAATATACTACTTTAAATCGATTTATCCATTATTATTCATTATTTTTTGTGTTGCCATTTCAAACAAGCTGTGTTTAGTGTAGCTATCTTAGCTGTTTATCCATAGCCTCTGGTTGATTGTCGTGTATCACTTCTAGCTAACTATTTTAACCTGTTAACTCTTAAACTATTTCAACTGATAATTTAATTATTTTTAGCCATGTCCACTATTTTATTTGATGCTAAATATTTTAACTGTTAATTTGTGTAGCTAGCTGTTTTTAACTAGTCATCCATGATTTTAGCAGAGGTGGGTAGAGTAGCCAAAAATTGTACTCAAGTAAGAGTACTGTTACTTTAGAATAATATGACTCAAGTAAAAGTAAAAAGTATTGTCACCCTGTGTTACTTGAGTAAGAGTAAAAAGTAATGGGTGAAAAAACTACTCAAGTACAGAGTAACTGTCGAGTAACCTCTTTTATTTATCAGGTCAAATAATGTCAAATAATGCACATGATGCATGCACAAAAATATATTATGGCAATGATAATTTTCAGAGCCGGATAATTCCCTTAGACAACTGAAACAGTTTATAATAAACAATAATAAATAAATAATATAATAACTTAAATCTTTACACAGTAACATAAATTTTAAAATAAAATACATTATACATTGCATGCCGTCGCCATCGTTTTGTTTCTGTGCTCTTTTCCGCCTGTTTGCCGCGGGGAGTGTGTGTGCGGTCATGTGATGGCTCGGCTCTGCCTGATTGGTGAAACGGAGTTAGACGTCGCTAGTGGCTACATTTGATTGGTGAGATGCAGTCATGTGATAGTCACAGAGCCTCTGGGAAGTCCCGACCTTAAATCATTGCTCTCCCCATATAAACAAAACAGACCATGCGGCAGACGGATCGATAAAAAAAAAAAAAAAAAAAAAAAGTAGCGAGCAGAATCAGCCCAATGTAACGGAGTAAAAGTACCGCTCCTTCTTCACAAATGTACTCAAGTAAAAGTAAAAAGTATGCTGCTTTGAAACTACTCATAGAAGTAAATTTTTTCCAAAAAGCTACTCAAGTAAATGTAACGGAGTAAATGTAGCGCGTTACTACCCACCTCTGGATTTTAGCTTTCAACTGTTTCATACCTTTAGCTTAATATTTAAACTAATCAAACATTTAGCTAACAACATTAGCTGTTTTTCTATTACTATAACTATTTCAGGTGACATTATTTATCCATGACGTTGTTTAAAAATATATTCAATACATTGTCACCATTTAGTATTTTCAACTTTTCATTTGTCAAATAGTGTCCATGTATCCCCAGTTGCTACTCACAATATTAATGTGTTTAAACTGTGTCCAGTAAGGTCAGGACGGCTTGCTGGTTATTGTAGATTCACGTCACTTTAATCCTGTTTTCCCCTCAACACAGACATGTGAATATATGCGTGTTTTGTTGTTTCTGTTTGAGTTGACGTCATTTAATAGATCGTGGCTACTCTCACAACATCAGCAGCACGTCTGGTTGGAAATCACAGCGGGCTGAGCTTTTTAAAGGCTCACTGCAACTCCGTCAATCAAGAACCCTCTTTCTCTCTTACACCACGCTGGTCCAGACTTATTAAAGCTTGGCAGACTGTAAGGGAGGCTGATTTCAGACACTAAAAAAAACACAGAAGGCCATTTGTTGGTACCGCAAGCCTCCTCTGTGAGGATTTCACACCAGGCAGACAGATGACAAAGCACGCAGACAGCTGTGTGTGAAAAGCAACCTGGCAGAGCACTGAAACTGGTGCAGCCCGAGAGCGACATTGGTGGTGCTGTGTTTGCCCTTTGTTCACCCTCTTTATCTACCACATTTTCCATTGTTAGATATCTTTTGGACGCTAGCACCCATCTCCATTTACAAAACTAGTGACTATTGCAGGACAGATCATGAGCCACTTCAAGGAGCGATCAAAGAAACCATGTGAGTGATTATCACACTTCGTTGCTTAAACTTCCTTGTCGACACATCTCAGTTTGTTTCCCATGCTGAGTCAAGCGATGAGGTTGCATATCACGCTCATGCAGTCAATGTTGTGGTCAAGACTTGTGGCACTGAAAACAGTGTAGTGTATGTGAAAGACATGTCACAAATGCCTGTCGCTGGAGACACTCAACATACAGCTAAGCACAACACACGTCCTCATTAGCAAATCTCTTCACTGTTTGAACTCCTTATGATTGTAAATTTTCTGCTTGATTACAGATATGAAGTCAGACACCTTAGTGAACTGTTTTTCTATTACAGTTTATGGTTTGTGCAAAACCTTTTCCTTTCTATCCAGGACAGGGGGAGAACATAGTCGTCCTTGTTATACCTTTGTCGTCCCACTGCCCTCCTGACCTTTACCCTGACCTCTGGACCTTTCTTGTCCAGATATTTTCTAAAGTGGATGTGAAAGATACTGCTGAGAGGATCAGAGAAACACTGACGGAGGTAAGTGAAAGCGAAAGAAAAGTGGTGTGATGATCATATGGCAAATCTTAAACTGTACGCACCAAAACACTGATAGTTTCTACCACCAGGCCGTCAGACTCCTCAACTCACAATACACCTTATCTGCCGGTACACTACAATGTGCAAAATGACCGCCACTTCCACTTGTTACCTGTGTCAATATGCAGTAAATTCTGTAATTTTCATGCTTTAAATTTTAGTAATTATACTGTTGTTGATTTTTACTGTTTCGTGCTACTTATGATCACCGTTAACCCTGTGTCTATCCTGCACATGACAAACCTGAATCTTTATTTAAACATTTCATGAGGAAAAACTGGACATCACATCTTACTGCTTCTTGGCCCACATGCACGTGAACTCCAAAGTACTGCGACACTGACTCACTTCAGCTCAGCTCCAAGCCTGAGGGCAGCGGGTTTTCTGAGTTTCATACGAACATCGGGCATCATGAAAGCAACTGAGTCATCCTGTTTGTCAAAGAGCAGCTTTCACAGAGTCCAGAGCTTTAACAACTGCATCATTTACACCAGGCCGACACACACACACATACAGACCTGAGCGTGTATGTGTGTACGTATATGTGGAAAAGAAGGCCAAGATGACAGGAATACACACCTTTGATTTGACACATACAGAGGACAGATAGAAAGTAAACTATAATATGTTAAACTTCTAAAATGTTTCACAAATTTAGGAACAAAGCAGCAGAATAAATAAAAAATTTATCTACAAGATACTTTTATTCTGAAGCACTCACTGCATTAATAAAGTTTTTTTTGTCACCTGATTTTTCAAAAAGCAATTTTCCCCAAGTCATACTTCACATTTTGAGGGTGACTCAGATGTTTTCGTTGAATCACAGAGCAGGCTTTTATGCTTTGTCTCCTTGGAACATTTCCACCTTAATTGGTTAGGTAGACCTTAGGTAGGTCACACGATGTAAAATAAATATCAATCACACTCGGCTGAATGTTTACCTGTGTGTACAGAGGCAACCAAGAGGCTGAAGAGCACCAGCAGGACGACTCTGCAGATACCGTTGCTGCGAACCATGGCGGCTGCGAAAGGATGAGCGTCTCCGAAACTCCTCGAGCAGCGACTTTGAACGAATGACTGACCCTGGGAGGAGAGCTAGGGAAGAGTGCACGGGTGCAAAGGAGGGAGAAAGGTAGGCAGCCGAGGGGTGAGAGGAGGGGTGGGACTAGGTGTGCACGGGACTGTCTGGACAGTGCAGACTTTGTCAGCACATCATCAGCGGGCCCACCCACTCCAAGACTCCTAGAGGCACATAGTTGGGTGTGAGGAGTAAACATTCGGTGGCTGCTGATCACAAAAGGTCTCTGCTGCACATTTTACTCTTTTACTCTCAAAAGAAACACTGCAAACAAGAAACATGGCAGTGATGGAAGAAGTACTGAGAAGTTAAGCTCAGAAGTATTAGCAGCTAACTGCAAAATGGTTAGAAAACCTTCACACAGTCAGTGTGTTACATCATTGAATTGCAGTAAATGTGTGTAAGAGTTGAAGGTGAGATGACTTTCAGTCTATAGTTAGGTTTACAATAATGCAGCTTCTCTGATTCACTTTACTCGTCATCACGTGTTCCTAAGAGGATTTCTTGTATGATGCATACGTAATGTCTCTGTGCCGCCAAAATAATCTACACAGGTGCTGTTGTAATAGTTGCTGGGAACCTCTGACTCAATATTCATTTTGATCAACTTCTTGTTTTACGTGTCAAACTCTTCCACACACGTGGTCATGTTTCTGTGACTGTCGTCGGTGTGTAGCAGGCATTGAAACACGGTGATGTCCCCTCTTAATCACACATGTAAATAGTGAATTGTTTCTGTAAAGGAAGGAAACAGCTGTCCGTGGCCTGTTAATTGGTATTTTGATTTGCACGTGGGGACTCTCGTTCAGTTCGACTCTGGATCAGAACATTAAAAAGTACGTAACTTCTAAATCACAGGACCTGACGCATTAACTCTGACGACGCAATAACTCTGCTGACACACAAGCCATGTGTGTGTTATTTATAGAAGGTCCACGAATAGAAATATTAATTCCATTAGTTTTGCACGTATTTATCACAGATTGCTTGGCTTGACTGGCTCATGTGGCTCTATTGGATTAAAGCAAAGCTTTCAGGTAAACAACACAATCTGCCGTCTAGCTTTTTTTTTTTTTTTCTTTGCCCTACATGACGGTCTCGTTCCACACTTCCAGAAAAGGACCAGTCCCAGAAACAGCAGTTTGGTTATTGGTGGTTCAGGTGATGTTTTGTATGTCAATTCTTTGTCTGCAAATTTACAATGTAAATACATGTCAAATAATTAGTAGTAGAAGTCGAGTATTAAAGTAATGCAGGGGTGTTACCGTGGTGGAGCAATTAGCACTGTAACCTCAGCAAGGTGGTTTCAGGTTCAAACCCGTGCCACCCTGTCCAGGGTGTAGCCCAAGGTCAGCTGGGTTAGGCTACAACGCCCCTGCAACACTCTACAGGATGCGCGGGTAATAGATAATAAATAGATAAATAAATGTTCTTGGTTGAATTATAACTAGTACTTAAATTCAGTACCTGAGTAAATGTTCTTACTTTTATGGGACAGAGAACAGTTTAAATGTTGTTGATCCCAGAGTCATGGGGCACATGTAGCTAAACAGGACCGGTGTGTCACTAAATGACACTTTAAGAGTGATCATTACTTCCTGGAGTCTTTACACACCCAGCAACAAAAGCTTTTCAGGAAGGTCAAATGTAGATTTAACCGTTTTTTATAACCGTGACACATGTCAACAATCAACAGTGCGTGTCAAGAAATGTTTTTGTTTTTCACGAAAATGAATTGGTGGGTTTCATTTCCTCTGTCTTCATCTGAATACAATGAAACCTGACCTTATTTATGCACCACAACCAAGTGGTGGGAAGGGCACATTTTACTTCCTGAAATTTCGTCAGCTGATTTTGACAGGACCTTGTGGTCCAACGGTAACGCCAATTTCTTCTGGGGAGAAGGTAAGAAAAACACGTTGCCACAGAAGAAAGTAAAAATGTCAGTAGACTGTATGCAGCAGATTAACGGGAAAAAAACATGGTGTGATGCAATTTGGTAAACAAACTCACAACTAGAGCGATTTAAGGGGGCTCTTAATAAATCCTGGTTTCCAGCTACATTCATGTCCTTTCTAACACCTGGCAGTGACTAAATGTAATATCCACGTCTCAGCTCTCAGCAGGATGTGTGTAAAATGTGATTTGCTGTAGTGTGACCGGGTGACTGAATGTGGATCCAATGAATTCGGCACAGTTGTTGTTTTTCTGAAGGGTTCAGACACAGGTGTGAACAGCCCACACAGACTGTTTTATTATCATTTCATACTGCAATAAAAAAGTATGACTCCAGCAGATCATTTTCATATATTATAATACAGATGCAGAATTGAAAGTTTATTCTTTAAACAGCCTAGTATTTTACAAGAAATAGATAACTACTTGGAACTTTTGAACATGTCCTTAAAACAGGACATAAGTGGGCATGAATCCTTGGGCTCTACTCTGCCGTCATTATCCATGAACACCCAGCCGAAAAGAAGGGGAGGGGGCGGGGGGCGGGATTAAAGTGTAAGGGAAAACTCTCAATAAATAAAACAAAAATAATGGATATAATCTCTCAAACATTTCCAAACTACCCCACCCATATATCCACACTTAAAAAAATATCGCATACAACGATGACCAAATTTGAAACCTGTTGTTATCTTGAATTTTAATCATCTTATGATTTTTGGATCAAGCATCGGCGTCTGTGGACACTTGAGTTCACTTGTCTGGTTGGGCGTTTCACTCACCAGTTTGCTCCAGCTGATTTCTCTTGAGGGTTTTTGTCAGATTACAGATCCGTTTTGAAACAGGAAAAACACACCCTGCCTCAGAGGTCACGGTTTGTATGAAATTTGCAATTTATGAGAAATGACTGGGGTGCGCCCGATAAAAATGGGAAACCGAGAAATAAAGGTGAAAGTGATGGAAGCAGTCGGGGGGGGGGGGGGCAGGGGTTTGGGTAAACAGCTGCTGTTCAAACTGGATACAGTCAGTGGGGTTTGCTTGGCTGCAGTCCCTTAGAAGTCCTCCAACGTCTCAATTTCTCCCATATTCAGTCTCTCTGATGACGCATTCACAGAAAAACCTGCAGATTGAACAAACACAAGAAAAGATTTAAGTGGCACACGGGATATAAAAACAACAGGTTTTTCAGATTAAGCAGATGGATGCCTGAGCTCACCTAGAAGGCTGGGGTCTGCCCGGACCATCTTCTGTTTCTTTTTCTTCTTCCCTGAGGTGACGGTCTCAAAGCGCTGCTGCTGTCCACTCGTATGATTTGACTGGTAGAGCGATGAAGATCCTGTTCCACCCCATACAGAATCCTTGGAAAAAGGGGAAATGAGACAGAGGCTGATGAAACACTTCTGCAGTTGTAACACTTCTGCAGTTGCGGTCTTTCATGTTGCAAACCCAACATACTGTATTAGTGATTGTTCTTTCTGTCTGATCTACGATACTGGTGTGTGTGGGCACAGTTCTGTAATTACGTTGCCGCTACGCTAGTCAGCCGTGTTGAGTTTCTCTCTCTTACAAACATGTTTTATTAACTTAAACTATGAAAACTAGAAACTGAACAGCCCATGTTGGAGCTAATAACTTCTACTGCAATCACTAACACGGAGACAAAGACGACACCTGAGTTGATAGTGTGAGGGAGGCAGGAGGAGAGTGACCTTTCTACTTGTCTGACCAAAGACATGCAACCAGGCACAGCTGTTCTCAGTCAGTGCAACAAGTAGATCTTTTTCTGGAGAGGTGCATATCAGCCTATGGCATAGGGAAATAGAGCTGTGGTGTACCTAAGGCATAGACCGAATGTAGAAGCCTAAATCCGTCTTTATGCTGAGCCTTTAAATAACGTACCGCTTCAGTCTCCCTCACCTGCTGCTGCTTGAGGGCTTGCTGTTGGTTCTGCGGTGCCTGTTTCTGTTGGTTAGCGTTCTGTTTGGCACGTCGTTCCAGAAACTGCTTGGCAAAGTCCTTGGCCTCGGGAGTGTCCCCCACGTAGGCCTTGACATAGTCATGTATCTCGTATGGCGAGTCCACTTCTTTCAAGAAGGATGCAAACGTGGGAACTGGCAGGGAGACGGACGTGAGAATATTTGTGAGTTTGGTTTTTTTAGAGCGGGTTCAAAAGTAGCTGTGGGTGGAGTGATTTTTGTAGCGACGCTTTTAAAAGACTCACCATCCAGATTGTTGGCTATGTTGAGGGTGTGCAGGGTTTGCTCACACCACTGCATGAAGGTGTCCTGCTGGCTCTTATTGACCCCTTGGAACAACTTTAGCAGCTTCTCCTCTTCTTCCACCTTCTTATTGGCTCGCCCACTCAAAGAGTTACTTCATGTGCACAAACCAATGAAGGGCAGACACAAAACAAGTCATTAGCATCCATGTATTAGTCATATCCTTCATACTTTTTATCAGAGGCTGTGACTCAGACATTTGTTTCGGTTTTGGCATTCTAAAAAAAAATACCTGAGGTTGGCGTTGCCTTTGTTGTTCTTCTGCGTGTTGCCTTTTCTGGTTTGGGGAGGTTGCTGGACAGCCTCCTTCACAGCCTCGTCCCAGAAGCCCATGTTGGAGTTGTGGGTGTCACCCCAGATACTACTAGAGTCTGAGCCCCAGTTAGTGCTGGTGCTGGTGTTAACAGACCCCCACACTGAGCTACTCAGAGACGCCTGTGACAAGAGCGAGACACTGTTATTAAAAACACCTTAGGCACAACAACAAGCATTTTCATCACAGTTGGTTCAATAAAATACCTCAATATGCTGAAAGACAACAATTTTCCAACTGTTTCTGTAATTGTCCCCTCAAAACAGAGGAGTATATCCCTACAGCTGAGAGGTTGGAACCACGATGTGTTTTGCACGTGTGGTTAGAAAGTCACGGAAAGAATAGAGTCATTGTCAAAAAAAAATCCTAATTTACAGCCAATCTGCTAATTAGCTGGTGTACTTAATCGTGACAATACCACTTCTTTGAAAAAGATTATGAGGTTACTTCAGTGACAAACATACAGATTTCTGAAATTAAATAGTTAAGTATAAGATGAAAAAGTTTATAATTATGACCATGTATGTCACATACAGCTCTATTTTGAGTGCGGGTCTGTTGGGTGACGATGGGATGTTGTTGTTGTTGCGGCGGCGGCGGCTGCTGTTGCTGCTGCTGCTGCTGCTGCTGTTGCTGCTGCGGCTCCTTCCGTTGTTTCATCTGCTGGGCTTCCTCCCTCTGAATCTCCAGTAGAGACTTGGTAATAGCTGGTTGTTTGGCCACATTACCCCAACCAGACAGCTTGGCGTGGGACTGCTGAGTCTGTTGCAGGGCCTGCTGTTGCTGTAGCTTCAGCAGCTCTTGCTGCTGACGTCGCTGCTGTGAGGGTGACAGAAGTATTAATATGTATAAGATGGCATTTGTTTCAAATGTCGACTATGAAATGGGGGTCCATCCTTACCTCCTCCCGTGCCTGTCGTTCTCTTTCCTCTTCCAGTTTCTGGATCTCCGCCAGTGACAGAGCGTTCTGAGTCTGGCTTATAGTGGTGGCTGATTGCTGTCCCCACTTTGATGAGGATGGAAGCTGTGGAACAAGGCGAGATATAGCATCTAATCAACTTTAAGTTCATTTTGTACCGTTTATTTTTGATGGCTAACTCTTGTGTGCCTGTACCTTCATTTGTGCAAGCTGCTGTTGCTGTTGTTGTTGTTGCAGTCTCCTGAGGGCTTCTTGTTGCTGCTGTCGCTGTCTCTGCAGTTCCTGCTGTCTTTGGGCCTCCTGCTCTCTCCTTTTCTGCTCCTCTTGTTGTTGGGCCAGAGCAGCGGCCGCTGCAACAGCTGCTGCTTCTTCCTCCGCTCGTTTCTCCTCTTCCCGCCTCCTCAATGCCTCAAGTTCCTCCTGCTTTCTGCGCTCCTCTTCCTAGTGAAGCCGATAGGACAGCATTTAGTGAAACATTTTGGAAAAACTTCAGCATGGGACATGTTTTATTTTAACATACTTGTTTGCGAAGAAATTCTTCCCGCTTCTTTCTTTCTTTCTCTTCCTCTTCCCTCCGCCTCTCCTCTAATCTTCTTAGAGCTTCCTCCTGAGCCAGTCTCTCCTCTTCTTCTTTTTGCCTGCGCTGCGCCTCTTCTTGCTCCCTTTGTCGTCTCAGAGCCTCCTCCTAAAAATGCAGAACTCTTGGTCAGCGCAATCAAAGAAAGTGACCGAGTGAAACAGTAACCTCAAATTCTGAAAGCAAATAAAATGGTCGACCTGTTTTTGCCGCGCTCGTTCTTCCTCTTCCAAGCGTTTCCGTTCCTCCTCCTGTCGAGCCCTCAAGGCCTCCTCCAACCGTTTCCTCTCCTCTTCCTCCCTTTTGGCTCTCATTTCTGCCTCACGCCTTTCCAGCTCCAGCTGTTGAATGGCAACATAAAAATACACTCACAGTATTATCACCTTAGATTTAAGATTTCAGACTTTCATTGTAATCCGTATGATCTTGAAAAACTGCTGGGATATCAGAGAACACAATGAGCCTCCAGACATAACTTAAGAAATTTAATTTACCTTTGCAGACTTTGCTTTCTCCATTTGCTGCATTTGTTCGATAGTTGGAGCCTGTGCCATGGAGTCTATCGGTAAATCCCATACGCTGCTGCCATCCCATGCTGGTGAAAATGATGAGAATGAGAATATGACACAATACACCTGCAGTAGCATCATAAAAACTTTCTCACTATGCAAGACAGCAGGAGATTTAAGTTAGAAACTCACTGCTTGGAGCAGCTTGTTGGAGGTTTGGTGTACAGGAAGCCTGAGAGGATGGGTTCTGCATTTCCCACACAGAACCAGAGTCTGGTACAGACAAGGATCGGGTAACAGGAGGTAGGAGGCTCTCAGATGCTCTACGAAAATATAAACCATCATGTTAATACATATAATGCTCCCTCTATGAGGTAAAAACACTGAAGCACTTAAGTCAACAGGAGCAGACTTGGAGGCAGAATCCGTAAATATATGTAAACTGATGTGGCACGGACCTTAACTTAAGAGCCTGGTATTGCTGTAGAAGCAGGTTGATCTGCTGTTGGTGCTGCTGCTGCTGCTGAAGAGGAGCTGAGCTAAGTGCTGCAGCTTTCTGTTGGGCCAGGGCCTGGGCATACTGCTGCCTGAAGGAGGAAAGACACATGTACAAGAAAAGTTTCAATAGATAATAATGCATCGGGTTAGTAACACTGAATTATGGGACTTTCAAAACTGGAAGGTAATTCTGGTTCTGATGTCAAGGATTACGTGTCTTATGGAGTACTGCTGTGTATTTTTTGTACAAGTTGTGTGACCTCAAAGCTCCAGAGGGAGCTGTGTGGTATTCCTTTACGAATGTGTCCGATAATATCAATGGCATACCTGAGGAGGTATTGATATTGGAGCTGCTGTAACTGGTAAAGGTTGAGAGCAGTGAGCTCCTGCTGCCTCTTCAACCTTTCTTGATCACCATCCCCCTGCAACACATAAAGAGAGCCAAGACAGAGTAAGTCAGGAAAGTCAAACATAAATCCACTACAAAATAGTGCACAATATCCCTAAAGTCAAACGGCTGAACGGTTCAAAGAGTGGGCTATAGCACCACCTACAGGTCAATGGCTGGTACTGATACTAGTGCAGCTTTACAAAGTAAACCACTGATTAATAAATCAAATGGACAGCACGTTTAATACCTGTAGCGGAGGAGGTGCGGGGCCTAGAGTGAATGGTACTCTCTGCCAAATCTTCATAATCTCTCCCAGAGGTTGAAATACATCATCACACCCTCTTTTGACTAACAGAGACATTGTGAAGTAACCAGCATGAAACCACTCGGCCATCTCCTGGTTACTGAATGGACCTGAAGGAGCAGAAAAATACAGCAGAAGAGATACAGATGATGTTCAGGGACCATAACGGAGCAGTGTTAAAGACAAAACTACACTTTTTTTATGTCTCACCCTGTATCTCCCCTTGGGGATCTTTGTAAAACCACTTGAGAGCAGCTTCGTGGGTGAGCGGTAGACCTGCAGGCTTGGGCTTCTCTGAAGTCTTTGCTGAAAGTCTGTCATCACTGTCTTGTAGGTATGCTACCATCTTCTCTGCCTCCTGGATAGGAATTTTAAAAAGACATACTTCTCGTAATCCTGTTTAAACCAATACAACTGGACATTAACACGGCTGTTATTAGCTGATTCGTCAACAAATGCCCAAGTTGTTGCTTAGATTTAAGTGGACATCATTTTTATTTATTTATTTTTATATTTTACAGGATCGTATATAGCCGTAACACCTCTGGTAGTGCAACATTCTCAACAACCACAATCTTTTAATAGATCTTACTAATGTCTGCACGTACTGCAGCCCTGCCGATATGTTTTCATCTTCATATGCCTACAAAAGGTACCTGCTCAAAGTGTTTTAGTCCCTCGTCTTCATCAGTGTCTTGGGGCACAGTGGTGGGCCTGCCAATAGGTGCCAACATGCTTGAGGAGAAGGGTAAAGGATTGTTCATCGCCACAGGAACATCTATGGGCTTTTGCTGTAGTAGCTGGACGGTGGGTGACGGTGCTGATACTTAGGAAAGAGCAGATATTAGTTTTTCAGCTTCATGGAAACAGTCTGGAAAAATAATCTGTACTGCGCAGAGAAACTGAAGACGCGAGCCCCACCTGCAAGGGTGGTGGACATGTAGGTCATTTGATGGGAGTCCAGCATGTTATTAGACATGGAGACGTGTGGGGGGACTTTGCAGGGCTCTGGGGGGAGCTCCAAGGGTGGCTGCTGTTCACTTGGCTTCTCAGTCTGTTCCGTTCTGCTGGGATGGGTCGGGGACAAAGACTGGGCAGGAGCCTGGCTGTCTGAAACCGGCGGAGCAACAGGTGGAGTCTCCTCTGATACTCTGGCCAGCTCTGAAATACAAGATTGGATCATGACCACATAATCTGGTTTTCTGGTCTAAAACCTCCCC
Source organism: Chelon labrosus (assembly GCF_963514085.1). NCBI lineage: Eukaryota > Metazoa > Chordata > Actinopteri > Mugiliformes > Mugilidae > Chelon > Chelon labrosus. Next base: position 14,127,245 of record NC_140342.1, read on the forward strand.
CCCTTTGCATTTCTATTAAGGACAATAGGACAGTAATGCACAATGGACCACCGCAGCACAGTCATTTTCCCTTTCTTGGCCATGTTCATATCACATGCTTTCAAAATTACCGTAAATTTATTTAATAATAGCAGTTGGCGTACAAAGCAGCCAGCATCTGCAAAACAATCCATTGTGTGTGTTCTTGACAACAATGACACAAAAAGGCACAATAAAGCTTTTCCCTGCCAACCAGTTTGCTCTGAAAGAATACTTTCATGCAGCGCAGCACCAATCACACTACCAGTCAAACGTTTGGACACAGCTTCTTATTATTTTAAGATAATCCTTTATATATCCCACAGCAGACATAGTGGATTAATACTAAAGACATCAAAGCTATGCTGGAACACATATGGGACTATGTATTAAACCAAAAATGTTAAATAAACCAGAATATGCTATATTATAGTATGTTATATTTTAGATTCACACACGATGATAAAACTCTCTCTAATGAGGAAACGACGACCAAGAGTTACGTTTTTGCGATTTTTCTGTATGTTGTGAACGTATTGAGAAATTGACAATAAAGAAATCTTGGTGTAGAGGTTAAGTTCATAAGAGTCACCAGCCTCGGAAACCACAAATTAACAGCCCCTCACATTTCAGGCCACATAAATGCTTCAGAGTTCATGTGCCAGACACGTCTAAACATCAACTGTTCAGAAAAGACCGTGTGAATCGGGCCTTGATGGTTGAATTGCTGCAAAGAAGCAACTACTAAGAACAACAACAAGAGAGAGAGAACTGCTTGAGCCAAGAAACACAAACTGAATAGACATTAAACCAGTGGCAATCTGTACTTTGGTCTGATGAGATTACTGGTTCAACCCACAAAGCTGAGATGATGTTCTCTGCATGTGTGATTCCCACCGTGAAGCAAGGAGGAGGTGGTGTGATATCGGGGTGGGGGTGGGGTGGGAGCTTGCACTCTGCAGCACTCTCATCTCTATTTTCAACAGCACAATGACCCCAAACACACATCCAGGCCATGTGAGGACAGTTTGACTTAAATGTCTTGGGACAGGTTGGGCCACAGAGTGAAGGCACAGAAGCCAACAAGTCCTGAAGTGAAGATTGTTGGAAAACCATTCCTAGGAACTTCCTCATGAGGCCGACTGACGTGTACAAAGCTGTCATTAAAGCAAAAGGTGGCTACTTTGGAGTATCAAAAATATAAAACATATTCTAGTAAGTTAAACAGTTTTTTGTTTTCTACATAAATCCATATGTGTTCCTTTAAGGTTTTGATTTCTGTACTAAATCTACAATGTAGAAAAAAACAAAACAAAGAAACAATACTAAATGAGAAGACGTGTCCAAACATTTGAATGGTACTGTATGTGTGTGTGAAAATTTCACATCATGACTCGTGCTAAGGCAAACGCATACATCTAATTTGAGAAGTGAAAATTCACACTAACACATGCAAGAAAAACGAAACTGATCTGTGTCATGATGTTGTTGATATCCCTTTAGCTTCTGGGTTCAACTTCTCCTCCGTTGACACTGGCTGTCATTTTAGAGCACCGCATATTTTGTAGCACTAATTCAGCATTACCAGCAAACATCGGGGAGACCAGGATGTCTCCTAAAGTGGCCGATGATGAGTCCCTGGCAACTCTACACCAATGGGCATCAGTGAAAGTCATGAACGTGAAATTCCCAATTGCCAATCTGTGTTTTTTTGTTTCAGAGCTTAAAGGATTGTCTGGGAGATTTAAACCACAGCTACCATCTTGCAGCCTGAGCTCTCAGAGACTGAGAATTTGGGTGCCCTATGTATACACACCAAATCATGCATCATCATCAGAAATGATTATCATATGCAAAACACAGATACATTTGTGTGTCCTACAGTCTATGTCCACGTTCCCACGTACAGTACGCCTTAAGTACGGGGATTTCTTTGATTGGTCGAGTTGAGATAAATGACTGGAAACATTTCAGTACGGCTTTTTTGTATCTGAACTTAAACCCGTGACCAGGTTGTAGCACTAGTAAAATTCTACCAAATTCTATAAAGTGGTCCAAACCTTTTCTGTCAGCTTCTCTTTTGGCCTCTTTTTCTGTCTCTTTGGTCTCCCTGGGATGACTGTCCTCCTCCTCCAGGCCCTCGTCACACTCTTCCAAGGGTTTGAAGTCAAGCTCCGCCTCTTCCAGGATTGGTTCCTTTGAGGCTTTCTGATGACACATGAAAGAACACAATTGTTGGAAAAATGTGGCACTGATATCATGCCATAAAACGTACAGTCTCAACGCGAAGAAATTACTTGTTCCCTTTATTTCTATGTTTGTTTTCATGTAAAATCCATCACCTTGAGTGAGAGGAAGGCTCCCGACGAGTCGAAGGTGCCTGCCTCCTCGTCTGCATCCTCCAGACACCACTCTGGCAGGCTGTCCCTCTCGTCCTCCAGACTGCCACTGCCTGACCGCGGCCTCCTGTAGCCGCGCTCGTCTTCTCTTGCATCAAATGGGAAACGCCGTTGACGTTGGTCTGGGAGTTCCCGCCACCCTGCTGACCGAGGTCCATCTGGGTAAAGATGGCAGAAGAGTTAGTATTACAAAACCTCATGGTATATAACAGTCAAGGTTTGCAGTACACTGTCTGTTCACCAGTGAGTAAAGACATGGATATACATATAATAACACACAATTACCATATGATTGTTGTATGTGCATGAGGATGACAAAAGCACCAAGTAGTAAAGAAAGGAGTCACCAGTAAACAATGAGCCCACCCTCTTACCTAAAACTGGTGTCGTTGACTGGTTCTTGTTATGCAACAATACACTGATGGCCAACAAGCCACTACATTGAGATAAATGGCCCTTAATTCAAGTTGGTTGCTTGATCAACCATATATTTTCCTGTGCACCACAACAAAAGTGAGAGTTCACAGGTTGGGGAGAAACGAATGCACATTTATTCTTGAATGGGCCACAAAACAAACATGGCAGTATGCCTCAAATACATTTATCAAAGAGATAAATGTATCGACAATGTGGTCAGTGGATTGCCCACCTGGGCTCGGCGGGCACCACCGGTCACTGTCCCGTCGAGAACCTGCCAGGCGCCAACCCCCCTCATCATCCTCACCATTCTGATCATCACGAGAAGAACGCCAGTTCTCACTCTCCGAGCGCGTGAAGTCGTGCTTCCTCGGTAGTCCCGTCACACCGTCCTCATAGTTGCTTCGGACTGTTAAAGAAGGAAAAAAAAAAAAGGTGAAGCCATTAGGATCGTTTCTGTTTTTGAACAACTCGTATTAAGCAGTGAATCAATGGCGAAGAAAATAAGTTGCATCTTTTAAGTGTGCTCAAGAAATCTGAGATAAATTGCTGAAAAAACAACAACAAAAATAAACACACTTACTGTGATTGATCTGAAAATGTCCGGGAACAGCATCCACTACGTTCACAGAGAGCAACAAGAGGTTAGACCAGTGCTTATGCCAAAGAATACATCAAGTATTGACTATTTGAGCAACAATGTAACACCAACCTGGGTCTTTTCGGCCTGGCTTTTCAAACCTTCTGTCTCCCCTGATATAAAACAAAAGTTATATCAAGTTAGATGCTATTCAGCAAAAGCTCAACAACTGAACATCTGTATATTGTCTAAACAAGGTCAGATTTTACCATGACAAATATATATATTTTAATACCTTTCTTCCCAGCTTTGGGAGCGATGCATCTCCCTCCCTCCACGACCAAAGCCTTCCACGTCATCAAAACTTCTTTGGTAAAACCCTCCATCTCCTCTTCCCCGGCCTGAAAATAACCACAAGTTGACGTGACTTCATAAAACCTGATGAGATTCAGTTGATGTTGACCGTGAGTGATCAAAGGAACAAATATGGTTCAAAAGCACTGAACAAAACTAAACCCACACTCCAAAGCTACTGGGTAGCGGTACTTAGGTAAATAAACGGGCTGAAACGTTTTACATTGATTTATGAAATACACATATCCATAAAACTGAATTAACTGTAGCAGTAGTGCTGCCTTTTAAAAAAAATCTTGTTTATAAAGATATTGTACATTACCATCAACCTCCAAATAGCTGCAGCTGCTATTTATAATAAACCTTTCTGTATGTCATAACTTTTTGACCAGAAAAGGTTTTATGAGTCAAACAAATGTCCGACATGATCAATGTAGCAAACAACAGTTCATCTGAAGCACATTTTCACATTTCACTTTAATGGAACAAGTTGGTGAGAGAAATCACTCTGTTCAGCTCAGTAAGCCAGTGCAAGAGAAGAAAAAATGGATTTGACTAAAGTAAACATAGTGATGAAGTTCAAAGGGCATACAAAAGCCACCTTTCATATTACATCTTAAACTCAGTGGAACATCTACATACACAAATATTTTCATGAAGCGTTACCTCCTCTCACGCAGAATGTATGAGCCAGCTGGCTATAGCCTTTATGGTGCGTTCAAGTGCATTTTTTTTTTTTGCCCAGACACAGGTATCGGTCATCTTTCATTGCCAGTAGTTCTATGTAGTCCGTTTGGTCTGTCCGTACCTTTATAGCCGCTTCTGATTAAATTTAAATACTACCCACTGTCTGGACAGAAGGCTGGAAGGCTGTTTTGAACGCGTCTGTGTAGACGGCGCTCGGATTTCAAAGTAGTTTTTTTCCCCCGTGTTTAAGGTGCACAAATTATCCAAGTCCAAGCAGCTGAGTTTTAAGTATGCTGAGTAAGCACAACACCTAGAGTGAGCTAATATTACACACTCTGAGCTAACTGGTGCGTCTTCTAAGGCATCTAAAATATCTGCAGTTGTCGTGACTCTCTTTGACCCTATTCATTACACAGCATGAACTTACTCCTGCAGATAATGATAAATAAAAAAAAAGATATTTATGAATGATCTTGAAAACATTCTTACCTCTACCCCTTGAGGTACTTCGGCCTCGCGGTGCCCCTACTATCGGTCCGCCTCCTCGCCCTGTCAGCCTAAGTACAGCTGCACTGTTTACAGACATGGAAAAATTTCTCTGCAAATACAAACAGGTGGAGGGAAGCAAGGGGGAGAAACAGTCAGCTGTCAGCTCTGTTTTTTCTGCACCTGCTGTGTATTTGGTAGGCTAATTAGCAAAAAGCCCTGTATATTTGAACAAATGACGATAAAACGCCACCTGGCCTGAGGTCAGCGTGACATATTGATTTGAGATCAGAAACTGTTTCTGACTTATTAGTGAAGTGATACTATGACAAGTACTCCTACCTGTTCCTCCTCTGTAAAAGACACGAGTGCCAGAGGGGGCAGGGGCTCCTCTTGCAATATGGGCAGAAACTCCTTATCGTGTAGGTCTATAGGGATCTAGAGAAACACAGGCTTCACTGATAAGGTACATAGAGCTCTGAAAAACTGTTACAGCAAAGCAAATGATGACTGATGAAATGACTGCAAGCCAAGAAGGGGCCTTAAACGACCTACCCACCTTGTTATCCTTTACATAAAGTGCTAACATTTCTTCTCTCCCGTAGCGATAGTCTGCAAGTTTATACTTTGGCAACGCAGGTGATAGGGGTGGAGAGGCAACAGCATTGCTGCTTCCACCACCACCACCACCACCACTGCCGCCGCCACCTCCAGACAGGGCACGGAGCCTGCACAGAGAGAAACGGTGGTAAGAGGAGGACAGAGCAGTGACAACACTAAAACTGAGGAGGCAACTGGCATGTCGTAACATGCGCAGAAGCGCTAGGCCAATACAGAAAACCAGTTCCACAAGCTAGAAATCACTTCCAGACACACTAATCATTAATTCATGACAGTTCAATTACCATTCTGGTCCAAAGTTAAGTGTCTGGGTTTCGGCCATTCTTCCTTGAAGTTCTACAAATGTGCAAAGGGAGGAAAATGATTAGCACACACACACACTTTCCAACAGCTTGAACAAACAAAAAAAATTCAGTTTATTTTGCTTACAACAAATAATTTTAATATTTCAGCAGTTGAATTTTATTTTTGCTCATGTATTATTGATGCAGCCATAAGCTATATTAACTGTACCTCTTCAATAATACTTTTGTGTATGTTTTAACAAGGACAAGTGACATAAAACACACATGAAAACTGGCATTTCTTCTGCGGTCCTAATCAAAATATGGGCTTTAACGTCTTGCAGCTCCTTGGGATATACAGCCCATCCCACTTGCTCGCAAGCTGGGTACAGTTTCAATCTGCTAAAGCTATTTTAGGAAGTCTGGCAAAGAAGGAAAGACAGACACCTGTAATTGACAACTCCTTGCAAAATATACCCCCCTCCCCCTCAAAAAAAAAAACTAATCTTGTCACCCAAAACCATCAGACGTTTATTTACGTGAATGTCTTCACTGCCAAGTCTTTTCCTTACATTTAAGCTTAAAAACGAGGTTTTATTACAGGCAGAGCAGTCCTCAAATACCGGGCACAAAAGGCGACAGTGGACTGACAATACCTCTGACCATATGGACGCCTGGGGAAGCCACGTGTGAGTTGCTGGTTAAAGCAATAAATACAGCAACGCAACAGGAGTGGGCGACGTTTATGGCAATACGACAGCACGTTTTACACATTTATCAGTGCACATATGAAGCGAAACCCTTTTGCTGGCTGACTTTACATAACCTTATGGCTTGATTAAAACGAGTAAGGTGCGCAGATCACCAACTGCACACTGTGTTCTCAACAAGTAAATAAGTTTGGTGAAGTCAAATGCAGCGTAACAACGGAATAAAAGTGGTACAAATTAGCAAAACAAATATATATATTATTTAGTATACGTGTGTATATCTGACAGAGCTTTAAATGTATTTTATTTTTAAACTTGTCACCTTGTGTAAAAAACGCTGAGTTCACCGTTAAACGTTAAATAACAGTGAAGCAATGAACAAACGGTTAAAGTTGGCTAACGATAGTCACACCGGATCATCCTGATGTTTTAAGCTAACGTTATTAACGTTACGTATTGTTAAAAGTTGTGTTGTAATGCTAGCTACTGTAACTACACATGAAGGTTGTGCAGTAATCGCCCACGGTTGCCAGCACTGCATTAGCTAACGTAGCAAGCTAACCAGTCAAACCAACAACTAACGTGAATATCTGAACAATTCACTGGACAGCAGACACTGACATTAGCCAGTGCACTTGCCTCCTTTTAAAACGTGTCAATGAATACGTGGTTGCGTTTGAATGTGGCAGCAGAGTTGTAGTTAAAGTGCCTCTGTGCTACATGCTGGTGACACACGAGAGTATTTTCGCTAGCCAGGAAGGCGATAGCCAACGGAGGGTATTACAGCGCGTTAGCTAGCTAGCCAGTTGCTCAACTAGCTAGCTAGCTAGCTAGCAACGTTTAATCTGTAGTGTAAACTTATCATATATGAAGAAACAATTGTGTGTTGACACTTACGTTTATCGTGACATGAGATATACTGTCATATATTTTACACTACAAATGTAACACTGTTCTGGCGTAAGTTAGTCTCTATCCTCAACACTTGTAGCTAGCAGGCTAACAGGTTAGCTAACTAGCTACACGCGGCCTTCCGAGCAGCCTGGATCCACAACAACAATTTCCTTGTCAAACCGCCCCGCACTTCACACGGCCTGGACACGCACACACAGACACTGGAGCCCGGTGCTGCAAGGCCAAGTAAACATGGTGGTTTAACAACAGTCCCAAGCCCCCCCACCTCGTCGGATTATGCCCCTCTGACATGTCACTTAACTCAAATGTACGATTCTCCCTGGCTAGTGTATTAAACTTTGGCTGTCTTACCTCTGCTTGATCTGACAGCACAAGGTTTGTATGCGAGTTGTGTGGCTCTCTCTGGGCTCTCTCTCTCTCTCTCTTCGTTTTCCACAAGATGGCTGAGTGTGGGTCACATGACACCAGATATAAACCCGTATGCCGTGGACAAATTTGCTGACTGGTACGCATTGGCAAACAATGGTGAGTGTTAACACAGTATTTATCAAAGCTTGTGTTGAACACAGCACGTTCAGACATATATATATATGTATATCATGTAATGTGAAATAATGTTTAAGTAAATCCGGTATTACTTTGTCTTTACACATCCAAACTGCTCAGTAAGGGCTATGACACAGGCCTTACATATCACCTAAAGCCCTTGTAGTAAGCTACTGTAAACACTAGTATTTAAATGGTTGTTGTATAGATAACCGTCATAAATTAATTTATAACTTAAAGTAAAACACTATTTAGCAGTTTTGTTCAAATGTCAAGCAAATAATAGCCTAATGAAACATTTGTCTCCATATTTCTAACCATAATGTGACTTTATGTGCTTTATTATTTGTGCTTCATTTATTAAAAAAACAGAAAAAACAAAAAAATAAAAACAAGGGACGAAGATAGATGTGGACCGTAAGTAGTTTGCCACCCGTTCTTGGTGGATTTAAAAAAATGATCAACTATACAAGAGATTCTGTGATTAATACTTACATTCTTTATTTTTCTACTTTCTTCTATTTAAACTTGAACCTTGATTCCTGAGGTCACTGATATATTGTGTTATGTGGAATAAATTACCCTGGCTTTTTATTTCCTCATGATCTTATTGTGATTCTGTCCAACACAAGTGGTTGATGGTTTTGAGGATAAATGCTTTTTCCATGCGCTTGACTTCCCCAAACAGCAAATTTAAGAGATTCTGACATTCATTATTTTTTTTGTGTGTGTGTGAATATCTATGTTTAGCTGTGTCTTTTGTTAAGAAAAGCCACTTGTAGCTTTGGCCGTGGTCAACTACTTTTCACAGAAGCTTTCATCAAATAAGACAGGCCTACTTTACTGTGTATTATGAGCTGACATACCACCGTATTTTTACCTGGTGCACCCATGTCATTTCCCTGCAAATAGGTGAGTCAGTCAGAGCGCAGCACTGACCAACAAGGAAAAATGTCAACTGCTCCAAGGCCCACTGAATATTTGAGGCCATTGTTATGAGAGCACAGTGTAAATCCTGAAATGTGAGGGCCCAGTGAATTTGTGTTTGGGGCCCTCTAACAGGTCCGTCTGTTTCTTTGGAAGCCACCACACCAGTAAAACTATATAATCAACTTCCCTTTAATCTGACAAGATTGCTGCACGTAATTTACAGCATGAAGCAAATTTCTGTTAATTCATGTATAAGCTGTTAGAAACTACACCAGTCAAATGAGCTGCCTTGTCTCTGTCCAGGTAGACTCTACACAGCAAACTATCATAGTGGTGTTAGCTCCTGTTAATACTTTATGGTAACATTCCCAGTAGTTTGCTAGCAGGCCTTTTGGAATCGTGATGTTTGTATAGTCACTCCACAATTCAAGAATCTCCTGCCGTGTCCGCGGGATCGTATGAAATACACGCATAACTAAATCATTTATGCAAATCCCTACCTACCTACATTGGGAAAGCGAATATTCTGACCTCTTCCACCGACAAGATGAGGCAACCTGGCTCGTTGGTCTAGGGGTATGATTCTCGCTTAGGGTGCGAGAGGTCCCGGGTTCAAATCCCGGACGAGCCCTCCTTTTAACTCATTACCCCATGTGCATTTAAACCCATGTCTGATAAAGTGTAAAATGCGGGACAGTATAACTGTACATCATATGCCATCAAGGAAAGCAGTCTCTTAGATATTAAGAACAAAATATAAGTATTGCACAGATTCAATACAAATGGAAATTGTTTTATACAAAAAATGTATTCATTATCCGCCTACAGTGACATGTCGAAGAAAAAAAAAAAAACATTAAAACGTTTTTCAAATAAAGAATTGACCCCGACGTGATTTGAACACGCAACCTTCTGATCTGGAGTCAGACGCGCTACCGTTGCGCCACGAGGTCTGAAGCAAATATGTCGTAGGTGGCTTAGATAAGGTGGCTGACCGGACCGGTTCTCTATTACAGTCCTTCATCATGCATATTAATAAAATAAATATATATATTTAAATAATAATCTGTATATAATATTGTGTCAAGTGTATTATGGAGGTTGAGAATTATAAATGTAGCATGCATCCCCATGGAATGTGGCATGATGGCAGGAAAGTGGACAGGTCTGACCGGTTAGCTGAGCTGGTTAGAGAGTGGTGCTAATAACGCCAAGGTCACGTACATTTCGAAATTTTGTATATTAATCTGCAACATCTGAGTGGTTCAACTCAGTGGTAAATTAGGTGGTAAGTGGAACCCACTTAGACCGTGGTTTACAGCGTTATCAGTACGTGGCGTTGGTGGTATAGTGGTTAGCATAGCTGCCTTCCAAGCAGTTGACCCGGGTTCGATTCCCGGCCAACGCAGTTGTTTTTGCTCTGCTTTGTTTTCTTTCGCTTTATTTTTTGCCAGTGGGAAGGATAAGAACCATGATTTGAAGGAATACTTAATATTAAAACTATATAAAGATGTTAACACATTTGTATGGTGCTTACTTACAACAGCAGTTTAGAAAAAAACTATACATGTATATATAAAAGCAGGTAAATAGTTTTAAATGCATAGATAAACTACATATTCAATAACTGGTAATACTTAAGCACAATCAAACGCTTTTAAAACGTTTATTGGATGTGAAAGCACAAAAATAAGAGACACTGCAGCAACTGGGATATAGTGGCAATGCACAAGTGTCATCATGTCTGTTAATGTATTTTTTAGATCACTCCAACAATGTCAGGTGCAGTAGCAGCAAACTTTGGAAAGGTGAGTTACATTTGTGTCACACTGGTGGCTCAAAGTGTCTTGATTTAGGGAAGAAAACTATTTACTTTATCTATATGTGTGACCAGAACACTTCAGTACATGGCAGCAAATTGTGTGGTAATTTAATGCCAGTCTCACATTATTATGTTTCTCATCTGAGTACAAGATGTTCACAGAGTTTCATTTTTACACCAGTTCATTCATCACAGTGATAGCAATTCTCTGTTCAAATAACTTTATTCCTTTGAGGCGCATTTCAGTAACAATGTGCCTGCTTCAAATAAGTGCATCATTTAATATTAAGGTGGGTATAGTTTGCATGGACTGAGCTACAAATGCTTGCACTTTCTGTTCACTGCATTATTAGCCTACTTTTGCTATTATAGATATAAATAAAGGCCACAGAAGTTATCTTTATTCCTTTAGTTTCGGCTGAGTATGTGACATCGCATACCCTACTGACTGATGATGCTTTATTCGGGGATAGATACGTGTACATGGAAGGAGTTTACTTGTTGAACTGGAAACATATCACAGTTTCTCCTCCACCCTCTAAGTTCATTTGTTATCCTATTCACCGGTGTTAATCCTGCTTACCCTCTTTTTCCCTCTGTTGCCATGGATATGCTATTCCTATGGCAACTGCATGCCTTTGTGGATGGCCTCGGGCCCCCACCGTAGAGGACTCTCTGAACCTTTCATTACAAATTCCCTTCAAGCTCACAGACAAATCACGCAAGTAGCATATAGTCCAACTCTGCCGGTATAACTGTCGCATTTTCTTTTTCTCTCTGCCCTTCACTCTCTTGTAGTCACTCTGCTTTGTTTTGCCCTGAAGTCCTTGAAGCACTGTGTTCATTTTTTGTAAATTACCCTCCAGGTACTGGATACTGGATGCCAGAGCTGGTAGGAAGAGGACTGTGATCAGATTTTTGTGTTACATGCGTATCACTGTCATAAGAGACAGCACCACGAGCTTTCTAATTTTCAGCGGCAACGGAAACCAGAGCTCCATCTTTAAAGATGCATGAGACTTCTTGAGGAAAAAAGGGAGAGTAAAAGACAGGGAGGGGCGAGGCTTGTGCTAGATCACAGTATAGATGCCAGTGGCATTGAGGGCCCAGGCTGAAGTGTCAGGACTTGCGTGTGTGTGTGTGTGTGCATACGTGTGTGTGTGTGTGTGACAGGTGGGGGGGTCTCCACCTGCTGAATGAACCCCGTCAGTGTCGGGGAGTACCATGGGCTACGGGTGGGCTCGGCCCTGCTCAGCATCGTGGCGGGCTGCATCATCATCGGCGTGTCCCGGGAATGTGACGCTGATGCCGTAGGAGGTATATTCCTGGGAGCTGGCGGCCTCGGTGAGTGTGTGTGAGACACTTTAGGAACAACTGACCCAGTTATTCAAAGACTTTCATTGAATATTGTTGGAAAGATTATAGAAGATTCATTACACCGATGATGCCACTCCTCTTGGGAGTTTTAGAACAGTTTGTCCATTGAGCGACCTCTTAACTGAGTAAAAGAGTTCAAACATGATGTTAAACTTGATACGTAGGATATCAAACATTTATTTATGAATGAGTCCTTTGAAAAACATGAGAATACGTATGTGAACATCTATAGCCCGTGTACTGTAATATTAAATACACTGCCTGGCCCACAAAAGAAAGTTGCCCCCTGGATTTAACTAAGCAAATAGATACGAGCCTCCCATTGGATAATTACTGCATGGGTGATTATCTTTCAGCTGGCAACAAGTTATTTAACCCCAGCTGATGCAATGAGTAGCTTCTCATTTCTTAAACAACCTTGTCAAGAAACATCCTGTGGTCGTGGAAAAGATGTTAGTCTGTTTGAGAAGGGTCCAATCATTGGCATGCATCAAGAGGAGAAAACATCTAAGGAGACTGAAGAAACTACTAAAACTGGGTTAAGAACTGTCCAACACATTATTAAAAACTGGAAAGATAGTGGGGAACCATCGTCTTCAAGGAAGAAATGTTGTTGGAAAGAAATCCTGACTGATCGTGATTGGCAATCACTTAAAGGTTTGGTGAAATCATATCGCAGAAAAACAACAGTAGAACTCAAAGGCTATGTTTAATAGTGAAAGTAAGAACATTTCCACACGTACTATGAGAAGGGAACTCAAGGGATTGGGACTGAACAGCTGTGTAGCCTCAAGAAAACCACTAATCAGTGAGGCTAACTGGAAAATGGCTTCAATTTGCTAGGGAGCATAAAGATTGGACTCTGGAGCAATGGAAGAAGGACATGTGGTCTGATGAGTCCAGATTTACCCTGTTCCAGAGTGATGGTGGTATCAGGGTAATAAGAGAGGCAGATGAAGTGATGCACCCATCATGCCTAGTGTCTACTGTACAAGCCTGTGGGGGCAGTGCTATGATCTGGGGTTGCTGCAGTTGCTCAGGTCTAGGTTCAGCAACATTTTGTGCCCAAAGAATGAGGTCAGCTGACTACCTGAATATACTGAATGACCAGGTTATTACATCAATGGAGTTTTTTCTTCCCTGATGTCACGGGCATATTCCAAGATGACAATGCCAGGATTCATGGGGCTCTGATTGTGAAAGAGTGGTTCAGGGAGCATTAGACATCATTCTCACACATGGATTGGCCACCACAGAGTCCAGACCTTAACCCCATTGAGAATCTCTGGGATGTGCTGGAGAAGGCTTTACACGGTGGTCACACTCTCCCATCGTCAATACAAGATCTAATCAAAGCTAAAGGTGGTCCAACGATACATTAGAGTGTGTAACCTTTTTCTTGTTTTTGGTGCAGTGTGGTGAAAAAAAAGAAATTCACAGCAGGATCTGTGAGGGCCCTGACAACGAGGAAGTAAATCTAATCAAAAGAGAAAAAAAAATAAAAGATGTGAAACACACGTTCATGTTTAATTTGCAAACTGCTCAGTATTTGTTTAAAAGAAATGTCAAAACCTCGGGTGAAAGATCTGCGGCCTGTGACATTTTCCATCCATCCAGCGTTCATCTGATACAACGGTGTAACTGGAACCAGCCGATAGCTGGAGGAACTGCACCGCCAAGATAAAGAAGTGTCTTAACGGGAGAGAAAGCGCAAAGAGCAGGGCTGTTGATCTGATGAAAACAACATCAGCGTGCATACATAGTTAATGTGAAACACGTTCTCGCCAATGACTTGATCAGCTTTCAATAATTAATTTTTTCTTTCAGAAGAATTTGGCAAATCAAAAAAAAACAACAACAAAAAAAAAAACCGCCGTGCTGCAGCTCGTCACAAACGTTCACTGCTTCACTGCAGCATTTGTGCAGCATCTAATTATGTGTTTTGGGGCTCGTGTGCCACGATGCCTCCTCCAACACATAGGCTGACTAATGAGTATGAACAGAGTGTTCTCGGCAGATTGTTTTCACTCCTTCTGCAGTTTCATGACATTTTAAGCACAGACATGCATCACAGCCACCCTCAAGACCTGCCAGGGTTTAATGCCAGCCCTTCTGGCTTATAAGGGAAATCAATAACTGTGTTGAATTGGAGCGCAGTGCCACTGAGAGGCACACGAGCCCAGAGCTTCAGATATTACTTTGAGCCGAACAGGAAGAAACATCACACGCTGCATCTGCCACGATCAAAATAATCTGACGCCTTACGCAGAGACGGTTACAGTTTGGGAATAGATATTTCATCAACCGGTTTATTTCTGGTCCAAGTTTGTTTCTTTTTACCTGCTGGTTTGTCTCACAGGTATTCACAGAAATATTGGAAAAGGCGCATGATTAGATTTGTGTTTTTATATCACAGTGAAATTTGGTATCCATATATAATGAGATTTTTCTTAGAGCCTGCAGTACTAAATATTTTCCTCCACTTCACTTCTGATTTATTTTCATTCCACTACAGAGACAGGACAAAGACTAAATATTACTGGTTGTCATTTCCTTTCACTCTTAACTGCAGTTAATCTGTAATTATTTTCAAACCAGTATATTTTTCATAAAATTAATTACACTCTGTTCTCCAGGCCTTCTCATTTCAGTCTACCCCTTCATAAAAGCCTGGCTGAACATCAACCGCATTCTTCCATCCTTTGGTAAGCCCTTCTCTAATGTTTTGTTCCCGCGATCAAGTGATTTCGAGCTTAAAAAAAAACACATTCGTGAAAAAATTCTCATCAGGAAACTTCAGAGTGCACCCGATGCCCGCCAATCCCGCTCCTGAGCAACCAGTTGAGGCACTGAGACGAGAGGGTGAGTGGAAGAGAGGAAGCTATCACGTAACATTCTAAGGAATTGAAACTGATCCATCAAGTGTGTGTGTGTGTGTGTCGATTAAATAAAACAAAAAACTCAGCCATGCGTTGGCAAACAGCGGGAGAAGACATGTTGTGTCTCCGGCTATTAGAGAGCTAACGTCTCACATTAAGAACATCGAGAAAGTGCATGTAAATCTAAGTTTATCAAAAAAATAAGTATATTGGCATCACATAGCAATGCAATGCAGTTACAGATCATACCGTTTTAGTGCTGTGCAGCCAGTGAAAGGAGCAAACGGGCTCAGACAAATAAATATGCAGACAGTTGAGATGAAACACTGAATTTCATTGACATTTTATTGAGTCATGTAACAATAATAATTTGCAGGAATCTGTTTTAAACGCCCGTTCAGTTGAAGAACAGAAGAAACCTGCATGGATGCATGGATGATATTGTGAGTCAGTATTATATAGCAGAGAACTGTTGAGTTATAATATCTCCTTTAACTCCCTTCAGAGATTTCACACCACGACCCCACCACTTTATTAGGTACACTAGTGTAAACGGACACGTTCTAATATAACAACCCTGCACTGAATCTTCATGAAGGTTATGGTGGTTCAACGTTTATTTAAGTTAACTGAGAGAGCTGTTGTTTTCACGTTGGAGGCTGTGGGATTGTATTGTAGTACAGACACACGTTCCTATTATTTGGACCACCCCATTTGAGTCTGTGAGCCAGGCTAAATAATAGAAACACTTGTGAGACAGAAACACATCCTCCAAAATGTTCATACAGTTGAATTGCCACCTTGCTGAAGAAGATGCTTCATGAACTGAACATTATAACAGTCATGAAGGGGCGTTTAGTGCAGGAGCACCTTATTTAGCACCAGTGTACCTAATGATCTGTCAAGTGATTTCTGGCTCAGTTCCCTTTGTGAAGCTGTTTAAC
Source organism: Chelon labrosus (assembly GCF_963514085.1). Lineage (NCBI taxonomy): Eukaryota > Metazoa > Chordata > Actinopteri > Mugiliformes > Mugilidae > Chelon > Chelon labrosus. The sequence continues at coordinate 14,143,214 of NC_140342.1, forward strand.
TGCACGCAAACACTCATTTGAGTTGCTTAAAGCTGCCTCAAACAGTTTCTCTGGTTTTAAGAGGTGAAGGCAGATATTTAGGTCAGCTAAGGTGGCTTTCTCTGCATGCCAGCCTTCATAGCACGATACAGCTCTGAGACCCTACAGGCCAGTGAAACATGTGCTGTTATACTCAGTGTTTATTTGGTCCTTTTCCAGTTACCCAGAGTCAGCTGAATCTGGACCGTTCTAAGAGTCGCATGGGGACCTTCGTGGAGGGCGGGCCGATGGCTGAGACCAACCCGGACGAAGGGTATGAGCCCAACGCAGTCTGTGTCCTGTCAGTCATGCTGATGTGCTGTTAGTGTGGGTTTGTGATTTACACACAAGAGCAAAAAGTCGGCCGGGGAGAGGTAAGGATGATCAAAGTGGAGCATAAGAGGCTTGGAAACACTCCCATTCCTGGGATACCTTATCCATACAGCAGCCCCAAATCCAAAGTGTTTTTTATTCCCTAAGCTTTACACCATGTGCATTATATTAGGCTATGCCACATGTAAGTTGTTGTTGAAAAAAAAGACCAATATCGTCTGTATGCTATGATATACTATGATAAAAACTTTCCCTTATGCGGATGTGATCCAGAGGACGAGGACAAAATGAAGCTGATGGTAAAATTATTTCAGGCCTTATTTAAGTCACACTACAGTGAAAAAAACGAACCTCTCGTCCCTGCTGCACCTTATTAGTTTGTACTTGCGAATATCTGGGTGTTTAAGTAGTACATACTTCGTTATCGTAGCAAAACTGTTAGGAGAGGAGGCAAAAAACACCTTACATAAGAACATGTGCTCTCTTTTGCTGGCTGACTCCAACTACTTTGGAGGAGAAAAGTGGACTTTGCAAGCTATCACCTCCTTTTTTGTAGTCAAGCAGTCGCTCCGGGTGCTGTTGCTACGGTAACCCAGATAGACTGGATGGATTTCAATCATGTCAGATTAGATCATGCATCAACCATACACGCCATGCACTTTGTGATACCAAACCAACAGCATACGCAGACTTTAAACAACGCCCAAAAACCTTCAATGGTATTTGTCACTTTTAAGGCTTAATTCTTTTAAGAAACAGACAATCAAAGTCACCGGAAGTCTGGTTTAAACTACAACAGGACACCCTTACACTATTTGTGAGGTTCGGTCATTTTGCAGCTGAAATTTAATGAGGCTTTACATCATATCTGGGATGACTTGGGGAATAGAGATGCTTAAGTTCAGTTTCGTCAACCTTGCTACACCCAGACACACTCAGAACTTAACATCCCTCGCTTGCATGACTCACACGCTGGTCTGTTGCAGGACGTCCGCAGACATGCCAGATGTCTTATCCAGACGGAAACTCAAGCCTTCTGATCAAGACCTGCCATGACGCCATCACCTGACATGACTGATCAATGCAATTCAACCTCGTCCTCCTCCTCTTCACCTTCTGCAGCAGGCTTCCTCGCGTGTATGTCAAGAAATATCGATCTGAATCTTTCTGGACGTGTTTCTGCACAGTTATTAAGTCGGTGTACTGTCTGTTAGTCGAGATCACCTCATCACGTTGAACTTGTGTGATCCAATAAACATCCAAAGATTGCACTGTGGTTATTAGTGGAGTGTTTTGTTATTTCCGAAGACTGAGAGGAGCAAATTAAGCCCCACGGTCTCATCATCGCACAATGTTCTACAATGTTCTCCAATTAAGAAATTATTATGGTCATTACGTGATTATGGGACTTAAGTTCCTCCCGCTTGTATTTGCCATGAGCAGCACAAACAGGGATACATGCATGTGTGCACGCACACACAGATACTGCAGCTACAGCTGTTGCATGCACACGGTGACCTGCACCCCCACGGCGAAACACAATGCATTGATATTCAGGGCAGCAAACGCAGAATGGTTGCTGCATGAAAAGTGGGAAGGGGAGCGAACGCTGTGGCCTGACAAAAAAGTGCAACACGCTGTGAGGCTGAATAAATGCCCGGGCTGTGTTGATGAGTCTCAGCAACAGGAGCTCGAGGAGTCCGCGGCGCCTTGATGACAACCAGCAGCTTGATTGTCAGCTGTCAAATCACAATGGCTCCACAGTCCCCCCCCCTCCTGTCTGTGTGGAGTTAAACAAAGGAAGGACACAGAATGGACGCTTATCTGCATTATCTGAAAATCATGAATATACACCGATCAGGCAAAACATTATGACCCCCTTTAGTAATATTGTGTAGGTCTCCCTTGTGCCTCCAAAACAGTTGTGACTCGTTAGAGAATGGACATGGGCCTTCTGAGGGTGTCCTGTGTTAGTGGGGGACTTTGGGTCCTATGGGTTGAGGGGAGGGGTCTCTGTGGATTATCCCACAGATACTTGATCAGTCTGGGATCTAGTGAATTTGGAGGCCAGGTGACTTGATTTAAGCTCAAAACATTTCCGAAGTCAATAAATACTCTCTGTAGCTGCAGATTTAACTTTACAGGAGGTCAGACACTCCTGACCCCTTTATTACTCACTCAATAATGACTCTCAGTGGATGAACTGAGAGAGAAAAGACTGTCATTATTAATAATCATATGATGTATCACCCATTAATTAGGTCAATCGCTACAACTACTTAACCCTTTATCATACATATCTTATTAGAAAGGGGGTTGGCTATTAATCACTTTCATCTATTGAATTTAACATTTAAAATTAAATTGCTGAAAGGATTTAAACTCTGCTGGGAGACAAATACCAGCTGAGTGCAACACACACACACACACACACACACACACATTCAGGGGATCTTCCACTGACATAATGTCTTCCCTATAGCCCTTTGCCCTATCCATTATCTCTGTGTAACTTTTACATTAAAACAAATTAACATGTCTTAACCCTTAGTATTTAATGAAAAGCTGACCACCATAACTTAAAACATGACCACACACACACACACACACACACACGCACACCGGTGGACGCCGCGGTGACGGATGGATGGGTGAGGAGGAGGCAAGAGTTACGCGTCCGCTGCTCTACGCGGCACATCAGATATGAACTAATGAAAAATGAAGACTTCACGCCGGCTGCCGAGGAGAGACGCGGCGCACGCACCGGCTGTTTCCCCCTCCATTTCCGTCGCAGGGTGACCTGTCAGGTGCTCCACGCGTCTTTGTGTCCACGCCAGGAGCAGCGCGCGTCGGCTGCGCCTGAACTCAACGAGAAATGCCATCTCACCTAAGTGATCTTCTCTCTCCTGACGGATTTTCTACTCCTCAGCTGGCCGGATCGCCTTCCCTCGCGTTTTCCCGAGCCACCGATTGAATGGCTTTCGTGACTTGTGCCCTCAGGTCTGTGAAAATACTCGAAAGCAGGATGAAAACCCCTCATTTGGCGCGTACGCATCCTCTCAGCCTCTCAGTTATAGCACAGTAATTTGTCTCGCGGTGAAAATCTACTGATCAAACAATGGTGTATCGACATAAAGGGTAAGACCATTTTTTTTTACGCTTTAATTTGACAGGGATGCAACACGTCAGCGCTGTGGACATTTAAATCTGACCAAAATCCAATTCTCGCTTATTGTCTGTGATGCATCCACAGATTTACTGTCACACGTCTCCTCGTTTCTCGGGTACTGATTCGACTGAAACACTCAAATCCTCCAGTGGCCTGTAGCTGACATGAATGAAACAGCTGCACGGCCATTGTACACATTTAACTTCACAGATCTGGAGGGAATAAACAGGGGTGCTGATGTTCAATTATTAAGAAGCAGAGGGGAGTTTTCATTTTAAGTGCTGATGCAGGAGTCACAGGGTGCATGCATCTCGTTTGTGCTGAGGGTTAGTTATCATTTAATTATGCATCACTGTGCTACAGTGGCTATAAACAGCCGAATATGTCTCAGCTGTTGCACTGCAGAGCTTATGTTGTCTGTCTGAATGAACCATACTGTATGTCTCTCATGTCCTGCCTTACGTAGAGGAGTTCAGTTATGATTAAAATCACACAATATTATGTCCAGCTGTCCTACCAGGTCATGTGGCACAAGCTGCAGGTGTCAGCAATAGACTGTTCCAGCCACACAGACTTTAAGTGGACCACAGTGATTTGTACTTGTAGTGTGCGATGTTCCATATCTGTGCACCCCTCCTGATATTCGTAATGTCAAGCAGCAGCAGAACAGAGTGATGAACGATCAGAGCTCATTGATGGATTACAGACTCTCTCAGAAAGGACACTTCACAGTGCCCACAGACGCTATTAGATAACTGGTCAGCGCCCAGAACAAGAGCGGCGTAATGACTACAAATGTTTATTTTCTTGTGTGTGTTTATAAAAAGGTAAATAGAAGACAGAAGAGCGAGTCTGGAGGTGAAGCCATGGTCATCACTGATAGGAACGCCGGCACCCCCGTGCCCAAAAAGGTGCCCCAGAAGAAGAGGAAGTCTCGCCCTCACGGCCTGCCCTCTCCGGCGCTCTGCTGTGCCTGTGGCCTATGCATCATGCTGGCTGGACTCAACATCACCCTGGTGGGAGCGCTCGCCTTCAAGTCACTGGTGCCTTCTGCCAACCCTTCGATCATCATCGGACCCATCCTGCTGCTGGTGGCCTTTTCCTTTTTCGGGGCCTGTTGTGTGTGCAGCCGCCTGCCCCCTCCCTCCAGCTCGCAGAGGTCAAAGGTGGGCGGCAGGGGCGCGGGGCTGATGGGACACGGCGGGCTGGCCGGCAGGGCGGCATTTGAAATAGAGACCAGCGAGCACACACTGCAGGACACCACCGCCGTGCAGCTCAGCCCAACATCCTCCGTCGGATCATCCCGGGCCTCCAGCCCAGAAAAGGAGGCTCCGGATGCAGCCATGCCGGGACCTTGCAAGATCTTCACCATGGAGACCAACGGCCCTTCTTATGTTTCCGCCACCGCAGTCTACTCAGCCTCCACGGCAGCAGAAGGGGAGGTGAGGATCAACCTACCACGTGAAGAAGTGGTCGCCTAGCGGGACAGAAACTCTTCCAAGGCTGGAGCGCTAGCAGTGTAAATATCTGTCTGAGTCGAGGGCTTGCTGGGTGTGATTGTGTCCTCTAGTTTACGTGATGCCATGTTTCTGGTTGTCGAGAACGCGCTTTTGATTTCTCTTGCCGTGCCAACTGGTGATTAGCATGCAAAGTTAATGAAACATGCAAGTATTTGTGGATCAAAGGTTTTGGAATTCAAATTCCTACCTCTCCCGTGCCGTCTTTCTTACAGATCTCTGTCTTTAACGTGGGGCATTATGGACAGTTTTCATGTGGAAATCAAAGCGTAAACATTTCTTTCTCACCCTTACTCTGGTCAGTGGGAACCTCACCTGCCAGCAGCGATTTCAGAGGGCTCAACAGAAATTTTTGATTATTTATTTGTTCTGAAATCTCTAAAGATTACATGTGAAAGGTTAGTCGGTGAACTGTGCAGGTACGTGTGTGGTGACATTTGGCATTTTGTGTGCCAGTGCTGAACTGGTTGAGGGGGAACATTATGTTATAGGTCACCGGGGTCCCAAAGCAATAGTCTCTCACCTGAGATTACACAACATCGCAGCCGGTACATCTGCAGTATATTGACTAAGTATGTTGGAAGCATTATTCTCCTAGTTTGATGTAGCTTTTGTCACAACACCAACATTAACACTGTGAATATTAAGTTTCTCTTCATTTTTATTCTTTATTTTGACGAAAGCTGTCATCATAGTTTTTATTTTCAGTCATTCTTAGACAGTGTAATGCAGTTTAGGTCATGATCCAAGTAGAGCAGGGACTTACTTCTTTTGTGATCTTGAGGGACAAATGTGAATTTCATTTACCTCCACTGGACCTTGTATTTAACAACAACGGAAAGCCAAGAATTTAGATATTCAGATTACTTCTTTAAACAAACAAAAAAAAAATCTGTTCACTGTCACTGTGATGTCTTCTTGTCGGTTATAAACCTGACTGATCCGAGGAGACATTCGAAGCCTGATTTCCTTTGAAAGGAAAGTTGCCTTAGACTGAGATATCAGGATCAACACTAATGAGGGCTATATATAAAAGTGCACAATAGTAGTTTTCTTCAGAAAGCTGGATTTCTATTCCATATTGTTAGGAAAGCCTCAAGAAGTTACTTATTCTCTTTTTTTTGTGAGCGTTGCGAACGCATGCGAATGACTTAAATGTTCAATTTCAGAAATGTGTGTGTGGTAGCAGGAGAGTGATAAGATTCCCTTATACAGTACATGCAGTTCCTTTATTTTTGTTCACTGTCAAAGCTCTCTCTTGTGCCAAAGCGGAGTGCTCAGCTAAAATTTGCATGTTTGGAAAACTGAGTTACGGAAATGCAAACACCCTGCTGTGAACTGTTGGTGTTGTCTCTGTGTTTTCATCTGTGTACACTTAAAATCATATATATATAAAAAAAAACAACAACCCATATTTTTGTGAAAAAAATATATAATTTGAAGTAACCGGTCCAAATGTGAATCCTTCCTATGATATAACTAATAAAAAAGAAGGCTCTTTCTGTAGAAGACGAGGTCGTTGATTATGTATGAGTGGCGCCGTGTCCTCGCTGCATTGCATTTAGTGTCATCGTGGAGCGAAATGAATAAAAATGTCCAACTGGATTTGTTATGTAATAAAAATTCAAGCGAGAGTTCAGTGTAACGTCGCAGGGTGACAGAAGTTTTTTGGGCCACGATGCTCTTCACATCTGTTATTTATTCTGAGAGGGAGGCCGTAAAGAGCAGTTAGTGGGGCAACAACAAGACGTAAAGCTACGAATGGTTTCCCAGATGGTCAGAAAGGTGGCGTGGAAACAGGTGACGCCTTTATTCTTCAGGAGATCTTTCCAAGCTTTACCACCTTCGTGCACACCTGAAGAAAGTCTCATTCCACAATTAATAATTCATTCATTTTCTGTAACCGCTTGGCTTCTCGAGGGTCGTGGGGAAGCTGGAGACTATCCCAGCTGTCAATGGGCGAGAGGCGGTGTACACCCTGGACAGGTCGCCAGTCTGTCCCAGGGCTTACACAGAGAGACAGACAACCACACTCACACCTACAGCCAATTTAGAATCACCAATTAGCCTAACAAGCATGTCTCTGGACGGTGGGAGGAAGCCGGAAAACCCAGAGAGAACCTACACGGACACAGGGAGAACATGAAAACTCCACAGAGAAAGGCCCCAGATGAACCCAGATGTGTTTGAACCTTCTTGCTGTGAGGCATCAGTGCTAACCACCACACCACTGTGCCGCCCACAATTAATAATGACCTTAATCATGGATGGATCTGCGGATCTGATTAGTTTGTTAAATATCAGAAAAAAAGGAGCAGAAGAAGAGTTTCCTTATTTTGTCCAAACAGCATTCCCGAACTGCTGTTTTCTTGACAAATCCCTTAAACAATAATTTACTGAATTGAGCTTTTTAATCTCCCGCCAGTTTCATTTAATCGGCTGAATGTTTCAGCTCTGCTAAGGTCACGTCCAGTGTTAAACTCTGAGGCAGACTGACTGAAAATCTGGCGTGAAGGACAAGAACTGTTGCCTCATCTCTTAACACATTACATCAAGATGGCCTTGAGTAAAGAACTCCATATGAGCTCCATCTGGCTCCTCTGCCGAGTGTTTACGCGTGTGGGCGCAGCTGTTTTCCACCAGAGGGCGCCAGAGCCGCATAATTGAGTTTCAGCGCTGTTACATAAAACGCGGCTGTGATTTCACAACGAGCCAGGAGATGTCAGCGGACAACAACACTGTGAGGTTGACTGAAAACCAGTTTATATTCAACTGTTCAGTTGGGTAGACATCAAACTGTATGGAGATTACTCAGTCACTGCAGTTTGCAAAAAAAAAGATGTCTCTTGTCTGTCAGGTTTCTGGAGGATTACTTATCGCTCTGTGACAACATGACAGTCAAGGGTGCTTGACAATCTTACCTGATAGCACTAATTACAGTAGTGTGATTCAGACTATCCCGACGGTGATAAAGCTCCTCTGTGAACATGAGATGATGAAAGCGCCAATCTTGGGTGACCTACTTATCGAGGCAGCTCTCGGATGATAAAATTATCTTTATCTTAGGCTATAAAAACTATAGACTCACTTCGTCGGTTGATGCTTTGACTGAATATTACAGAGGCATTTTGAGAGGGGGTGAAAATCCTCATCCGTCTCTCTGCGCTCCTGGTGCATCTTCGCATACGTTTACAGTTAACAACGAGATAAAGAAGTGTTAGAGTTTGAGGCGGCAGATGGTGGGTTGAGGCCTGTTACTGGTGCTGGATGAGCCAAGCGGGGAACTCGGCCAAGACACCGAGGCTGTCATGTATCGACCGCACATAATGGGATTTTCTGCGATTAAACCTGCACCGGAACACTTCACGTTTTGGGAAAACATGGAAACTCCTGAGCCGCTGGTTTGGTTCCACTCAAAGCTCCCACACCTCCCGGCCTCCTGTGCCCTTTCATCTGCTTCCAGGCTCATGTTGCGATACGCCGAACATTTCCCATGGGGCCGGTGTCAAACATACTTCCTGCATCTTCTTGCCTCTTGGCCCCGAATGAAGAGGCTTGTAAAACATATTAAATGTTTAGCCACCTGGAGACAGGCAGATTTACTGCCGTCTGGAGGTGAACAGGTTTGCCGTTGAACTGCGACCTGAGCAGAATAGTTACATGTTTATGCTCTCGGCGGGCAAAGTTCAAGGGGAGAGGTCATGGTTAACCGTCGCCATTAAGCGTACTAGTCACGCTAAAAAAGGGAACAAATGTACATCGCCCTTTGACCCTTGAACATGTCTCTGTGTCCCAGGATGTGTTTAAAAATCCACTCAGTAAGTGGAAAAGGCTGCAATGTCCTCAACATGCTAAGCACCATCAATTCCTTTCTGCACACTCCCCCCACCCCGCATTCAACACTGCTGACTTCCTCATTGCCTGAAATCCAGTTATGATTCTTGAATAGCTTAATGACGGGTAATGATAAACGCTCCCAGCAGACACACTGTTTGAGGTCTTGGCTCCGATCTCTCTCTCTCTTTTTTTTTTTTATTACATCAGCACACCCTGTGACTTCAAAATGCTGACTTTTATTGATGAGCACACAAAAGAGAGCAGCGTGATTATATTTATGATTGCCGCAAGATTGGAGGGAAAAACGTTTAAAGGGAACTGGCGGGCTGCAATCAAGAGGTAGTAAATGTTGACATAACCACCTCATTGTACTTCAGTTGCATCCGATATTGATGAGTGAACTGCAAGAAATCATCCAGTTCTCCTTCATCAGCTACAAAAGCCACTGACTCGCCGGTTGGCATGTTAGATATTATGAGTGTACTGTCTGTCTTTGTTGACAGATTGCAGTCTCGCTCTTCGTTCGCACAGACACAGAGCCGCAGTGATGACTGAGGTCGGCTGCTCGTGGTGCTGAGATGCGGCGGTGGACATGTGGAAAAGTCTGGAAACAAATTTGGAGTGGCGAGGCTGGTGAGCTCAGATGCTCAGCACGTCTTCTTCGCTGTCATGACAAAGATCGAGCAAAACAGCAGCCGCACCCACCCACCCACCCACACACACACACACACACACACACACATACACCTGCAGTCACAAACATCCCATCCGCTCCAAACCGGAGCGTGGCGGATCCTGACGCCCCGTTCATGCGCTCCTCTGGATGCGCAAGTGTGTGAGAACACTCTCAGCTGAATGAGTCGGCAGAGGAGGGGGATGGAGGGTGTAATCAAGCTGAAAAGATTAGGGGAAGACGAGCTGCCGAGGATCTATGAGATCAGACAGTGGTTATATAACCCTAACCCAGTTCATGCCGCTTCCAAAGACAGACTGGGAGGGAGGAGGAGTGGGATTTACAGAACTGGGCTGAATCTTTGTGTTTAGACTAAAATGCACCATGCCGTTGGTTATCCGCATGCACTGTCACTTCAGACGACGATGGGAGTCAAATTCCCCTCCACACACTGTTTCTCTAACTTTGGTTGCTCCTATAGCAACATAGTCCTGGACTTCTGCAACCTTGCAAATGAGGTGTTTACTCAAGATTGGTCTCTGAGTACCTCTGAACACATGATTTGATAGAGAACATATCAGGCAAAGCTGGCTGTACTCTAAGTGCTGATAGGGTTGTTTTGGTTCTCCATGTGCTGTGTATGGGCGGCCCTCGTGACTGCTTGACGGTTTCACTCAGCCTCTGTGACGGGGACAGAGCGAGGGCGACGCGGAGAAGAAAGCTCCTCACAGATCAGTTGTGGGGGGGTTGAGATACAGTTGATTTTGATCAAAACCGACAATAGTAAATAGTAAATCTGCGTCTCCCTGCATACTAATGACTGCCAACAATGGGCCCCTTGCCGTCCTTAACGCCTCCCATTCACCCTGAGTTAAATGGCAGCATATTCAAGCGGCCGGGCTGTTGCGTAACCTTGCTTTTCACAAAACTATACGTGGGCCCTGCGAGAAGGAAACATACACAGTGTCGCACAGATAAAGGACCCCAGTGCAGTTCTGGGAAATGCAAATAACGCGGTGACCCCCAGGCCTCAGCTTCACGTGAAAAGCATCGGTCTGTCAAATCAATCACACATTCCTATATATCCAGCCATTAGCAAAGCCAATCAATGCCGCTTTGAGTTGCTTCAGTAATTCTCTGCGCCCATGCAGCAGTTTCTCTTGCCCTATTCCGTCTCTGTGTCTTTGACCTGTTCTGTGAATGTTATCCTTTTGCATGTGACCCTCTGTTTAGCCAAATAGATCAATAGATGGACCCAAAATAGAACAGTGATGTGCCAATATTTAAGGGTGACCACTGATCAAATATTCTCGAGTCCAGTAACCCAGTCAGTGTCAGGCTTTGCAGTAAACCTTAAAAATGTGCACGGTTTCCAGAGCATTGTGGATGCTAAACCCCCTGCTGGGATGCTGTGTGCCTTGAGTGTTTTATGGATTATGTTTTATGAGACAGCTGCATGATCATGGTCGCAGAATAAGATCAGCTGAACTGAACACTGTATTTGTGAAGTCTTACGGCGCGAAGGGGCTGGTAAACAACATGTGGTACCGCTTGACTCCAGCAGAGGCCCCTGTTTTTCAAAGAAATCCGGGGACAATGAATGAAAAACACAGCAGACTGCTTCAGACCGGTTCCTGTGCTCCACATCTGAGACAGGCTGTCACACTCTGAAAATCAAGGTTAGGATTGGTCAGCTTTTTATTTTTTTTCTGCGGCTGCACCACATTAATGAGGTTCTGTTTATCTGCTGATCATTTATGAACTAAATCGCCTCTAATTGTTTTATGTGCAGCAGTTAAACTCGCATGGAGGCAACTCCCTAAATGTGTTTATGCACTAAAGGCATGCTTATGGTATTACAAATAGCCGCTGGAGCCTTTATCTCAGCACGCTCTTGCGTCTGTATGTGGCTTTGTAATGCTTTGATAACAGCCTGTCTCGAGTGTCATTTTACAGGAGAAAGGATGAGAGGTAGTTTTCTGCTTACCTGTGCACTGTCTAGTTCACCACTTAAATATACGCTGCAGTGAATAGTAATGATTAGATCAGTAAGATGAGACACTTGGGGAATGACCCTCATCTCGGTATCCTTAACAGCCACGTGTTTGGTACCAGGTCCTCTTTAAATAAATAACGTCAGGCTGATCTTTGGCGCACATGGCACAGTACCCACCACACCAACAGCCACCAAAGTGAGTGAAAGGTCCTCTTCCTGCTGCAGGAATAAAAGGACTGATTTAGTAGTGTGCCGGTAGACACTGGCCACCTGTGGAAGAGAGGAAGCCCTCCTCACTGTGCGACCCGACAGGCTGGTTTTTCTAGCAGAGAATCGGTTTGCCATGGCAGCGGCTATCGGCACACACGGCACTGTGGGGGTGGCCGGACTGTGTCAGTGCTCATTACCATCCACCGCCTTAGAAGAGGTCTCTTCCAGGAGTCCTTTAGAAAGAAGTAAAAGAGGGATGCTTTACACTTTAATGACTTTCCCACAGTGGCTCTCCAAAAACAACAGCTCCCCTTTAAATTGCCGTGCACTGGCTGGGACTGGAGGAGAGTCCCCACTGCTCAACAGAGGAAGGGAAATACTGAGTGCACTGTCTGTCCACTGTGCAAGGCCAGCCAACAGGGGGTGGGATAATCAGATCTCTATGTGGCATGGGGCCTACAGCGGACAGCCTCGGTATTGTCCCCACAGCCCTCCCCCTCGTCCCGGTTTGATTGTTCCTCCGGATCAAACACATGGTCACGTTGAGACACCCCCACAACCCAAACTAGTGTCTGTGCATCCACTTCCCCCAGCAGACTCCAGCCAGCCAGTGAAGGTCCAGCTTAAAGCAAACATATGAAGCAATGTGTTCTCCCAAATGCAATTTAATTACAGCCTTTTTCCAGGTACTTGTTCTTGTTTGGATCTTCTGTTGGAACGTCTCTAAATGTAAATATTTTGAGCTGTGATTCGCAGGGATTACCACGATCACATGGCCTCTGCCTTCTTCCAAAAACTCTTCAGTAAACGATGTTCTGTTTTATTGGAGCCCGACTGTTGACAGAAGAAAGAGCGGGCGGCTGCCAAAGTGTGATAAAGCAAGTGTAGTGCTGTACACATTTACTCTAGATGGAAACAGAACAGTGACATAAACAACAGTTGCTTCATATTTAACATTAAAAACAAAACCCACATGTCAGGTTCACAAGATAAATGTGGATTTCAAAGCCGCTTATGTAATCAGTGCGCAGTCTTGGTTCTTTTCTCCGGGGACTTTATGGAAATATATTTGCTGCTACATATAGGTATTTAAAACTGTTAGATTCAGAGATTCAGTATTCAATTCAGTAATTGTGGATTTTGTTACAGACTTCTTCTTGACGTTGCAAAACCTGCTGCTTAAGACACAGAAACGTTTCCACATTTTCACAAAGATCCGTCCCTGATAGACTGAGTCATCAGCCCAAAAGAGCATTTTAATCATTCTTCAGATTTACGAGCTGACAACTTCACAGAAAATATTGTCAGATTTATTTCACGTCTGAACTCCCGGTTTGAGATATGACTGCTGATGACCCACATCCACAATCCATACAATGTCACTGGGTTTCATGAGTCAACCATGCTAATTTTAGCCGTGATTAAATAGTGAATAATTCTCAGTTTCAAGTTTATCTGCCTGTATCTGCATCATGTCAGCAAACAAGGCCTCTTAAAGTGGATTACAAGCAGTGATGGCATGTGTAATAAAACGTAATCCCCCTGCAGCTGTAAAGCCTCCCCGTGAGCCTACTTTGTGTATCTGTGTGTATTTCAACCAGTCGTGCACGCGTCCTGTCTAACCCTCTCCTTTGAGACAACGGGGTCATGCAGCGTGCAGTACACTTAAACAGCTGACAAATAAAAATGTCACCTTATTACCGCAGCTGCACAGAAAGTAGGCCGTTTGTGATGTGCTGTTAAATCTGTTATCTGAAAACCTGTGATGGACAGCTGACCTGTGTTACGTGTTCTTTACCATTGAATAAGACGAAACGTACTATAGTTTTGCATCGCTTTTAATTTGGGAGGAGAAGGGCTAAAAATAATGAATATATTCGACTACACGATGGATTATTTTTGTATTGTATTATTTTTAACCAGCGATCACAACGCCCAAAAGCAGACAGACCAGGATGTTCAGTCACTTTAATGATGGAAAAAAAAGATGATGATGGTGACAATAATAACAGAGGCTTACAGGCTGATGCACAAAGTCCAAACAGAGGTAGTTATAAGTCCACAGGTTTGACAAAAACAAGTCTGAAGGGTCAGGTTCAGGCTCGAACACACGCTGAATGAGCTGATGAGATAATGAGAGGCAGGTGGGGACAATAAGGGAACGTGAACAGGTGATCTGTGAATGTTGGGGGTTTCGAGTGACCAGGATCGGTGGGAAAGTCCAAGGGTGACCGGCGGACAGGTGACAGGTTATCAGGAGAAAAACAGATGTCACTAGCAGCAATGACACCGGCTCTGTGGACATTATGTCTCCAACTTGAGTCAAATCATTCTAATCAGAGAGTCTGACTTAGATAAGGTGTACACTCGTCTGCCAGTTCATTAGGTACACTAGTGAAATGCATTCTAATATAACTGTCCTGCAGTAAATCTCAGCTCCATGAAAGTATTCAGCATTTTTTTAATATCACAGAGTGCTCAGCTGTGTTTTTTTTAAACTATTGAAATGTATTGTGTTGTACCGAAACAAATTTCTTTTTTTGGCAACCCCATTTTAGTCAGTGGGCCAGGCTAATAAACTTAAAGGGGAACTACCATTTTTTACAACCTAGACCTTATTTCTGGCATAAAATACGATTGTTTACTCACCCATAAATCTTTGGCGTCATTTGGAGTCATTCGGACGAAATTTAGATCAGCGTATATCCATATAGTGGGAGTGACTGGGGCACCGAAACGCAGCCTCTAAATAATGCATTATCTGCCGCAAAACTCGTTCATTTCACCAATATTTTGTTATCGTACACTAGTGCTATTCCCCCTTGAGTCTGGAGTTACCTGTTATCATCATCTGATGATGACTTATGACCTATATGTTGTCACCTCTGAGCGCCGCACGCACCGTGACAGTCGGCTTGTTTACCTGTAATTTGCCCCGTTTTAGTCAGTGGGCTAGGCGAATAAACTTAAAGGGGAACTACCGTTTTTTTACAACCTGAACCTTATTTCTGGCATAAAATACAATTGTTTACTCACCCATATAACTTTGGACTCAACGGGGAACAGCACTAGCGTATCAAAACAAAATATTGGTGAAATGAACGAGTTTCGCGGCAGATAATGCGTTATTTAGAGGCTGCTTTTCGGTGCCCCAGTCACTCCCACTATATGGATATACGCAGATCTAAATATCGTCTGAATGACTCCAAATTACACCAAAGTTATATGGGTGACTAAACGATCGTATTTTATGCCAGAAATAAGGTCCAGGTAGTAAAAAACTGTAGTTCCCCTTTAATCCAGTTTAACCGCACCGCAAACTACATCTTTCAAAATGATCATACTGTTGAATTATCACCAAAGGGGGATTTATATCGGTTTTCACGAGAGTACTAGTGTAACGTATTTTTACGCAAAGTGTTCCCGTCCACTGTGGAAGAAGAAGAAGCTTTTTTTTTACCCAAATGCATTGAAATCATTAGTTCTTCATTTCAAATTGATTGAACACCTTGTTTTCTTTCCTCCTGCCATATGTCTGTCTGTCCGTCTGAAAACCCTTATCATGTCACACGACCTTTACCCCATTTGGGACAAACATTTGCAGAAAGAATGTACTTATTCCAACCACAGAGAAAACAATTGGATTACACGGCTGTTAGGCGCTCGTATTTTCCTAAGCGGCATCTCGGTTACACATCCTTGTGTAAGGTTTTTAGTTTCATGTGGTTCTTTATTCCTTTCGATCGGATCGGTCTGCTGACTGTACTCACCAGTGGGAGTATGGAGAACAAACAAACAGCGGATAAAAGCGGACACTGGAGGGAGTAATGCGATGGGATCGTACCAGTCAACATGTTGACTTCAAGACTAGTCCACCACTTTGACTGGGCCTCCATTTAGCTCTCAACTACACATCTTCATGACTCTTCTTTCATGGGCTTGGCTCTACTGTAGTGATAAAATATGTCCACGGATAGACAGACAGACTCTAAACAGCCATTGTGGGAGTTCCTGTTAGAGTCTCCAGGGCCATATTATGCAGTGACCACAGACCTGATGAGAGGTGATAAGTTCAAATCTGAACAGCAGGTTGTGAAATAACAGCCTTTGTTCCTCTGGTCTCCTTTTCAGTACTCAGTAGCAGGGCGCAGTTACCCACCTGAATCTGAACAAAACTCAACTACACCTCTCCTCCTGATCTGATTACATGCATTCACTTGCTGCTGCACAAAGTGACAGCAAGAAGGAAATGAAGAATCACATGAAACTGGAAACCTTACACAAGGATGTGTAACTGAGATGCTTAAAGAAAACAGGTCAGACAGACTACTTAAATGGGGTATTGTTATGACTCCTGGTTGTTTAAATGTCAAACCAAATAATGTCTAAGCTGTTTTTCTTCTTTTGGAGACATGACTATCTGTAGGGGAAAAAAATGGTTTTATTCTTTAAATTACTATATGGCAGACTTGTATATGTGTGCTTACTGTTTCACAACTACAGTAAACGGTTGTTATAGGTTCACAGTGGAAATAAAAATGTCAGGCGACACAAGGAAACAGCTGTTTCCCCTGTTTTCCCTGACTAATGGCGTCATCGGAGCTGACTCAGGCTGAAGTCACCTCGAGTCCATCATGAGGACAAACTGCTTACTCAGAGGTCTCTCCACATTTGGACTTGAAAGAGGAAGGGAGGAGTAGACGAACTTGCTCCCCTAAAAAAATAATCTAGATCTGGGTTTGAATTAAACTAATCTCCCGGTCCCTTATTGGTGACAGGAGAAACGGCTCTTGTAGACATTAAGTCATCTAAAAAGTAAAACACACACAACTTGTTTGAGTCCAGTTGTTTTTGCTGTTGTTTTTAGACACGCCATGACCATTATAACTCCATCAGATTTTAACGTGGCCAAACCATGTGACATGTTAAACAACATTTGCATTCAACAACTGCTGCACAATGGACCAAAAAGCAAACACGAGTGTTAGGGATCGTTTTTTGAAACAACACTTTTGTGTCATTTGTAGTCAATCAGGAGATATTTAGATCAGCGTATATCCATATAGTGGGAGTGACTGGGGCACCGAAACACAGCCTCTAAATAACGCATTATCTGCCGCCAAACTCTTTCATTTCACCAGTATTTTGTTATCGTACGCTAGTGCTATTCCCCGTTGAGTCCGGAGTTACCTGTTATTATCGGGGTCAGTAGGTCAAACAGACCCCGAATGATGTCTTCTGACCTGGATGATGTCATCTCTGAGCGCCGTGCGCATCCGCAACAGCCAGCTTGTTTACCTGTAATTTGCTACGGTTAGTTCTTTGCAACATGGCTGAATTTTTATTTATTTTTATTTTTTGCCGATTCTAAGGTTGTGAATGAACCATAGCAGTAGCAAATTACAGGTAAACAAGCCGACAGTCGCAGGTGCGCGCGGCGCTCAGAGATGACATCATCTAGGTCAGAAGACATGATGATAACAGGTAACTCAATGAGGAATAGCACTAGTGTACGATAACAAAATATTGGTGAAATGAACGAGTTTCGCGGCAGATAATGCGTTATTTAGAGGCTGCGTTTCGGTGCCCCAGTCACAAAAGTGTCATTTCAAAAAACGATCCCTAACACTCGTGTTTGCTTTTTGGTTCATTGTGCAGCAACTGTTGAATGCAAATGTTGTTTAACATGTCACATGGTTTGGCCACCACGCCAAACTCTGTGCACAGGCCACCCCTGTACATGGGAGCTTGGTATTGTGCCAAAACAATTTGTTTCACATTAAATACATGTCATTAAAAACTAATAAAATATCAATAATCAAAGGGTCGATGAATGATAACGCTGTCAGTATTACTTTACAATCAAACAACTTTTACCAAAAGGATCAAATAAAAACGAGCCATTTTTACAGATTTATTTAACTTTAGAAAGCCTTGTCGCTTGTCTCGCGCTTCCCCTGTCAGCTGAGCTCAAAGGATTTGTGCGCTGCCAGGATAACTGTGCCCGGTGTCCGTGTCACTTACCAAGCGATTGGCATATGGCTAGGCATGTGACATAGCCAGCATGACCGTGAGATCAGCGTAATCAAGAAGCAATAAAGAGACACTGCATTCAGGCAGCCGGCCGATGAATGGACAATGTCATTTCATCCTCGGATCTGTGGCTCTTCTCATAACAAACAAGGGAGGACAGATTGACAGTAGTGTTCAAGGAAGTTAGAGTTTTATCATCTTCCTCTGTTTAAAGAAAATCAAACTCTTACAGTTAAGAGATAAGAGCAGATCAGTGTGTGAAGATTATGTTCATTTGCGACTCTACTGGGAACCATTGGTCTGCAGATCAGCACAGGATGGAAGTGGCTTTTCAGGGCAGGAGTGAGGACAGGAAGTTGTGGAAGGGGAAGAGCACTTTTGTCCAGTTTCCTCCCTGGGCTAATCCTCAACTAGCTCACACTACAACAAATGAGAAGCCTGTATTGACCTCTCCTACACCGCGTAACAATAAAGCTGCAGTATATTGATCTTGTGTTGCAATGTGTAGTGAACTGTTTCTGCAGGATTTAAACATGCAGTTTATGGTGTTACCGTGCTGCCTGCGCTCCACCTGGTTCAGTGTCTGCTGGCACTGAGAGTACAGTCAAAGAGGCTTACTGCCATCCGTTCTTAATGAGGCTTTGCACACTCGGGGCCCCCCTGTCCAGAACAATGACCCCGCTGTGTGTGGCCCTTTTCTCTTTGGTGTCGGACAACATACGGAAAGATTTGCTGACAGGTCAGTAGAAATGTAATCAACCCTCTGCCATTTGTATGTATATTTCTGTTAGATGAAACATGACTGCACATTATTTTCTGCATCTGGAACTCAGAGTGCTCATGTGTTCCCCAGAGTGTCCATTAAAGGTAAAGGAGACTTGCGTAACACACAGAGCAGACAGCAGGCCTCATGCATTCAGAGTTTCTGATTGCTTCCCTTGTAGAATGATCACATTTCCTTTTACATATTTTTTTGCTGATCACCAGGCCGGTTTGCCTGAGTCAGGAGGCTTCTTACGTTTGAAGTTTGAAAGAGGATTTAACCACTCGCCTAATAATGGGGCCATTGAGATCCGATGGGGCTTTCGCACTGAACTGAACTTCCTATGAATAAACAAGCCCCTCTTACATAAACAGCTAGCGAGGCCAACTCCAATTATCATACAGCCACAAACAATGGGCTCCCCGGCTGAATTTCATGGTGTCAGAACCGCTTTGGCCTTTGTCTTATGATGGGTTTAGACATTTACTGACATCTCCCTGCCTGTCACTGCGGCGTGACACAATCACAAAATCAAAGACGGAAATGATACATAAGTGAGGGAAGTATGTATTCCCTCACAAAAGGCGTAAATGTGCAATAATAGGATTAAAAAGTATTGATCTGATTTCAAAGTATTTCCGATTTCAGTGGATTTTAAACCACATACGGTACGTGCGACTCTCTGCACGGCTGTACCACAAGCCCGTAATTAATTCTGCTCCTCGGTGCGCGACTAATGTGGTCATTTCACCTACAGGTAATGCTTAGTCCACCACTCCAAGATCACAGTTATTGATTAGGTCAAGTCAACCAAAGTGCATGCAGTCGGCTAAGGTCGAAGGTAGCTCAAGAGTAGGATCAAAGCAAAAAGGTTGCATTGTTTTGCACAGAAATGTAAAAGCAAACTAGTGTAATTTGGACTAAAAATGTAAAATGTTCTCTGCCTCACACCTGAATGATGGAGACGTTCAGATTTGATCTGTTCTGCTGGCAAAAGGAGCCATTTAAAGACCAATCTGGAAAGGTTTATTTTTCTCATTTGCAGACATTATATGGATGAAATCGACCAGATTATTCATATGGAATAGCTGCACGGGAGTGTTGCAGGCAAGCTGTGATTATCCATGAAAAATAGTCAAATATAGCCATCACAAAATTTATGCATTTACATAAATGGAGAAAAGCTGCACATCCGAGAAGCCTGAACCACAGAATATTTGGCCTTTCTTTTGGTAATTTGTTTCAGCTTTTACCCACAGTCTTTCGTAATAAGACTTTTTATCACTACGCATCACGGGCTTTTGTTACACAAAGTGCAACGTCCTGACCCAGTTAAATTGCTTCATTGCCATTTCCCATAAATGCAATTAGGATCACGCAGCGCTGACTGTAAGAGACTGTCCATAAAAGAGAAACTAAAAGTAAGGCTCGGTGTATGGACATCATTTAGTCATTTATACGTGATAAAACAAATCAGGGAGTGGAATTTCCAGTCAAGCAAAAGACTGGCGATAACCCCGTTGAAGCCTCTAGCTCCTTCAGAGAAAACAGGTGTCACTGTAAACTGTTCAAAAGATTCTCACTCACAGCTCTGGAAACATAAAGAGGCCATTTGTTGTCTTTGTGTTCAAGTTTTAATTGAGATGGCAGCTAAGTGTCAGCGTAGCCAGGATGGCTGAATAATGGTGCCTTCAGTCTGTACTCGTTGTTGCACCCCAGAGAGGAACAATCAGATGCTTCCAGCCTGACTTGGTTCGGGTCGAGTCGGGTTACACGAACAGGACGCTCTGTGCCAGTTAAATGAATCGGGTCCCAAATGGGCCGAGGGACAATTCCTGTTTTATCCTTCTGTCCCTCTCGGCAGCTCCTGTGCCACAATGCACCACTCTTGGCAGACACAGTTCCCACGGTACAGTGAGGAACCTGGGACACACTAGTGTAAGACAGCACCAGTATGTGCTTACCTGAGAATCTGCATAACGGCCTTGTGTGCAAGGAACTGATTAAATGAAAACAGTGATGCAGAAACTTTAAAAGGAAAATGTAAAAAGCTGACAATGACATATTTTTTTAAAGACCACTGTTAGAGTTCAAATGGCTTTTGATGCTTTTATACGAAGGTACAAGTAAACAACAGTGCTGCGTGCTATTGTGAAAACTGTCTTTGGGGAACCACAATGACAAAGAAGATGTGAAAACGCTGCAGAGGAAGTCGGCCCAGACGCAGCGAAAAGAGAGAACGAGTGCATCCAGGTCAAGGTGTGTGTGTTTTCCTTTCCAGCCAATCTGAGTGAGGAATTTCCCTTTAGGCAACTTTATTTCGGGAGGATTTGTAAAACCCTTTCATGCTGACTCATACTAACAGTCCTTTTATTCTATCTAATTTATTTTTTTGTTTTTACCAGGCCCGAAGCATTTTTTCAGTGTGCACTGAGTTTAAAAAATGTAAAAAAAAAAAAAAAAAACACAAAAAAAACACAAAAACAATAAAATACTTGAATGAATCAAATAACGTTCACATGCAATTTGATAAATGTTTGGCTCACATCTGAGTCACAAGAAAGTTTAAGCAATTTTTTAGTTTTTCTTGGAAATTTAGACAAAGGAGATCCAGACGTGTGTGTTAAATGCTTACATACTGACAGTTTTTTTAATTGCTACACAGACAAAGATCAAGTTTTCACTTGTTGGCTCTTGTGATCTTCCATCCTCGCCTTTACAGTTGAGATGAAAAATTTGAACATTTAAGTGAGAAATCAAATAAGAAATATGAAATAAAGATAATTTAATCGTCATAATTAGTCCTGACTGTAGAGAGTCACGTTTGTTTACAATTATATACATAACTGTGTTTTCTCTCAGCGCTGCACGAATAACATTCCTGTCCCCTCTTTCTGCAAAACCCCGTCTCCTCTCACCACTGGAGGGCAACCCCTAGCTTCAGAGTTCACACTGAGTTTCACAGGGCTTTGACACTTGACACGTCAAGTTTAGTGCCTCAGAGTGCCGAGTCCACTTAAACCAATTTCTTCTAACGTTAATTTATGTCTTCTTACCAGTTTCTAGTGAATCATCAGTTACTTTATTTAGACAAAATGCTGCATATGTTTGGTGCTGGGGGAACAGTGAAAAGATAAGATGACAAGACAGACTTTTAATGACCCCTGTACGTGAAATTTAAATTGCTTATATAGACTAAAAAAAGTCCATAGTTAGAATTATTTTTTCTTTGTCACGTTATGTGGGACAAAAAACACTTTTCCATCACATGAACTTTCCCTAAGGACTGGGAACTTGTGCTCCACCACAAGGACATGTGTTGTAACACGTTACAGTGTGATTATTTTTACCACCTAAAAAACTCTTCATGGGCGGTGAGTACTCTCCAAAAATCCAGGAGCTTCAGGGATCGGGGTTTGCAGATCTGAACTTGTCTGATTTGGTCAAGAACTCTCGACATTTTTAGCATACGAGCATTTTGAATCCGCTTCTCTACCTCTGTTAACCTTTTCACCAGTGTTGACTCAGTGACCCCATTTGTAAAGCAGTAAATCACTGTAAACGGCAGCACAACTGTTATATACGCTTATGCTTATTTCGGTGTTGCTGGTTTATATCGTGTATTGTTCTCGCCTTCAACATTACCGCCACACACTGGTCTGAAGTAGAGCAAGAAGTTGCACGCAAAATAGATGTCGCTGTTTCTTATGTTAGCATACTAATTTTTTTAATCTCCGCGGTGGAAATCGAGACAACCACCAACCTAAAGGAACTTAAAAGTTCCTGGGACTTAAAGCTCTGGGTACTGGGCCGATGCTAACGTTCTAAATAACTTATGTAGCATAGCATGGACAATTTCCCCACTTCTGATTTGTATGCTTGGTACAAACTAAACATTTTGTATTGATAAATACACTACGTCTGTTTCCGTCCTCGAGTGCAGCCATACTGGGCTTTAAAGTAAAGCAGCATTCACACCAACGTGAATAATGCAGTCCCTTCTTTCACTCGAGCTCAGTCTGACGGCGCTGCCCATTGGCAAAGCAAAAGGCTTCTGGAGGAAAGAAAGTGAGGGTCATTCAACGAAAAGGTTGAACCAGATTAATCTTTTCAAATACCCAACGTGACGCCATCCGGCACCACGCTGCGCTTGCCAATCAAATACGTGTTCCTGGATTACTTTACAATGTGAGCAACATATTTAGTTCAGCTCAAAACTGTGGAACTCCGGGAAAACATTTGCTTTCCGCAGTTATGACGTTTAATCTAAGAAGCATTGAAATTCAAATGAGACCTTCTCAAGTTCCCTGTTATTCTCACATAATAGTCTGACTGATTAAGATAAGTCTCAGCCAGTTAATTTATCATTAATGTTAGTGACACAGATTCCTGAATGACGTTTATTATTTCATGGTGTTAAGTCTCCAAAATACAAGTCTTTCTCGGTTCAATCTGTCCGGAAAATGCTGTGTGTGAAAAGTGTCCAAGCGAGAGATCAACAAACTAGCAGGTGTAAAAATATAAACCCTCTCTGTGGGAGGAAATAAAGGATTCAACCTTCAACCTACTTTTGTTTTTACGAGTCTGGAGCCTCTCAGCAGCTCTCAGAGTGAAGAGTGCTTTTCATCCAGTGAATGAACATGAACATATTTGGTAGTGAAGGCCGTCCCTGTACCGCTGTGTCCCGTGTGTGTATAACCCTTCACGGGTAATACCTACAAATGGTATTGCACAAGCAAAACATGCTAACCACTGCATTAAGCATTACATTAAACATACAGCTGATAAACTGATAAGATATCTTTATCTAAAAGGTACACTTATTTGTCCCTGATCTCCTTAGCGCGCCGTTTGAACTGATTAAAGTCAAACATCTATGAGAAAGATTATGGTCTGTCTTCCCACCGTGTAATCTCCATTGTTTCACCTTGCTACTGACGTAGGTTGTCTTGCAGGGACAGCTGCCCTGACTTTTCACAAGACTGACTATCAATGTGATACGTACTTTCTTTATTTACTTTGTAAAGACTAACTGAATCTGTCCGGCACTCCCAGAGGAGCCCTCAAGGTTAGTTCTTAACTGGAAGGCACAGTGCTGGGTGTGAAGACAAGCTGTACTTTTATGTCATTGTCATGTCTGATGGGGGAGAGAAATCCTGTTAGGACAGTTTAATAGATCTTTAGCCTACGGCATGGTGGCAGAGATAATCCAGTGCACTGCAACTTAACAGGACACTTGTATTGTCATGTATTTGTTTTTTTGTAAATGTCTTAGTTGCTAGGTGTTATATGACAAGATCAATACCACTTTAATGTCTGTGGTTTGGGTGTGGAGCAGCAGCCAGCTCACTGAGTTCAGAGTCCCCCAAACTATAATAAAATAGCCTGAACCTGAAGACACTGGTTGTAAAAGCCACAAATAAACACTGGAGACAACCACTGATCATTTATACCCTATAATGTGTCATAGCTGATGATAACTGCAACTGGTGCAGGTCAAATGATGCTGCATCTGGAACGCCATATAGTTAGCATGTTGGTTTTTTTTTTTTACATGACATAATTGGTTGAAGCTGCAACTGGTGAAGCTGAGTGGAAACTCTCACAATGTGTTCTTGTAAGTGACTAACTGGCAGCTAAGAACCTTTTATGGGAGGTGGAAGATGAACAATGAGTACTGTCCTCTTGGTGCAACCATAGCCAGAAAAGCCGGGACTCTTTCCAACGAGATCACAAAGTTCATGAGACACAACATGCATGTTTTCCTTGGCCAGGTCTCTGACTTGCATAATCGGACACAGTGAGAATACCATCAGACAAATATATTGTGGCATTAGATTTGCGTGAAGACTGAAGTTCAAAAATTCCACACCAGCTGCACTTTGTCTTCACCGCCAACTTGCCAAACAACCAATAAACTCTCCAGGAAGTCAGTGTACCAGACTGTTGTTTAGTACTTATCTCCTTGTAAAACCACAGGGCAGTTGTTTTTCTGAAATCCGTAGAAAGCTAGGTTAGCCATTAGCTTCCCATCTTCATGCCAAGAAGGACTAACGACTTCACACCTCTAACTCCATACTAATGCACAGACATGTAGCTAACACTAGGTTAGCTTGTGATATATTAGTTATTCGGAACATGAAAACAAAAAAAAATGTTTCTTGTTTTGTTTGTGTTTTTCTGTTTTCTATGCGGGCGCTATTGTTATCTTATTGAAATGTGAATTGAAATAGAGAGCATACAGTGTGTCAGCCCTCTGTCCGATCTTTATGCTAAGCTAGGCTAACAACTTCCCAGCTCTGCTTCCAACACTCGTACTGTAGCTCACGTCATCAAACTGTGTTCGTCCTCCACACATGCTTGGACACATGTTATCAAACAACACAGACGTGCATCTGTCTAATCACTGGTCTCTCAGCAGTCTGCTGCACCCCCGCTACTTTGTGACCTACCCTCCACTACAGTGATCCTATTACTCTGAACAGGTTGCAGGCGGACACCAAGAACACAGACTTATGGGAAAATGCGTCATTCCCGTCTGCTGTGCATCATTCTATTTTGATTGCTGGCTGTGGATTACAAGAAAATTGATTTGCCGTGATGACAATCCTTTGAGTAGCGACGCAGCAGTTTTTTTTCTTTTCTCCTACTTCACTCATTTACCAGATTTGTTGTTGTGCCTCAGTTCAGGCCGTCAGTAGTGTGTGTGTGGGTTGGATGTACTAAGGAAAATAAAGGATTTGCTGGGATTAGGCCCTTGCAACAGACTAATGGCAGTAAGAAACTTGCCGTGGCACCATCAGATACATGATCAGCCTTTAATCTCACAGGAGCTAAAGGCGATGTGGGAGGCGGGAGAGGGCACTGCTTTCGTGTAATCATTTTTAAATCTCTGGGTCAGAAGGAGGCCTTGGGTGCCCAGTGAGCATTTTATCTGCTGGTTTTGTCATCCTCCTTACATTTTCAGAGAATAGCGTTTACACAGAAACAAAGGGAGTGCAGGCAATGAAAAAAAAAGACAGGGATGACAACAACATGCCCACATATTTGTGACGTGTATGTGTTTGTGTGCTTGGTTTGGTCATGGGGACATAAATCTGTTTACATAGTCCTGTTACAAAGACTTCGGGACAAAAAGCCTCCATAACATGGATCATTCAAGGGTGAGAGTTAGGTTAAGGCAAAAAGTGGTTACAATTAGAGTCTATATATCCAGGGAATGAATGAAAAGGTTGATGTAATGTCCTCAGCAGTGATGCAAGCACGACTGTGGACTTCTGTGTGACAAGGCTCGCTAACGCTCTCACACTGATGGCAATTATGCAACAACGGCAGCCAGTCTGTTTTTGCAATTTCATTCAGCACTTGATGGGAACAGAGATTAGAGACTGAGCCTGGTTTGTTGTCGTGCCAACACAAAATTTAACACTGTTGAAGAATAAGAGCTAATCCAAAAATCAAGGACAAATGAGAAAATATAAATAAGGTGCAAATAAGAAAGAAAGAAATCCATATTCTAATGTGTATATGAATTAAAAAAACAAATCAACATTTACTGCTCTTTAAAAACTATAAGACAGTACAGCCCTTTTTTATTATTAATTTATCAGCCATTACCCAGGTTGCCACCTACCCGCCTCAGCTCCATTCCCACTTCCCCTCTTTGCCCATTTTGGGAGTTACGGGGAGTGCCCTCATGGTGATGGCTAGAGGCCGAGCTTCAAAACCACTCTCCAGGTAACTTAGGTGAGTGAGGTGTGTCTATCTTTACATACAGTCAGTGGAACTTACACAGCTTATAGCTTATTTTTTGCTAAAGGTCAGAAATTGTACATGAACTCTGGTAAAGTTGGAGTAGTCAGAAGTCTACAGCTAAATAGGGGATTCTGAGGAGGTTTGGAGATACAGACATTTGTATGACTCGAAATTATACCAATGTTTCAGTCGCTATTGTTGAAAGTGAATCAGGAAGAAGAAACAAAAATGAACCCAACTGGCAGAAAAGACACAGCACCGACTAGCATTTGGGTGGCGTTGTTACAGAGCAAGCCAGACTGACGAGAGCACAACTTACGCTACGTGCGTAGGTCCGTGCTTTTAAACCCAGTCAACATATTTGCTTGTCACCCATTTTTCTATATTGACCTTTGACCTTCTTGGAGAGAAACAGCAGAACATGAAACAGTTGCTAGTGTATGCACATAACTAGGGTTTCTTGTTGTCATCTTAATTTGAAAATGAAATATTATCACTGTCCACCCAGCGCCGCTCCAAGCCAATACTGGATGTCAGTAACATTCATGGTCTATTGTCACCAGTCTCTTCCGGTGTCGAGGCCAATTTGGCATGCTAACATTCGTACACCCACATTCATGGTGGAAAAATATTTCTGTAAGACTTTGATCTGGCGGTTGATCAAAAGTCCCAATCACCAAAATCTGTAGACTTCTTTCTCTGAAAATAGTCTTTGCCAATTTCCAGACCAGTCAATCAGATACGCCAGTGGGTGCCAAACCTATTGGCATATGACTGGTGAGAAAATGACTGACATACCAACCAGCATTACCAGTCCTGAAGTCATGGCATTTCCTCACCAAACCAGTCGTCTCACGTTGAATGATGCAGGCCTTTATTTGTAAAAATGAATTGCTGCTATTTTAAAGTCTTTTACAACACATTAACAAAAGCCAGCCAAAGATAAGAGAAATATACTGTGATAAACAACGCTGCTTTCACATTATGTAATCATCAAAAAGCATGTGCATAATTTGCCATTTTATGTTGTCTCACACGAGTAATTAGTTTGGCATTATGTGAACATGAATGGTGAGGGACATGACAGTTATGTTATTAAGTACAAAATACCTCAGCTTTAAATAAAGGCTCAGTGTGTTTTACGTCCCTGATCATGTGTGTAACATCTGCTCACACACAATCACCATACATCCTGGCAATTACATAATCCCAGTGTGGGTCACCGTCACATATGGACGTCGGTAAATATAAACGCAGGTGCAGATAAGAACATGATTCAAAGCATATTTCAGTTTATGTCTGCATTCATTACTAAAATAACTATTACTAATTGCAATATATAATCCGTTGACATCACACACACACACACACACACACATACATATATATATATATATACATGTATTTAGACCATTAGAACATAAGTACTGGTTCAGGCACTTGTCAACATGCACATTATCACATTAGACAACACATGCGGCCACTTCTTTGTGGTACCTAATAAAGCAGTTACCTTGCAGATCACATCTGACCCTGATTTGAATGGTAAATGGTAAATGGCCTTGTTTTTATATAGTGGTTTTCTACCTATTGGTACTTAAAGCCCTTCACAGTCACAGACACATCTACCCGTTCGCTCACACAAGCACACACACGTTCACACACCAGTGCAACGTACTGGGAGCAACTGGGGCTTCAGTGTCTCGATCGAACTGCTAACCCTCTGGTTCGTGGACTACCTACTGAGCCACAGCTGCCCCTGACTTGACTTGAGAATGTTGCCTTGATTGACTGAGTGAAAACCACATGCTTCTCAAACTCACTGAGAGTCACTCAATTTAAAATGTGTGCTGAAGTTGCCAGATATGGTTCCTTGCCTTTTAAAGGGTTAAACTGTTCATTGGCTGTCCTTAGATCACTTCTGCTCACCGGCCTTGTTGAGCTGGTTGACATGACTCAGAAACTGTGGTTTTTCCTGAAGGCATACGCCCCAACGTGACTAACTTTAAGCCTTCAGCACTTAAATTAATTTAACTTGCATTGCTCAACAGCTGTGGTTGATGATTTGCCAATACAAATGAGGAATTTAAGGGAAGATTTGCTACATATCCGGTGTAATGTTCCTCAGATTTGGGCTTTTTATTTTTGTTTTTGAACTGAGACTCTAAAGACAGACGTAAAGACTATTTCCTGTCGGAGGCAAAATTGCCATATTCTCACTGGCTCCACATTAAAAGTCTGAGGAATTTATCTTCTGTGGAGTGTCACATCTAAATTTGAGGCCAGAGAGATTTCCTTGAACTTTTCAAAGTCACATCATCACTTTCTTTCCCGCCTCACCCAGCGCTAATGTAACACAGTTAGCCATGTCTGCGTATCACAGCCAAAGCAAACAGGATCGAGATTAAATTAATACAATGAATAATCTCTCATGTTTCAAGTGTGTGCCTTATCAAAGCTTCGAGTCAGACATACCATTAAAAAAAAAAAGAAAAACACTTTGACATTGTGGCTTGTCCCTTTCAGCTTTTAGCACCTTTTTAATGCTTTTATGAGCTTATTTTATATAAAGTGGCTTAATGTTTCTACGGACATGTGTGTGTGTGCATCGCAGTGTCAGCGTGTGCATACACGAGTGTGCTACGTGAGTGTGCTTAAAGGGAGGTGACAAACGGGTCAACATGAATCCTGGAAGAATAAGCATTTGCTTTGTTACGCCTTTAAACAATAGTGATAGGCATTCAATGGAGAAACAGACAAACGGGCTTCTCCTGTCTTAGCCAGTCAGGACTAGAAGCACATGGATGAGTGAACAGAGAAAGACAAAGCAGCTGTGTTTTTACTCTGGGTCCAGGCGACACGCTCTGGGCCCAAGGAAGTGCCAATTCGCCACTGTCAAACTGTGGACTTTACCCAGGTTGTTTGCTTTGTGCAGTACATGTAATATCCCCTGTCCTGTGATGTGTTCGTAGTGATTAGAGAGTGGAATAACTGGAGTTAAAGATCATGTAAGAAATGCACCAACTTTGAATTTTAAAGGACGAATCTCTTATATGTTTCAAACTGTAAATCTCCATAGCAATCTCACAAGTATCCGCTCAGAGACTCGTTTATAGCTTTTCTCTTGTACTGTTACCGCAGTAACACTATTATGCATCAGCAAAATAGAAACGAACAGGAAGTTCAGCAGACGTCATGCAAATGAAGCAATGACGCGGAATTTTATTTCAATCCAATATCAGGAAGTTTAGGACTTTCTTTTCTAGCTTACCTGTTGCAACATTTCTGTGTGACGACACACTGCATTACATTTTTATTTCTGTCTAAGGACTCCTAATCCTCATGTTTCCACGATACTGAATCATGACTATGGAATTTATGCTCAAAATAGAAATGACTGATGATTTTCTACTTAGAAAGTTGAATGCAGTGTTCAGGCTCATAGTGTTCTACTCACCACGGAGGAAAGGGAGAAGTATTATCTAGAGAGTTTTTATTATTATAGTGCAGGGAGTTGTAATGAGCTTATGGCTAGCATTCTAGTACTGGCACTGATATCATAGAATCAGGCTTTGGTTTTATTGTTTTGTTTATCTGTTTTTTGTCTTATTTATATCTTGATCTTGATTGAAACTGTGACCTGAATTCTGTTCAGGCTTTGATTGTGATCTACGTGGAAAACAAAATCAGCTCGTCATGTCACGTTGCCTCTGAGGACATGACATGACAATAATACACAAAAAAATATGTGAAAATACAATTTTAGCAACACATAATTTTGATAACTCCAATGGCAGCTGCCGTTGAGGACCCCGTGATTCCAACTTATATCCAGAAGCTGCAGGAACACGGGCAGGGCGGTGTATGCTGAGTTAGCACTAGCTGGTGAGCAGTGCAAATTGAAAGTCAAGGGCCTCCC
Organism: Chelon labrosus; assembly: GCF_963514085.1. Lineage (NCBI taxonomy): Eukaryota > Metazoa > Chordata > Actinopteri > Mugiliformes > Mugilidae > Chelon > Chelon labrosus. Next base: position 14,173,437 of record NC_140342.1, read on the forward strand.
TGTGGATGCTGCTGTGTGATCTTTAACTACATAAACAACTAGTTTACACAAGCATTTCTGGACAAAGTTAAATTATAACCCCTGCAATCTGACACATAACCTGTTTCCCTCCAGTTTTCCTCATACTGAGCAACTGTGTTCAAATTCCTGTCGAGAACACGTGCTCCAATCGTTAAAATTAAAAATGTTCCAATGAGCTACACGCCCTTCTACCTTTTTTCCGGTGTCTTAGTCATCACTGGATGACTCTCTTTGTTTGCACGGCAGCACATACTGACAGGCATGATCGGCAATCAAAGAGCAAACAAGGAAGAGCAAAAGCAAATGTTATGGTTCCTTAAAAGACCTTGCTTTTCAGAAGACTAGTTAAGTATGTCTGACTGTAACTGGCTCACTGACAGGAGCCAGGTCAGTTTAACCCTTTATAGGGCACTCATTAAAATGCTGGGAAATTCAAAATTTCAACCCTATGTGTTATTGTAGGGCATAAGAAGACTTTTTTACTTTTGTGAAATCTTTCTAAATTTTGGATTTTCATGGAGAAAAACAAGATTAAAGAATTTACCATACATGGTTCCTTGCCTGTGTAACATGTATTTAGACAATTAGAACATAAGTGCTGATTCGGGCACTTGTCAGTATACAGAATATCACATTAGACATCATCTAATAAAGCAGTTACGCTCAGCGTTTAGCAGAGCTGGACCTTGAAGACCCTGATTTGACGTGAGAATGTTGCCTTGATCTTTACTGATTGGCTGGGTGAAAACCACATGCTTCTCAAACTCACTGAGAGGCACAGGGACGTAATTTAAAATGTACGTGGAAGTTACCAAATATGGTTCCTTGCGTAGTGAACGCTGCATGACACCTGAAGGAGTGGATGAGTGGCCACGTGACATGTGTGTGAAAGTCAAAGTCTGCACTCCATCGTGGATCTGTCTCATGGCAAATGCAGAAATTTGTGTCTGGAATGACTTTATTGTTCACTGTTACTACTATTGTAGCTATTAAACCTACACACTCACACGCCCACAGTCATGCACAGACAAGTTGATTTCATTGGTTCGTTCTGGCAGATGACAACGAATTTTATGAAATTCACCTCTAAAGTTACATCACCCGCGCCTCTCAAACCTGATGACTCAACATACACGTTGCTTTATAGCTAGGGACTTGCCCTTCTCCAGTGTTGGCAGGTACAGCACATTTAATGAAGTGCTGTACTGAGGTAGAGATTTTTTTACCTTCCATTTCACACTACTCCATAGTGCCACTCCACCATGTTTCAGGGACAACTATTTTTCTCAAAACTACAACATCGATCTGACAATTATTGACAGTTTCTGGTTTCTTTTCATGTCAAGACTTTACAGTGATCAGGCACAACATTATGACCACCTTCCTAATACAGTGTAGGTCTCTCTTGTGCTTCCAAAACAGTTGTGACTCATCAGAGAATGGACATGGGCCTTCTGAGGGTGTCCTGTGGTGTCTGGCAACAGAAAGTTGTTAGTGGGGGTCCTATGGGTTGAAGGGAGGGTCCTCTGTGGATCATCCCACAGATACTTGATCAGTTTGGGATTTAGTGAATTTGGAGGCCAGGTCAACACCTTGTGCTGTTTTTCATGTTTTTTTAGTTGTTACTAAACCGTTTTTGTGTGTCTGTGTCAGGCTGCATCCTGCTGGGGATGGCTTCTGCCATCAATGTTTTTATGAACCTCGCTTGTATCATATATATATATATAATGCTGTGTAAAAAATATACAGTAGTTTCAACAATGACCAAAGTCCAGTTGGTTCCTCACAGGGAGGCATTGTAGAGTCGTATGGCCTGAGGGACAATCGAGCTTCTCTGTCTGACTATGGTGTCATGTAGTGGGTGGTGGACATTGTTTATGGTGGACCAGATTTTGTTCAAGGTCCTTGCCTCTCCCCCTGATGTCAGAGACTCCAACTTTGCCCCTACCACAGAGCCAGCCTTCTGTATCAGTTTGTCCAGCCGCGAGGCGTCCTTCTTCTTACTGCTGCCTCCACAGCACACCACAACGTAGAAGAGGGCACTGCCAGCGATGGTCTGGTAGAACATGTCCTGCAGCGTCCGGCAGATATTAAACAAGCCACCTGAGGAAATAGAGACGGCTCTGACCTTTATTGTATACTGAGCCGAGCAGTCCATTTTGTAATCCAGCTGTAGACCCAGGTACTCATAGGTCTGAGCCACCTCTACACACTCCCCATTGATTGTTACAGGCTTGCAGTTCCCCAACCTGACATACTGCGATGTCCCAGTAAGAAAGTCCGCTATCCAGGAAGTGAGTTGTGAGTCCACTCCCATCTCTATTAGCTTGTCTCCCAGCTGCAGGGGCTCGATGGTGTTGAATGCGCTGGAAAGGTCAACAAGCATGATCCTCACAGCAGTATTCCCCCTGCCCAAGTGTGAGAGAGTCCGATGGAGCAGGATGGAGGATGGTGTCCTCCACCCCCACCTTTTCCTGGTACGCAAACTTCAATGGGTCGAGAGCGTGGCGGACCTAGGGCCTGATTTGATGGGGCAGCAGCTGCACCATGGTCTTCATGATGCTGGATGTCAGGGCGACCGGTCTGTAGTCAGTCAACTCTCTTGGGACATGGATGATACAGGATGTCTTCCACTGCGGGCAGGCCCTCCTAAAGTGTAGGCTCAGGTTGAATACGTTTTGAAGGGACTCCCCCACATGCATGTATAGTCTTTCTCCTTGCTTCTGATTCTCTGGCCTCAAGTACATGGGTCCCCACATATGAGCTGGGTTCTGCTCAAGGTTTCTTGCTGTTAAAAAGGAACCGTTGTTGTTCTTGTTCTTGTGGTTTCAGGTTCTCTGTTCTGAAAAGCATGGTTTTTTTTATATCAACATTTCCTAGGAGTAGGATTTTAAATGCAGGGCTTAATCACAGTATTTCTACATGTACTGTATATATATATAATGATTGTTTTACTCAAGTTAAGCCGTACTTTGTCCACCACTGGCCTTTCTGATATTGGAAAAACAGTACAGATTTAACCAACATTGATGCTACAGAGATGGGGGCGTGCATAGAGTCAGCAAGCCAACAGAAAATTGCTCTTGGGCGGTGATGTTATGTTTAGGCTGAATGATGATTGGTAGAGATTTGTCTTGAACTGGAAACTGAAGGACTATAATGACAGCGTTTACAAAACAAAATAACTACACAGCTCAGAGAAGAGAGAGGCAGAGAGGCAATGGCCACATTTTTAAACATCACTACAAGGTCCTGTCTTTTCTGCAGTAAAGATAAACAACTAGGACAGGCAGACGTGCATCTGCACAGCTGACAGAGTACCATGCTGCAGCCCTATTAGTTTGTATTAGTTGAGCCTGAGTGACAGGAATTCAAGTTCCCATGACGCACAAAGCGTTGGGTATGTTAACTCACTCTATGCATGATGCAATTCAGTTATATTGCAAAATAAGACGAGGTGCGAATGGGTGTGAGGAGGTTGTTTTTGGCATAAAGGAAAATGTATGCCTGGCTCATCTTGTGGTGTGTTGTTCATTAAGCATTCGTTTTTGCAGAAGTTGACCCTCAACACTGACCTGTTAATGGGTTAACGTTTTAAACAAACAGGTTTGGTGTAATGGTACCAATGTGAGAGGCAGCTGTTAGCATCACACAGCTTGAACATGAGTTCTCCATGCAGCTGAAACCCCAACATGCAATGTACACCTTTAGCTTTTTGTTTGCAAGAAATTCTACAATTTGCACAGAATATACAAGTTTGATTGTTTGAACAGCACTTTTTATTTGCTTGACAGTCGTTCCCACTCTCTGTTGTCTGCTCTTTTATAACTATACTGTGTGCTGCCTGGGTGATCCTCATAAAAGGCAATAAAGTTTAATGTTATAGCAGATGTTAAAAGCTGGACTTGACACCGTTTCATTGAAAAAAGCACAAAGTGTACTTGCATTCGTCACCAAATCTGTGCTAGCACGTGAATGTTTTTCATGCATCCTTATGATGTGTAGAGTTGTGCAGAAAGCGGAGTTGTGTGGGTCATCCTTTGTTTCCTGGGTTCAGGGCGGGACAACCTTTGGAGATAAATCAGCAGGAGACCTTTGGAGGAGGGGAGCACTTCTTGTGAATCGGCTGTTGCAAGAGTTCTGGCATGTGGTCGTTTACTTAGCCAACTATTCTGAGAGGGGAAGTGTGGACTGTTTGAACTTTGGTGAAACTGAACCTTTTTGTGGCTGGAACAGTTAGTGGACAAACACCACTAAGGTACTCCATGTTAAATATAAAGTGTTTACCTGACACAGGATTTACATATGAGCGGGTGAACATTAATTTTTGGCAATGTCAAAAGCACAAAGCACATGATTGCGCAAAGGAAATGTTTTCGTTGTGTGAAGGAAAGATACAGGACGTCTTTCCTTCCTGGTGCTGTCAGGCTCCACAACGAACAATCTTAAGTACAATATTACTACACCACAAGTGTAAAAACTTCTCACATATGTGCAATAGTATTACACCATAAGGTGTAAAAACTCCAAACAACAGCTTGACACCAGTCTATGCAATATTTTACAATTCAACCCATGCAATATTACAATTCAATCTGTGCAATATTTCTATCCGATCCTATCTCATTATTTATCTTTTATAGCTACTCTTTTTGGCTCTTGTTATTTTTTTTATGCTCTTGTTATTTTTTTTTATTCTGCATTTTCTGTAAGCTGTTGTAAACTGCAATTTCCCCATTGCGGGACTAATAAAGGTTTTTCTTATTCTTATT